>NW_026000101.1:9706804-9729800 GCF_001458135.2 Marmota marmota marmota | reverse complement strand
TTTTTTTTTTTTTTTTTTTTTTTTTTCAGGAGCTAAGAAATTAGGAAATTAGGAAAAATTGTTCCATTATTTCAGACTTTCTCAGATTGATGTTTGTTCAGGTGGGTTCAAGGGTATTTAAAGTGAAGTTTATGTGACTGTAACAAAAACTACAAAATGTGTTTTTTCACAAGCATGCGATAACCCTTCCACAAATTTCCATAAATTAAAATGTTATATGCATTTTAATTTTATACTTACAGCATCAGAGATACTCTTACATTTTTGTACTTTGGTTATAGGAACAGGTATATTTGGTAATGCAGCTATCATATTTAATCAGAAGTTTGATACTGATGCATGGTATGCCAATTGCAAATTATACAATATTGGGATTCTGCAACACTTTTAGGTTTGTCCCTAATATTTCTTGTAGAACAGGATTTATAGCAATGGCTTAACTGATTCTGAAAATGCTTCTTAAACTGAAATAATGATATTTTTTGCTGGAAGCTAAATGGCATAAAGCCTTTTAGAATGGGTAGAAGGTTAAAACAACCTTAATCAGCATAATGTGTAGAAGGTTAAAACAACCTTAATAAGAATCAAGATTTGTTCTTAATTATACCTATTCAAGTAGAGAAATGCAGAGCTAAAGCAACCTGTAAGACAATAAAGCAATCACCAAAGCAGTACACTTTTTCCATGTGGAAAACCCACAGATGAGAAACTCTTTAAGATAACATGTTTCAGAGTAAATACATGGAAAGCACTGAGAATTAGAAGAGGGAATCTCATCAGGAAAATGCATATCTGACCTAAAAATGAGGAGAACCTTGAGACAAGTGTTTACTCATCTTTTATGTGCTTAAAGTTAAGATATAATTTATTTGATTTTGAGTAAAAGATTATGATAAAAGTTAACTATGTACTTGACTCCTATTGCAATGTTAGGAACCTGCCATGTTTTCAAAGCTCTCCACTAATAGCCAGAGTTTGAAAGTCTAACTGATGAATAATTATGCAGGCAACCAATAGGCTGGACTTTAGTGCTGTAATATAAAAATATTTGTGTGAAATATTGTGAAATTTCATTGTTATACAAAAAGAGAAAATATTTGGAGAAAGAAGTAGATCTAGCCACACTGAATAAAGGCATTCACAAACATTATAATAGCTCCAAATTTTAAGTGAACTTTTATCAATTCAAGCTCTAATACTGTTTTAACTCCCTAAATCCACTGTAGTGAAGCAGTTGAAGAAATCTCATAGGATTCAGATATGCTTCTGAGCTATCTATGGTTTTAAACAGTAAAGTCACACCTTGTCCTTAAATAATCAATATATCATAATCAAAATACTTTGTTCAACACTGGATGGAATTATTCAAATGAATGTTTATGTTATTCCTCAATCTAAGACATTGTCAGGCATTTAATTCCTTATTTTTATTAATTTATTTCTGTTAATCTCCCTTAAGTCTTACTTTCATTTTTTTCTTGGTTATAAAGCATTTAAATACATAAAATATTTAAAATAAATTTTACACTCTTACACCTAATTGACAGAAAATATGTGTAATATTTTGTCATATTTGCTGCATATATATTTCAAATAAGTAATGTTGATAATGCTAAAACATTAGTCTGCAATTTTTTACATTATTTTTGGAGAGATAAAAAATATACTGTAATTGGCATATACTTCTCCTATAAATGCTTTTCTTCACATGCATGTATTCATCAATAATATATACTAGTCTTTCACACAAAAGATATTTTACTATGCTGGAGAATTTCAACAGCTCATAATATTTTGTAGGATTCAGAAAATGTTAAATACTATGATAACCATAACATCTCTGTTTCTTATGCTTTAAAACATTTTCTTTCTCACTTACAGTCAAAAGCAGAAAGTTTCTTTGATCAATGCAAACATTCAGATATGTATAATTCTTTCATCTTAAGTTTACATACTTCTCTATATTGAAAAGGTTTTCTATATTCAACTGGTAAGAGAAAAGAAGAAAGGATTATTATTATCAGGTACAGAATCTATAGATAATATATTGTTTAATCAGGGTTATTTGACTCAATCTGAGAGATGACATGTTGATAGAGATGGAGAATAATTAGATGTACTAACCATAAAAAATTCCAAGAAACTTTTAAAAAATGATTTTTTTCCTGTAGAGAGACACAATAAATTTATTTTATTTATTTTCTTCTGTGATGCTGAGGATTGAACCCAGTGCCTCCCACATGCTAGGCAAGCACTCTATCACTACCACAACCCCAGCCCTCAACGGAAATTTTAATACAATGAAATAATTCAATGTAGATTAAATAGGAGTAATTACACTATGTATAGATTAAGTTATGCTTCACTATGCTGATGGAAGATAATCAAATTTAGTAAACATGTTTTATTGATTTCAAGAGACAAAGATTATATATTATTCAGGGAAGGGCAAATTATACTGAGATAAAAAGCAACCATCAATACATTTGCAGCATAAAAAATAAGACCTTATAATCTTGATCATGATAAAGTAGTATTTTACTGCCTTCTCATGAAAAAATATATAAATCGAATAAAATAATAAAATAATAATTTGAAAGCATTGGAGCAATTTGAAAGCAACCAAAGTAAGCGGGATTAGGATGGATCCATTCCAGAGAAGAGATGAACATCCAGGGGCATCCACATTCATCGTGGATTTTTCACTTCAGAAAGCTTTGTCTTCTCTTTCTTTCTTTCCAATGTATTAAAGTCACAAAATATATAAATCATAAAAAGATTATTTTTATTGCATTTCATTAAAACTAAGTACTTATAGTAATTAAGACTCATCATGATGAAGTACAAAAGCAAGTGACACAGGGATACAACATTATTTGATATGTATTTCTGACAAAGGACTTATGCAGTATATGTTAAGAGCTCCTAAACATTAGTGGTGATGTGATAGACTTAGTTTGTGATCTGACTTATTCCTAACAAAGGAGAAATAAACAGGCATATAAATAAAGTAATGAGAGCATAGGAGAAATGTTCAGAAATTGATCAGGTATTATGACAGAAAATAGTGGATACTTGAAGACAGTTTACTTGGACTGAAGTTCATAAAAGCAGCATCTGCACAATAAACAAACAGAGAGACGGGGAGAAAAAATTCATGAGAACAGGAAAGCCAGGATCCAGGAAAAGTAGCTATAGAAGAAACAAAAGTACAAACAAGCTGTTTATCAACACCAAACACATTATCCTTCGTCTCATTGTACTTTGGAAATAATAGATGAAGAAGCAAAATATTTTATTATATTCCTAAAATCCAGCAATTGATTATTTATGACTACTCATATCTCTTTGTTTGAAAAGCTGATCCTTAATTTATTTTAACAGCAGTTCATTATTTCATGCATTTAAAAGACAGATGCTAAAATATTGCCAGATCATAAAGGTTTACTTTTCCTTTTTTTCTTAGGGAAAATGTTAAAATTATTTTAAGATGTGTACATGTAGTCCTAAGTACAAATTTTCTAAGAATAAAGACAATAGGTTTTGCATTACACATCTTTTAAGAATAGGCTTGGCAGATTTTCAAAACAAAATATAGCACAAAAGAAATCTTGTAAATAAATAAGATTATCAAAGAAAAAGTAAAGCAGCTTTGAGTTATAAAATTTATCAAGTTTCAGTTGTTGTACTACACAATTTGACAAGCATATGGGCTAACAATATGTCAGATATGTTACTGAGTTCTGTTGAATGATAGCCCAGTAAAGAAAATAATTTTATTTATAGAATAAATAAGAAACAAGAATATTGAAAAAACAATGTAACTAGCTGTACTGAGAGGACACATTCAGTCCCAATTTAACCTTCCATTTCTGAGAACATTATCTATACATTCAATCTTGTGACTGGAATCAAGAGAAAATTTTATGTATATAGTTAATAATATAATAAATACAGCCAGTTCTCACATTTAATCATACCTCCTAAGCATTTCTCAGGCAAGCTATATACAAAGAACAATGAAACTGATGACATTTGGAGTGTCTTATTTAAACAGCACAAAAGCCTGAACCCCCAGTTAGTGTTTTCCAGGAAAGACTAATTTGGAAGAAGCAACCTTAGTTCCAAAGTTTAGGTGGAACTCCCAACTCTCTTAGATTCCTAACCTCAGGATGTTATTAGCCTCTAATTATCTACATTGTAAGATAAAAAAGAAGTATGGGGTATAACTTTTACCTTTCAACAGAAAAGTTGATCCACAAAGAGACTAAGGGGATATTTATAATACTAAAATACGAAGACTTTATGTTTCAGTGCTATAAAGCAAGTTTACTATTTCCAGAAGAAAAAAAATATATATGAGAGTGCTCCTTGAGTTCACTTAATCTTACTTAAAACACACACACACACACACACACACACACTCACTCCATTTTTCATCATAGTCCTAAGAATCACTAAATTTTAAAGGTTGATATCCTGAATACATAGTTGACAAGGTCACAAACTTGCTTAGAAGCAAATTTAGAATTAGGCAGAATTACTCACCTATTAGTAGCTTCAAAATATTCAAAGGACGTAGCATTCCAGCTATGACAGAGGCACACTAAAGGGATGACTTCAACTATGGGTTTGAAGGCTTGCTTACATAAAATGGAAATAAAGGATCATCAGTAAAGCCTAAATAATTCTTGGAGGTGGGGCATACACATACATTTTGAAAGGAAGTTAGTAGCAACTTAACTTCTGAATACATATTAAAAAATCTAAAGAGTAAAATATAATGTCTACTTAAAAATAAAATTGGTTCAAGAGTAAGAAAAATAAACTTCTAAAGTAAAAAAATACAAATAGCTTTGAATATGCTCAAATAAAATTGTCACTTAGAAGAATGACAAAGATTAGAACCAGAACAAAATTTTAATTCCTAATGATGGAATGCCTATAGGATTTGTGTATTTTTTATATTTGGCTGGTGTAACATTATAACTGCTCTGGTGCACAATGTGGAACTAAGGATATTTGTTTTATGGACTAATCTGACAACAAAAAAAGGAAATGTAGTTTCATTTTATAGTCAGAAAAATGTTTATATTCCTGTATTCATTATTATTTAAATATCTAAAGGGTTTGACAGATCATTCTCTATTCAAGAGGAAGTACTTATTTCATTCCTTTAAACCTTCTTCAATAATTGCACCCTGGATCTAGCATCTAGTGCTTACATTCTTAACAAAGTTCAACTACTTGTCATCTGAAACATTTTCCTTTTCTGTTCTATTACTTATATATTTACCTCATAGTTCTTATTACTAACTGAAAACATTTCCTATTTATTGCTAATTTCATTGTTTATTCTTGTTCTTGTTTCTACAACCAGAATGCAAAACCTTGTATCAAATTTTACTGCTAAAGTTAATTAGAATTTGTTTCTGCTCTTTGCAACTAAGAAAACTAATGGACTGGTTTATATAGGCATTCAAAGATATGTGTCACTAGATTTTAAATTGACAATTATTGGTATCAAAAAATAGTTCTACTATTGTGAAAAGAGAATTAAGTAGCTCCCCAAACCAAATAAACAGATCTCACGTACTGGAGTTATAGTGGAAAACAAAGAGGTGATACAAATTGAAGCTATTTGCATAGGACTAACATAACTGGAATAATCACATGTCAACACTTTCTTTCACTACCCAGAAACCCATAGACAACAAATATTTATGTATGTGACTCTAGATGCTAGATTTAGCTGTCACATTTATCTCAAACTGACCTTGAACATATGCCTGACTTCTTCAAGATTAAACATCTTTTTAAAAATGTTATTTTAATTAGGTGTATATGACAGCAGAATGCATTTTGATTCATTGTACACAATTGCAGCAAAACTTTATATTTCTATGGTTGTACATGATGTAGCATTACCCCATATGTTCAGTCATACATGTACTTAGGATAATGATGTACATCTCATTCCATCATCTTTCCTACCACATGTCATCTCCCTACGTCTCCCTCCCCTTTGCCTCATCAAAGTTTCTTCATTTTTCCCATGTCTCCTTCATTATGGATCAGCATCCACTTTTCAGAGAGAACATTTCACCTTTGTTTTTGGGGATTGGCTTACTTCACTTAGCATGATATTCTCCAACTCCATCCATTTTCCTACAAATGTCATAATTTTATTATTTTTAATGCTGAGTAATATTCCATTGTGTGTATATACCACAGTTTCTTTATTAATTCATCTATTGAAGGGCATCTAGGTTGCTTTCACAGTTTACCTATTGTGAGTTGAACTGCTGTAAACATTGATGTGGCTGCGTTACTATAGTAGGCTGATTTTAAGTCCTTTGAGTATAGATAGAGGAGTGGGATAACTGGGTCAAATGGTGATTCCATTCCAAGTTTTCTAAGGATTCTCCATACTGCTTTCCAGATTGGTTGCACCAATTTGTAGTCCCACCAGTAATGAATGAGTGTGCCTTTTCCCCCACATTCTTGCCAACACTTATTGTTGTATTCATTCCTTAAATATGTTTTTACACTGTGTTCTCACTTATATTGTTTATGATGAAAAATATGTTGTCATACAATTTGTTTCCTCTACATCTACTGAGTCATTTTCCTCTGGTTTCTTTTAAGACCAATTTAATTACAATGTGATTTTTTATTAGTTTGCTTTTCTTATACTTTGTGTTCATGAAATTTGATGTGCTCCTTAGATTTGAACGTCTAACATTTATATGAAATTGGGAAAACATTTGATCATTATTTTTTGCAAATATGCTTTTCTGTACCCAGCTTTGACCTGGACTCCAATTTCAAATATTTCTGCTATTTAAGGACTTTTCATGCTCAGAAGAGTTTGTAATTTTTTTTTAGTTTTTCTTTTGTCACTCTAAGTTTCTCTCTTTAACTTCAGCTTTTCTAGGTATAACTGAAAAATAAAATTGTTTATTTTTTGTGTAAAACATTATGTTTTGATAAATATATACAGTGTGAAATGATTAAATCAAATGAATTCACTTCTCATATTTGTGGTAACAACTTTTAGGACATGATCTCTTAGGAATTGTCAGTCATATAATATTATTAACTATAGTCACCATGACATATAATATATCACAAGAATACATCTTGCCTGAACTGTCATGCTGTGCAAAGAAAAATTGTGTGCCCTTTAACCAGCATCTCCCAATTCTTAAGTAATTTTTTCAGTGATATTTTAAATGGGATTGTTTTCTTGATTTTTTTTTTTGATTAGTTTGTTGTTGGCATTTAGAAATACTACTACTTCTCAAGAATATTTTGGTGGAGTCTGTAGGGTTTCTAAACATCTTTTCTAACCTTTATCGTTTTTTTTTGTTTTGTGTGTGTGTGTGTGTGTGTGTGTGTGTTTAATTATAGGCATTCTAATGGATGTGAAGTGTTTTCCCACTCTAATGATAATTATGCTTAAACATTTGTTTGTGTCTTAGTAGCCATTCATCTTACAAGAAATATCTATCTTTTAGATATTTCTTCAATTTTTTTACTGTCTTTTAATTGAATTGTCTCATATTGTTCAATTGTAGTATTTTCATATATTCATAGTATTAGTGTATTAATAAATATAACTTAAGACTATTTTTACACTCTCTTTACGCTATTATTTGAAGCAAGAAACGCTCTCTAACTTGGATAAAATCTAATTCTTTTTTTTTTTTGCTTCTCAGGCTTTTGGTATAATTTCCAAGATTCTACTAGCAAAACAAGTTCATGAAGATTTAACCATATATTTCCTTTTGAAAATTTTATAATTTTATTTTCTATATTTTGATTTTTGATCCATTGTGATTTGAGTTCTACATATTACATAATAATCAAACTTCATTACATGGGACCTGCCTCATTTTCACCATTTCCCCTGGGCATTGTCTTAGAATGCTTGTTAAATGTTAGTTGGCCATAAACATGGTTTATTCTGGATTGTCAATTACATTTTTGATCAATCTATCTATCCAAATGCCCGTACCACACTGTCTTGATACCAGTGCTACAATGTTTGTGCCATTATATTAAGTTTTGAAAACAGGAAGTTTGATTACTCTTGTATTTTCTTCTTTTTAAGATTTCTTTGGCTTTTTTGAAGCCTTTATTCATCTCTATGGATTTCAGAACCAACCTGTTGATATCCAGGGAGAAGTCACCTGGCACTCAGATAAAAATAAAGTTGACTCTGTGGATCAATTTGGGAAATCATTTACACCATAACAATATTTAGTCTTCAGATCATGAATGCAAAATTATTTGTTTATTTCTATTACTTCATATTTCCTTAAAACTCTTTTAACAATGTTTTGTAGATTTTAGTGTATGAGGATCATGCTTTGGTGAATTTGTTCATACTTACTTTATTTTGGGGTGCTATCAAAAATACAATTGTTTCCTTAATTTGATTTTCATTGTAAACTGATAGAAATATAATTGATTTTTGTATATGTATTCTCTATGCTAAACCTCCCCATAAATAATTTATAATCATAATAAACTGCTTTTGTTCTCATCTGTCCATCACTGGGTTTCATGTAATCAGACATTCCACAAACTTAGGGCAGAAATCCCTCTTTCACTAATGGAGGGAACAAGAGGTACTTAAAGCAACCTATAAATTAGTTCCCCACACTGATATAAATTAAAGGTAAACTGAAAGAACAACATGTATTTAATTGTACCCAGACAATAATTCCTTCTAACTCAAAAAAAATTTAGTATAAAACTCAAAGATTTCTCATAATGTTAACCTCTGATATGTAGAAAATCACCTAAAACACTTTCCGGCCCTAAAATAACTAAATAATTAATGGAATAAGGTTCTTCAAGTTTTGTGGCAACAAATATGTGGAATAGGTATTTTTTCTCATGATTTTTAAATTCCCTTCCTTCATATACAATCAGTAGCAATTAACTCTCATAAGATCTTTGCCCTAGGCATCCTATACTTCCTTTTAGCAATATGACGATAAAACATAGAACATAGTTTTAAATGTTCTCAATCAGATATGGGAAAATAGAATTTTGTTTCATTTATTCTAAATTCAGAAAACTGATCTTTAATGAAAAACTTAAAGGGAATTATTACCAAACAACTCAATTGCCATGTTGCAGATACTGAGAGATGTTATATACAGAAAAAATATAATGATAATAATAATACTTATGATAGGCTAAACCCAGTTTTAATGATTAAAAAGTGTTTAATATAATATTCAGGAAATAAATGGTATTAACATTTTCATTTCAGAGATGAAATGGTTCAAATGCAGAACATTTAAATGCATTGTCAAGTGAGATCTGGCATGTAGTAGAGATAGGATTCACACACTTCAGGTAGTTACAGGACCTGTATTCTTATTAACTATACAATAGAATGTAGATACACTAAGGGAAAAACATTATTTATCATTTTGTAAAAATCCTACCATGTATTAATGTATCCTCTAATACCTTCTGACAATATTTGTCATGTAAAATCAAATTTCATAGGGTTTCACTTTGTTTTTATTCTTCTCAAGTAAAGATCTCTCTGAAAGTTAAAGTTCCCCTCATGGACAATTACCGCAATATTCAATTTATTTATTTTTTCCATAATGGCTGTATTCTCAAAAGCAAAATTTAATATGAATTCAAAGTTTTATGCTATGGTAAATAAATACATTGTTCTTAAGATAAAATTATTTGTACTTTGAACTTTTACACATCATCACATGCATGCATTTAAATATATAGAACTTTGTGGGCAAACACCATTGTACTAGTAAAATTTCACTTAAAATAATATCATTAATAGAACTTCTGAAATCTTTCAGAAAATAAAAAGTATACAATATGTTTTAATTTCAGCTGTTTTATTTTTAAAAGTCTATTTTGTTGTGGTAATATGACAAAAAAACAAAAATAACCATAATGACAGAATAATTTTAAATTTAAAAATATTTCACTTTTAACATTCTTGAAATCTTTCCACTTCATATTTTCAGAACTATGAGCCATACCATCTCATCCTTTTTTCTGTAAAGATTGTCTCACTAATCAGGGATTCAGCTCTTACCTAAAGTCTTGCTCATTTAGAAGCTAGGATACTTCTATGAATATATATAGACCCAATTCTCAACAAATTATTAATAGAGAAGTAAATTCAAAGTGAACAGGATTGCTTTTGGACTTAACTTTTGAGACTGAGATAAAAACAAAAAGCCCATTACTCTTTGCTAGTTATCTATTGATTTAATTGAGTTATTATTTAAGCATCAAATTAACATGTGAACTTGTTGCTCTTCTGATTAGGAAAACTAGAGAATATGCAATCATAATTTATGTAACAAAGACATGACACCCAGTTGAAATAGAGGTGTCAGAAAAATTGGTGACAGAACTAAAGAGTTAACTAGGCAGCATCATTCTCCTCTTACCATGGGTGACTTGAGAAATCAATAATCTCATCAGTGTTCTCTCTGGAAGTCTGGGGTAAGGGGTATTTTCTTTCTGCCTTTTAAATTCACATAGCGATACTCTTTCACTTCTAACCATTTTACTCTCCAGGTTTATTCTATACGAAAATCAATGACTGTGGTAAAATATTCCATGTATAAATACATTTGGCTTCGTTGAAATTGTTTATCTGGGGACCATTTTCCCACTATAGGATCCATGAAGAAATAGGCCTTTCCTTGATACTTTTTTGGAAATTCTACTTATAAGTATTTATTTTGGGGGCTTATAAGGAAAATGAAAAGGAGTAAAAGAATAATTATCTCAGTACCTAAAAGCATAAGACTACTCAAAGGCAGAGAGCTACACCATTTTTTGAAAGGCATCTAGACAACTATTTTCTGTAACTGGAAGCAGACTGCCAAAAGGTATTTCAATGTCCATCCTGAAATTCAATTAAGATGATATTCAAAACACTTGTGGCATTATTGAAGCTATGAACATACTAAAAAATGTAACCTTATTTTTTGCAACACATTTGTTATTACTTCACAAGCACCTCTTTTTCTACATTTTCTTCATACCTTCCTTGTGGCACTTTAGATAAGTTTAAACAAATTGAGGATTTCTTGATCACTTGCTTCCAATTTTTAAATCAACACCTGCTTTCTGCTATAACTGTTTTTTTTAACTATTCTTGGATCTATAGCTTAGATTTTGAGCACCAATTCTTTGTATGTGAATTACTAGACAACTCTCTCCTTTTATTTCTTATTTTGTATTTTACTATTTAGCTTTTGAGAAAAGGGTTGTATAAAGTATCCTGAGGAAAATTTCCCTTAATCATTCACTTACCCATTAAAGAAGTTAATTTCTAAAGAATTGCTTTGGAGTAGTAATTAAAACTAATTAATTCCAAATAAAGATAACTTTAAAAGTCCTCCAAATTCTTTCAAGTCTGATGAATAATTCCAACTTCATAGCTTTTGTATTTGCTATTGTGTCTGCTTCACATTCTGTTTTTCCAGGTCTTTCAAATGGTTAGTTTTTTTCTTTTTAGCAAATGTCATCTCTTCAGAGTTCAGTTCCCCAAATCACCTGTTCAGAAAGGTTTTCTTAGAACAACCTGTCTAAAGCAGTCATAAAATAGCTATAATGGTCTGAATATGAGGTGTTTCTCTAAAGTTCTTTAAATTCAGGAGTATTCTGAGGTGAAATGATTAAATTATGAGAGCTGCAACTTCATCAGTCCATCCTAGTTTGAATGGACTGACTGGGTGGTCACTGTAGCCAGCTGGGGCATGACTGGAGGAGGTAGGTGGGGAGTGCCCTGGAAGGGTACATCTGCCCTGTGACCCCTTCCTCTACCCCTGCTCCCACTTTCTGACCCCACCACAAGCTGAGCAGATTTCCTATGCTGGGTCCTTCTCACATGATGGTCTGTTTCACCTTGGGCCCAGTGCAGTGGATTCAGCTGTCCATGGAATGAAATTGGAAGTCCCAAATGAACTCTTTCCTCCTCTCATAATGTTTGTTTTGCTGTTGTTGTTGTTATTGTTGTTGTTATTTTAGTCTGGTATTTGGTCAGAATGACACAAGATCTGACTAAACTATTTTCCTCTTTTGTTTTTACAAAATTTGAAAATATCTTCAATTATAACATATAATATTCGTTTGCATGCTTATTATCTGCCTCCCATTGTTAAGAGTACAGAGCTCTTTGAGAACAGTAGTCTGCAGGATTAATACATCCCCAGCACCTATAGCAGTGCCTGGAAGAGTGGGTGCTTCAAATGTTTTTAGATGTGAATAGTACAGATTAACTGTATATAATCACATACATTTATATAGTTTCTTAGCATTTTATTGGCCTTGATACTTATATTCAAAAATAAAGAATTTTCCTTTCCCTAAATAGCCGTCAGTACAATGGAGAAAAGATATGAACTGATAACACTGACTAGATACAAGAGGGGCTGTTGGAGATGGTATAAAAACTGTAAAAGGCACATAGATAAGGCAGTAAATTGTTTTGGACTGTGAGTCAAAGAGGATGTATAGGAGGCAACCTTGCATTGAATCTTATAGGAGAAAAGAACATATAGGAGGTTCAGTAGTCATTTGAACAAGCATTAAAGTAACAGGTCATAGAGGAAGTAGAAACAAAAAGATGAAATCACATTATATATTTTGCATTGCTTCTTTAAAACATTCTTCTTCAGGACTGTGAGGTGGCCTCAGCACTGAAAGTCAATAATCCTGGAAGCGATATTAGCACTCTCTTTCCCTATGTTATCATCCTTTCATATGCTCTCTCATTTAATCTAAAGTGATTGATTTTATGCTTCTTGTGGAGCGGAATGAACAGCCTCAGAATGAGTTTTATACCAAAAAAAAGTGTTTATGACCCTAAATTTTTGAATTTAAGCCATCATGTTCATTTGCTCTTTAGAAGGGCGAGTATATCAATTTAGAGCTTGGGCTGGTTTATTATGTCTTTCATTAACTTTAAAAATTTAATATGATGTAGATCAAGATGAACTTGAACTAACTTATGTATATATATAAATACAAGAGATTTTGGCATGATAGTGTCATTTTGTAAATTTTATTATAGTTTTCTTTCATATAATGAAACTCATAGTTTATGTTATATGCATTTTTAAATTTTTAACTCATTCTATGATAAATATTTAAATAATTTATAAAGCTTTCAGTTTCTCATTTTAGGATTTTATGCATTTTTTAAAATATTTTTTAAATTAGTTATACATGACAGTAGAACACATTTATGTACTTTGATATATCATATACATAGATGGGATATAATTTCTCATTTTTCTGTGTGTACATGTTGTAGAATCATATTGTTCATGCAGTCACATAAATACAAAAAGTAATATGTCTTTTGCATTCTACTATCTTTCCTTTCCTTACATCCTCTCCCCTTCCTTCCCTTCACTTCCGTCTACCTAATGTAAGGTAACCCTATTCTTCTCTAGTGTCCTCTGCCTTATTGTGAATTAGTATCCACATATTAGAGAAAACATTCAGCCTTTGGTTTTTTAGGATTGGCTTATTTTGTTTAGCATGATATTCTCCAACTCCATTCATTTACCGGCAAATGCCATAATTGCATTCTTCTTTAAAGCTGAGTGATATTTTATTGAATATATGCATCACATTTTGTTACCCATTCATCTATTGAAGGACACCTAGGTTGATTCCATAGCTTAGCTATTGTGAATTGAGCTGCTATAAATATTGATGTGGTGGCACCACTGTAGTATGAAGATTTTAAGTCCTTTGGGTATAAACCAAGGAATGGGATAGCTGGGACAATTGGTGGCTCCATTCCAAGTTTTCTGAGGAATTTCTATACTGCTTTCAATAGTGGTTGTACCAATTTGCAGTTCCACCAGCAATGTATGAGTGTACCTTTTCCCTCACATCCTCACTAAAATTTATTCTTGCCTGTATTCTTGATGATTGCCATTCTGACAGGAAATAAAATCTTAGTGTAGTTTTGATTTGCATTTCTGTAATTGCTAGAGATATTGAACACTTTTTCACATCTTTGTTGATCAATTGTATTTCTTCTTTTGTGAAGTGTCCATTCAGTTCCTTAGCCCATTTATTGATTGGGTTGTTTTCTTGGTGTTAAGTTTTTTGAGTTCTTTATATATCCTAGAAATTAATGCTTTATCAGAGGTGCATGTGGTAAAGATTTTCTCCCAATCTATAGGCTCTTTCCTGATATCATTGATTGTTTCCTTTGCTGAGAAGAAACTTTTTAATTTGACCATCCCATTTATTGATTCTTGATTTTACTTTTTGCGCTTTAGGAGTCTTGATAAGAAAGTCAGATCCTAGGCTGACATGGTGAAGATCTGGGCCTATTTTTTTTTTTTTTGTATTAGGTGTATCTGTTCTAGTGCTGAAGTCTTTGATCCACTTTGAGGTGAGTTTTGTGCAGGGTGAGAGATAGTTTTAATTTCATTTAGTTATATATGAATTTCCAATTTTGCCAGCACCATTTGTTGAATAGGTTATCTTTACTCCAGTGAATATTTTTGGCACCTTTGTTTAGTATGACATAACCATATTTATGTGAATTTGTCTCTGTGTCCTCTATTCTGTATCATTGGCCTACAAGTCTATTTTGTTGCCAATTCCATGCCGTTTCTGTTACTATAGCTCTGTAGTTTAGTTTAAGGTCTGGTATTGTGATGCTTCCTGTTTCATTCTTCTTGTTAAGAACTGCTTTAGCTATTATGGGTGTCTTTTTTTTAAATAAATTTTATGACTGCTTTTTCTATTTCTATGGAGAATGTCATTGGGATTTTTTTAGAAATTGCATTAAATCTGTATAATGCTTTTGGTAGTTTGGCCATTTTGACAATATTAATTTTGTGTATCCAGGAGTATGGGAGATCTTTCCATATTCCGAGTTTTCTTCAATTTCTTTCTCTAGTGTTCTGTAGTTTTCATTGTAGAAGTCTTTCACCTCTTTTGTTAGATTGATTCCCAGTTTTTTCGAACTGGGAAATCAATCTAAGGTTTTTTTTCCCCAGGTTTTTGAGGCTACTGTGAATGGGGGAGATTTACTAATTTCTCTTTCAGTGCATTAATTGCTGATGTATAGTAATGCGTTTGATTAATGGCTGTTGATTTTATATCCTGCTACTTTGTTGAATTCACTTACTAGTTCTAGAAGTTTTCTGGATGAAATTTTTTGGATCTTCTAGATATAGAATCATGTCATCAGCAAATAGTGATAGTTTGAGTTCTTCTTTACCTATTTGTATCCCTTTAATTTCTTTCTTTTGTCTAATTGTCTGGCTAGAGTTTCAAGGATGATATTGAATGTAAGTGGTGAAAGAGGACATCCTTGTCGTGCTCCAGTTTTTAGAGGTAATACTTTCAATTTTTCTCCATTTAGAATGATCTTGGCTGTGGGTTTAGCATATATAGTTTTTACAATGTTGAGTATTATAATAGTAAAACTATTATCCCTAGTTTTTCTAGTGTTTTGAATGTGAAGGTGTGCCTTATTTTATTAAATACTTTTTCTGCATCTATTGAGGTGATCATGATTCTCTTTTTTAAGTCTATTAATATGATGAATTACTTTTATTGATTTCAATATGTTGAACCAGCCCTGCATCCCTGGGATGAACCCCACTTGATTGTGACACAATATCTTTTTAATATGTTTTGTATGCAATTTGCCAGAATTTTTGCATCTATGTTCATTTGGGATATTGGCCTGAAGTTTTGTTTCCTTGATGGATCTTTGTATGTTTTGGCATCATAGTGATATTAGCCTCATAGAATGAGTTGGAAGGGTTCCCTTCTTTTCTATTTCATGGAATACTTTGAAGAGTATTGGTGTTAATTCTTCTTTTAGAGTCTTGTAGAACTCTGGTGAGAATTCATCCTGTCCTGAGCTTTTCTTGGTTTGTAGGCTTTTGATGGTGTTTCTATTTTATTACTTGATATTCACCTGTTTAAATCATGTATGACCTCCTCATTCAGTTTGGATAGGTCATATGTTTCTAGAAATTTCTTAATATCTTCAATATTTTCTATTTTATTGGAATATGAATTTTCAAAATAGTTTCTAATTATCTTCTGTATTTCAGGCATGTTCATTGTGATATTTCCTTCTTTATCTTGTATTTTAGTAATTTCAGTTTTCTGTCTTTTTCTTTCCATGAGCATGGCCAGGGATTTATTGACTTTATTTATTTTTCAAACAACCAACTTATTGTTTTTGTCAATTTTTTCAATTGTTTCTTCTCTTTCAATTTCATTGATTTCAGCTCTGATTTTAATTATTTTCTCTCTTCTACTGCTTTTGGTGTTGATTTGTTCTTCTTTTTCTAGGGCTTGAGATATAGTGTTAGGTAATTTATTTGTTGACTTTTTATTCTTTTAATGAATGCACTCAGTGGAATAAACTTTCCTCTTAGTTCTGCCTTTACAGTGTCCCAGAGACTTTGATATGTTGTATCAGTGATCTCATTTACCTCTAAGAATATTTTTATTTCATCCTTGATTCCTTCAACTATCCATTTATCATTCAATAGTGTATTATTTAGTCTCCATTTGTCACAGTATCCTGTGTTTTTTATTTTATCATTGATTTCTAATTTCATTCCATTGTGGTCTGATAGAATGCAAGGTGTTATCTCTATTTTTTTGTTGTTGTTGTTTTTGTTGCTGTTTTTTTTTTTCACTAAGAATTAATTTGTGGCATAAGATATAGACTATTTTAGAGAAGGAGTCATGTTCTTCTGAGAAGGAAGTATATTTTCTTGCTGATGGATAAAATATTCTATATATTTCTGTTAAGTCTAAATTATTGATTGCATTTTTAGTTCTTTAGATTATGTTTTCGTATTTAGTTTTTGTTTGGAAGTTCTGTCCAGTAGTGAGAGAGGTGTGTTAAAGTCACCCAGTATTATTGTATTGTGGTCTATTTGACTCTTGAAATTGAGAAGGGTTTGTTTGATGTACAGATACTCCATTGTTTGGGGAATAAATATATATAAGCAGAACATACTTCCCTTAAGAAGTATGAAATGTCCTTCTTTGTCTCTTCTGATTAACTTTGGTTTGAAGTCTACTTTATCTGAGATGAGAATGGAAATTCCTGCTTGTTTATGCAATATATGTGAGTGATAAGTTTTTTCCCATCCTTTCACCTTCAGCCTACAGATGACTTTGCTCATGAAGTGAGTCTCTTGAAGACATCATATTGTTGGGTCTTGCTTTTTAATCCAATCTGCCAATCTATGTCTTTTGATTGATGAGTTTGGGCCATTAACATTGAAGGTTTTTATTGAGATATGATTTGTATTCCCTGTCATTTTGATTTATTCCTGTTTTTTTTTATTTGTCTTAGTTTCTCCTTTGGTTGACTATTCCTTTAGTATAGATCCTCCCTCTACTAGTCTTCACTTTTTTTTCACTTCATCCTCATGGAATATTTTGTTGAGAATGTTCTGTAGTGTAGGGTTTCTAGTAATGAATTCTTTTAATTTTTGTTTATCATGGAAAATTGTAATTTCATCTTCAAATCTGAAACTTAATTTTGCTGAATATAAAATTCTTGGGTTGGCATCCATTTTCTTTCAGAGCTTGAAATATATTATTCCAGGACCTCCTAGCTTTGAGAGTCTGTGTTGAAAAATCAGTTGAGATCTGAATTGGTTTTCTCCTATACATAATTTGATTTTTTTTCTCTCACAGCCTTTAAGATTTTATCTTTATTCTCTGTGTTAGTCATTCTCATTATAATGTGTCTTGGTGTGGGTCTGCTGTAATTTTGTACATTTGGGGTTCTATAAGCCTCTTATATTTGATTTTCCATTCCATTCTTCAGATTTGGGAAATTTTCTGCTATTATATCATTGAAAATATTGTGCATTCCTTTGGTTTGTATCTCTGCTCCTTCATCTATTGTGATATCTCTTAAATTTGGTCTTTTCATGTTATCTCATTCTTTGATGTTTTTTTTCCATGGTGTCTTCCCAAAGACTCTGCATGGTCAACTCTACTTTAAAGGTTATATATTTTATCTTCATTGTCTGAGGTTCTGTCTTCCAAGTGTTCTAGTCTGTTGGTGATGCTTTCTATTGAATTTATAATGAATGATTCCTTCATTTTGAGGATTTTTTTCCCACAAGCTCTCTTTATTGAAGTGATCTTTTACTTTCTGTATTTTTTCTTTAATTTCACTCCTTATACAACCCTTTACATCACAGATCAACTTAACTATGTAAAATCTGAACTCCTTCTTGTAAAATTCTTCTACTGTATTATCAGTGGCTTCTATTGCTGAAGCATTTTGGTTTGTTTGGGGTGTTTTATTCCCTTGTCTTTTTATGTTGTTAGTGTGTTTTCCCATCTAGAAGTATGAATCTAAGGCAGCACAAATTCTATCCTACTGACAGACCTATAGTGTCCCTAAAGCTTTCCTGTACCTCGCCTTTAATGGTGAGGCCAATATCAACAGCACCCAGTGTAAACAATATATAACCTTAAATCTAATAGCTCCCATTAAGGCGCCCACTGCTTTCTTGCATTAAACCAAAATGATGAGTTAAACAAATATCTAAAGTATAAACAAAAAATTTATTAAAATGGTTTACAATTTCAAATAGCATACAAGAGAACAGAGGTAATGTAGTATGTGATGCTCTTGAGAGAGGAAGAGAGAAGCTAGAAGTAAAAATTCACAGGAAGAGTGGAAAAGGACCCAACAGTGATTGGCTGTTGGCTGTTGAAAAGAAAATAGACAAGAGAAAGGAAGAATACCAAGAAATAGTGAAGATTAGAGACATAAGAATACAACAAAAATGCAGAACACATGTATATATCATTGTCCTCCACACACTGAGGCATAAAAATCCTGTTCCAAATATGGTAGAGATATTACCAAATCAAAAAATAAAATAAAATAAAATAAATATCTCTGGAAAGTCAAACTGTCTCTGTCAGTATTCAAAGGTTTCTTACCCCTGTCTCTGACATTTCTCAGGATCACCAAACCCTGATCAGCCCTCAAAAACCCAGTCACCATCCCACCAATATGAATTTCAGATACCTCAGGCTTGGCCACACTGTAGTCTCAAAAATCTCAATGCTGCTCCTACTTGCCGAGAGACCACCAGGGATACATTCATGCAAAGGAGCAACCCCATGATGCAGCAGCAAGACAAGGGCCACCAGCACTCCTAGTAGGAAGACGCCAGGTGCCCCCAAACCTGCAGGCACCCCCACACTGAACCTGCAGGTTCTGGCAGGAGTCTCCAGACAGAGGCTCTTGTAGTGGTAAACCTACTGGCACTTGGGGCCCAGGCCCTGGCTGGTGTCCCAAAATGGGTGCAGCCACTTGCAACCAAACCTGGAGTCTCCCCTGCAGTCTTCTTCTAGGTGATGGTAGCAGTGGTAGTGGCGGGGTTGTTGGCAGTTGAAGCCATGGCTGCAACTACAGCCCTGGGGGCAGCATCACTAGCAATCTCCGGCGACCAAGAAGGTAGTGTCAGAAGTAGCCGAGGCTGTGCCCAGAGAAGAGACATCTTGGCATGGCAACAGCACTGTAGCAACAGCGTCTGCTGATTTTATACATTATTGCCACCAAAATATTAGTAATAAATAAGTCTATGTCCTAAATTCACATATAATAAAAGTTTTGACAATAAATACACTTAAAATTATCTGCGGATTATGTAATTAACACTCTTAAAACAATAAAAATATTAAAACTGAGAAAACTATAAAATATATTAATTAGGAAAAACATTCTGCATTATATTTAAAATTTAGGAAATATGAAACTATAATACTTCATTTTTGCTTCATTTGAAAGATAAACAAAATCATTCACTGTAACAACACAATAAAAGATCTGATTAATAAGTTTATCATTGAAAGTTTTATATTAATGTGTAACATTTTAAAAGATTATCAACTTTGGACTAATCTTTTTTTTTGGCATAGGTACATGAAAAGACACTTAACTAATTTTAAATAAAGTTATAAAGAATCTTTGACACCATAAAGGGAGAAAATAAAATATGACACTGAAAATTCTTCCTATGAAAATTTCTTTATATCATATTGAGGAATGACTACATGAACAGAGAGAAGCTGATAGAATTTACACATTTTGTAACTTTTCCTCTTCTAATCATCATGATTTCTAACAAGCGTATACATTCCTGGGAAGGTTATCATGCTTACAGAGAAACTCAGGTTTATTATTTCATTCATTCTTCAACTAAGAAACACTTTAATAACTGCCTTTTGGGGATCTTTTGAAATTCAAACTTATCAAACCTGAACCCAAGGAAATTTCTTATGATGAATTTACTCTTATTTCTATTGATCCATCATATATTTTCATAAGGACCTTATTATATTTTTAGAGATATAATAAGAATGATTTTATAACTAGCATTGCTACCTGCACATAAGCTATCATTGCCAATATTAAGATATGATATGTTGCTTTATTCTAAATTCTCCAGTAAGTTATTAAATCATTATTATAGATCTCAAATTTCACTCAAATAGAATTCAGTGTATTAAATTGCCTGTTATTATAATATGTATTTTCTCATGTGTAAAATATTGATCTTATAAATATTTTTCTCTTAATGATATATGGTATATGAGAACAAAAAATCCATTCAAAATATTGAAAGAAGCTTAAACTTTGATGTGTAAGAACTTTCTTTGTAATCTTTGTATTTGCTAAACACTAAAATACAGTTATTGCTTCATATTTTCTAAATACTAAAATGCAGTAGTTAAATAGATGTATTATTGTAGCAGAGTCCTTTTTCTCCTCAGAAGGTTGTGGAAGAACTTATTTAGCTTAATTTACATCCTCTGCATCTACCTATTATTTAGAAAGAGCTGGCAATAACTAATTGCATGGATGCTCATTGTTATAATGGCATTCCTCAGTGACATTCATTTGAAAATACATCCTTTTAGAGAGAAAAAAGATTTTAATGCAATTGCATTGTATTACATCTTTGGGTAGATCTCTTGCACAGCTCTTATCAATCCAATAAAAAATTGATTACCTTTCTTTAAATAATAGACAGATAATTACTAGCTTTACTGTTTTAAAGTTGAAGTCCAAACTTGATTTCTAGGTGGCTAATAACTTAAGTTGAGATGAAATGAGTCAAGAATTGGTAACGGCTGAACAAGTTCCATGAAGTAGACCTGCCAGAGGATTAAAACTTTGTAAAACAGGATGAGCTGAGATTTCTGACCTTAACATTGTGTATTATTATCTTATTTATGTGGTGTCTCTGATTGATATCTGATATAGTCTCATTTGATCTCAATCACGTACAAAGTTGCTTGCCAAAGTATTCCTCAGTGGGGTAAAAAAATTGGTAATATTGGGAAGTATTTTAATTTTAAATTATGTAGTAACTAAAGCATCATCAAGTATAGTATAAATTGGGTGTCTTATTTAATGTCTAAGAGGAATACTATTATATTTGGTAGTTTACTTTCCTAAGCAATATAGTTCCATGCCTAGATAAGGTGGCTGTTTTATAAATTAAGTGGGAAAATTTCACTCCTCTATCATTGGATTTTGAGCATTTCAAACATAAAATGTATCTATTTAGAGCATGTCTGATGTAGTAAAAGGAGTATTCTTTTTTTATTTTTGAAAATATCTATAATTCCAAACATCAATATGCTTTTATTTTTAAATAAGACATTTTTAACAGGACATTAAATTTAAAAATATGTGAATCCTCTGATATTTCTACTTTTTAAGGAATGTCCAAGTTGCTTTCCACAGCAGCTATACCATTTTAGTTGCACACAACAGTGTACTTACTGGATATGAAAATGAAAAACCCCAAAATAGTGAGGCCTAGTAGAAAGAAATAGAAAAAGAAAGCCATACAATGATGACTTTCTTCTCTTCCAAGATAAATCCTTCCCAGACACTGGCCATAGGCAGGGAGAAAGTGTCTCAGGAAACCTAGAAGTGATAGTCTCTAGGAAACACTAATGTCTTTCAAGAAAACTCCTCCCCATGTGCTGGCCACTGACACCCCCCACTCCCTTGCTGCAGTCTGGTTGGGCACAAAATAACCGAGCTGCCACACAGCCTTGTAGGTTCAAAACAGGAACTCCTTTATTCTCCGCACTCTTGAGAATGCCACGCACACAGCCTTCCCCCCAGGACACACCACATACCAACTGGAAATCCCTCCTCCGGAAATCCCTCCTCTGGCACTTCCCCAACCAATGGGAACTCTCCGGGAATCCCCAGGAGAACTCCAAAGTAGCAGGCCAAGGCATACAGCAGGGGTCTAATATACAATTCAATACACAGCTTAACATAACCATTATCATCACAATGGCTTGCTGGTGTCACCTCTCAACCTCTCCATTCTGGCAAAAATTCCATGCATCATTCCGACTCTGCTATGGCTCTCAACATCTCCCCCCTTCTGTTTAATTAAACACCAAGCATGTGGCTTAGGGACCATGCCTGTTAGGCTGTCCAATACTACATATGGTCCTTACCTGTCATCGGATGAGCTGACCTCAAGGCGTCAGCCTCCTGTCTTAGGTTGGTACCACTGCAATTGGATCTTACCCGTCATTGACTACCAGTCCAGCATACAGCCATACTTGTGGATAGGCCTATGCACCAGTGTGGGGGGGTGAGGTTCTTTGCCTCACCTCTGTTGGCCCCCAAATTTGGCCTCTGCACCAGTGGGGGGGTGAGGTTCTTTGCCTCACCTCTGTTGGCCCCCAAATTTTAGACCATCACTAGCAGAAGAGAGGAGGATACAGAAATGCCACGACAACAAGCCAATTGACGGCTCCTTTGGAAAAATTATACCACCGGTGACACCATCAGCAAAGATACTCCAGCACTACCACAATTCGCAGCACCAACAGATAGTTCACAATGTATACAAGTGATACATAGTCCAGGCAAGTTCTGCAAGCAGTTCAA
>NW_026000101.1:9698453-9705646 GCF_001458135.2 Marmota marmota marmota | reverse complement strand
ATTTGACACATAGTTGGGCTGTTAGCCATTCCTTGAGGGAGTACTTTCCATTCATATCTCTGATTGGGACCTTCATGATTTAGTGCAGGGATAGAAAATGCAAAACGTGGACTATCCTCAGGATGAATTGGAATTGAAAAAAAAAAAACAATCTTTAATATCTATAGCTAAAACATACTAGGTATTTGGCAAAGCAGACAATTGGGGAATCCCTGATTGAGCAGGTCCCATAATAACCATCTCATTATTAATGGCTCTTAAATCTTGCAATAATCTCCATTTACCAGATTTCTTTTTGATGACAAAAATGGGAGTATTATGGGGAGATATGGAAGGTTGTATATGTCCCTCCACTAATTGTTGTTTGACCAGGTCATGGGCTACTTGTATCTTCTCCTTAGTAAGGGGCCACCGAGGAACCCATACTGGTCTTTCTGATTTCCAAGTAATTTTTATTGTCTCAGTGACCCCTTCTGAAAACCCAATCCATGTCTATTTATTCCTTGATCTATTTGAATTGGTGATGTTATACCTTGTTCTTGTTCTCCTAATCTGTTTTCTTTCCTAAAACCTTGTCTAGCCCTAATAGTGGGCGCATTTGGATTGATGTTATTTGTTAATGTCAAACCTAATTGATCTAGGACATCTCGTCCCCATAAATTTATAGGAAGATGATCCAATACATATGGCTATATAGTTCCTTCACATCCTTCAGGATCCTTCCAATCTAATACCATTGCACTTCTATGGGGATTAGTTGCCACTCCTAGGCCTCGAAGCGTTTGAGTGGCTTGTTGTAATGGCCAATGTTTTGGCCCCATTCTTGACGAGATATGATGCTAAGGTCTGCACCTGTATCAAATAGTCCATTAAATTCATGTCATTGAATATTTAGTTTTAGCATGGGGTGAGAATCTAAATTTGAAGACAGCATAGCCCAATCTACACCTGTAGAGCCTAATCCCCTGGAACCTCTTGTACAGTACGGCTGGAAAATTTATCATGCAGGCTGAGTATTATTAGTAACTGTGCTATTCTATCTCCTGGTGAAATTACTGATATATCTCTTGGAGAACTAGCTATAATTTTTATTTCACCTTCATAATTGGGATCAATTACCCCAGGACTTATCATAAGTCCTTTTAGAGTGGAAGAACTGTGTCCCAATAATAAGCCTACTGTTCCTTGGGGAAGAGGTCCTTTTACTCCTGTGGGAATGATTTGAACTCCCATCTCTGGAATTAGTACTGCTCTGGCGGAGGCACAGATGTCCAACCCTGTGCTCCCTCTGGTTTGTCTGATGAAGGATCTAATGGATAATGTGTCCTGGGCACAACCCTGATGGTGTTGCTGGGTTCCTCCATTGACCCGTATATTTGTGGTTGTGGGCTCTGGAGCATTGGGCCCCCCTGTCCGTTTTTTGGCAATGGTGCCCGATCCTTTTCTCCATGATTTCTTGGGTAAACATCTGGTCCTTGTCCGTTTTTTGATAACACAGTTCCCTCTATGGTGGTTTGAGAATGGCATTCATTAGTCCAATATCTCCCTTTACGGCATCGTGGGTAAATACCTGGTATTCTACTCCTTTGATACCTACCTTTGTTAAACCCTCCTCCTTCAGGGCAACTCCTTTTAAAATGTCCTGTTTGTTCACAATTGTAGCATGTTTTCAGCCTGGCATCTAAAGCCTGTTGTACTGCAGCTGCCAGGACTTGCCCTTGTTCATTAATGTCTCTACATAATTTGATATACGTGTTTAAATCTCCATGTTTCCATGGTCTAATGGCCTCCCCGCACCATCTGTTTGCTTGCTCAAAGGCTAGCTGTTTAATTAATGGCATTGCTTGCTCTGTATCCCAAAAAACTCTGGTAGCTGTTTGAATAAGCCTATCTACAAATTCAGCATAAGGTTCATTAGCTCCTTGTATTACCTTAGATAATTGACCTTGTAAATCTCCATGTCCTTGTAAAATCTTCCATGCCCTAACTGCATCTGCAGCAATTTGTGAATATATAGCAGGATCATATTCAGTTTGTTGCAGCTGACCATCATAAGGTCCTTTTCCTAACAATATATCTAGATTTCTCTGAGGATAACCAGCTGCTGCATTTTGCCTAGCCGTCTCCATGCAAAATTCCTCATTGGCAACCTTCCATAACAGGTATTGTCCTCCATTTAGCACAGCTTTACGCATAGTAGTCCAATCTGCTGGCGTCATGTACAAGTTGGTAATGGATTCAACCAAGCTTATAGTGAAGGGTACTTGAGGACCATAGGTTGTTACAGCCTCTTTTAGCTGCTTCCCTGTTTTGAAATCTAAAACATGGTGAATTCGCTGCCCTCCTGCTTGTTCAAATACAGGGCATGCTAATCTTTGAGGTCCTGCCTCAGGATCCCATCTATCAAATACGGGGGTTGAGGACCCCATAGGCGGAGCTGTTGGTTGGACACGTACGCCCTCTGGTGATAGAAAGGTGTTAGTAGCAGCCTCCTGTTGTAACTTTTCCCATGATGGCTTTTTCTGCTCTAAATTTTCTTCCCCTTTCTGACTATCTTGAGAGGCCTCCTCTTTTTCCTGATCTAATATGTCTTGTACCATAATCTGAACTGAAGGGTTTGGACTAGGCAAACAAAATCATATCATCATCCACAATGGCAATGTGCCAACTGGCAGAGTTCCTGGGTTTTTCTTTTCCCTGTCCCTTAAATCTTCACCATGATGGTCCCATTGTGATATATTCTACAACTCCTCCTTAAAAAGCCATGGGCTACATTTTTGTATTGTATCAATGTATGCCCTCTTTTTGGTTTTACTGGGGTGCCTCCTTCCTCTAACAATTTACTTAACATTCTTTCGGTTTGTTTTTTGCTAATTTCTGACCCCATGTTTCTGCTACAAGGATAACACAACTCAAACAGATAACTCAAAATAAAACCAAAGCAAAACGAAACAAAAATGGAACAAAAAATCGTTGTATCAATTTTCCTATTTTTTTGAAATGTATATTCATGGTCTATCTCTATCTCTTCCTCAGGGCCGAACAACTTCAAACTTTGAGCCAACCATTTTTCCCAGTTTGCCTGAGAAAGTTCTAGGGATAGGCAGCTTGAAACAAAAACAAAACAAATCAAAACAAGAACACAATGTTTTTTGAAATGGTCACCCATTCTCTAGCCTTCCCTCAGGGGTGAGCAATTTACCTTATCACTTACCCTCAGTGGTTCCCTGCAGGGGACACCAAAGCAGTCTGGCTGGGCACAAAACAACTGAGCTGTCACATAGCCTTGTAGGTTCAAAACAGGAACTCCTTTATTCTCCGCACTCCTGAGAATGCCACACAGGCAGCCTTCCCCCGGGACACACCACATACCAACTGGAAATCCCTCCTCCAGCACTTCCCCAACCAATGGGAACTCTCCGGGAATCCCCAGGAGAACTCCAAAGTAGCAGGGGCTGATGCAGACAGCTGGGGTCTAATATACAATTGAATACACAGCTTAACATAACCATTATCATCTCAATGGCTTGCTGGTGTCACCTCTCAACCTCTCCATTCTGGCAAAAAATGCCATGAGTCATTCCCATTGGGCTATAGCTCTCAGCACTCCCTCATTCCCAACCCCACTCAAGGACTCAAATTCCTCAGTGCTCAGACTGACTTGCTCACCTAAACCATCCACAACCTGAATAAGCCTGTATTTGTTTAGTGGCTTATTTTCCACCAGGAAAGTGGGTCCATTCCTGTAGGTGTGGTCCCATTGCTGAATAAAAGACTGAAATGATCTGTGAAGATTGCTTCTGGCTTGGTCTCTGTTCTAACAGTACTAAGATCCCAATTTCTCTGCATCCTTGCTAATATATTTTATGTAGTTTTTTTTTTTCCTTCATAATATCCATCCAAACATCTCTGAGGTAACATCCCAGCATGGTATTGTTTTGCAATCCCCTATTAGTGATACTGCATTTCATAATTGTTGGCAGTGTCTTTTATAAAGAAATATTTATTCACATTCTTAGCTCCTTTTTCATTCAGATTACTTGGTTTTCTTGCTATTGAACTACCATGTGATCTAGCAATCTCCCTTCTGTTTATTTATCTGAAACAATTGAAACAATGAAATATTACTCAGCCAAATAAAAAAGTGTCCGGGGATTCTTCCATCTGTGAAAATATGGATGAATTGGAGGATATAATTTCAAGTGAAATAATCTACTGAGATAAATGCAAATACCACAAAAATTTACTTACATAAGATATCAAAAATATCAAACTCAGTGAATCAGAAAATGAAATGGTGATTGACTGTCCAGGGGCTAATATGAGGAGTTGTTGAACTGATGTATAAAGTTTCAGGTATAAAAGTTGAATAAGTTCTAAAATTTTTCTCTATAACATTGTGCTTGTAATTAACAACACTGTATTTTACATTTTTTTATTTAGTTGTTTGTTTGTTTATTGATAAAGGACTACTGAGCCACATTCTCAGCTCTTTTCATTTCATTTTCAGTTTTTCCTCCTCCTCCTCCTCCTCAGTACCAGAGATTGAATCTTGAAACCAGGGGCACTTTTGTATTTCATTTAGAGAGAAGGACTTGCTATATTGCTGAGGCTGTATTTAAACTTGCAATCCTCTTGTCTCAGCCTCCCAAGCCTCTGGGATTACCAGCCTGTACCACCACACCAGGCTATTTTTAGTTATTTTTGAGATAATTTCCATGAAGTTGCTTAAGGCAGTTCTAAGTTGCTGAAGCTGGCCTCAAAATTGTGATCATTCTTTCTCAGCCTCTCAAGTTACTGGGATCACAGGCATGCACCACAAAACCTAGGTTCACTTAATCTTTAAACCTGGGCATGGTAGAGCATGCCTGTAATCCCAGGGGGTGAAGAGGTCCAGGTAAGAAGATTGCAGGTTTGAGACCAGACTCAGCAATTCAGCAAGGCCCTTATCAACTTGGTGAAACTCTGTCTCAAAATGAAAAATAAAAAGGGTGGGAATGTGGTCAGTGGTAAAGTACCTTTGGGTTCAATTCTTAGTAGCCAGATAATAATAATAAACACTTTTTAAAGTCTGGATGGCATGTTAAGTGTTCTTACCAAGAAAATATAATTTTACTTCATGTTTACTGTTTTTAGTGTTTTGATTTAGCTAATTTTAACAAACTATATTATTTATTTTTATTTAAATGTTCAGTTTATACCAACTTGGCTTTTGGAATGTCTTTATATTGATTTTTGTGTTGAGGGGGATTTCATACATTGTGAGGAAATATTTGCAATTTTCTATATCAAACAAAAAGAACAAGTCACTTTTTAAGAAATATTGGTCATTTTGAAAGGTAATTATTATTTAGAAATAAAAATACATATAGTGTTGATGTACAATATATATGTACATTGAGTTAGCATTGCTTTAAAGTCATCTTGATAATAAGTATTGGAAAAAGTACAGACATTTAAAAACAGGTCATTCATTGTGGATATTATAATTTATTTCAACATTGCTTCATCAAATGCTTTGCCTAATATTTTGTTGTTGTTGTTGTTACTGGGGATTGAACTCAGGGGTACCTGATCACTGAGCCACATCCCCAACCCTATTTTGTATTTTTTATTTAGAGAGAAGATTTCACTGAGTTGCTTAGCACTTTGCTTTTGCTGGAGCTGGCTTTGAACTTGCAATTCTCCTGCCTCAGCTTCCCAAGCCACTGGAATCACAGATGTGAGCCACCACACCCAGCTTCATGTATGCTTTTAATTATAAAGCCCTTACACAATAGTTTTTCCTTTGCTATTATTTCTGAATCACATGAGTATATTCATGATTAGCTTATCAGAAATGAAAGATATTGCTGATGTGAAATAAAGTACGAACAAACTTATTTAACATCACAATATTCTTTATGACCATATTTTGAGTATGCTTAATTTATTCTAAATTTTAAATGAGTTTTGCAGATGTTGGCAGTTTATAAGATGTCATTTATAGTTTTTTGGTAATAGCTTTGTAGGTACTGTATTAAAAATACAATTTATGACCTTAGTACAAACTCAATTTAACTTTTATGAAATGCAAATAAAATAGTTATATTTGGTTACCAAGTAGTCTTCTTCTAATTGTGTTACAAGTTTATAATACATAATGTTTAAACAGAACACTGGTGTGTGTGATAAGGGGATTGAACTCAGAGCCTCCTGCATGTTAGGCATGTGCTCTACCACAGAGTTGCCTTTCCAACACATTTCAAAATTTTATTTTGAGACAGTGTCTCTTTAATTTTTCAAGGCTGTCTTCAAACTTATAATTCTCCTGTCTCAGCCTCCAGAGTAGCTGGGGTTATAGATAGGCTTATACTACCATGCCCAGCCTTTTTTAATAGACAGAATCACTAATAAAATCTACCTTAAAATTATCTTGATATCAAAATTTTCCATTTCATGTTTATTACATGTTTTTTTCCTATAATATATACCTATCTTTAATACATTTTATTATGTATATACATATATGGTTCATTATAACATCATTCCAGTTATTAAAACATATTAAGAATAACTAAAATTTATCAAAAATTAAGATAATGTGAATATATAACTTATTTGCAATTAGGGTTTTAAAAAATCTCAATATTGTTTATGTATAAATAATATATGGCTGGCATTAAAGACAAAGTTAGCCATTGTATCATCTTCTTCATTTATACTTTTATAAACTGCTTTGTTTGGAGTCCAAAGTATAGAACTTATTACTTTATTTTATACTAGTAAAATTCTTGTCATTTGCGAAACTTGAAAGTGTAATCATGTTAATATTTCAGCTATATAATTATTAACGTTTATAATTAATTTAAGGAGAATTGGTATTAGTTCTTATTTAAGGATCTGGTAGAATTTAATTGAGAATTCAATTTTTTCTTTGCTTAAAGCCTTTTTATTATTGCTTTTATCTTATTGCTAGTTACTGGTTGGTTTAGGTTCTATGTCCTCTTGATTCATTTTTGACTAGTCTTACATGTTTAGAAATGTGTCAGTTTCTTCTAGGTTTTCCAATTTGTTAGAGCATAAGTTTTCAAAATAGTCTCTAATGGCCCTCTGGATTTCTGGGATACTATTAGGTATTTATCCTTTTTCATCTCTAATTTATTAAATTGGAACTGCCCTCTCGCCCTCAAGCTCGTTCATGACCCCCCCCC
>NW_026000101.1:9642542-9698428 GCF_001458135.2 Marmota marmota marmota | reverse complement strand
GTTTGTTTGGTTAAGTGCCTATCAATATTTTTATCTTTCAAAAACAACAACTCATTGTTTCACTGATTTATTTTCTATTATCAATTTCATAGATTTGATCTCTGATCTTCATTATTTCCTTCCTTCTACTTATTTTGAATTGTTTGTTCTTGTTGCTAAGGGGCCTTGAGATGCATGATTCAGTTCTTTATTTGGGATTTTTCTTTTTTCTCAAGTAGGTATTCATAGCTACAAACTTTCTTCTTAGAATAGCCTTCATAGTGCCCCAGAGGTTCTGGTATGTTGTATCACAGATCTTATTTGAGTCTAAGAATTTTTTAATTACTTCCCTAACTTTTTCTATCACTCATTCATAATTCAAAAGTGTATTGTTCAATCTCCATATATTCATATAGTTTTAGTAGAATATTTTTAGTGTTGATTTCTAACTGCATTTTATTATGATCAGATGAGATGAAAGAAATTACATCAGTATTTTTTATTTGATAGTAGTGGCTTTGTGGCCTAAAATATAGTTTATTTTGGAGAATGTTCCATGAGCAACTGATAAGAAAGAATATTGGGCTCTTCTTGAACAAAATATTCTATAGATACCCAATTTAATTTATATCATTTTTCAGGTCCAAATAATCTTTATTTAATTTATGTCTAGATATGGCCTATCTATTGGTAAGAGATATTTATTTACAACCACCATTATTATTGTACTGGGATTTATCTGAATTTTTAATTTGAGTAGTGTCTGTTTTATGTAATTAGGTATACCAATGTTTGGGCCATATAATATTTACTGTCACTACATATTTTTTGGAGTATTCCCTTAACCATATAAAGTGACATTGTTTTTTTTCCCCCTCTTCTGATTAATTCTGGCTTGAAGTATGATTTATGAGATATGGGATTACTTACTTCTGCTTGTTTTCTAGTTCCATCTGCATAGTATAACAGTTTCCATCCTTTCACTTTCAGCCTGTTGCTGCTTAGTCTATAAGGTGAATATCTTGCAAACAACATATTGTTGAGTCTTGTTTTGCAACCCATTCTGTATTTGAATTGGAGAGCTGAGACCATTCACCTTCAATGTGGTTATAGAGATGTATTCATTAATTACTGATATTTTGATTTATTTCTAATGTTTAATTTGGTCTTGAGTATCCTTTTCGTAGCTAATATTCAAATGATATTTGTCTATTTGTGAATTCTGCAGTTTGCTTTATATTTTTCTGTATGAGGTATTCAAGGATTTTATGTGTTACTAGCTAAATAATCATGGTTTCTTTCAATTTCTGATTATCTTAGAAGTTCCTCTTCCTCCTCTCCTCCTCCTATTATTCCTCCTTCCCCTTCTTCTTTTTCTTCAATTCTGAAGTATAGCTCTGCCAGAAAGCCATTTTTGTTGGCAGTTATTTTCTTTCAGAACTTGGAACACAACATCCTGGCCTTTAGAGTTTGTGCTAGGCAACTGGAAGTAAAAGAAATCAGAGGTGATTCTGATTAACATGCTTCTAAATATGACCTGACACTTTTCTTTTGAGGCTTTTAAAATTCTATGCTTGTTCTGTATGTTAAGCATGTTAATTATAATGTACTGTGGGGAGATTCTTTACTTGGGGTTCTTGTGTGTGTGTGTGTTTTCACTTTTTTTTTCTTTTACATATACATGATATTAAATTGCATTTTGGCATATTTTACATACATGAAATATAACTTATTCTAATAAGGATCCCATTCTTGCCATTGTACATGATATGTAGGTAGGGTTCTGAATACCTCCTTTATCTTGGTGTCCATCATATTCTCAAGGTTTGGAAAGATTTCTTTTATTATTTCTGTGAAGAGGTAGTCCATGCTAATACTCTGCATCTCTTCAGAGGGAGAATCTCAGCAATTTTCTGTTCTATCAGAGAGACTTTCAATTGAATGTTTTACTTAATTTATTGTGTCTTTTATTTCCAAGATTTCTGTTTGGTTTGTTTATATATATATATATATTATTGAATTTCTCATTCATATCCTGTACTGACTTGTCAAATTTGTGCAGTTGTTCATCTGTATTTTTGTGAAATTTACTGATCATTTTTATAATAATTCTTTTATATTTTGTATCCAATATTTCACCCACTTTAATATATTTGGAATGTGTTGCTGGTGAATTATGAATTTTAGGTGCAGTTGTCTTACCTTGTTCTTTTCATATTTCTTCTATTCCTGTTCTGAGTTATATGCATTTTTTTAGGACTGATTTTTCTTCTACTTTTATGTGTGGGCCTTATTAGGGTATAGCTTCTCCTGTGAACATGTCCTAAAGTTCTCTAGAGTGAAACCCTTTCATAGGCGTGTTATCCACAAACTTTGTATTCATTCTCTCTGTTTTCACTGTGGAACTGCATGTTCATGAGTGGGACCTGAGGAGCCCCTTAGGTATTTCTACTTGTGGCCTGGTTGTTCATTAGAAATTTTTGTCTCTCCTATCCTTTATTACATTATAATGAAAGTCTAAATATGGTTCATTTGTATCTGGAGCTAGGTATGCTGTCTTTTGGTTGGGTTTAGTTTGGGAATAGAATTTCTATCCTGAGAATTTGTGGTGTCCATGTAGATTCCCAGCACTTTATAGAAAAGGAAAAAATATAAATATCAATAAATGAACCAAACAATACGAAGCATTAAAATAAATACCTGGTGCAACCAATACTTGAAAAAATGTTCAACATCTCTAACCATTAGAGAAATTCTAATTAAAACCACTTACATTTCACCTCACTCCAGTTAGAATGGCAACTATCAAGAATACAAGTAACAATAGATGTAACGAGGATGAGGAGAAAAGGATACATTCTTACATTTTTGGTGGGACTGTAAATAGGGGCAACCACTTTGAAAAGTAGTATAGATATTCCTCAAAATACTAGAAATGGAACCACCATTTGAGACAGTAATCCCACTCCTCAGTATACACCCACAGGACTTAAAATCAGCATATTACAGTGATGCAGCCACATCAACGTTTACAGTAGCACAATTCACAATAGCTAAACTATGGAACCAATCTAGGTGCCCATCAACAGACGAATGGACAAAGGAAATGTGGCTTATAGACACATGTTTATAGAACATTACTCGGCCATAAAAAAAGAATGACTTTATGACATTTGCAGGTAAATGAATGGATCTGGAAACTATTGTGCTAAGTGAAATAAGTCAATCCCCAAAATTTAAAGGTCAGATACTCCCTCTGATATGTGGGTGCTAATACACAACAAGTGTAGGAAGGGAAGACTAAAAGCTAATACACAACAAGTGTGGGAAGACTAAAAGCTAATACACAACAAGTGTGGGAAGGGAAGACTAGACAAAGGGGAATGAAGGGAAGGGAGAGGGCATAGGAATAGGAAAGACAGTGGAATGAATCTGACATAACTTTCCTATGTACGTACATGAATACACCTCTGTGAATCTCCACATCATATATGTTCACTAGACTGGGATCTTAATAAGATATACTCCATGTTTTTATAGATATATCAAAATAGACTCTACTGTCATGTGTAACTAAAAAGAACAAATGAAAAAAAAAACACTAAGATTCAGAATAAATAAATACCAAGTGCCTACAATGACATCTACAACACTACAACACTAGTTACCACAAGAACAGGAATGGTGTGGCTAGTATAAATAGCTATTAAGTAGATCTGGTGGTAAGCAGCAGGTGTCAAGTATGTCATCCACAGCACTAATAACTGCAACAGCATGAATATTGGGACAGGAGTTTATGTAAACCAAGTACCTCAAAATGATGGTAAAAAATGCAGCTTATTAAGAGAAAAGAAAATATGATATAAAGGTGAATAAAATTTAGAATACTTAAAATGTGACCATAGAGAATTCAAAAAAGATGTAGCAACTGACAGTTATAAAGAAAGAGGAAAAATTAGGAAAAAAAAACTCAAAGAGAGAGAACAAGGGAATTTATTTTAGCTGAAAAATAAAGCAGAGAAATAGAAATAAAAGAAACAAACAAAAACCCAAAACAAACCAAAAACCGTAACCCTAAAAAGGTAAGAAATAATAACTATCACAAGGAGATACTAAAAATGAGAAAACACACATATATGTCTCTCCTCTCTCTCTCTTTCTCTCTCTCTCTGTCTCTCTCACACACACACACAGACATACACACACACACACACACACACACACAAGAACACAAAAAAAGACAAAGAAAAAGAAGAAAGAAAATTTTAAAAAAGAGAAAAACAATATTGATGGGAAATTAAAGAATTGTTTCCATGAAGATGGTTAAAACGTTGTCAAGAATAGATAGTCCCTGTGTATGCCTGACTGTCCTTTCCATTTTTCTTGTGTTATGTGCCTTAGGGTTAGTGGGGGGCAGGATGCAATGGAGTACAAGGGCTGGGATTATTAATCACTTTCTGTTTTAATGTTGTTCACAAAACTGCCAGCTGGAGTGTCCTAAAACTAAGCTGGTTGAATAGCTCTCAGTTTTCTTTCTCACCAGTATAAGGTAGGATGGTACAGGACATACTGTCAATAGGAGTTTTATGTTCAATGCACTCCCAGGGTGGGGCTGCTGCAAAGTTTAGGAGGGGAGATCTGGCATCTATGCCTATGTCTAATCTTAGGAACTTCGCTGGGGATATCTGCTCTGATGAGATTAGATCAACACAACTCTAAAGCCAGATAGATGACAATCTTTGCTTGTAGTTTGGATCTCAGGAGCCTACTAGGAATTCTACCTATAGGGGAGGAGAATCAATCCTCCATGGGTCTCACACTGCTGCCCACAAATGTGGCCTTCTCAGCCTTAATCCCTGACTGCATTCATACTCACCTATCTAATCTCTACACCCTCTTCTGCTGGTCATGTGATAAATAAGACTGAAAGAGAAAGTAAGTTGCACTCTCCTCCATATTTCTAATGTGGATCACCCTGGGAACAATCGTCTCTGCCTCTTTCACTCACATTCTGCTGGAACACCTTAGGCCACATGGTAGGTGCTTGCCAAGGTAGTATGACAATGTTTTCTCTGATCTCCTGAGTTCCTATAGCATCAGACTTCAGTGCAGCCTCCTCAAGATGATTCCTTTCTCAGCTTTCTGCTTGCCAGTTGGGAAGCAGAGCACTTTTCAAATACCAATTCACTGTGTAGCCTCTAGCAGGTAAGCTCAGGTAAGCTCAGGTTGTTTTTCTAATTTACCACTATTTCCATGCCAAATTTTTCTGTTGGGTTTCTCTCTCCATATTATTCCCCTCCTTTGTGGTTAACCAGCACTGCTGCCACTGCAGCGACTGACTTGACTGCACTGTACAATTTCTTGTTCTTTACTCAATGCACCCAAGTTTCTGAGTATCTCAGAGACTCTGATGATTCAGTGAATTCCATCTTTCATCCACCTCAACGAGGAGTACACCTGCTGCTTGAATCCCAAGCCATACAGCAATTCTTAAGTTACTTTTCTTGAGAGTGTATATTCTTTTCAAAAAGACATATTTCCAAGACTAAATCACAAATTTTGCAAGATGTAAGTTTTGAAACAAATATCACAAATTGTTGAAATATTAACATTTTGGTGAAAAACTTTTACTTCTAAGAACCTATAGAACAATTTAGAGATTTTTAAATTAAGATTAGAAAATAAGCGATTTATTGTTTATCACCTATAAATTCAGTAATTAATTGATTACATATACTAGAAGCTAGATTTTTATATAGTGGTTAAGAGTGTAGATTTAGATATCAAATTTAGATAAGTGTTATGACTTAGAGGAACTTTAATTGGTATTGAAATTCATTTTTATATTCATTATTAAGGATATGCTTACAATAAATTGTCATAGATATCCATAAAAATGTATATATTTGGAAGAAACACCTAAATAAATTGATAAATTAGTCTTTTTTAGGAGGGTAACAGGGATTAAACTCAAGGGCACTTGACCACTGAGCCATAGCCCCAGCCCTATGTAGAGATAGGGTCTCTCTGAGTTGCTTAGTGCCTCACTTCTGCTGAGGCTGTCTTTAAACTCACAATTATCTTGCCTCAGTCTCCCAAGCCACTGGGATTACAGGCATGAGCCACCTCACCTGGCTGATAAGTTAGTCTTGATAAAAATCAAAAATCTCTGTTTATTAAAGGATAGTTATAAGCAATATTGTAGAGACTGAAAGAGAACATTCACAATACACACATTTAGCAAAAGGTTCATCTCCAGATTATATGTGTGTATGTGTATACATATCTATTTTATATTTATGGAATTTGGAAGTAGGCAGAAGTCAGTCTGTGGTGTGTTTCAGGATATAAGCTGATTGCTGGAAGGGACTGACTGTAGGGTGCATGTGGGAACAATTAGGAAATGAAGAAAATCTTTTATATCTTGATCATAATGATGATTACATTGGTGAATAAATTTGCCAAAATTCATTGACTTGAACTGTTAAAATGGGTGCATTATTGCAAGTAAACTAAATAGTTCTATGACTATTTACATTAAGAATCAGCAAGTAAAATATAAACAATAAACTATAAACTATGTAAGAGGCCCAAGGTAATATTTTTTTTTCAGAAAAAAATCTCTAAGTGTGAAAATAAGAGCTGAAATTCACTTTGGGGTCAAATTTAATACACTATGAGATACATTTACGTACTCATCAACATAAGAAAAAAATATAAATTGGTGGCCTAAACTATTGGGAATATAACCAAAGACAAACTTTTCTAAACTGACAAAACTACATTGTAAAACAACTGGTAGTGGTTATCACAAAGTGACTACCTTAAAACTTTGAATATTTAAATATCTCATGGACCAAAAATCTCTCTCCTGAGTTTAATGGGTTTCTGTCAGGTACATAGGATGGTTTGTTCATGGTTTGTTCATGGTAGCATTGATCTGAATAGCCTGAAGCTTGGCAAAATTCCATATAACCATATACATAACAATGAGTTTTGTAGATAAATCCTCCCTAAACTAACCAAAATAAGTGAGCCAGAGAAGAACATATACATAAATTCATTTAGGTACACTTCAAGTACAAAGAATGTGTATATTTTCCCATAAAATTATAGTTTTAAAACAACCCAATATTTTGCACAAATATGAGGGTAGTGTCTAACTCTGGCAAAGGACAGAGAAGAATAAAATTGAGGAATGCCACACAGGTAATTCCAAGGATGCTAATCTGAGTAATCTAACATTTTTTAATGCAACATCAAATTTAAGATGCAGTTTTTATCTATTTTTTCAATAATTGTGTTGTAAAATTAAATATTTGAAGCATAAAATATTAGAAGCTAACAAAATATTTATTCACCCTTCATTTATGAAAATTTACAGAATAGATTATATGCTTTGGTTACCATAATTCATAAAAAATCACTTGAAAGAAGTATATCACAACTTTTTCAAACACATTCAATGATCTTTACAAGTTTCTTTCAGTGCCTTTTATTAACTTCATTTAAAAATTGTTCTATTTTTCATCAGAGTTTAATTTTATTTTTCTAGAACTTTAAATTGTTTTCAGATAGTCATATCAAAGATGAATAAAGGAGAATTGTTCAAAGAGGGCATTGCTTCCCTGAGAAAGGATATATTTAATTATTATGTAAAGATGCTGGAGAGATCATTTATGCTGAGAATTTCCATTTTTTAATTTGATGTTCCTATTCAAAAACTCATTATTAATGAAACTCAGAAAATGAATACCTGAATAATGAGCTGCCTTGAACTATAAATAGCAAAAACATTAATATGAAAATGATTAGGATGAAATCCTCTCTCAGAACTCTCGCTCAACTTGAGTTATAAAGAAAATCTACTCTAGAATTTTAGATCACAGACATTATGAAAACTCATGTTTATTTCAAAGAAGAAACTAAATTTAAATATTTCCTGAAATACGATATGCATTACTTTATAAAATACATGGCATATAACTAAAAGATTTAAGAATAATATGCCAATGTTAATATTTTATATCAAAATAACCAGAAAATCAAATGTAAAATGTTTCAATTAAAATTGCTTAATATTCCAAATAAAAATGTCACATGAATTAATTAAATCACTATTATTCAAATTTTTATGGAAGATCTAAGTAATAAAATCAGTTAACAAATTAAATCAGTGTATGTATTAGAAAATAGTGTAATTTTCTAATTTACATTAATAAAATGATCCTAAAATTTCTAAGTAATGCTAATAAGTAGCTTACTTGAATAGCTGCCTGAATATAGAATATTTTTTGATAATTATCTGAATATATTAATAATATTTAAGTAACTCATAAAAACAATTTAACATGAATAAATGCAAAAAAGGAACAAATAACATTAAATGCTTAAAGTTGCTTTTATCATGAAATAAATGGAACTTATATGAAGAAACTGAAAATGATGTTGATCTAATAAGACCTGAATGAATGACGACAAGTTTTGAAAAAATTTTGAGAACTTTAAAATACTATTCTTTCATATAAATTTATTGTCAAAGAAAATAACCATGGCATTAGATAAACAAATTTCTTTTAAATTGCAATTGAGAATAAAATATTGATGACTAGCTAACACCACTCTGAAATACCAAGAGTAATCCAGACAGAAAAATTTTTAACCCACCTTAAACTTATCATAAAGTCACCATAAGAAATTCACATCATATTATAATTGATTGGTAAAGTACAACAAGCTCAAAAATAGTAGAAATTTTATATGGGAAGTTAATATGAAAATGTAGGATTTGGGAAGAATCGCCAACAGCAGCAAGTATGATATGATTTGATTTGAAGGGACACTATAAAATTAATATTTTGAGAAAATTCTACTACTTGCCTAAAAAAGGAAAGGAATAGGAAGAATAGGAAGAAAACTGTAGGCTGCCATATATTTGCCCAACTGTACAAATATAGAGAGTTACAAGAGCACAGATCTAACATGCATGTGAACAGGGAAATTAAGCCTGATACTGGTTTATTGCCAGAGTAGATAAGAGATGCACATTAATTTTTTGTTTGATGTACACTAATCCACCTTTATATGTTTATTTGTTTTGATTCCCCAATATTTTCTTAATTTATATGTTTATTTGTTTTGATTCTCCAATATTTTCTTAATTTTTTTGTTATTAGCAATTTTAAGGATTACAATCAACACATTAAACTTAAGACTTATATAACTTTTAAGCAGCCTGAATTAATACAAACTTAGCTTCAACATTTTAAACAAGTCACAACACATTTAAATCATTTCTCCCACCCTTACAAATGCCACTTCTTCAGTGGTCAGAACCATGTGAGAACATTTTGTGTTATGGCTTAATTATACCTTACAACCTGCTAGAAGATGCATTTCATAGTGATTGAAAGTGTACCTATTGGAAAGAAGCTAAGTGTGAAATCTTATTGTACTCTGTGACTTTAGAAAAGTTTCTTAACATCTCTGTGAAATTGTGTTAATTATAAAACCAACAAAACAATTTGCATGGTTTATATGATTGATTTATATAAGAGTAACTCAGATAACATAAGAACATGATTAGTAAGGCATCTAGAATAAATAAGTATCCTAAAAAATAATATTTCATTTCATGATTATCCTTACTACAATTATTACTATTATTAACATTTCCATTTTTCCTTAGGGCTCACTCATAGACCTCTCCAATTCTGGTGATCGATTTACAATTCACATAATTGTAACTAGATCCTCTCTACTTATTATAAATTCTAACATGTACATTCTCAGATCTGTAAACTCCTGGCTTCTTGACACAATTTATTACTGCTATTGGACTTATTTATTTTTTGGCCTTGTTAGTTTGAGTTATCTTCTTGAAGAAAGGTTTTTGTCTCATTCATCAACTAGTATTTAAAGCACAGTGTTGCTAGTAAGACACCTTACTTTGTAAGGCATGGAAATTTGGTATTTACTGAATGCCTCAAAAGAAGAAAAAGAATAGTTTGCCAAAGTCTTTTTTAGATATTTGACCACCCTGTGCAGTCAAGTAGCTGTACTAGGTAGAAGAGAGGCAAACATGTGGCTTAAAGCACGGTGGAGGGTGAATGAGTGTGGTAAGGAAGAGCAGGTAGTAAGGAGCTAGCAGAGGAAAACCTACCAAAAAATAGGAAGCAAATAAGCTTTCCGTTGACCTTCAATCTGATTGGATTTTCCCAATATTATCATTTCTTCAATATTTCCTAAGGAGTATATGACTACAGGTCCACAAAACGACAACATACAGACCTGAAAATGGAAAATTGAAATAAGAAATAGTATCTTAGGAAAATGGTTTAAGACTGTCGTGACCTGCACTGCTGTTAATTCAGGTAACTAGACTCCAGGCAGTGAGAGGATGAAGAAAAGATAGACAAGCAAATAGAGAAAAATCTGGGACTCAGTGGTTCACTACCAACCCTGATAAGGAGATAGTGACTACAAACAAGCCTGGCACGTTTATTGTATGTGTTTTAACATCAAAAGGATTTATTCTGAGATTTCTTAGAACCAAAGTTGAGAGTATAACAGCCCAATTAGAAGTGTCACCTTGAGCCCATAATTTTCTATCTCTGGGGCAGCTGGCTTTTGAACTCTAAGTCTTGAACTGATAATTCTGTGGCTGGCATGGAACCTTTTTTTTTTTTTTTTGACAGGGCATCGCCACAACAGCGCAGGAGTCTCAAATCCCTGCCTTTGCACTGAGAATTCTCAGGAGGGGCATTTCTTCTGTCTCAGAACAGTTCAAGGACCATAATTCATTTCCCACTCCCGACATAAGACCATGCATGACCTGGTGAAGAATCAATGATGAGAAAACAGGCTGTTCAGCTGCAATAAAATGTTGTCTAAAGCAGTCAAAAACAAAAAACAAAACAAAACAACAACAACAACAAAAAACAGGACTCCAAATGCTAAGAGGGATTTCTAAAAGACCCCTCTGATTCTGTATGAAGATAGCTTAACCCACGTCTAATAGAATTGTCTTGGGGAGGAGGGTGAATATGAAGAATAAGCAAACAAAAATTTCTAGTTTCTGAGACATGTGTTTTTCTTCTCCAAAAAATATCAATGTTGGATGATGTTTATTACAGTGTTTTGTTTGTTTTGGTTTAACATCCCTAACCACATTCTCAGCTTCCTAATGGCAAAGAGTGTGTCTCTGAAGTATTTTTGACTATGTGCAGTTCAGAAAAACAGTGAGCATTTCATTAAATGTTTTCCAAATATAAGTTTAAAACATTATTATATACTTACTAAATTTCATTTTGACATGTCCTATTTACTTTCCCAAATAATCTTATTTTTATTTGATTGATTAAAGATTATTTGCACAATAACACCATATTTTATATTTCCACAAAATGTCTTCTCATGGTTGCTATGTGGATAAAAAAAAGTAATTAAAATGTGATTTACTGAAATATATATATACACACACACACACACATACTCAAAACTAGATGGAGTTTGGAGACAGAATAGCTGAGTTTGAATCATTTATTTGAACCTAATCTATCTCCATTTTGGCAAGTTATTTAACCTTTTTGAGTCTAATTTTTCTCTTCTCTAATTTTACATGTTATAATGACACTTATCTCACAAAGTTACAGTGAGTATTAAATATTATGTATAAGAAAGTCATTTCTGAGCTGTAAAATTCAACTCAGATGTTATGATTTAAGCCATTGCATCTATGAAATTCTTTTTCTAAAATTAGTTTTCTGCATCTGCCAAACAACCTCAGCCAATGCCAGTTTTTAAAATATGGGCCTTTTAAATCAGTTCTTCTTTAAGGACAAAAATATACATCTCCCTTGGTGCCCACAAATAGGTCAGCTATTAACTAACTATTAGACAACTCATTAATTTCAAACTGCATCTACTTCTTCAGAGAAAATAAATAACCTGCAGTTGTTTCTAAAACTATAAGGCAAAATCCATTATGTTAAAAGGTAGATAGATATTTTATGTTATGTCATCAAAATTCATGCCTGTTAAGACTTGGCCTTACAATGCAAAGGTAAATTAACCATGTGTCAAATCACGGCCACACAGTATTTTTAAATAACTCTTCTTAGTACCAGCATTTTAAAGTTCCATAAAGTGGTATATGCTCTTACTCTGCCATTCTTCTTACTTTATCAGACTCTATTAGTTCAATGTCATTTTAGGAGAGCTTTTAATTTATGATAAAAACTATATTTAGAGAAGCATTTTTTTAAAAAAACAACTTTCAAATAAATATTCATTAGTCTTATAAAATCGAGTGTCAAATTTCTTCTTTCATATCTAGAAATAATAACTTTAAAATTCTTCCAAATTAAGTAAATTATAGACTATTTAATGCTTTGTAAAGCATTACAATTCCTAAAATTTCAGAGTTATGTTATCAGACAATTAGGAGGAACATCAAATCAGATATCCAATAAGCAAAAGTGCAGCCAACAAATGCTACTAACATGGTGATTTGTTCTTGGAATTTATTTTGTAAACAGAGTTCAATTTCTCTCTTCTTCATCACCTAAAACAGTTTATGGCACATTGTTTTAGTCCTGAGCAAATATCAAACTAAATAAAGATATCCTATCCAAAGTTATCTTAAGTAACTTTGTACTCCCACTTCCAAGGAGGAGAACTGTGGAGAGTGAAACATGTTCTTTTTTTTTTTTAAAGAGAGAGAGAGAGAGAGAGAGAGAGAGAGAGAGAGAGAACCCCTTAATATTTATTTTTCAGTTTTCGGCATACGCAACATCCTTGTTTGTATGTGGTGCTGAGGATGGAACCCAGGCTGCACGCATGCCAGGCGAGCGCGCTACCGCTTGAGCCACATCCCCAGCCCGTGAAACGTTCTTCAGGATGTTAAGAGAACAGAGAAGCACAGGGGATTAATGAAGGTTACTGACACACATTTGCTTAATCCTAGTAACCCAGTAAGGTAAATTAGGCAAGTGTCAAATAGGCCAATCCACCTCTCCTTCTGTCTCTTTTCTACTTATCAGTGATTCTTCCTTGCTGAAGAAGTTTTCTCATCTGCAGATCTTTAGAAAGCTTACCAGGAATTAGATAGAAAAAAGGTACCTAGAACAAAAGTGCTTATACCATCAATTGCATGCTCAGCTGCAGCTGCTGTTAATGGGATGGATAATAAATCCTGAGACCAGAGAAGGCTTGTCTAGCTTGTAGATCAACTCCATTTAGATAGCTGAAGTCTTACAAAGAGCAAGACTAACCCCCTGCATTGGTAAATGATCTGTAGACAAAAATCATCTTGTTTGTTTTAGAATTTCTCAGTGCAGGCTACCTAGAACAATCTAAGATTTCAAAAGCAACTGTACTTCTGATGGACAAAAATCCCACAAGTAGAAAGAGAAAAACTCTTGGATCTTGATTATTTGTATTCTATTTAAAGAGATTTCAGTGTTTGTATTTTTATTCCAAGAATTGGAATAGGGGTTATTCCAAATAGCTGAAGTTTTTACTTACAAACTTTCTTTTACTGATGTCAAACATGGGAGGTGAGAATGACTACTACCCAACTTCTATTATTATTGTTCTCTTTATTGGATTTCTCAACCATTTTAGTCCTCTAAAATGGTTCTCATTGAATTTCAGTATAACAGGAAATAGGCAAATGAAATAATATTCTGCAACTACAAGATTAGGTAAATGCAAAAAAATACAAAAGTTTTTTTTTAAGTCAAAATATAAATAGAAACTTATTCCTACCCTTTGTTGTGGGTTTATTTCCTTATTTGCTTGTTTTAATTGTGGACACATTAATGGGAAAAAATCATGGATCCATCATTTGAGCTATGATGATGCTTTGGAGAGAGAAAACCCTAGAAGCACAATAAAGATGATGTAAAGTCTCCCTAATTCAGCTTTTACATTTGTGTTTTATTATTTTGCCATATTTTATTTAATAAGTACACGTTTTGAAGAATGCATTTAACTAAGGTATATATGGAGCACCCAAATTTTTGAATTAAAAAAGGAAACTCCTCATTCTCATCCCTGTCTAATCTCATTACTAAACAGTAGCTACTGGTAATAATTTGGTATATCCTTTCTTACATTTAAAATATACACAGTAATTTCATTCATTTTGGTACCACATTGACATAGATTATATAATCAATTTTTACTCAAAATTACTGAATTTAGACCATTTTAATTGAATAAACTAGGCTATAGTTAAAACAAACAATTTGGAGTTTGGTATGGCTTCAAGAAGACAATAACTAAGGTGGTGCTCTATGTTTATAATACTAAGATATATGAGAAACAAAAGCCCAAAAGATCTAATTAAATCTGGTAGAATTACACTTAGTTTTGTTCTGGTTACGACACAATGACAAAGACCAATTCTTACTGTTCAACTGTTTTTAAAAGGTAGATAGCATTAAATAAAAATAATGCATGCATATTTTCTAAACCTTTAAACAGTTCAGTTCCCAAAGTCCCAAACTGAATTTACTTTTAATTTCACAGGGTATAAACTCGAGAAAACTAGTAACAATTGACAGACATTTTGCTGAAATTATAAAACAAGAAACTTTTATCTTCTAGCTTCTATTTTCTGTATCATTTTCCCAAACATTATGAAGTCTTTTTAATCAAACTAGTGACTAATATAAATATGAAATGAAATTAGAGTACATATTGTCTTTTCTGGGCAATACTTTCATCTGGTAAATGACATTTTATGAGAAAACTAGCACTTACGTATAAGCAACTACATTAGTCACTTTAGATTTTAGATTTATGATTGTATGCTAAATTTTGTGGCAAAAGGTTGCTTTTTCTTTGGTAATACTACATGTTATATTGTTGTTCTTTAGAATTTCATTAGTAGCAATATTGAAAGAATGACAAAAATCCTATTGGAGAGCAATTACAGGTGCTGAAGAGAACATTAAAGATCCAGGAATTGTACCATTTGGATTTATTGTCATTGTTTTCTAAAGCACATTATGCAATTCTACTTGAATTTATTCAAATGCCAAAATGGAGTATAATTAATAATGATAATCAATTAGATCTGAATTCTCAGTCTGGGGCATAATGTGTCTTCACTGAATTAACACAATTTTGTAAATTACACTCACTCTGTGGGAAACACCAAAGTTCTTCCATCCAAGTTTTCAAAGGCTGAACAGTTTACTCCAATAATCTTAAGTGTAAGCAAATTCAGAATTATGGGCTAGAGCGAAGACCCTAAATGACCTAGACAGAGATTCTAAAACTGTTTGCCTATGCCCTTCTCTCCATGGAGAAAACAAGATGCTTAGTTGGTCATGGATTGGCTAAGTGCTTGGATAAAGATGAAAGAAAGCATCAGCAATAGAACCAAAAGGTAGTCAACAAGACGAATCTCAAACTGGCCTCTTCTCCACAGCATACTACTCCCTGGAACTCAATGGCAAGGAGGTTTTTTATTTGAAGTACTGGGAATTGAATCCAGGGTGCTTTATGAGAAACTGAACTACACCCCAGTTTTTTTATTTTTATTTTTATTTTGAGACAGGTTCTCACTATACTTGAGAGGTTGGCCTCAAACTTGTAATCATTGCCATCCCTCTGCCCCACACCAGTACCTTAGATGACAGGCATGCACCACTGTGTGCCCAGCTGGAAAGGAGTTTTTGAAGACCTTAATATGTATATTTGTCAGAAAGTATATATGAAAAGATTTATTATAATCAAGTGCATATCTGATTCACTTCTCTTACAAATCTGTTGAAATAAAAAGAAATGTGCACGCTCTCAGACAAAGTCCAGGCATTCTCTCTTGACCATCTTTCCTTTTTCAAAATTCTGCCATTTGCATTCCCTGGTGACATTTTGTCCCACCAGCTCAGAAAAATCAGGTAGTCTCCCAAGAATTCGCTTTACCTGGGAAGTCTAATATCAATTAAAGGGCAAGAGAGGAAAAAAAATCTATTTTACTGAAACTCCTTTGCTTTATAACATTATTGCTTGTTAACCTCATTGTTTTAGGGAACCCCAAGAATGCTATGACAGAGAAGACAGAGCATCCACATGAAGTTGGAGAAACGATGTCAAGGAGTTATTTATTGCTGGTCATTTTGTTTCTGTGGTTGCCTTTAGAGTGGACATTAGTAGTCCATGCTGGTACCAGAGTTAATGAGGGATTGAATTAGACTTTGGAATTAAAATCTGAACATTGCAAAGTGGTCATTGGTCTGAACTTGATTTAGACACATATGCTTCCATGTAACATCAAGGAATGGTAGATTACTAGCTGATCAGAATCAGGAAGCAGAATGTGACACTTTTTCAGGAGAATACGTTTAAATAAACATTTAAATGTAAATGTTAGAATTGAGACCTAGCACTAAAAATAGAGTAGCCAAAGGTATATTAGAAGTTTTGTGAAATAATTTATGACAAAAACTTTTAAATATTAGGTAAGTCAAAATTAAAATAGATTTTTCACAATAAAAGAAAAATAAATGCCAACCAAAATGAAGCACATAATTAATATTAAATTATAATTTTTGATATAAAGTATCATTGAAGTATAAAGAACTTTTTTATTTCTACTTCTAGATATATTGTTCCATTATCCCAGAAACTAATGAAGCAATCTTATTTATGGTGACTGTTATGTCAGGTTCTTTTTTTATTTTCATTGTATTCAATTCTGAATTTAGAATTATTTACCAACTCCAAAATAAAAAATCGAATAAAATAATATCCTTAGTAGGAATTTAAAGAAACAAACCCAAGTGGGTTTGACCTAACATATTAGGGAGATATGGGTACATGTAAATTTAAAGTTCAAGTTATAGGGTGCACTCAAAATTTTGGCCCATTTAGGCAAAACTAAAAGCTAAGTGTTTTTATTTTCCCCAAAACCCATTTTACTATAATTTTTTTGGCATAATTTTATAAGTTTGATTTCATAAAAATTATGTCTATCTAGCATAAATGTTTCTGAAGAAGTCTGTAAATTAAACACCAAATTCATGATATATCCTGTTTTTCTTTATCCAATTTATATAGATTTATATAGATACTCTATCTGCTTTCTGATTATAGAATACCAAAGTTGGGTAACTAGTAAAAATGGCTCAAAAACAATGCTAAATTTTCTTAGGGAATCTTACAAACTTGTTATAATTTTTGAAAATAATTTTTGAAGATGACAGTCTATGTTTTGCAAAAGTACATCTTTTGTGATTACAGATAATGTAATTAAGAGAATGCAAATATAACAGTTAAAATACACACTCTCCTATATGAGTGTGTTACTATGTATAGGAAATGACCAGCACTTGATGTGAAAAATACTGTAAAATAAATAAAGATTCCGAGAGTGGTAAAATTAAGTGAATTTATCTGGTAATAAATGCACTAAGCCAGAAAATAAAAATAAAGGTCATAAAAGTAGTAAAGATATGAAATTATCATTATTTGCTGATAATAGCATCATATACTTACAAAACCCAAAACAATCAAGAGAAACATGATAGAAATATGAAAATAGTCCATGCAATTGAACATTATCAGAAAAAAAAATGGAAAATCAATAGTATCCTTATATGCCAGCAAAAACCAGATTCAATAGTATAATGAAAACACACTATTCCTTGAAAATACTAGGCAAGGGTAAGGGTAATATAAATACACAGAGATTACCTTAATAAAAATCTGCTACATCTAAATGAATGTTTAAGTAATTTTCATGAAAGATATAAAAAACTAGACTATATTGAGCTTAAAATATATTTCAAGATACTAATCCCAAAATGGTTATTTTTCTAAAGTATTGGCTTACTGAGCACTAAGCAATATTCAGTGGCATATATTTTAGAATTTAAAGTATTACAAAGTCCAGATAACTCTAAAAACTGGACTATGTTTCACAATTGATAGAATGTTATAATTGACAATTTTTTTCCTTAGTTCTACATAAGGTAAAAAGTTGTGTTCAAGGATAGTATATTACATACAATGAGATATACAAATATAGCTTTAAAAAGCAAGTTAGAAAACATTTTCCAAAGGATAATTATTGGATTGCTATCCAATAATTTTTTTATTTTCATTGTAGGGAGTATACTCACTATTTAGCAAAAATTACAAGGTGAAAGATCAAAACAGGTGTCAGTGTTTTACTAGATAGCACACAAAACCAGCATTCCTGGAGCATAAAAATTTGAGCCAATAAATAAAGCATTACAAATTAACTGAAAAATAATAGTTGTTCCATAGGATGTATCCAGTAAGTGGCTTATTAGCTTGCAAATAATACATAGGGCATCTAAAATGTATCACAATGAATGATACAGTTATAACACTCATACAAAGTCTATCAAGTACAGAAATGAAAATAGAAATAGTTTAAACTTCAATAATGGAAATAATTTTTTTCCATCTTAAAGAGGGGATTGCAAAAGAAAAATAAAATTTTGTCTGTATACAGTTTTTTATGTGTTAATTTAATCTTGTCCATGATGAAATTTTAATTATTGAGAAGAGTATTACAATACATTTCCACAATTTAAATAATAACAAAGGAAAAAAAGTTTAACTTTCCCCAGCTTAATAACTAGTATGTTGCCAGGACCTCCAATTCCCTGGATTTTCTAGATCTCATAGCTGCCTAGAAGCAATGACTTCCCTGATGGTCTCAGAATCTATTCATTGGTAGTTTTACATCTACAGTCGATTTTCATTGTTCATAGATTTCAGATTTGAAAATTAACTAGCTTGCTAGAATTTGTTATTGGCAAATCAAATCTCAAGAATTTTGAAGGGCATTAATAACAGACATGTGCAGAACATTGAAAATTTGAATTGTCTGACACTTTTTCCAATGTGATGTTGAACAAGGTAATTGTTTACCTCCCTGTTTCAAGAAACAAGTGTCCTTCTCAAGCTCTCTTCAGCACCATGTCTTTCACATTTGGGTTTTTGGGTTTTTGCTTGTTTTTTCTTTTCTTTTCTTTTCTTTTTTTTTTTTTTGGTGGAGGGGGGTGAGGTGGGTCGGTGTCAGTAGTGATGCTGGTTTCATCTTTGAAAATGGTTCAAGGAAAGAGCTTAAGTGACATTTAGTGTTCTTAAACATAAAGAGACTGTGATGTGCCTCACAGTGTGTGTGTTAGGTAAGCATTGTTCTGCTATGAGTTTTAGTGCTGTTGCCCGGGAGTTCAATATTAATGAATATATGTTAAATAACATCTTGTTTAACATATATAAGACAAAATTATATATTGATTGGTTGACAACATATGGGAAACAGTGTTCAACAGAATCCTAAGCCCTTACTTCTCTTACCAGCAATATTTCAGTAATTGTTAATTCATTGTTTGTGTGAACTTTAAAGGACATAGTTGCTAAGAATAATAAAAATCAACTGTTCATATTCACCATAAGTTAACATACTGCTGATAGGACTGTTTCCTTATTTCTATATTTATCTCTTCATACTATATGTAGTCTATAAGTTGCTTATTTTTGCTAAATATTATGTTTGTGACATTTGTCAGTATGGATAGATGCAACTTGTTATTCATTAATTACTTCTGTTTAGAACATTTTGATTCGCTCTAATTCATTATATGCATTATAGTACATCTGTTTCTATGCTTTTAGACTCTGGGTTATTTCCAAATTTCTGCAAATGTGAAATGATATCACTATAAAAATTGTTGCATATGTTATAAAATTTTCCATTATTTATTTCTAGGAGAGGAACAGCAGAGTCAAATATTTTATCAGTAGTTGTTGCCAATTTTACCAATAGTTTATCACTGTTAAAAAAGGCAATTAAAATTAAGTCAATAAAATTGCAAAACCAATGCTACTTTCCTTAATGTATTACTATATTGATGTGCCCTAAATCCATGCTACTCAAAGTGTGATCTAGAGACCAAAAGCATCAAAGAGCTAATTAGAAATGAAGGCTATCAAGGTCACACTGTTGAATCAGAATGTGCATTTTTACATGCTCCTCATTCTAACACCATCCCCCTGTGATTCATATGCACATTAAATTTTGAGAAGCACCAATATGCATGACATTCCCATTTTTTTTTAAAGTTTAGGAACTGAAGCAAAGTCTGTATAACTTAGGACTCATGCTGTATATAAAAAGCCTGAAAATTTCAATCTTCAGTAACTACTGCCATAAAAATATTTTTATATTAATATGCCATCATTGAAGGGAGACTGGTGTTGTTGCTATATTATAAGCTACATTTTATACTTAAAAAATCATACTATACTTTTGTTGTTCTCTTAATGAATGTGCAAATATTCTCTGTTCATCAGTGTCTTTTTGTATCATTCTGATGTGTGGACAATTTTTCCTACCCTACAGAATTAGGAACTAGTTAGGCCTAGAATTAAATATTATTTTTTTGCCATTTACTAGTTTGTGAACTTGAGTAATTTACTTAACCTGGATGAATCACAACTTCAGTTTTGTAAAAATGTTAATAATGTCTATCTTATGAGGTGGTTGTGTATGAAAAGAAAGATATTAAATGAAAATCATTTAGCATTAGTAGAATATACATACATATATAGATAGATAGATAAATAGATAGATATGCTATGATAGATAGATAGATAGATAGATAGATAGATAGATAGATATGCTATTTTCCTTTGATTTAATGTACACAAAAATCAGGAAGTTACCTTTTCTTGAAATTACACTAATGCATTACTAGAATTATACACTGTCATGAATCTTCAGGTGAGTCTGTTACATTTTCATAAAAAATACATTTAATCAAAATTTTAAAAAGCAAAATAATAATCTAAGAAAAAAGATTAAAAGATTAATTTCTTAATATTTTTTATTTAATTCTTTTTAAATGTCAAATTGTCTTCACAATAAAATCAGTTACAATTTTTGTGATAGCAAGAGAAAACTGATCAAAGTTTTGTTTGTTATGTGAACAGGCAAAGTAAAAATAAGTTTTGGGGATAAAAATCCATTTAGGGAAGAATTGTCATTATGTTTCATAAGGAATTATAGAATAGTCAAATATTTTACAAATATCCTTTGACTCAAGTCCTGCCTCCTCATGCTTCTGTCAGTCTGGTGGCAAATGTCAATAAAATACTTTCACATTGGTTTAGCATTGCCACTTTCTTCAAATGACAGAGCATAAAATAGACTGAACGGAATAATTAACATAATTAACATATCTATTATAACAGCATTTAAGAGAGTGGTAACTTCTTGTAATTTTCTAATATCTGCAGCTAGCAACATCAAGTAAGCAAGGTGAGGTGGCACATTCCTGTATCCAAGGAACTCAGGAGGCTGAGGCAGGAGGATCACAAATTCCACGCCAGCCTGGGCAATATAATGAGACTCTCTCTCAAAATGAAAACATGGCTTGAGACATACCTCAGTGGTAGAGTGCCCCTGCATCAGAACAAAACACACACACACACACACACACACACACACACAAAAGCAATGCTCTTCTCAATCATTTGACCAGTGTGGTACCATTTTAGTAGAAGCACTATTGCTGATCTTGATATGGTTTTATAACTCTAATATTAAACTATTCTCCAATTTTAAAAAACCAAATCAAAAACTCAAACTGGGCCCATATCTAACTGTATTTAATCCATCAAAGGAAAGTTCCGCCCATGCAGTCAGTGGAAATGGGGTTCCCATTGGTGCAATGGGCTGGCTGAGAAATAAAAGCTAAGATAAATATAAAACTGAAAAAAAAAAAACCACACACACACACAGGACAAAGAAAGTAGTTTCAGAAGCAGGGGCAGGACTGGCAAGCCGATCAGACAAATCTAGCTTCTAGACTAATGGCCAAATGGAGTCCGGGCCTGCTTTATTTATATCAGGAAACATCAAAGGCCTTCCATAAAATGTTCAAAAAAGGTTAAAGGTGGGCTGTCAGTTTCCAACAGGTTCTGCCCATCTCCAGAACTACTATGAGGTATCTTCCTAACAGAGCGATGATAAAGGTCACATGCATTGGGCAATTTATTGCCACAGGAGAGCCACTGATAGTTCTCAATGCCAAACCTAAATCTCCCTGGCTACCATACCAAGAGAAGACCCTCATGTAATTCACGGATGGCTTCCCATAGGAAAGTATCTGCCTATTCCATTGTTATAGTGCAATGTTTCTAAAAGTGTGGTTTTCTATCACTGAATAAGAAGCTGTGATAAGCTTTGCTAAAAATGCTCTTTCCTGGAGAGTGCCTAAGACTTTCTGAAATCAAAATGTTGAAGATTAACCCATGAAATATACACTTAAAATAAATTTAAAATACTTACCAGTGTGATAGTTTCTTAGCAACACAATATGGGATCTTTTGTTACAGTGCCCTGAGATGATTTGAGCAAGCCTGTACTGGTCCTCTGTTAAATAATCTGAATGGCTATGTGAAAATGCCTTTAATTGCATTGATTGAATTTGAATTAAAAGGAGATGCAGCATCTTCTCTGTGTGTTCTAATTATGTTGCTCTAAATAGTTATTCCAATTAGATTTCTTGTGATCCTTAGGGTTTATTCTTGAAACTCAAAGTTTTATTTTGTTTCAGAGTATAAGAATTGCAGAAAAGATGGGGAAAATGTCATATTGGAGGATTTTCCATTGACAACCTTCATTGGAAGATAAGTGTTAAAAGATGGTGAATTTTGAATCCCAAGGCAGGAATATTTGGGTGTTTTTTTCAAAGCTCCAGAATTGTAGGAAATGCAATTTAAGTCCTTAATTCTACTGGTTCTCTCCTAGAAAAATTGATATGTATACTAGGAAATAGGAGTGAACTTTCATATCCCTATTTTTGTCCTTCAACAGTCTCCAGAGGCAGAAGTTGTTTGTGTCTCATATTGGATTTTAAAGGTCACTTTTTATTTTATAGCTCGAGGTTGGTTTTTATTCCTAGATACTTTACATGACCCATGGTAAATTAGACTCTAACCTGCGCTGAAGGACAAACTGTAGCTGTGTCTAATATCCCAGAACTTCATTTTCCCACTATGGAGTGAATACTTTAAAACTGCCTTACTATGGTACTGAAATACTGTGGTAATTCCTTTTGATTGACACTTCGCAGTATATTATAGTTTTTAAAATTTTAGACACTAAGATACAACAAGCATGGGTTGGAATTTTAAGATACTTACTAGGTGTTTAAAATTGCTGAGGTTACTTAATCAATGGAAACTTGATGCATTTTCTGTAAAATCGAGAAAACATGTCCCTATATTTTTGGATTATTGCAAGAATTGAGGTAGCACATTTAAGACATTTAGCTAAATGGTTGTTATATTAAAATTATCAATAAATATTTGTTATTTTATTGAGCCATATTTTATTTTGTCTTCAAAAATTTTAAACATAAACACACATATTGCTACAAAGTCAATAGAAGCATTTTGTTTCATTATATAATCATGCAAATGATAAATTTCAGAATGTAAAAGTTTAATTAAATAATAAGGTTGAAAGGTAAAAAAAAAACTCTACATTCGTCTTTCAGAAAATAATTGAAATTAAACTTTATGATAAACATTTACCTACTATTTGAGTGCATTGCTAAAAATAAATGCATAAAGACTAGTGCCTTATTGTTAAATGGATGTTATTTCCAGTGTTGTTTAAGTTGTCATGCTTTACTTTATATATATGAACAGTGAGAGTATATACTATAATTTCCAATATTTATTCATATTTAACTTGATAATGAAAATATGACTGTACTCACTAATTGTTATTTTTTAATAATTAATGACTTCATGAGAAAAATCATTTATCAATGTACAGGTAGGTGTAGTGAGATCTTAATTTTGTGTGATCTTGACATCCATTTGAATGCAAATGTAACTTTCTTATTCCAGAGGTAGGGCTCAGTCCACCTTCATAAATTTCTATACCACCCTCAATTGACTGAATCTAGTTGCCAGAGATCAGAACTTAGGCAACTTTTCCATCTAGCAGACTAGGCTTCCTGATTCCCTTGCTTCCTTTAAATAAACCAAATAAAACTTGTCCTGGAACTTAAAGTGGCCAATATCCTGTTCTCTTAAGTATACACTTGTTGACAGGTGTCCCCTATCCTGCCTCTACATTCCCTCTTGTTTGACCCATGAATTGAGGACTGCCCTCCCAACTCATTACTTCCTCAATGCCCAGGAGTAATAAATCTCTGATTCAATTTCATACTATCATGGTACATTGATGTTGCATTTTCCAAGAATCAAAACTAACAACCAAAGGATATCCCAGGCTGGATTTTTTCCATAATATGAGGAAATCATGGTTGGGTTCCCAGTATAAGAGGAAGGTTCAGGCAGGCACAGAATGTATACTAGCAGACAGAGCCACAAGGCTTACATGTGAGGGAGCCCTTGCTCATGGGAAGGACAACTAGGCATGGAAAGAACAAATAGGCATTAGACCATACACCAAGTACATGAAGAATCCAATGAAAGACTTACTATAAACAGATATACAGCTCCCTCACTTTTCCACTAGGGCAGAATTGCTAGCTGCTGTACTTCTGGAATCCTCACTTAGCTGGGTTCTTGACATAACATGTGACTTTGGATAACTGTCTTAACCCAAAGATGGGACATATTTTTATCGCTCTGAATTAAGTAACTTTAGAAATAAACCAGGAAACACTTTTTTTAAGTTATGAGTCAAAAATAAAACTAATTAAAATTTCTAGCATAAAATATTGAAACTCATAAACTCATAATAATATAAAATCTCATTCAGTTTATTTGTTGTCTATTAAAGCACCATAAGCCATATATTGATTCTTTAAAAGAGAAATGTGAATAACCTTGTGCCAACTGAGGCATTCAATTAGCTGGCAAACAAAACAAGTTTCTTACATTGAGTTTCTGCATTGTAATTTATATTAAAAATAATATTTACCAAATATATCAAAATGAAAAGAATATGAAAATTTTACTTAAAAGAACATAGACTTATGTTGATGATATTAACGTTTAATTGAAAATTAAATATTGACTAAATAGGCATTTCTTCAGATATCATTACAATATGATTGAAAAGTTGAGATGATAGTAAATTTATAATAAAATTTAAAATTTTTGATAAATGAAATGGTTTTTTAGACTTTATTAAGTCACTTTATCAGTAATTTTATTTCTATTGCTCAGTAGTAAGTGCATACACACACCTATGCACAGAAATGATTGAAATTTGTAAAAAGGCTTACATATGATCAAGGACAAAGTACATGGAAATAATTGCCAGCATACATGAACATATCAAACACTAGGAATACTCTATTTTAAAAAGAGGAAAAGGAAAATCAACCTTGATTGCCAGAAATGAGTTCTTTGTTTTTCAATTTCTCATGCTAAATACAACTAAAAGCCATACACATTTTAAACACAACAAAGATAGCAGAGTTTTGAAAATTTCAAAGGCTATCCAGTATCACTATTTATCCTAACTGGCGATCTAATGCTGGGTTCACAAAATATAACTATTCCAATAACTTAAGTAAAAGGCAAAGAAAGCATGCAAATACACAATAGTGCCTTTTCAAAATCCAGGGACATCTCATTAACCTTAGAGGTCTGTGGAAAGAGAGAGAGCCACTGGAATTCTTTATTCTTATGTAGGAGACACACAAGGGAAGTTTCCATGGAATATTCTATCCCAAAAAGGGCAAATGGATGGGTTACATAGGAACAGGAGTGTAACTCAATCCCAGCAAGTGATGCCTACTCCTGGAGCCAAGCCTTCTTATCCGTGCTGGGGCTATGTCCAAGTTACTGCAACCTGAAACTATGGTGCCAGACTGAAGGCAATGATTTTTCAGAATCCTGGCTCATCAGGACTTAATGGCATCTGCATCCAGGGCAGCTCCCTACAATCCAGGAAAAGACTTTGGATCCCAAAAGTGGACTTTTGGATCCCAAACACACAATGGTGATTTTCCTGAGTTTTTATTTTATCCCATATAGCCCAGACTTTGACCTGAAACAACAAAACATGTGACAAAGTAAAAGTCCCAGAGGGTAAGGGAAGGGACAATCTAACAAGAGAAAAATTTTAGATAACTTTCATATACTTGTCAAGCACCATGGAGAGATCCATAGCCCTACTCTATCAATGCCAGCAAAAGCCAAGTGGCATCCCTAAATTCCCTCATGAAGATGTGATAAGTCACCTACTTCACTTCTGGGGCAGGAGCAGAGAGTCCTAACTGGAAAGCTCAGGTATTCATGCCCACTGGGTTATAACAAGGCTGCATCAGTGGAAATCAGTGAACCTGGATTTCTATTTCCATCCAGCAGTAAGAGGTGCCCCTCCACTTTTAGGCTGGTTTGGTTTCACAGAAGACCTAGTGGAAAGTAAATACTTTTCTACTATCAGGCAGTGATGAAGAAAATACCTTAGTGTCATTGAGGCCATGAAGGGAATAGCACAAAGGCATTCCTATCCTCCCATTCAAGGTGGCATCCATGGAGGTCTAATGGGGAGCCAGGACTCTCACCTCTTCTGTTGAGAAAAGAGCTCTAAAATCAATAATCTGTGCTTAGTTTTCCACTTTAGAAAACTAAAAAAGGAAGATCCAATTAAATCCAAAGTAGGAAGAAAAATAAATAATACAAGTTGGAGCAGAAAACAATGAAAATGAAAACAGTAAATCAATAGAGAAACTCAAGTCAAAATATAGGTCTCTGAAAGATTCAACATACTCAAAGGCCTAAGGAAAAAAAGACACAATTACTATATCAGCAGTGAAAGTGGGTTGTCACTAAGATATCATCTGTACTGCAACCATAGGCATGGACACCACTGTGTGATTCACTATTTAAGAGACTACTCTTCAAAGGATTCTGAGAGGAAGTGAGAAGAGAGAAACAGAGAAAGACAAGGAGGAGAAGAAGGAGGAAGGGAGGTAGGGAAGGAGCCTGCTGAGCCAGCTACTTGGGTCCATGCTAACAACAAAAGTCAACCAGTACAAATGCAAAACACAGGCAGTGCCGCAAAACTGGTAGAACATGCAGTGGAAACATGAATTTTAATAGCAAAAGTAAATGCTTAGGGAGATTTAAATACAACACTTTCTAGAGATAAATATATGAATTTACAACTCTGTATTCTATCAATAAATGAAAGGAGACTGACTTGCCTAAAGATATAGCAACATAGAAAGCAAAAATATTTTTAAAAATCCTAAAGGAAAAGAACGTGGAGTCAAAATCCAAGAGGAACAAGACATAAATAATGCATATCAACAATAATTAAAACAAGTGTTAAGGAGAATTATGAATTAAAATAGAGACCGCAATGTAAAAACTGAAAGGATTTAGAGAATTCCAGGCTGTTTTGATTTGAGAAAACACGCACATATAAATACAAACACACACACAAAATCACACACAGACACACAGGCACACACATAACCCACACATACATAGATTATATTATTTTAAAATCCCTTTATTTTTAGTATAAAGAAAAAGCTATGAACAAATTTGTGTTCAAAAACAGGAAAATTTAAGGAGCAGGAAACTCCTTTCATAGAATTGACCACATGAGACTTCTGGTAAATAATGTAGTTTTTGCCAGTGAAGGCACTGAGAAATTGTCTCATTTGTTTCTATCAGTTCTTAAATAGTGATTAAATGAGAGAAATAGTCCTCAACAATTTCACAGCACTGTCCTCAGATCTTCCTTTTTATATCCTGAAACTCTATTAGAATAATCATTAGGTAGCTCTGACTGAATGTGCATCACAGCAACGAATACTTCTAATTATAGAATTTAAAATAGCATTGCATAGTTTATATACTTAATTTTCAGTAATATAATAATGCTTTGGGAATATAAAAATGCAGCTTTTAATCAGGATTTTTGAAACATAAAAAAAGTTTTGCTAGAATTTATTCTTATGACATAATTGGAATCACTGAACTTTTGAACATTAGAAATAATCTGTATTTTCAAAATTGTAATAACACAGAAATATATATATGAAACATTTGTAAATGCATATGCATATTTGGGGACAAATATAACTTTTGCTCAATCCAGAAATTCTCTCCTTAAAATTAATAGAGAAAGAAAACACTTTTATATATTAAATAGTTATTAAGCCAGAAGATAATATGTACCCTCGTCAATCTGGTAAAAAATTGGAAAAGCAAAATAAATTACATCCATTTTATATAGCTTAGCAGGTACAATCCATTACATACATGCTTTTAAGATAAGCAATAACTAGTCCTCAGGTAAGAGGACTTGACAGCACCATTTGTCACAAGTAGTTTGTCCTAAATTTATGTAACAATTGGGGTGATCATCATTGTTAGCTAATTGGTTTCATCCAGAGAAGAGACAGACTTCTCAATGACAAGAGATTGTTCTGCACCATGAAGTAAGGGGCCTCCCACATTAGAATCCTAGTCCCCCACAGAAACCTGGAGATAGGAGGGCTACTTCCTTGATATTTATATTTCGAGGAAATGGCCCATGGGTCCTTGAGAATGACATTACCAAGTCATAAAGCTAACTAAAGATACATTTAATTTCCCAGAGGGTTTACATACATATGAAAGAAAAGAGAAAGTATTTATAATTACAAGTTTTCTAAAGTAAATGCTATAAGAATAAGGAAAAAGGGGGAATCTTATTTTTACAGTGATAATTAAATCTATTTAAAATCTTTGTCTTAAGTATGAAAATGCACATCCACATACACACATATGTATGTGCTCTTAGTCCTCTTCTTATCTTTATTTCCTGGACCTGTTAATCTGGACTGTATCCTACACCTGACTTCAATCAACATTTGCATTATCAACATCAATATCATCAACATTGCTATGGAATTTTGTCCTTTTTCTTTAAATGAAATATACCCCCTTAAGTGATTCAGCTTTTTCAGTTTCACATTAATGAAGTTGCTAAATATGTCTATGCAAGTGTCATAAAAAATATTCAGGAATTTAAAAAAATCCTAGTTACTTTTCTTTCCTTTTGTGTGCAATCTCTCTCTCTCTCTCCCTTTCTCCCACCTCTCTCTCTCTCTCTCTCTCTCTCTCTATATATATATATATATATATATATATATATTCCGATAGGTTTACCTATTCACCTGTTGAATGACATCTGGGTTGTTTCTAGGGCTGGACCATTACAAATAACACTACTGTGGACACCTATGTGATAATATTGATGTGGACATAAAATTTTATTTCTCTTGGCTAAATATCAGAGAAGAATTTCTAGATAACGTTTTTAAAACATTTCCCAATAAATACACAATTCTATTGGCCTTAGTTCTCATACCATACATTAGATCTCTACTTTATTGAACCTCTACATCTACTATTTTGTTTCCTTTGACTTACACCACTTTCATTACCATTCGCCTTCCACCATGATATCCACTGCTTCATTCACTAACTCTGTGCATTGGAGACATATGTAGCCACATATTTTGTGTATGTGTGTGTATGTGTGTGTGTGTATTTATGTATACATATATTAATATATTCCATATAATTTAGATAACACTTTCTTTTCTGTTTGGACTATTTCAGTTTAAAATAAGCCTCTATTCCCATAACCTGAAATTCACATATGATCTTACTGGCTTCAGAAATCCCTGTTCATCTTATACGTCTCATTAGAAAAATATCCACATTTGGCAGTAACAGTGTCCAAGGGAGTCATGGCTATTAATTATTGAGATTCAATTCACTTTCCACAAACTATTTTAAACTTTTCAAACCCATTCCCCATCCCAGAGTAAGATCAGCAGAACAAGGGAGAAAACTGAAACTAGTACCAATTACCGAATTACCTTTAACTTTAGTGATTATCCATTCTCTGGTAGGGTTTTATTCCTCAGTGCTTTTTAAATTTTTGTGGTTCTGTTGGTTAGAGACTATTTTTACCTAACAACCAGTCTAGGAGTTTAAACTATAAAACACCATAGAATATAATATGTTTCATATATTAATGGCAGGTAATATTTTAATTTGTAAGTCAGGCTCAACAATAATATAAGAATTTTAGTTTTAAAAAACTCAAATAATACTTGAGAGCTGGGTTTGTAGCTCAGTGGAAGAGCATTTGCCTAGCATGTGTAAGGCACTGGGTTTTATTCTCAGCACCACATATAAATAAATGAATAAAATAAATGTTCATCAACATCTCAAAAAATATTTAAAAATGTAAAATAATACTTGAGAAAAATGAACTTTTTAATTTATTTTACCCTTTATTACCATGGTCCTAAAGCTTGATAACCAGTCTATAAATATGTTGACTGAAAGAGTGCATGATGATATTGCTGCAAATTCAAAATGTCATGAGGGGATATTGTTAGCTTCATAACGTAAAATCGCTAGAATATTTTTGTCTCTTCAGTCTCCCAATAGTAACATTTGCATTCATGGACAGAGAACAAAAATTGAATCATTCATGTAAACTTTCTGGATTTCAAATAACCAAAATGTTTCCAGATGCCTAAGAAAATCCATAGTCTTTTGAAAAAAGAAGTATACTATTTTTCATGTACTAAGTATGAAGTTACCTGCATGCCTAAAATTCCTCATATATTAAAAACAATTTAATACCAAGCACAATAAAGTTTTAGTTCAAGACTATGATAAGTTTCTCATCCTTTTGTTTCTCCCTAGTAATCAAGTTCTCTAATGTCTGCCATTTAGCAGTTTATCAAGATGCTAAAAAAAGTGAAGTTATTCTTCTAAGGCAATTACTTCTGGTCTTGACTACCAGCCCCTCTGAGACCATCAACTAGGCCTAACAGAGGGAGACTATTGAGCTAATTGAACTTCATCTCTAATGGCTGCTAATGACTTAATGTGCTCATCCTCCCAGATAATATATTTGCATTTTAACAGGAAAATGAAATGTTTTAGTTGAAGGAGTGAGTACTGGGATGATTTCAGATAGATTATAAATATTAATGCACTTTAAGTGAAGTTTCCTGGGAAAGATATGGTTGTTTATTGAAAAGGAAAATGTTAGTATTAATTATTTCAAAAATGTTTGGGGAAAATTCATACGTTTGTGTAGTCAATTTAATCAAAATGTTGGTCCATTTGGGTGTGGTGGTTTCCTGCCTGTAATTCCAGCTACTTGAGAGGCTAAGGTAGGAGATTTGCAACTTTTTAAGGCCAGCCTTGACAACTTAGAGAGACTCTGTCTCAAAATAAAAATAAAAGGGGCTAGGGATGTAGTTCAGTGGAAAAGCACTTGTCTATCATGCCTGCGGTCCTGGATTCAGTTCCTAACACTATAAAAAACAAATAAATGTTGGTTCAAATGCCTAGTCAACATGGTGACTATAGTCAATGATGATATATTGTGCACTACGAATATACAGAGAAAGTAGATGCTAATTATTCTTGTTATAAAAAGTAGTCTGTCCATCCCTATATGAAGTAATGCATTTGTTAATTGGGTAGATTTAAACATTCCATAATAATATTGTAAGGGCTCTGAAAATAGTACCACAAAGATGCATTCTCTGGCATGCTAAGCAGTCTTAGAATCAAGGTTCCTCTGACTTTCCCTTGTTTCTTCCCTCCCAGGGCAGGGTGAGACTTTCTAGAAGGTTCCCTCATGTGCTTCAAGTCTGGAGCTGCCAAAGAGAAAGCAATTTCCTCTGGTCTCTTCCCTGAGCTTTCAGTGGCTGAACTCACATCACAGGAAGAAAGACTGAAATCCAGCAACACACCTGGCCAGACTTGCCTCACACTCCAATGTTCTCTATTTAGTCACAATGAGAATCATTGACAAACTATTATCTGTTCTATTATATGTTCTTTTAGCCCACTGAGTCCCCTGAAAATCACTTAGTGTACCCATCAAAATTGTCTGTATTCCCCATTCTCTCCTCCCTTACAAGATAATATATATAAACATTTGAATAATTTGGGGCTGGTGGATAAAAATCCCACTCCTGTGGACTCCTACTCCATCCCCAGTTCTGTGATATTTCCCCTTTTGCTTAAATAAATTTGCATATGAAATTTCTCCTACTTAATCTCTGTCATTTTATTCTTTCAGAGGGTGAGGAGAAATTTCCCTACACCTTCATCACATACACTTCAAAACATCATGTCATACAAGATAAATCCATAAAATTTTATCTGTCCACTAAAGAAATAATAAAACAAACAATTTGTCTTTTTAACCTAGGTCAAAGAACATATAGAAAGTGAAAAGCTGGAGAGAATAAAGCTCTATTCTAAGGAATTACTAGTTGATAATAAATTTTAGCTATTTATAGTTATAATTTAATTCATGATTTTGAATTGTATCAGCTCCTTAGATTTGCTTTGAATAGACTCTTTGGGAATATAATCAATATGCAATAAGTTTCACATATTTAAAGATTATAATTTGATATATTTGATATATCTATAAACTTTTGAAATTACTATCACAAACAAGATATCATCTGCTTCTAAAATGTGTACTTGTTTTTTTGCAATCTGTTCCTATTGTGTACACAACACCCTGGTAGCAAGTGACCTTCTTTTCAATAGAGATAAGTTTGCATTTTTTCATAATCTACAAAATGGAATCATATAAATGTTACATATTTGTGTGAATTATCTCATTCAACAAAAATATTTTAAGATTAATTCATATTAGCACATGTTCTAATAGTGTATTACAATTTGTGACTGAGTTGTATTGCATTTTATAGCTAGAAAACACTTTGTTTGGTTATTTACCTTTTGATAGATAACTGGGCAATTTTTAATTCCTGGCTATTTTAAATGAAGATGCTAAAAATTTCTGTATGAGAATAAGCTTTCATTTATCTTTGTTGAATTTCCTAGGACGTGAATGATTGAATCATATGGAAGGTGTCTTTAATTATTAAAAATTAACGTTTAATTTTAAAATAGTCTTAAATTTACAGAAAAATTACAAATTACTACAAAAATGTTGCATATACCTCACACTCACTTTGCCTATTACTAATATTTTACTTTAGGGTGATATATTTGACACAATTATCAAACCAATATTGAAACAATATTAGTAACTTAAATCCAAACTTTCTGCATGCTATTTATTACATTACATGCATACTATCATAATAAACCATAACTAATCCTCATGTGAGAAGACATTGGAACTCCTTATGCCACATATAGTTTATCATAAATTCACCTGCAGCCATCTGTATTTACTGCTTAGTTTTATCCTAAGGAAAAATAACAAGGGATAGCTTTGCAACTTGGAGTTTGATGCCTGTCTACATTTAGGCTCCTACACTGGCACAGACACTGGAAGATATGGGGGCATTCTATTCTTTATTGATTCCATTTCAAAAATGCTCCTCAGGACCTTGAGAAAGTGTGGGATTGTGAGAATGTTTCCTCTTGTGAGAAAGGGATCAAGGAGAGGATGTTTGCCAGGGCGGGACCTCAGTGTGGTCAGAGACCCTGGCAAGAGGCTTAGTGAGATGTTAAAAAGACTTACATATATTTCAAAAAGAAGGCAAGAACTTAAAATTAGAAGTTTATACTAAAATGTTTTATGAAAGGGGAGAAGCTGGAGTTTTTTCCTTTATTCTCAATCGGAAGAAATAAGTCTCTTATTTTAAGTTGATATTTGCTTTTACAACCCTACCTGAAATTCTTCCTTATATTCTATAATATTTTGAGATATGTGTATTGAAGTCTTAAAAAAATTTTGCATTTTTCTCTGTGATCTACCAGTATTGCTTCAGGTATATATAAGCTTAGTTTATATGTGAATGTTTAGTTTTATGTCATTCTGATGAATTGACTTTTGTGCATGCAAAAAGATAACTGTGAGATGCTAGATGTCTTATTCTGCTTCACTGTAATAAACATTTTACTATGTATACATATCCCATAATATCAGATAAACTTCAAATATACAATCAAATTTAACAAATGATAAATTAATGAGTAGATAAATAAAGGGCCACAAGGGGCAAAGGGGTCAGGGAAAGTTGGCTCTTAACATCATAAGTGATGTTGGTAATGATTTTTTTCTCTGAAGTATACTTTGTCTCTTCTTAATATCTGTATTCTAGAGTTCATTTGATTAATATTATGATGACATTTTTCAACTTTACATTATTTATTTCTTTGTACTTAATATATATTTCTTATAGGCACCATTTACTGGAGATTTGTACTTTAATCTGAAAATTTGTTTTTTAGGTGTGATGTTTAGTTAATTGTTAGTTAATTGACCTTTAATATGATTGTTGTTATAATCGGTTTTAAAGGTTTTTTTAAAAAATTTTATATATTTATGTATTTATTTACTTACTTAGATGATATTGGGAAGTCAAACCCAGGGCCTGGCACATGCTAGGTAAGAGCTCTACCAGTGAGCTCTACCCCCGTCCCTATAACTGGTTTTAGATTCCCCAAATTGCCATTTGTTTATCTATTTTTGTACTGCCATTGTTCCCTTCTTCTCCTTGATTTACTTCTTTTTAAATTAACTCTGTATTTAAAACATTTTATTTTAACTCATTTGCTAGTCTACTTCTCTCTTTTGGTTGTTTTCACTTTCTAGTAGTTTATGGTTAGCATCATTAACTGGTAGCAGAATACTTTCGAGTCGTGGGCTATCACTTAATCTGTATAATCAAAACTCAATATGTCACACCTCAACTCTTCCATTCTTGGCTGTTGTGCTATTGCTTTCATTCCATTTCTACAACATAAACTCCACAATGTGTGGCTGTTGATTTTTCTTTAAATACCTAATGATCCGTAAAAGAGATTTTCAAGGTAAGAAAAAAAGACATTTGCAGATATTTATCATTCACTGTTCTTCATTGATTTGTGCTACATCCAAATATCCCTCCACTCTCGAATGTTTTGCCAGAAAAAAAACTATCATTTCTACAGGTGAGGAGCTGCTACTGATAAAATATTCTAACCTTTTTATGACTGAATTAGTATTCTCATATTTAAAGGCACTTAACACAAATATCAATATTTCTTATTGTTGGTAGTTGATAGAGTATTTGGTCTTTGTAAATCTATAGTTTTAAGGTTTTAATCAAATTCCAAAAATTTTCCATCATCTATTCCAATAATTGTTCTGTCTTCCTTCCTCTCCTTTAGTAATTCCAATAACACTGATATTGAACAATGTGAAATTTTCCCATGACTCACTGATACTGAATTTTTTGTTGTTATTTCTGTTTTGAGTTTTTTCTTCCTTTTGGTGTTTTCCCCCTTCCTTAAGGGTAATATTTTCCTGTATCTTTGCATCCTGGTATTTTTTTTATTACATGTCCAATATTATGAATTTTATGTTGTTGGAAGCTGTATGTGTTCTATTTTATATTCTTAGACTTTATTTTGGAATTATATTATGTTCTTGGAATTCATTTTTTTATTATTCCTTAGATAACACCAGTAGATTTGGGCTCATTTTATTTTCTCACTACTGAGTCAAAGCCCTTCCAATTTGTATGATCCATGAAAAATTATTTTTCACTTTTGCTGGTGGAAAGTTTTCATAACTCTATGCTCCTGAGGTTTTTCTCTGTTCCTCATTCTTTCTTCACCTCTCAGCCTTGAGAAGTTTTCTTGCTTATGCCCATTGATTCACACTCAGCAGAAAACTTTGATGAAGTCTTTGAAAGTCTCTGAAGTTCACTGTCTGAGAAACTTGGTCCTCTCATGTATTCTGTTTTATAAACTCCAACTAACATAGTTTCACTGCAAACCCAGCTTTGTTAATTCAGGGAGTCCACTGGATTCTGCAAGTTTTTCCTGTACTTGTGATATAGTCTGGAAACCCCTTTCCACTAATAAGCCTGCAGAAAACTAGAGATACAAATGTATGTTTTCTGATCGAAATACCATTGAGATACCAATTCCACCCGAAAAAACATGGAAAGGAAACAAGTTTGAACTTACTAACAAAATCATTTCAGCATTATTTATTATCTCACTGTTTTCTCTATTAATAAATTAAACCAAATAATTGGAATATGTCCATTTTATATTTGAAAAATTTATGGCATTATCTGTTTAAAATTATACTTTAAAAGTATAAGTAGAATCAAGGACAAAAATTGCATGATCATCTCAATAAATGCAGAAAAAGTCCTTGACAAACTCCAGCACCCATTTCATTTTAAAATACTGGAAAAATTAGGGGTATAAATAACTTACATCGACATTACAAAACTATATATGGGAAACCTAAAGCTATATATGATGAGCCCATACTGAATGGAGAAAAACTTAAAGCACCTCTCTAAAATCAGGAATAAGAAAAGAATGTCCCCTCTCACCACTTCTATTCAATGTAGCTCTTGAAACTCTAGCCAAAGCAATCATACAAAAGCAGGAAATCAAAAGGATAAAACTAGGAAAAGAAGAAGCCAAAGTATATCTGTAAACTGATGACATGATTTTATATGTCAAAAAAAAACAAAAACAAAAACAAAAAAAACAAAATACTCCCCCAAAAGACTTCTGCAGCTGATAAATGAATTCAGCAAAGTGGCAGAACACATATCATCATACAAAAATCAATGGTTTTCCTATTTTCCAATAATGAATCTGCAAAAAATCAGGAAAATAATTCTATTCACAATAGTTTAAAAAAATTAAATACTTTGGAATAAATCTAATGTATGGGATAAAAGACATCTAGAGTGAAAATTATAAAACAATGAAAAAAAAATCGAAGACCTTAGATGATGGAAAGACTTACTATGCTATTAAATAGGCAGATTTAATAATGTCAAAATGGACATACTATCAAAAGCAATATACATATTTCATGAAATCCACATCAAAATACCAATGGCATTCTTCATGGATCCAGAAAAATGCAATCCAAAAATTCATAGAAAAGAATAAAAGACTGAGAATAATAAAAACAACATTGAGCAATAAGATAATGATGGTGGCATTACAATAACTGATCTCAAGTTACAATCCAGAGTTATAACTTAAAAACAATAAGAGACAAAAAGAATAATGGAATAAATTGAAGACACAGAGAAAAATCCACATTGGTACAATTATGTGATCTTTGACAATGATGCCCGAAAATGCATACATTGGAGAAAAAGTAACATTTTTAAGACATGGTGCTAAAAATGAATATTAATATGTAGAAAAATAAAAGTAGCTTCCTATCTCTAACATAATAATCAATGCAAAGTGGATGAGAGACCTAAGAATTAGATAAGAAATACTGTAACTGTTAGAAACAAACTCAGGGTCAACACTCTAATATATTGGCACTGACTTCCTTAATAAGACTTCTAAGAGTTTGAGAAATAAAACCAAGTATCAGTAAGTGGAATAGCTTCAAATTAAAAAGCTTCTACATAGGAAAGAAAATGATTACGGACATGAAGAGAGAGTCTCCAGAATAAGAGAAAATCTCTGACAGTTAGAAAGGCGATCATCAAAAATACAAATAAAAAAGGAGGAATGGACCCACCATATGACCCCAACTATTCCACTGCTTGGTATTTATCCCAAAGGACTCAGATCAGCATATTATAGTGATACATGCATATCCATGTTTATAACAGTTCAATCTACAATAGCCAAGAACCAGATCAGTTGCCCTTTAAAAGGTGAGTGTATTAAGAAAATGTGGTATTTATATAAAGTGGAGTTTTACTCAGTCATAAAAAAAGAGTGAAGTTGTGGCATTTGCTGGCAAATGGATGGAACTGGAGAACATCATATTGAGAGAAATAAGACAGATGCAGAAAGTCAAGGGTCAAAATGTTTTGTTATATATGTCAGAGAAAAATATGGATTTAAAAAAGGGGGGAATCTCATGAACATAAAAGGGACAACAGAGCAGTAGAGAAAGGATAGAAAATAAGAGGAACAGTAGAAGGAAAATAATCAAATTATGTCATGTGCATATATAAACATGTCACAATAAATTCCATTTTTATGTATAACTATAATACACTGCTTAAAAATAAATAAATAAAAGTATTATGAGTAACATTTCGGTAAGTAGAATTTATTTGATATTTTAATATTTCTAATTTTACAATTATAAATTTATCACATCTATTTTGTGGATATGTGCCGCAGTCTGGCTGGGCACAAAATCACGAGCCACCACACACCTTGTAGATTCAAACAGCAACTCTTTATTCCCGAACTCACACCGGCACTCTACAAACATGTTCTGGGCCCAAAGAACGTTCTGGGCAAAATCCAAAATACTCTCTCTGAATCCCACAAGAACTCAATGGGAACTCAAGGAGCAGGCGCGCCTGAGGCAGCAGGATACGCCCTATTCCCAGCAGGGTACACCTTAAACCTGGAACCGCCCTAAACCCAGATTGTCCTAAACCGGGAATGCCCTAAACCCGGATCCGCCCTAAACCCGGATCCGCCCTGGTCCTTGAGCAAGGTCACCTTACATGCAATGACACTGCAAATGACCTGGGTCATGCCATGTGTCATTCTTACTTAGCAATGGCCCTCAGCAGATATGGCTTATTTAATTTTCTGCTTCAAAACTCTTTTTTTTTTTTTGGTAGTTTTAGGGATTGAGCCCATATCCTTGAACATGCTAGGCTAATGCTCTACCATTGAGCTATATCCCCAGCCCCTTATCTTTTAAAATTTTGAACAGGGACTTGCTAAATTGTTAAGACTGTTCTTGAACTTGCAATCCTCCTGCCTCAGCTTCCCAAGTAGCTGGGATTATAGGCATGTGCCACCATGTCCAGCTTTATTGTTTTTTTTTTTTAAATCTTATTTAATAAAAATCCAAAGTACTTTTAATAAAAAAAGATCATTTTTAAGAATCATGATTCAAATTGCTTTATTGAGGCCTTTATTCTGTGTACTCAAATTATTAACATTATTGGACACTTTTGTATAAGCTAATGGAGGCAATACTTTTGGCCATATGGATATTGAACTTTAGTATTTAGTCATCCTAAATACTAAGTCAACTTTAGTATTTAGTCCTCTAAAATAAAAATTTTAAATGCATTTGAGTATTTTAATTCCAAATTTTTATTAATACTAGGTGATAACTAGAAATTTAACCAAAGTTCAAGACTTCTGATTCAGTATGTTTGAAGTCAACAGTTTGGTGGGCTCTACCAGCATTGATTTACATGTTTCTGCTAAGGGCACTTTCTTTATAGTTTCATTTAAGATGATGTAAAGCCATCAATAGCATGTGTGGCATAAAGATTCATTTCAGAAGTTAAACATGAATAGTAAGTGGCGCAGTCTGGCTGGGCACAATTCAGGAGCCACTTGTCAAAAGAAACGAACTTTATTTTTAGAACACACACACCAAACCACACAGCTCCTCAGGAAAAACCTTCAGAGCCCAACTGCCACCACCGGCTTCCCACAAGCCTCTCAACCTCCCCCACTCCTCCTGCTCTTGAGGCTGATTGGCTGGGTCACATGGGCAGAGCCAAAAAAAGGCCCCCAATGAGCAGCTCTGTGGTCTGAAAGGGCGGGAAACAGCCCAATGAGCATCACCGCAGAGGAGCCAATCAGTTGGCAGCTGGAAGTTTGCTGGGGCCCCTTTGGCTGTGGCTCTCAACAAGTAAGTAGTTAAATAATCCCACTTAACTGTTAAGTGGAATCCTATGGGTATGTGTTTGAGTGTGTGCATTAAAGATTTAGTAGAGAAAAGTTTCCCTAAATAAAAAGTAATACTTTACCTTTGCTTCCTAGTGGTAGGTCAGAAAAATCACAAGAGAAAAAAATGATCTTCAGTGTCAATTAATTGCCTTTCATTTCACAGCCAGCACCCATTGATTTGAGATAATATGATTCTGAAGCTAATTTCCCTTTCACGATAACTTAAATTTGTTTTATTTATATTTCTATCAATATGTGTAGGTCTAATTAAAACTCTGTAATTGCAGTATTGTTATTTTGTTACTAGGTTGAAATCCAATTCAAATCAAGCAGAACTGACAATCTGTGCTTTTAATAGAAACTTAAGAAATTGGTATTTGAACTTTATCCAAATTTATAAATGGAAAGTATGACACTGGGTTTTACTTTAACATTAAGAAACAGATTTATCTATAAATTCATGGAGGTACAGTTAATTATATATCCTTTTGCTAATATTCATATAAGTTTATTAAAACAATTATTGATTATCAGTCGTATGTCAGGTTAAATACCAGCACCTGGAAATGAAAATATAAATATGGCATGGTATTGTGTTTGCCTTGATCACATTTCAGAAATGCTGCACAAAAGAAGTCCCATAGAATAAGAAAAAATATGGGGCAGTCACTTTTTGGAAGCATTAGAGAATGGTTCAGAATTAAGCACATATTGGAGTTGGTCTATAAGAAGGATAGATTAACATTTCTGAAGTGAGGAAATGAATTTAAGACAGAAGAAAATTTCAGAAGTGTAATATTTACCCTGTTGTTAGGGGATAATTCCAGGTATTAGCTACATAAATTTTGTGGCAACACAAAGAATTAATAGGGTTTGATACATGGGAATTAGATTTGCAGCAATGATGCAAATTTTTGTTGGATATTATAATATTTGGGCTTTTTCCCATTGATTATTTTTAGAGTTGAAGAAAATAATTAAATCTGCAGGAATAATTGCAGAAATTGAAGCAGCTGAATTGATTTAGAGTATTTATAATAATCATGATAAAATTACAGTATTTAGAATTAAGATGGCCACATAGATGGACAGACTTTCACAGGTGAAATTTTAGAATGAATTGGGAAAAAGAATTTTCTGTAAGTTTGTTGATTGATACCAAGCCTCAATTTTCATCTTGTTTATGAAGCATGACTTCATTAAAGATCAAATCTTCTTTTCCCTTATCTTTTATTCATGCATTACAGTTGTACATAATGGTGCTATTTGTTGCTGCATATTTGTACACACACACAATATATATAATATGGCTGATATCATTTGCCAGTATTTCTTCTTTTTATCCTTTCTCTCTCCCTATTTCCTTTTTTATATTTTATTGATCTGTCTTTGATTTTCATGAGATCCCCACCACCACCTTTTTTTTGTTTGTTTTTGTTCTCTAGTTTCCACAATATTCTGTGATTCAGTATTCAGATAGCAGAGGTATAGAAATAAAAGCTCACTTCTAACTATAATCATTATTTAGTGTTCTGATGATCAGGATTCCTATGTCAAGAATTATTTCAACTTTTGAAGTTCAAAGGTTCAAAATGCTTTTAATAGCTAAGGTTAGATACTTCAGTTATCTCTTTCCAATTCCAGTATGGCATCTAGTGGTAAAATTCAGAAAATTAAGAACCACATTTCCCTGATTCTCTCACAAATAATATTCTGCTTATTTCCCTAATGGAAGAATTCTTTTAAGATTTATAAAGAAGTAATAAGGCAATGGCAATTATCCTGGATTTTGACAGTTTTCACTGGTAACAAAGATTACAGTAATGTATTCTAGTGTTTCTAAGTTTGATTGACAGAGATAGTAATAACATTACTCCCACATCAGAAGAGAACCATTGGTAGCTGTAGAATTAGTAGCTTCCCTAAATTTCAAGATCTGTGTGTTCTTAAAATCACATGAAATATCCAGAATGAAATTTGTTTCTACAATAACCAATAATTTTGAAAATAGTCTTTGAATTTTTATTTGTACCTCTTTTTGTTTAAAATAGCTACAATGCTGTTGTTGATTATCTTGTGATTGACAGGTTTATATTAGCAAAGAAGATGACCAAAACAGTTTAAACTTAGTATTATTATAAAATTCACCATGCTCTACCATGAGTTTAAGTAAAAATACAAAAAAAAAATGAGTTGGAATATAATTAACATTCAACCACATTTATCATTTCAATAAGTAAGGGTTTTTTTCTTGATATATTTACAAGGTTATAACAATAATCACTACTATTGGGCTGGGGGTATAGCTCAGTGGTTGAGTGCTTGCCTAGTATGCATGAGAACCTCAGTCCAATTCCCAATATGGAAAATTTTTTTTTAAATTTTAAAAATCACCACTTATCTGGCAAGCATTAATAGACTTTTTGTCTATAAGTTTACTCATTCTGAAGATCTCATATAGGTGGAATCACACAGGATGTGGCCTTTGTGTCTGGGTTCTTTCCCTTAGCACAACAGATTCAAAGCTCGTTCATGTTTAGCATGTGTTAGTTATTTCTGAATAATATTCTACAATATGCACACAACATATTCTATTTGTTCATTTATCAGCAATACACATTTTCATTGGTTGATTTCACTTTAAGGCTGTTATGAATAATGCACAATGATCATGTTTTTGTGAAGCATATTTCATTTCTGTTGTGTATAATATAACCACCGGATAATATAACCCCTTTTTGTTTAACTTCCAAAGAACTGCCAAACTGTTTTTCAAAATAGATGTAACATTGTAAATTTCCACCTGAAATGTATGAGGTTTCCAATTTCTCTACAGTTTTCCTTATCAAAGCTTATTATTCCTCACCTTATATGAAAATTTTATTAGTAGATATGAACTTTACTTCTGACAAGAGCTTTGCTATATAAATAGATGTGTATCTTTTTTTAAGGTTGATGAATAAAAGATAATGATGCTAAAAAAAACCCCAGAAAAGTCAAAGATTTAAAAAACTGGAAATTGTGGACTCTTAATAATATTCAATTAACTAATTACCATTACATTTCATTTGTCTGTCAGTTGGTGATAATACTTTGTACAACCAAAGATATTATGAAAATAACAGATTTATTTTACCAATGATTAGAAATTATAAAATTTATCAGAAATTTTAGATGTATTTTAATGAGATTTGAAGTTCTTCTTTCAGGAATAACTATACACATATAAAAAGTGAAAACCAGTTATACAATTTCCATGAGTTTTTCTATATTCATTAAATATCTACTCATTGTAGATTTTTCAGGGTTTCTGCTTTAAAGCATTTGTTTTTAATTGCTCTTAATAGTACAACCCAGAGGCAAGCATTATAATAATTTTAATTAATATTTTTAAGAACATGGACTTTGGAATCAAAGAGAGTTAAATCATAGTTCTGGCACTATAAAGCTATGATGTGAGAGAGGTTAATTTAATTTATTTTAGTTAATAACTCATTTGTAAACAAGAGATACTATTATTATACACAAAGGATTATTTGAGAAAAAAATGAAATGGATAACAAGGGCTTTGGAACAATAACTAGTGTTGCTGAAAGCTTGGTCCTTATCCCTGATGCCAATCAATAACAAGGACACCGTTTTGAGAAAAAAGAAAAAGAAGTTTTATTGTTTTGCTAGCAAAGGAGAAGCACAAAGGACTCCTGTCCCTGAGGCTGTGATCCTGCCCATCAACAGGAACAGGGGACTTTTAAAGAGGTGATTCAAAGGTTATATTTCATGTATTCTCTGAGAGAGTTGTAATTCACTTATTAATTTGGGAGACAGCCATTTCTGAGGTCTTCTGGTACCATTTTCAAAGTCTGCATTACTTGATTCTTATGGTGGGTGTGTACTCAAGAACAGATAAACCTGCTTAAAATGGGGAAGAAAAGTAATCCTGTTTCACTTGAGATTAGAAAGGGGGAGAGATTATGGAGAAGCAGGGAAAGAGGAAGAGAAAAAACATGTCCATTTTAAAAATAGGTTGCAGTGATAGAACATCAAGAGTTATATTCAAAGCATAAAGTGGACCACTATTACACTAGTAGACATCAATTCCACATGATTATTCTTATAAACTTTTCATTTATCTAGAATGATTTTTCTTTCCTTTATTTATATCAAAAAGTCTAAAAGTCTATTTTGGCTTGACATACGAAGGTTCACATAAAGTTCTTTATACATATTATACACTTAAGCATATACTTCTGGATCTAAATATGATTGAATGAGTAGACTTTAGTTTTAGGGCAATTTGAATTTATAGAAAAAATTAACAGATAATACAGAGATTGCCATGTACCTTCCCTCTCTCATACACATTTCTGCTACTAAAAACTTCTTACAGGCAGAGTTTAGTGGTACAGTTCTTGCCTACAATGCACAAAGCTCTGGAATCAATCTCCAGAACCATAAACACACACATACAGACACACAAATATTACATTAATGCAATGAATTTGATGTAATATTGAATCAGTATTGATACTAATATTTTATAGTCTATATTAAATTTTATTTTCCTCTATAGTTCTGAGTGTTTTGCAAAATGTCATTATCACCATCAGGGTATCATAGAGAACATTTTGGTGCCATAAAAGTCCCCTTTGCTCCATTCATACATCCCTTGTTTCTTCCAACTATACCCACTCCAAGCCACTATTGATCCTTCTATTTTCTCTACAACTCTGCCTTTTCCAGAATGTCATATCATTCATTAAATATGATAATACAGATAGGATAATACAGTATACAGTTCTTTCAGATAGGTTTCTTGCTCTTAGAAATATGCATTTAACTTTTCCCTTATATTTTTCTGTGTCTTGATAGTACATTTCATTTTATTGCTGAATAATAATCCATTGTTTGTATGTGACACAGTTTATCCATTCATCTATTGAAGGACATTATGGATGCTTGTAGAGTTTTGGGCAACTATAAATCAAACTGTTATCAACAGTTATCTGCAAGCATTTGTGTGGACATAAATTTTCAATTCATTTGGGTAAACACTTAATCGAGGGAACTATTTACCTAGGTCTGCCCAAACAAGCTACCACAAACTGGATATTCAACAGGAATGTATCATCTCAGTTACAGAAGCTAGAAGACTAAACTCATGTGTCAATAGGGTTGTTTCCTTGTGGAGGCTCTTAGGGAGAATCTGTTCCATTCTTCTTCCCTTTCTTCTGTTTACTTTGGGCTTTCCTTGCATTATAGAAGGTACTTTCCATGTGTCTTCACATCTGTCTTTTATGTATGTGTCTCTGTGTTCAGTTTACCTTTTTTTAATAAGAATAATGGTCATATTAGACTTGGGCCTAATTAATGACTTCATTTTAATTTGAATATACTGTAAAAACAAAATTTGTATTTGATTACTTATATAAATAACTATTCTCAAATAAGGTCCCAGTCAGAGGTACTGAGGTACTTCAACATATCCTTTTCTGAAAAGACACAGTTAAGCCCACAACTGACAGCAAATGCTAGATTGTGTGGTAAAATATGGTTAGCTATGTAAGAAACCGTCCAATGGTTTTTCAAAGTGGCATTATCATTTTACATATAAACAAATTACAGTTCCTGGTGCTCTGAGTCCTCAAAAACATTTATTACTGCCAGGTTTTGTTTTGTTTCATTTCTACATGTTGTAGTAGGTATTGTGGTATCTCATTATTGTTTTAGTTTGCAGTTCTCTCAGAACATACGATGTTTTCAGGCCATCTTTGTCTTCTTTGTCTTCTTTGGTGAGGTATCTATTAAGAAATTTTGCTCATTTTTCCGTTGGATTGTTTGGTTTTTTTATCATTGAGTTTTAAGACTTTTTTTGTATTTTAGATAAAAGTTCTTTTATCAGCTATTTATTTGGCAAATATTTTTCTGCCACTTTGACTTTTATCATCTCTTAGGAGATAAACTCTGAGACTTTGGAGTATTTTTGTTGATGAGTTGTTCTTGGTTTGGGGTTTTTTGTTGTTTTGTTATTTATTTATTTATTTATTTATTTATTTATTGGCATGTCTCAAGCCTCTGAAAAATGGTACTAGCTTGTCAAAATAAGTTTAATCCTCACAGATCTACAGGAGACAGATATTACTTCTCATTTTACATATGTAAAATTAAGAATAAACTGGTTGTTCAAATAGTTATCCAATTAACTAAGCTCAAATCTATGATTGAAAACCATATTTTCTTGACCTGTCAATCACTGTATTTAATAGTTTCTCTGTCAAGTGTCATTATTGAACAAGATTAATTTTAGCTGACTGACCATATATACACACTGAGTATCTAAATAGGTTAAAAATTGACACTTCATTTAAAGTTATATAGGTGATTCAGAGCTGAATTGATAGCAAATAAATGATATTTGGATATCTATTTTTATTTTTTTTTAATTTTGTAGTGATTTTTCTCAAGAATCTTTGAATTTATGATTTAAGATGACTGCTCTAACTTCAGCTAAACTTTTCTCAGCCCAATCAATAATGTAATAGCATATATATGTGTGAATATACGTGTGCATATACATATATATGTGTGTATGTATATGTGCGCGTGTATGGGTTTGACCTTGGTTTCTGTCTTATAACTAGCTCCCCAAGGCAGGGCATAGAAACTGTAATCATCCCCTTTCTAAAGCAGGCCATTAATAAAGTTTCCAAATTACCTTGTCTGAAAGCACATCATAAGACCCTTCTCCTTCCAGAGTAATTTTCTACCATATTCCAGAGAAAGCAATGTTGCACAGGGAGGCCAAAAAAATTTCAAATAGAGAGGTTTGCTTGTTCTTCCCACCACGTCTGTTAGCAATCATGCCTATACAATGAATCCTCCATAAAATCCCAAAGGATTAGATTTGGAGAGCTTCCAAATAGCTGAATGTGTGAATGTTCTTAGAGGGGGCATCCCTGGAGAAGTCTTGGAAGCTCTGTACTACTTCCCACATACGTATGTCTCCCTATATATCTCTTGTATCTTTTATAATATTGTTTACAATTAACTGTGCTTCCGTGAATACATTTATCAGAATATTGAGCCCAAGAAGGGATTTTGTAACCTGTTGGTCAGAAGCACAGGTAAAACAATCTGGATCCTATGATTGACATATAAAGGGGAGAGAGAGTTAATCTTGGGGACCAAGCACTCAACCTGTGGAACCTAACAATGTCAGTAGATATGCCAGAAGTGAATTGGATTAGAGAACACTAAGCTGGATTTCAAATACAGAACTGATTGCTTACTTGCTGGTGCAAAGAAAACCTCTGACCTTTTGTGATCACAGAAGTCCTCTGGGTTGGTTGTTGAGGTATGAGGGCAAAGGAAAAGCAGACACTTTGTTTATCCTAAACACACAAGTATGTAAGAGTGAAGGAAAGGGAAGATATGAGGGTAATGCTTTTTGCTAATGAGATTTATACTACACATAACACTTCCATTTTTCTAAGGCCAAATCAAGAAAGCTGGGAAACAGTCTTTATTCTACATAACTAGCCTCCCAGGTAAAGGACATTCTGTTACTATTAAAAGAAAAAAAAAAAGCAGAATTGAAAATGGGAAAGTGGTAGACCCTCACAACAGTTGTATTTTCTCTGCTTAATGACAGGCAGCTGAAAGTGTGAGCACAGCTTAAATTTACTGAGTGGCTTCAACGCTGGGCTTTACAAAGGTTCTGCCGTCTAGTCCTCACCATAGTTTAATGAAAAAGAATCTCAAATAATTTCTCTAAGTCCACACAGAAGGTAAATAGCAGACCCGGGGGGGAAAAATCAGCTTCAAGGTCATATCATTTTCATTAGAGTAGTAATTTTTAAACATTTAGAAGTTTTCCGGTTGACTTGAGAATCTAACAAAACTTGTAGTCCATATAATAACATTTAAGATAACAAGATTTCTCTTGAAACATCTCAGAACATATCTTACAAAAACAAAATTAGATCATTACAGCAGTGATTTTCAATGAACATGTGAATGAAAAGGTGACCTACTCATAGTTCGAGCAAAACTTAGGCTCAATATGGGAGGGGTGTGTGTGTGTGTGTGTGAGTGTATGTGTGTCTGTCTGTGTGCACTCACATGTACTTGTACGGTCATGAATGGTCCCCAGGAACAAAACTTTAGGAGAACAGAGGTGTAATATGAACTCTCTATCAAGAAATTCTGAACTTCACCTAACTCCCAATGATTCTCTCAAATGCAAATGATTTTAAGACATCTAATATTAATGGACCTATGCTTTTTATACTTTCAATTTCTAGATAGTCTAAAATATGCCATTTTAGGGATATACATGTGTGTTTGGAATATGCAAAGATGCCTATCTCTCTACATTTCGAACATAGCTGAGTATCAACATTCCAATTCTTAATTATTTCTGGAAAGATCAGGGAGTTGAGCAATGTGTGGCTGAGAGGAAACAGCTTACCTCAGAATTTAAAAGCCATTGAACAAAGCTAAAACTGCAACCTGACAATGGTTTGCTTTTACATTAAAACCAGGTCAAATCCTACTTTCCTCAAAAGAGGAAATTAGGAAAAAGAAATATTTCAATAACGTACAAAATAGCATTTTTAAAAGAAAAAAGCCTGAATATGCAAAGAAGATATTTAGATAGAAACTTTGTAAATACTGTAATTATCCTGGAAACCGTCCATTATATGCTTTTTAAAACTAGGTCATATTTTTTCACTGAGACATGAGAGCATTATTTTTCTTTATTTCTTCAAGGATAACACATTAGTAATTTCAGTCATCATTTTTTGACATTGCACTTACCCAGAGAAAATTATGGGGAATTAAATATAAAAGCACCCCCCCACACACACAACTTGAGTTCTGTTTTTCAGAAAAAAATTAAATAATGTTGGGTTGAAAGGAGCCTTAAAGGTTACCTATTTAATCACCTTCTGAAGCAGTAGTTGGATTCTTGATTATAAATAATGACAATTGTGGCAAACATAATTTCAAGGGGAAAAAAAGCAATCAAAGGTCTAATAAGGCCCTACGTGTAGCAAATAAACACAATTTTTTTTTCACAAAATACTTTTAATCTGTTAGGACTAAGACAGGACCATAAAATTCCTCTCATCTTGGAAAATACAGATATTGGTGCAAAAATAATGATGATAAAAAGACGAAGACAGAAATCCTTGGGACACAACTGTCAGTCAAGGAAGAGGAAATAATTTGGAAGTCACAGAGGGGATGTGTGCGTTACATAGCATGTCCCCTGGTTGACACTTTTGGTGTGGTGGTGGTAGAAGGGAAGAAATTACCAGAATGAAAAAATCATAGCACTGACAAGGCCAGAGGAGTTAAATGGGGACTTTTGTTCTGATAAATCACATGGAGGCAGTTTTGTTTTACTATGTGTGGAATTAAATCTTGTAATTGATTAAGAAATATATTTCCAAGAAATATTTGAGAAATAAGTATATTTGGAGTGTGTGGAAAAAAATATTTAGCAAAAGTTGCGTGAGTGCAGGCTTGCTTTTGTTCCCATCCTCCTTATTTGCTTTCTGCCTGGACTGTTGCTGTGCCTCCTGCACTCAGTAAATAACACGTTCGTCACTCAGAAGAATTGGAGGGCAATCTTTGTAGTCCCTAGGACACTAGTCACATTTTTTCCTGTTTTTATGTTACACTATTCAAATTTCTATTTTTCAGTAAATGTAACTTTTAAAAAATATACATTTATAAATATGTTTATGACACGTCGTAATTATATGTATTTACAGGGAGCAGCATGATATTTTAATACATGTATCCAGTGTGTAAGACCGGATCAGGGTAACTGTCATATCTATCATCTCTTATCATTTATCATTTCTTGTGTTAGAAACATTCAAATTTCCCTCTACCATCTATTTTTAAATGTAAATTAATTATTGTTAACTATAGTTACCCTACTTGCTGCCCTGAAGAACATTAAAAATTATTCTTCCTATACAACTCCTCACTGTACCAGTTAATTATCTTCTGTCTATTCAACCTCCTTTCCCAAATTCTGGTAACCACTTTACTGCTCACTACTTCTATGAGATCATTTTTTCGTCTCAACATATGAGTGAGAAAATGCAATGTCTGTCTTTCTGTATCTCTTTTTTTTCCTACAATGCAAATTTTCATTGAACAGAGAGGGTGTAGTGGGAAAAAAAACTTCTAAAAAAAAATAGCTGATGTATGGCAATAAGATGCTTTCCAAACCAGAAACATATATGAGAATTAACAAAAATTTAGTCTGAAATTTAGTTCTGAAAACAAACTTCCACTTGAGCCATGTCTCCTACTAGAAATTCCATGTTAATCCATCAAAATTTTATAAAAAATTGCTAGAATCCAGTGTATTTATTATGCAGTCTATTATATATTTGTTCACACTTATAGCAATAATAAAAGTCCCAGATAGCTGAATTATCCTCCAAACCTTGATTCATGCAGGTATCTACAAACTGAGTCTGTTACCATTCTCGATAAAAATCTGCCTGGTATTTGACTATGTTCAATTCTGCCTACTTTAACAAAATTTCAACCACTTTAAATGTTAGTTATTACCTCCATATAATAATGTTGTTGTAATACTTAGCCAAGTTCTATAAGATAATAATTCACTGAAGGTAAGATATTATTTTTCTTACCAACAGCATTCACCTAGCCTCTGCTGCTACTGATAATGCCAGTCCTCCTTTTCCTCTTCCTCCTACTGCTATGACTACTAGTAATTTCTAAAATAAAATAAAATGAAAAACTGGGAGCAATCTTATTCTCTCTGCTTGAATATAGAATATTGTAATATTGTTTATTTTTGCTTTTTTATTTTCTAAAAACATTTTCTTTGTATCTCTCTTTTCCTCTCAAGACAACTACTGATTAATTTTAGTAAAGCTCCATCACCCTTATCTCTTTCTGCAATATCTTTAAGCTATATTTCTATAAATTGTGAAAATGGGTAGAAGTTAAGAGCATCTGCTTCTATAAAGCAAATCTGCTAAATTGGCAGCACTTATGGGAGAAAAACTATGAACATAAGAATAAAAGAAACGAACAAAGAAATTAGAAGCACTGAAGGAATAATTGTTGTTATATTATTTAGATACTTGGTGTAAATACAGCTGACAAAGCAGTTTAAAAGAAAGTTATTTTTTACATAGAATAAAATGATAAATAACCTTTGTTTTTTAGAATAGACCAATCTGGTAGACCAAGGTAGCACTAGGAAGGAGGAGAAACACACACAGATGGACCACCTTGTGCTTGACATATAACCATAGATTCAGAGGAGATTAAAAAATAAGGGCAGTGAATTTGACATAAATGAGCTAATGAATGTTCAGCTGTACAAGAAAACAAATGATTTTTAAACAAATCCTCTAGTAAGACAATAATTTAATGCTTTTTCTTCTTTTTTATTAACTGTATTTTCCATTTTATTTTTCAGCCATTACTAAACATTGTTTACATAAGAAAAATATTCTAAAGACACTAATTTAGCAAAAAACCTTGATGTTATCTTTATTAGTGCACACCTAAGGGAACCACATCCATGCTTCCTCAGGGTAGAGAATATAGTTGTAAAGAGATAATTGGAATTGTAGAGACTAAGAGAAGATTATAGGGCTCCATTTCCAGCATGTATTAGCTTTAATAGATAATCTGTGGTTTGTTAAAACATAATAATGCTTTTGGTTCTTCTTCTCTGATAGGAACATTGCTAGTTTTGCATGCAAACAAAGACCAGAGTATTAAATATTCTGAATACCTCCCAAGTCAAATAACTAGAGATTTTTTTATCATAATATTTGGCACTCACTTTGATAAAAATAAGCTGGAGTGAATTATAATACATTATACAAAAGATTAACTCTGAGGTTATTAAAAATACATTTATAAATCAAAAGATGTTACAGTGATAATTCATGTCTTGCCTTTTGGTTTTCAACATATTGAATTCATCAATACTTCTATACACATAGGTATTTATAGGTGGCTTTTAAAAGAACATATGTATTTCAAGTAAATATTTTTGAAATATATAAGAACATGGTTTTGGCTCAAATTTATATTGTATTTTCCATTAAAATTCTATAATTTACATCTAATTACTAAGGAAGAGGAGTCATTCCTGGTCATAATGTTTATAACATTTACACTGAGAAAAGTATTTTTCAAATAAGGATACAGAATTATTTATCTTCTGGTGTTTTCTTTTGTGTGTGCTTGGTTATCATTGTCTGTTGATTATGAATGACCCTTGGGGAAAAATTGGGGTTTTGTCCTATGACACAGAATGAAGCAATCCTCTACCTCAAAAGATTATTTACAATTGTAAAGTTATCTTTTTTGGGGGGCTGGGGCTTTTACTTTATTAGGCCCACCCAGAATAAGTTATTTTCTGTATAACTCCAAATCAACTTATTTGGGAACTTAATTACATCTGCAAAATTATTTCCCTTATGCTACATTCTGCGGGCTCAATGTAAGTCACAAGTCCTGCCCATACTCAAGGGAGGTTAATATTCGAACTGTGACCAGAACTAAGTAGGGGGAGATCATTCTAGCTTCCTCCTAAAGTCTGTCGGTTACACATGCAATAAAACATATTTATGAAAACTCCCCAATATGGAAAAATGAAGAATATATTTCATTCTGTTTTTTTTTCTCTTTTTGTTTACTCTCTGTGTGTGTGTGCGCACACATGTGTGCATATGCATGTGTGCATAAGGTGGGATGTCACTATGATTTCCAGGCTGATCTTGAACTCCTGGTTCAAGTCATCCTCCTGTGTCAGCCTCCCAAGTGCTGGGTCATGGGACTGCACCTATGGGATATAATTTTATATAACCTGTTGACCAAAAAGGAAATAATAACAGGAATTGGAAAAACACGTTGAATTGAATACTAATAAAGATACAACATCTGAATCTGTGGGTTACTCTTGAAGTAGTGCATTTGAAACAGGAAAATTCAATACTCTCTTTTTGGAAAATACGAAAGATCTGAAATTGATCTTTTTAGAGTCACAATAGGAAGACAAAATAACTAGTAAAAGGAAAGTGAAGAAACAGAAGAAGGGAGAGGGAATTAAAATCAAAATAAACAAATGCAAAGATTTTCCAAGTTCAAATGTTTGAAAAGTATTCTCAAGACATTAAGAAGCAGGCTTACATAACTCTTTAAAGCAAAAGGATGTGGTATAGTGAAAGAAAGAGAATACAGGCAAGCGTGGGGGCCTGTGAGTCATCCAGGTGTAAACTCTAGATTGAGTCACCAAGAACTAAGCAGTGAATCTTTGCTGCAGGAGAGCTCAACGCAGAAGTGCTTTTTCGTGTGTGTGTGTGTGTGTGTGTGTGTGTGTTAATACCTCTGTGATCACTTAGTCAAGCCAGGCTGCCTAAACAGTTACACCAAATGAAAATCAACAATAAACAAAGCAGCCCCAGCAGTATCTCTCTTATGGGATTTTTAAAAGAGCTACAATTCACACTGATTATTTTTGTATAAAATAAATTATTTTGGAGAATTGCATAGGGAATCAATTTCTTTATCTACGGTTGTGGCTTTGCTACAGCATAATTTTGCCCACAGGGAACATTTGATAACACTTTGAGAGTCTGTTGGTTGTCACCCAGAGAAAGGGGGTACTATGATCATCTAGTGGGGATAAGACAAGCATGATGGTGAATATGCTACATTCACAAACTGGCCCAGCATCAAATAAGAGAATTTGGCCCAAAACATCCTTAGTGACAATGTTGAGAGTCTGATCAAAGTTGAAGATACAAAAGAAAACATTATGGAGGGAAGATAGAGTCAAGATTAGAGGAGGCTCTAGGGAGAAATTAATAGTTATAGCAAAAGTTTCTGGGAGAAATTTATATTTTCAAGAACTGTGAAATTAGGACTGAATAGAGTGGCTAGCAAATATTTCTATGCAAGATAAAATAAAAAGGAAATTTTATCTGTGTTATAAAGAAAAGATTGACTTGGGAAAAAAAGACATAGAGAAACAAGGGAATCAGAGACTGGAGGGAGTGTTATGAGTACAGGTAAATGACTGGCAGGATGACAGAGGAAGGGTCACCTTCCTTTTTGCATCCCACCTCTAACCCTCAGGAATACTTTTCATTGTTCCAAAGACCTGTCTTCTGGCACCAAAGCTCTGATCTGCAGCATGCTTTTATAATGCCTCCTTGCATGAGGCAGCACTTCAGATAATGGAGGACTCTGTATCCTTTGTCTGAGAAACAGTAGAACTTGGGCCTAAACTAAGCTGAAACTCAACAGAGCCTCTGTGTGTGTGTGTGTGTGTGTGTGTGTCTGTGCATACTAGATCTCCTCCAGTTTATTCACTATCAGCACACAAATCAACATTTAATGATATTGGTGAAACATTTGTACAAATGAGGTAAGGGATCCCTAGGACTTGTCTATGCTAGCTTGGCCAACTCCCACCTCACTGGCTGAAATCCAATCATGTAGTCCCTCTTGGGTAAGAAAGGAAGGTAAAAGTAAAGGAAGATGATAGGTGACCATTTAGAAAATAAATTGACAACAGATTCCTTGAGCACTGAATACACCACAAAGGATATGGGAGGAGCCATAAAAAGTGTTATCACCCACTTATAATATCTGCCCAAATATCAAGGGATTGGCTTAATATTATCATCTTGATTATTCTTTTCCTTTTGAATGTATGAGTTAAATTTTGTTCTTTATTTATTAGAAGGAAAACATATCACAAAGATATTTTTATACTTTTAATCAGAAATTAAAATGCTTTGAATAAATAATAAAGAAATAAATAAGTAAGTTTAATTTTAGCAAAATAAGTTCCCAATTTTACTCAGCATACCAGAAGGTTTCTCTGAGAAGTTCCTTTTTTTGCTACCACATAGACACAATTGTTCTGGTATCTTGCCTTAAAGTGCAACCAAGAAAGATAAGATGACATTTATTTACCATCTTACACAAAATTTTTAGCATTTGCACAAAATATATATTGTATTTTTAATTGCTACAAATGTTAAGGTGATATCAAAACCATTGATTCAATAAATGAGCTCTAAACTAAAGATTAATACATGCAGAAACAAAGCAAATAGTCCTATAATTCTCTCCAATTGTTTGATGTGATGGATGGTATGTTCAAATAACTACATAATGCACAAAGCAAGTTCAAGATGAACATGATAATTTTAATAATTCTCAAACAAGACAGTAGCTTTTATATATTTTTCCCTTTATTCCTCAAGAATTGCTCCCAAAAGCTGACTTTGATATATACTTTTAAATTTTTCCTAAATGTTTACTGGTACTTCCAGACTTCAGACATTCTTGAAAATCATCGAAGCAGTATTAAAGTGAAATTCATGGCTTATTCATGCATGCAAAATTCTCCATATAGTACAGGAAGCAGAAACATTGTAAGAAAAAAGATGACATCTGAAAGCTCTGTGAATTAAAAAGCAGAACATTGCCAATGCTAATTGTTGGTTTTACGGGAATACAGCCAATTTTTTAGAATATTCGTAAAATCTCAGCTGTGAGTTTTAGTTAAAGAGTGTAGATCATGGAGTAAGGACTTGCTTTAAATCAGACTTTGGCTCTTAAATGTCTATTCATTCATTTAGCTGATAAGCCCTGACTACAATGCATCATGTTGCAAACCTGTAGTCAGATTGCTCTCATAAGTAAGATTTTGTTTAATTACATAAAAATATGGTTAATGTTACCTACCTTCAGAATAGAATGACTGTTAAACCTGTAATTATACCAGTGTAAAAGGGCAAACAAAATGAATACAAGATTCCTACTTCTCGTTCAACATGTGATCAAATATCCAAATCTTAGATTAGAAAGCAGCACACTGCTCTTATAATGAGCTAAGCACGGTAGTAAAAAATTCAACATAATTAGATTTCTTTTGTAAACTGAAGAGCAGTATAATTCTTAAAGAATGAAGGTCATAATTGTGGATTATGAAAAGATATAAAAATGTTTAAATCATTCTCAATCCTTCTTTTATCCTCATTAACTGTTAGGGTCTGTAAACAAGTCAGGATGGCACCTGGCATTTTGCCAGAGGGAGTGGTTTGTGAAGTAACGCCAGCGAGCCATTAAGTCTGGAGATTCTTTATTGGTTGACTGCTGTATCTAGTTTATGTTAATTAAGATAAGCTGTGTGTAATGTA
>NW_026000101.1:9602314-9642240 GCF_001458135.2 Marmota marmota marmota | reverse complement strand
ATATATATATACACATATATATATATACCCCTCCTGTCCTACAATAAAGGGCTCCCACTCCTGCTGTATCAATGTACACAAGTTGCTCATCACCCCCCGGTTATTTTGCTGCAGCCAGACTGCAGCAATGAACTATGAATTTTCCAAACATACAGAACTAAGAGTATTCTTTCATGGAGATTTTTAGAGCATCAGCCATAGGCTGGATGAGAACAGCTATGTACCAACAGTTCCCAGACTCTGATGTTCAGCACTGTAGACTTCTAATCCCCATATGGTAAATTTATATTGATAAATATGTTCACATTTTTTAACTAGGAGGAAATTCTTTTAGAACAACATAAATCATTTGAGATGAAAAAAAGTGTCTATTTTTTTTCTTTTACAAAGTTTCCCTCCTACAAAGTAAGTATGACTACATGCTCCCTACAGACCATCTCTGTACACTATTGCTCCATCTGTATAAGTATATAAAAGACCTACATATATACTTCAATGAGACAGAGAGCTATCTCCCCTATATTTCACAACTGTAATGGGCCACTTAATACTTCCTGGAATAAAGATATTTCCTAGAAGGTAATTTTTAAATTTAGCATTAAGAAATTAAAGACAATAAAGATAAGAAAAACAATCCTAAATCACACATGCTTCTACTACCAATAATTAACAGATTTTTAGGTATTGTCATGCTTGCTTCATATCTACCCACCCTATACATACCAGCAACAATTACAAGATGAAGATACAACTGAAGTCTCTTCTATTCTGTTTTTCTTGCTTATGTTCATCTCTCCTCCAGAAAGATTTTCCTTTTGTAATTTTTCCATTAAATATGTATATTCATAAAATTATGATATCACTTTGAATGATATCAATGTATCAATTTCCAATACATTTTAGTCAGTTAATATTAGTTCATTTTAATTTTAATGTGGTGTTGCACTCACAAAAATTCTACAATATCTTCATTTAATTGACTGTTGATGACATTTAATTTATTTCTATAATGGTTGACATTCAGCTCAATTCTGCAGCAAATCCTGGTATACAAGAATTTAGTGTTATTAAATGAATAATTATCATTAAAGTGAAGGATAATTCCTTCCACTGCATATATGCCATTCTTTTAAAAGAATGCATTTTTAAAATAAAATGCTTCACTTATAGATACCTACTAAAGGAATCAGTGATGGCAGACATTGTGTTTATTAACAGAGTGGACCTAAATGATGAGGAGCATCAGTGACTTCCAATGTATCCAGGAATTAAAGAAAATACTCAGGTAATAATTACTGACTGATTCAATAGAGTATGTTCTCTAGAATTTAAACTGGGAGCATAGTTAGAAACTTCTGGTTGACAAAATGGCAAAAAGAAGCACAGATGGCTAAGTCATGTCAGTAGCAGAACACAAGACTCCAATAGCTGAAATGTGTAGTGTAACTTTTGACTTTAGAGCCACTAATATTAATAATTCTGAATAAAATAATAAAACACCAATCTCCTACACAGAAAAAAGAACATTATCAATAAATATAAGACGGTGCACTTTCATATGTTGTTTAGAATGTGCTTCTATAAAATCATACATAATGGGCTCAATCTTAGTCAAAGCTATAAAAAAGAAACAAAGTAGAAACTAAGGTAGACTTCCTAGATCATGGTGACTGTCCTTTGGTAAGATAATACAAAACTAATCCAAAATGTTAAAGGAGTCTTGGATTTCTGATTTATGGAAGATCTTGTAAGTAATCATGAACTCAGGGGTAGAAACAATTGTACTGCTAAGGTATCAACAGTATGATTTTACCCTAACATAAGATGGCCCAGAAACTTTGATCTCATTGTTAAAGAGCTCTTCCTTACTTTGGCATGACATATGTTTTCCTGTGACCATTTCTTTATCCTTTCCTCATGGAAAGATTACTGAACCCTAATCAATTATTACTACATGCATATTAAGACCAGCTCTGTACATTCTAGGGCAACCTTATAGGATATTGATTTATGCCTCTTATAGACCTTAGACTAAATAAAATGTTTATATACTTTAAAGAAAAACACACATCTACTCAGCAAAAATAATAATAATAACAATAATAATAAAATTTGAATTAACAAATAAAGGTTAATTTTGAAGATATACAGAATTGTTTTCAAACAATTTGGGTTTCCAAGAGCCACTGAAATTATCATCAATTTTGTTGCATTGCAATAAATATAAATAAATAAATATAAACTAATAAATTTGCCCCAGTTGGGAGGTGATGAATATCTCTTCCTTTTGTTATTTTTACAAAAGTCTGAATAAAGTAGTTTTTCTTAGCATAGTCAATGTAAGATTAGAAGATGAAAACAATACTTTTCTGAATTCAGTGATTTTTTTATTAAATGGGGAGGGGGTTCTCATAGTATGTCATACATATGGATAGGGATATATCTTTCAGGGAATCAAAGACTCCAAGTTTTCTAAATGGCATCTCAGGGAACACAGAAAAAATAGTGATGGCTTCTTGCATATACCTGTATTTCCATTCTTAAAACTTACTTCACCCACCTCTGCCTTATTAGATCCAACTTCCTCTTCAAGAAGCCTTGTCCTGAGGTTAGGATGTCAACCCTCCACTTAGCTGCAATGTCTTTGGTGACAGAGGCCAAACAAAGTAGAAGTAGACTGAAATCAGAGGTGCTCATCAAGCCATGATTAGCAGGTTTCATTATTTGGGAAAGAATTGTGAAGTACAGAATTCCACTGTGCACCATCATCCTTGATTCAATCATCTTTGATTCAATCGGATTCTCTGGATGCATTTTCTGTTACAATAGATCCAATAAAAAGAAAGAACATTTTATTTTCACTCAATAATTCCTTTTACTTTTCCAAGGTATTGCATCTCTCTGTTCAAATTTCAGTTTATATCATTTCTGTCTGATTGCTTCTTGGAGCAGGAAAACAACTTCCTTTGTAATTATAGACTGCCATCATTACTAAAAAGCACATTTCTTTAAATACAAATTAAAGCTTTTTTTTTTCTATTGTATAAGTGGACTTTAAAATATTTACTTATGCTAAATATAATTGGCTTGATTATTGGATCTAAAATCTCTCAATTTTCATAACATAATTATATAGGCATCTCCCTCTGAGCTTGGACAGCACCTATCACTTGCTTCTAATGAATAGAATATGCTGAAGGTGACAGGATGTCATTTCCTTGATGAGATTGGAGTGTATAGCAAAAGTGAAGAAATGTAAACAAATCTTCTAATCCTTTGTAAATTAACCAAGAGTATATTGTCCTGGCTGAATTTGCCCTACTAAGAGAAGCCCTGTAAACACAGTACATAGAACTGAAATAATGAGACACATTATTATCTTTCTGTTTTCCAATAAGTAAGCAGCATCACATTTTGAAGCTGCAAAGGAAATGGATTCACTCTGATATTTCAGAGTATTTGCTAGAGGATTCTTCTCTAGTCAGGTTTCCAGATGACTTTGCAGCCTGGTTAATGCCTTGGTTTCAGCTTCCTGATGGCCATGGTAGAGAATAAATATAAATTGTGCTCCGACTTGTAACCTACAGAAATCACAAGATAACAAATGTGTGTCATTTCAAGCTTCTAAGTTTTTGGTAATCTGTTACCTAGACAAAATAATTAATGCACTCTGAGAAAAAGTAAGGATGAAAAAAAGGCAGGATTGATAAAGAAAAGAATGTTTATAATTATTAAGATAGGATTATAAAATTTGTATAAGTTTATAAATACAATTGGATGCACTAAGTAAAAAAAAAAAATGAAAGTCTTGGTTTTATGAATGACATTGTTAAGCCCCTAAATTCTCTGCTAATAAAAGTGGGAAATCTAACCTGCTTTCAGATCACATCAGAGGAGCAGCAAGTGGGACAGTTGGATCCTCACCGAACTTAGTGCAGTAGACAAACCAATGGTAATATTTATGAATTCTTTAGTCTTGCTTTAAACTGGGCATGGGAAGATAGTTTGATTCCACTTTTCAACATCCAGGTATTCAAACAATAAATACTCAAAGGATAGAGACTAGAATAATATAAAGACCCATTCTCTTTGGTGGATGGAAGGTGATGCTAGACAGTGAATGGGTACCACCATTCCTTTAAATTTGGGTTTCTATATGATGTTTCTACACATGGTCTAGCATGGCCTTTTCAGTACCTCACCAGGGCTGTTTCCTTTTGTGAGAAGGTAAGAGAACAAGGGAGAAAGAGGGAAAGGAGGGAGAAAGAGGGAAAGGAGGAAGGGAAAGAGAATGAAGGGGAAGGGAGAACAATTATGCCAGGTGAAAAAATACATGTTACATATATTTTAAAATGTAGATTTGTGAGCTGGTGACACACTCCCACAATCCTCCACTGTTGAGCACAGACACAAGCTCATGTGAAAGCAAAAAAAGACCCAGTCCATTGGTAGAGGACTGGGGAAGGACATGTGGGACCATAGCTATTTCTGCAGCCATTTTTAGAAAATACAATCTCTTATCTGTGAATTTCCTGTTCTAATTTATATTTAGATCCAGGATTTATTTGACAAAATAAGAGATGAGGGAATATATTTTCTCATATATTACATAATTCATTAAAATGTTAATTTTAACTGGTCTGCATATTTTCAATTTAGTAAAAAACCTGCAAAAATATGTGCACCTTTAAAACACATACATTCAAATTGTTATTAATTCAAAAAGCCCAGTCTGTTGCTTTTTTCATAAACGTGTTATTGCTTCCCCCTAAATTTCTTCTGCTCATCTACATTCATTTTTTTTACCTCTCAAGAATCTCCCATATCTTATTTTGAAACCTATTTCCTAATGAATAATTTGTATGCTTAAAACCTGAAATCTAGTCAAAAAACTATCTTTTTTTTTTTTTTTGAGGATGTTCATAGCTTTTTTGCATCCAATTGCCTTTACAAGCTTGGACTTATCCAACTTTCTTACATTTGAAAAAGCTTCTAAACCCAATTCTCTGAATGTAAGGCAAACTTGGCTGCTGCTACCTTATCTTTACATGTGCTAACATCCCTTAATGAAAAAAAAAAAAAACTTACACTTTATCTTTGCTGTAGAGAATACTATCTATCATATTTTGGTCTCCATGTTATTTAGTATTTCTTATATAGTGTTCATTTCTCACTTACGTTGAAATAAATTTCTCCTTCTATTTCCAGTGCCTATTATAGCATACATATAATATGACATTTAAAGTCCTAGATAAATTTGTTTGATTCTCTGACCACCAGAATTTAATAGCCTTATTCTCTTTGAAGTTCTGTGATTTGCTACTACAGCAGAATTACTTAGGTTTCACAACTATTTTTTCCTCAGTTGAATTTAGTGGGATACAAATAACTTTTTAAATCATTCTCCATATCAAGGCATGTGTATATTCAAGCACGCAATTAGAAATACAAATGATGCTTAGATCTTTCCTTAGTCCTTTCAACATTTATAATAATTGACAGCAATATACATTGGGAATTGGGTCCTGTAAAATATGAGCAGAATTTCTGTAGTTATTGGATTTCAGTGACTTATACAGGTACAGACACAAAATCCATTCTTGCAGATGAAACATTATTTAAAAAATGACCAGGTTTGGGGGTCTATTCATGCATTCATTCTGAACTCAAGGTTGCAGAGACTCTGTTATGCTCAATGTTTGAATTACATTGAAATTGGAAAGATGAGAAAGACCATGGAAGACTAACCAGGTGTTTTTACTACTCTAGGAATGCAATTGGTGCATATTAGTACTGATTATATTCCATTGGTCATAATTCAGTTACATAGAAATTCCCAACTGAGAGATGAAAAATGGCATTTATCCAATAACAACTGTTTGCAGTAGAAAGGATTGCATGCGTTTCTTTCAGTCATTTAGCTCTGCCAAGGACTAAATCAGGTATTTTTAGGTAATGGTTGGGCTGAATTGGACATGTGTTTTGCTTAATTACTTTACTTTAAGATCTAACACTCTATATTTTATTTGAAGTGTTATATGCATCCTTTGTATTTCAATGCATATGAAGATGTGTAAAGATGAAAAAGCAAAGATATCTTCATGCTGTCTTCTACTATTCCTACTGTTACTATTCTAGTTCCTTCACACTTCAAGCTGACTTAACCCAGAGTAATTAACCCCACTTAATCCGTTTATATGCCATTTGCTTATACACACTAGTGTATTCTGAATTGCAAATAGTCTCTTCGAAAGTACTATTTTGAACATGTTTTTACTACAAATTAAGAAATTTATCACAAATTTAGTATGCACACAGTATATTTACTATATGATGTGCAGACTTTGCTTTAGTAAGCCAGTGCTTTTATTATTTCAAATATATAAAAAATATATCTACAAAAAAATTGTTTTCAACCACATTTAAAATTTGCTTACCGCACAGATGATTTTATGAAATAGCTATCTGCCCTAGAACTATTTGTTTAGATAATTATTAGAGAACACATTAATGTACAGTTACTAATATACCAATACTAATCGTTCATTTTACCTGCTAAAATAGGCAATTATGTTAATGAGCAGTGCTAAACTCATTCACATGATAAACTAACCCTGCATAATGCAAGGTGTTGATTTGTTAATAAATTATTTCAGTACGTCTTTCTTGAAACAATATAAGAAAAAATGCTAGAAAAATTTCATCTACCATGTAATAAGAATGACAGACTGCCCCATGAATCTGATTTATAAGAACTAAAAAATATGCTCACCTTGAGAAGAGGGTAAAAACAAATTGAAATACCAGATAATCTAATTTCAAGAAATTTTAGTTCATGCTCTCTTGTAATTCATGGCTTATTTTCCTTGTAAATCTAACACACTTAGACATTGCTACAAGTATTTTTTATTAAATGTACACATTAATTAATATGATCTAGATATAGAATGTTTTAAAACTCTAAATGATCTAAAACCTCAAACTATTCCTATGGAAAAAGTTTATACTGTATATCTGAGGCTACATATAAACAGCAATTTGTTTTGTTTTGTTTTCTTTCTCTTGTAGTTTCGTTAGTTTCAAAAAAAAGAAAAAGAAGCAACACAAAGTATTCTATGATCTATTCCTTTCCAAATTCTACATCATCTCTTCGGTGAGTCTCATTTATTCATGTGTTTTCACACACTTAGAGGCTAATTCAAAGCATGAGTAAGACTGCCTGCTTAGTAATTTTACATTCCTATGGTGTACCACAATTTACTTAAACAATAACAGGATAATAAATGCAGAATTGGTTTGCTTTTTCATTTTGTTAATATGAGTAATTCTCTTGAAAATGACTGCATAAAATCTTCCTGTATATGCTGATTGTGTTCTTTTAATTTTACATGTCATTATTCAATGACTCTATACTGTAGATAATACTTCTAATTTTGGTCACCATTGCTCCAAAACTCAATCTTGTGGCAACAGCTGCAAAACCAGAGTGATTTACCTTGTTGTCATTATTTCTTCATTAAAAATCTAGGCTTGGTAACACTGTTTGCTGGGGTCAAGGTCAAAGGGACTACCTGAACAGTCAAATGTTCTGAGAAAGCTTCCATTTTAGTTGGGTGAATTCTGCTTCCCACTAAGAATTTTAAGATAGGAATTCTATGTATCACATATTAATCAGACCAATTAATGGGTTTCACTAAGACAGTCCAGATATGTGTCTAAAAACTGAGAGTCCATATAAGCTATACTTACTTTTCTTGTTTGCTAAATTAATGTTTTCATATTAATATGTTAATTATTTGGAAAGAACTTTTAAATGGTTCTAGGTGATTAAACTTATCATCAACATTTTTCCTATTCATTATTGCTTGACTTTACATTAGAAAGTCTTCTCAGTTATTGGAAGAAATATTTACCAGAATTTCTCTTATATATGGTTTATCATTTTTAGTCTATGTAAAATATTTTGGTTTGTAATATTTTTATGACAGTTCATCATGGCCTGATTTAAGTTGAAGTTCTGAATCTTTTAAAATCCTTATCTTGTTTGGAATAAGTTTTCAATATTGAAATAATATAGTATATGAAATATTATATCTTGCTTCATCTTACCACTGAATTTCATATCAAATAATTATACAATTTCATTATAAATATGCTATAAATTGAGCACAAAAACGTGTTTATCATTTCACTTAATACAAGAACCCTAATTTAGTTAAAATTTCCTTATTGCTGCTCATTTAGAATATTGCCATATTTTATCACTTGTTATATTTGAGGCACCCTGCCACATTTTTTATTTGCATGATAATGTTTAATTCTCACAATAATTTGTCTCTTACAGATGAAGAAATGAAGGTGTATATAAGGTAAGTAACATTTATGGAATGAATGTTTTAGTCAGCTATTTTGCTGCTGAGACCAAAAAACCTGACAAGAACAATTTTAGAGCATGAAAAGCTTATTTGTCTGATGGCTTCAGAGATCACAGTCCATAGATGGCCAAGTCCATTGCTGTGAAACTCAGGTAAGGCAGAACATGGTGGCAGAACTGCATGGCAGAGGAAGGCAGCTCAGCATGGCAAAGGAAAGCAGCTCAGGACACGGCAACATGAAAAAGAGAGAGAGAGAGAGAGAGAGAGAGAGAGAGAGAGAGAGAGAAGAGTTGTGCTCAACAAGGATAAAATATAAACCCCTTAGGCATGTCCCCAGAGACCCATGTCTTCCAGCCATGCCTTACCTGCCTACAGTTACATTACGTTAATCCCTATCAGGGGATTAATGCACTAATTAGGTTAAACCTTTTCTAACCCAATAATTTCATCTCTAAACTTTCTTGCATTGTCTCACACATGAGCTTTAGTTGGACACCTAATATCTAAACCATAACACTGAATAAAAATAGGTGGTCAATAATGATTTCAATCTAGGCTTGCTCTGTCTTTATTTTCTATTTAAATCCTTGTTCTCTATTCAAATAATAATTTTTAATTTGCTGGTACAAGTGTTTTAGTCAGCTATTTCACTGCTCTGACTAAAGGATCTGACCAGCACAACTGTAGGGCAGGAAGAGTTTATTTGAGGGCTCACTGTTTCAGAGTTCTTAGTCTGGAAAAGGCCGGCTCCATTCCTCAGGGCTCCAGATGAGGCTGAACATCATGGTGAGAGAGGGAGGCAGAGGAAAGCAGCTCACATCATGGTAAATCAAGAATCAAGAATCAGGACAACCACTCCATTCACAATATCCTCAAAAAAAAATAAAATACTTGGGAATCAACCTAACAAAAGAGGTGAAAGACTTATACAATGAAAACTACAGAACCCTAAAGAGAGAAATAGAAGAAGATCTTAGAAGATGGAAAAATATACCCTGTTCATGGATAGGCAGAACTAACATCATCAAAATGGCGATATTACCAAAAGTTCTCTACAGGTTTAATGCAATGCCAATCAAAATCCAAACGGCATTTCTTGTAGAAATAGAGAAAGCAATCATGAAATTCATATGGAAAAATAAAAGACCCAGAATAGCAAAAACAATGCTAAGCAGGAAGTGTGAATCAGGCAGTATAGCGATACCAGACTTCAAACTATACTACAGAGCAATAGTAACAAAAACAGCATGGTACTGGTACCAAAACAGGCGGGTGGACCAATGGTACAGAATAGAGGACACAGAAACCAATCCACAAAACTACAACTATCTTATATTTGATAAAGGGGCTAAAAGCATGCAATGGAGGAAGGATAGCATCTTCAACAAATGGTGCTGGGAAAACTGGAAATCCATATGCAACAAAATGAAACTGAATCCCTTTCTCTCGCCATGCACAAAAGTGAATTCAAAATGGATCAAGGAGCTTGATATCAAATCAGAGACACGCCGTCTGATAGAAGAAAAAGTTGGCTACGATCTACATACTGTGGGGTCGGGCTCCAAATTCCTCAATAGGACACCCATAGCACAAAAGTTAATAACTAGAATCAACAAATGGGACTTACTCAACCAAAAAATTTTTTCTCAGCAAAAGAAACAATAAGAGAGGTAAATAGGGAGCCTACATCCTGGGAACAAATATTTACTCCTCACACTTCAGATAGAGCCCTCATATCTAGAGTATACAAAGAACTCGAAAAAATTAGACAAATAAGATAACAATAACCCAATCAACAAATGGGCCAAGGACCTGAATAGACAATTTCTCAGAGGAGGACATACAATCAATCAACAAGTACATGAAAAAAATTCTCACCATCTCTAGCTGTCAGAGAAATGCAAATCAAAACCACCCTAAGATACCATCTCACTCCAGTAAGATTGGCAGCTATTATGAAGTCAAACAACAAGTGCTGGAGAGGATATGGGGAAAAGGGTACACTTGTGCATTGCTGGTGGGATTGCAAATTGGTGCAGCCAATTTGGAAAGCAGTATGGAGATTTCTTGGAAAGCTGGGAATGGAACCACCATTTGACCCAGCTATTCCCCTTCTTGGTCTATTCCCTAAAGACCTAAAAAGAGCATGCTACAGGGACACTGCTACATCGATGTTCATAGCAGCACAATTCACAATAGCAAGACTGTGGAACCAAAACCTAGATGCCCTTCAACAGACGAATGGATAAAAAATGTGGCATTTATACACAATGGAGTATTACTCTGCATTAAAAAATGACAAAATCATAGAATTTGCAGGGAAATGGATGGCATTAGAGCAGATTATGCTAAGTGAAGCTAGCCAATCCCTAAAAAACAAATGCCAAATGTCTTCTTTGATATAAGGAGAGTAACTAAGAACAGAGTAGGGACGAAGAGCATGAGAAGAAGATTAACATTATACAGGGATGAGAGGTGGAAGGGAAAGGGAGAGAGAAGGGAAATTGCATGGAAATGGAAGGAGACCCTCAGGGTTATACAAAAGTACATACAAGAGGAAGTGAGGGGAAAAGGAAAAATAATACAAGGGGGAGAAATGAATGACAGTAGAGGGGGTAGAGAGAGAAGAGGGGAGGGGGGATAGTAGAGGATAGGAAAGGCAGCAGAATACAACAGACACTAGTATGGCAACATGTAAATCAATGGATGTGTAACTGATGTGATTCTGAAATCTGTATACAGGGTAAAAATGGGAGTTCATAACCCACTTGAATCAAAGTGTGAAATATGATATATCAAGAACTATGTAATGTTTTGAACAACCAACAATAAAAAATTAAAAAAAAAAGAAGTAGCAATGGAAAAGTGCATGCAGAAAATTAAATTAAATCTAAAATATGTCTCAAAGACAATAAAAAAAAAAGAATCAGAGACATAGACTCCAGCTCCAGATACAAAATATATACCCCATAGTGATGCCCCCAATTAAACACTTCCTCCAGACACACCCTACCTGCCCCTAGCCATCATCCTGTTAATCCCATCAGGAATTAATTCACTGATTGGGTTAAGACTCTCGAAATCCTCTGCACCTTCTTGCATTGTCTCACACATGAGCTTTTGGGGGACACCTCATATCCAAACCATAACATGCAAGCGACCAAATTTTATCTTAAGAAGGTAGTGCTATTTGTATTCACTAAAATGAAATTGCTCAATTCAATGGCCTCATACTTGATAATCTGAAATACCAAATAAAATTTTCTCCATTTTATTTTAACAACTTAAACATATACTGATTTTGACTTTGAATAATGGCAACTTCATGTGCTTGACCTTATAAATGAGGTTGATTTTTTTTATTTCTTCATATTTTAAGTATTCTGTGTGTTTTCTATTAAAGTTCTTTTTCCTGACAATGCCTTTCATTTCCTGACATTCATATCTGTTTGTATGAGCTTTGCACATAGCAGGTACATTAACTCATTTGAGCTAATAAAAATTTTGATAGATAGAAGCAAGCATCAAGTCAAAGCTGAAAAGAATCATGGTTCCAAAAGCTGGGGAGAGTAGGGAAGGGAGAGAAATGGAGCAAAGTTGGCTCACAGGTACAAGTAATAGATGGGAGAAATAAGTTGTGGCATTCTGTTGTACAGCACGGTTACTTTAGATAACAATAATGTACTGTATATTTTTTAAAAAGCTAGAAGGAAGGTGTTATGGAGATATAAGGTATCCCCTGAAAGCTCATGTGTGAGACAAAGCAAGAAAGTTTAGAGGTGAACTGACTGCATTAAGAAAGTTTTAATCTAATCAGGGCATTATTCACAAGTTAGGGATTAAATGGGTGGAAACTGTACTCAGGTAGGGTGTGGCTGGAGGAGGTGGGTCATTGGGGCATGCCTTCAGGATTTATATTTTGTCCATGAGGGGAGCTTTTTCTCTCTCTGCTTCTTAGTTCTATGACCTGAGCTGCTTCCCTCCATCACACTCTTCCACCATGATGTTCTGCCTCACCTCCGGCCCAGAGCTGTACAGCTGACCATCTATTGAGTGAGACCTCCAAAATGGTGAGCCCCAAATGAACTTTTCCTACTTAAAATTGTTCTTGTCATATCTTCTGGCTACATTGGAGAAAAACTTACTAAAACAGAAGGATTTTGAATGTTTTCACTACAGAGAAATGATGTTTAAGGAAATAGACTTACCCTGATTTGTATACAATGTAACCATGTTAAAACATCACATGGTACCTCGAAAATGTTTACAATTTTTAAGTGTCAATTAGAAAACAAAAATTTTTAGAAAAGCAATAGATTCATTTGGGGATTATTTTCTGAAATGAAGATCACAGAAACACACAGATTGACTCATATTACATTGTTAAGGTAAACAGAGATTATTGAAAATTTCTTTTTAAGTAATAGTATATCTTAAATTAAATGAAAACCCATGAACACGCCACACAAAACTGTACAGTTAAATGTACTCTTCTTTAACAATATCAGAAATTAAAAACACTCCATTGCTAAATGAAATAACTGATTTAACAATCTGTTTTATCATATCTATTCATATCCGAAAATAACAACCAAGCTTCTGTTGAGTGAGGAAGAGAAAAGAATGAAGGAAAGAGAAACTATTATTTGGTCTCCAATTAATATTCAGAATGGATATACATAATTTTAAACTTCAAGCTCATATGTAAAGAACTTGAGAATTAAATATTTTTAAATTTATATTGAGGTATTCACAAAGATTATACTAGAAATTTCACAAGGAATACACTAGAAATTTCATATTTAAAATGGATACTAGAAGTTTTCTTTCTCATTAATAATCAATAATTTTCATAGAGGCCTTTCTCAACTTCAATTTAAAAATATATTGATGTAAACATTCATTTCTAAGGTAATTAAAAGATTTTGAATGCTATGATTTTTCTTGACTCTTATGAAAGATGCTGAATGAAATAGTTTTTGTTCACTATAGTTACAAGGAAAAGATTGCTAATAGTCTCAATTGTTCAAATATCTAAATATATTCTTTGCCTATTTTGTAAATTTAATTCTTCATAACATGGTAGGAGCTATTAGTTCTAAATTTTGTATAAATTAGCAAAAAAAAAATCAAAGTTGTTAAAGGACAAATAGGTACTATGTGGTGACTGAAGTACATTTTCCAAAGTTCCATTTCTTATATGTCCCTTTTAGGAAAGATTTTTATGGAAGTTAGGCTCATATTCAGTGTCACATATCTGGTGACTTTCGTTTTTGGCAAATGATAGTTGAATGGCTTTGCTCTGGTACTTCTTCTCTGACTCTGGATCCAAATAAGTAGTTTTAGCTCCATGAAGATGCTACTACCTTCTGTAGGATACCCATGGCATTGGGGTCAGAGTCAACAAGAAATTACATGGGACTCAGTTTATACTCCTTTGTCTTAGCTTTTGCTTTTGGGTTTCGAAGTGTTCAGGTTCTGCTTTTCTGATTGACCTTGAATGATGCACACACACAAAGTGATGGAAGAATGAATTCAAATCTTTATGCCACCTGTGTTAGTCAACTCTTTGTTGCTGTGATCAATATACCTTACAAGAGCAACTTAGAAGAGAAAAAGTTCATTTTGACTCACAGTTTCATTGGTCCAGTCTGCAGTTAGCCTACACCATAGCTCTGGTCTCCAATAAATATTCAGAATGGATGAGGTAGATGGCAAATGCATATGATGGAGGGAAGCTGCACAGTTTATGACAGCCCAGAGGCAGACAAAGCCTAAGAGCAAGGAGCCAGGGATAACATAATACCCAAGAGCACACACTAGGGACCTACTCTTTTAGCCATACCCTACCTGCCAATAGTTATCTTTAGTTAATCTATTAAAGTTATTAATCCATCAAGTGGATTAATTCACTGATCATTTGCCTCTGAACATCCCTGCATTGTCTCACACATGAGCTTTTTGGGAGACAACTCAAATCTAAATCATAGCACCACTGTCTGCACACTGATACTTATTAGCTGCATATTAACTCAAGGTTGAGCCAATATTTGAATGTACTATTTCATAACAAAAGTTCTGCCTCTTTTCACTGTCAACATACTATGTGAAAATGATTTGAAAATTTGTGAAATATTGTACAACTTTTGCTTTTTATTGCTACTAGTATCAAACTTTCTACTAATTGTGTTGAATAGATATATCATGCTTTCAAATGCAAACTTTAATAGAGTTATACATGTTCTAATATTAATATTAAAAGTTGATTACAAGTGATACATATTTTTATGTATGGGTTTTGAAAAATACCCTCAAAGGCATTAGTTGGGTTCTGCTTAATTCTTGATCAAAGAAACAGCTTACATAGCCAAGAAGTCAATTGAACTCACTGGTTAAACATGGAATCCTCCATGTATTTAGTACAATTTACTGTTGACATCTGCTATGCAGCTATCAGCTATCAGTTCTTGCTTTCATTTCTGCCATAATTTATCACAATTAACATACAGGAATACATATACACATATGTTCTCTTTTGCAATAAATTAATTGGTGTGCTACTGTTTGTTATTTAAATTCACACTGTTTGCTTTTAGTCTCTAACAATCTTTGCTCTTGCTAAAATAAAACTTACATAATACGATTTAATTAAAAGGGTAAATGAATTATATATATTTCAAATATATACTATATCGGAATATTCTCCGGATTCTCTAAGGTATGCAGAGAGAGAAGGCAAATGGACTATTGTCTCAAAACTATCAAGAACCTACAGTGTTATAGTTATAAAGAGCTAGATTCACTTCTAAATTTTTCTAATGCAGGTCCATTTTAAGTAAAAGAGAAAATAAAGAAGAAATAAACATTATTTTTATTTGAATGCTTACTAGATGTCAAGGCCTTTATACATGACTGTATTAGATGGAATAATGTCTCCCCAAAATGTGTTCATTGAAATATGTGAATATATGTTACATTGTATGGCAAAAGGGAGTCTGCAAATATGCTTAAGACTACCTTCAGATGGGGAAATTATTCTAGACTATTGAGTTGGGCCCAATCTAATTACATAAGTATTTGAAAGTGGAGAAACTTCTAAACTGTGGTCATAGGAAGAGATACGATAATGAGAAAAAAAAATGACAGCATAACAAGGATTCAACCTGCTACTGACAATTTTGAAGTTGGAGAAAGTGTTCTACAAATTAAGTAATGCAGGCAGCCTCTGCAGCTATAAGAGGCAGGAATACAGACTGTCTCTTGGCTGTCCAGATTGGGTCCTGCCAGTTTAATTTTACTGCCTACCCAGCTCAATTTTAGCCCATTGTGGCTCATGTTTGACTTCAGACCTGAAAAAAAAAAAAAAAAAAAACTTTGTAAATTCATGTTGCTTTAAGCTACTAAATTTGTAGCAACTTTTTTACAGTAGATAATTTAAACAATGACTTATGCTATTTAGTTCTCAAAAAAAGGTCTTATTATTATCCTTATTTCACAGTAAAGAAGATTGAGGTTCAGCAAGGTAAAGTAAGTTAAGTAGGGTTAGTGAGAAAGAAAGATGAAACTAAACTCCATATTTCTCTCTGAACAAAAACAAAAGGAAATTTTTGAGACGTGGAATAAAGTTAACATACATACAATAAAATAAAGTTCTATACATAGGAAACTGGAAGAAATTTATAATTATGAAAGATAATGGCTGAGAAATTGCCAGAACTAAGAATATGTACCTGTCCTCAAATTGAAGCAACGTACAAATTTCTAAGCAGAATGAAGAAAAACAAATTCAATCAAACATATCATCATAAAATCCTATTTTAAAAAATACGAAAACTACTAGACAGAAAATTATAGACATAAATAAAGGCATGACATGTAAATAGATAATCTATTTTTCATCACAAACCACAAAAGGCAAGAAAGTATTAAATTTAATTGTCCAAAAGACTGAAGAGAAAAGATGATCCAAACCAAATTAAAAAAAAAAATCTCCAGAGGACTTAGAATTCTCAGTTCTGCTACATTATCATATAAGATTAAGATAAAATTAAAGATAATATAAGCAGTTGAGAATGGGAAAAAAGAAGTTAAATACTAAGTAATTTTGTGGTTGAAAATAAGTTAGTATTAAGAGAATATGAGATAAAAAGAGTTTTAAGAGTTAAAGTACCTAAGAGTTTGTAATCTACTGGAGGATACTACAGATGATGAGTAATTTTTGATATATAGTATAAAATATTACTTATCATATATCACATTATATATATATATAATATTATGTAAAATATATTTGCTTTGTAAATTAAAGCATCTCCTAAATAACAGAAACATCTTATGTAACTTCCAGATCAGGGAAATAAATTTTAAAAGGGTTGGAATAAGCAGAATTAAATAACAACTTTTTATCAACCCAGTAGAATTGAGAATACAATTAAACAAGAAAAGAATAAAAACACTAAATACACAAAATAATAATAATTTACTAGCCTTAAAATTATGGTAAGATACTGAAATAATATTAGCTAAACCTCTGTATTCAAGCAGCTATATATAATAAATAAAATTATAACTATTGTTAATGCAAATTTGGGATTAAAAGGAGTAATGAATACCACCCAGACTTAAAAAGCAAAATAAAACTGAAGATCAGAGCAATAAGCATGGTTTTGTGCTGTGGCAGCTACTGTTTTATGGTACTGAGAAGAGGATAACAGCTACTCCTTACAACCTAAATGATAATATTATAAGGAGAGGAAAACAAGGTGTCTCTTTCGAAAAGCAACAAATGTAATAAATGTAAGCATGTTAAAGCTGCATATTAAATACAGACTGAAAATCAAACAAAACTCTTTGGCAAAAAAAGATGAGAAAAATTGTCTTACAGGAAAAAAACAAATTGTCCAGGGTCTATGATTGAAAATGGTTTGGGATTCAAATGTCAGAGCTTGAGGAGAATAACCAAAATTTCCCCACAACCCCAGCTACATGGAACCCTGCAATTAAAGTACCACTATGAGCATGTTTTTTACATACTTCCTGTTCTCCTTCCTGAGAATAGGAGAATCTACCCATTTCCATCCCTCTTCTAATCAGGCAGAACAATTGTCCAGTTCTGCCAATTGGAATTAGACTATATCACATCTGGCCTGAGCCCATGAAAAATGCCCTTGCTCAATTTGCTAGTCTCTTCCCCAAAGAGCAAATCAGATCTAGGATGTTGCTAAATCACCACAAGAAGGAAAACTGGCCTGGAAAGTAGACTGGGCCCCAAAGGACTTGCTTGAGCAAGAAAGAGTGAAGAATTATATGATGTGATAATAGGTAAAACTTTTCCAGACTTGATGAAAGATTGAAATTCTTCAAATCATAGGCAGAGAAAATAGACATACCCAACTTGACATATCATAACATATCATAATGGAAGTATGGTCTAGCAAACAAATAAAAACACAAAACAGGAAAAAAATCAACAGAGGAAATTATTCTAACAAGAAACTCTAAAAGGCTTAATAACACTAGTATGGCAATATGTAAATCAATGGATGTGTAACTGATGTAATTCTGCAATCTGTATATGGGGTAAAAATGGGAGTTCATAACCCACTTGAATCAAAGTGTGAAATATGATATATCAAGAAATTTGTAATGTTTTGAACAACCAACAATAAAAAATTTAATAAAAAAGACTTAATGGAGGGCTGGGATTGTGGCTCAGCAGTAGAGCACTCGCCTAGCACGGGCGGGACCCAGGTTCCATCCTCAGCACGACATAAAAATAAAGGCATTGTGTTGTGTCTGTCTACACATAAAAAAAAAATAAGTATTTTTTTTAAAAAAAGACTTAATGGAGAATTTTTTTTTTTCCAAAACTAACAAAGCATAGTCAAGAATTCCTCTGAGGAAAATATAATTAACAAGTCAATAATTTTTTTTTTAAATTATTTACCTTTGGTATAGGGGATTGAGCTCAGTGTCACTCTACAGCTGAACTATATCTCCAATCCTTTTTAATTTTTTTTTTTTTTTTTTTTTTTTTTTTTTTTTTTTTTGGTTACAGGATCTTACTAAGTTGCTGAGGCTGGCCTCCAACTTGTGTTGTCTCCCTGACTCGGCTTCCTGAGTCACTGTAGTTCCAGGTGTGCCACAATGTACTTAGTGAAAATTTTTTAAATACACAAGATGTTTCTCTTTCACAGACTTTCATTGCAAGTAATATGATATATTTCAGGAAGAGGCATATGGATGATGAAAAAAATGAGAAATAATAAACAAATAAATTGTTAAATATGATGATAAATCCAAGCCAGTGTTAATTTATAAATTTATGAAGCAGCAATTATGGTAACCTCTCTGTAAGATATAAAATTCAGGTAGATTAAAATACCAAATTAAATTAAAGTATATGCTGGTTGGATATAGTTATCAGGGTGAAATCACTATAAAGCCCCAGTGATATCAGTGATTAATACAAATACACATTTACTTTGGATTTGATAAGTATGATGTTAAATTATTATATAAGCAATACTCACCAAACAAACATACACATATATGGTATGTATATTATATAGATTTTACATGATTATATAATGTATCATATTATTTATATTATGTATAATACATAATATAACATATTCTACTTTTGGGATATTTATATAAAAGAAGAAAAATTATGGTTCCATGATTATAATCAAACTGAAGGAAAGTGTTTTAAACTTTGGAGGGAAGAAATAATATAGATATGTTACAAAATTTAACACTGATTTGGATTTATACCTACATACATACATGACAGATAGTTTTATCCTTCTTTTGGTTCCCTAAATTCCTAACATTATTGCTAGATATAGGACTTCTTAGAATAATAATCCATATTTTCCAGACTCCTTGCAGCTAGTTGTGGCCAGGTACCTATGTCCTAGTCAGTGGTGTGGAGCTGGTAAAAATTATCTACAACTTTGAATTCACATAACATTAGTTTCCTTTCCATTTTGTCCATTCTCCCTGGATGGAATGCAACATGGTGGATGTGAGCCTTGGGCCATCAAACTATACCTGAGGGATCACGGAGAAATAAAAGAACTGTCTGTCACAATTCCAGGAGCAAACTGCTTGTGCCTCGATTATTACAAGAAAAGGAAATAAACTGCTTGGTTGAATAAACTGTTTGTAGTAGCCATGAAAATGGACTATGTGTACTCTAACCAATTTAAAGGAATATGGAGTAGAAACTAGTACAATAAAAATAAATCAAAATATATTGGAAATCACAGTAAATATCAATTGACTACAGTTTCTTGGGAAATTAAAAAACTTGGTGTTGTAAATACTTTTAGTTATACTCAGTTTTAAAGATTAATAAAAAAATATTCTGAAATTAAATTCCAATAAATATCCAAGTAGAGGCAGTTGTGATAGTGCATGCCTCTAATCCCTGGGGTTTGGGAACCTGAGGCAGGAGGATCACAAGTTTGAGACCAGTGTCAGCAATTTAGCAAGGCCCTGTCTCAAAATAAAAAATTAAAAGGGCTAGGGTGTAGCTAGGTAGTTAGGTGCCCCTGTGTTAAATCAAAATACTTGAATAAATAGATAAATAAAGTATTTACAAACCAAATATCTAGTTACCTTAAAAATAAATGAAAATAAAAATGAGATCAAAGATATGAGAGAAAAGGTAAAGAGATATGAAGAATTAGAGAAAACATACCTACAGATAGGTAACACTTAGAAAAATTACAAGGAAATATGCTGAAAGGCAAATACCTCTAATTTTGAAAAAGTAAAATGTAAAAATTCCTAAAAATATAAGTTATCACACACAGCTAACACTGATTGATCAATAAAATTAGAAAATTGGATAGTCTAATGTCACTCCATTGTCTTTATGCTCCCCAAATCTCCCATCACTCATGTATGGACTTATGTAAGCAGATGTTAAAATGTATCAAGGTAAATATTTATAACCTTTAATTATGCAGACTAAACTTCAACAAGAAAAAAAGAAACACTATGAAATTTTCTAGAAAGTTTTTGAAACTTAAAATTACAAAAAAAGAATTATCACCTATAACAATATTGAATATATACTCAGTAATCTTCAATAAAATATCAACAAATGCATTTCGGTAATATACAGAAAAATTAACCTTTTTATGTAGACCACATCTCCAAAGTACAAAAGATGATAAAATATTAGAACACGTACTAATTTTAAAATGTATTTATTAGTGACACTTGATAATTTAATTTATCCAGTTATCTACATGATAATCTCAATAGATGAACAAAAGTTTGATGGAGTTTACCATCAATTCATGGAATAAGAAAGGTCTCCTGAAGGAAAATAAAGAAAGAAAATGTCTTAATTCACTCCAAATTTACAGTAAATATTGTATCAGTTTTGCAGTGTCAGAAGGGTTCTCTGTTTATGAAAAAGAGACAGATACTATTATTATGCTATTATTATTATGTTTTAGTTGAGACTTGTTTTGAGAGTTTTGAATAGCAGAATAATTAATGAGGAAGTAAATGTGCATTAGAATTAGAAGTAAAATTCAAGACAGATTTTACAGATCAATAAATCAGAAATGGTTTAATAGGGTGACTGACATAAAATGAAGAATTCAAGTTAGAATATCTATAAAGAATACTGCAAAGAAATAATTAGAAAATATAATAAATAATCAAAAATGTTTTAGGAATGATAACATAATAATAAGAAATGGTAAAAAAAAAACAGTGGAAAAAATACAATAATATATAGTTACATATTGGCAATTTTGATAGTAATTTCTCTTTTTTTGTTTAAGATAAAAGGCACTTTTGACATTTTACTTCTTATCACACTCAAATTTAAGCCAAAATGTGAATTTTGAAGGCTAGTTATTTATGTCTGGGGATTTATTGCAATTTCCATAGTGTTAAACTTTATTCTTTAGCCCATTTCCTAGTTCCCTAAACCACTGTCTCTTCAGATAAGGTTAGACTTACAAACCTAAAAGATAATAATTTTATAATGCAGACATTTACAAGATGGTTCACTGGCTTATTTCCTTCCTATTTCACATTCAAGTCAAGAGCTTTTTAGTCTAAATTGTGTATAAATTGAGAATAATCTATTTAACTTTTAAGAAATACTAGCAATTCCTATTCTATTGGTGGGAACCTGGCCCTTTTAAAAATATGCTTCAACTAGGTGGGAAGAGAATTAGATTTAAGTGTTACATTTCAGGATTTTATTTTTATGCAAACTATATCTGCTTTGCTATTCCTTATAGGAATTCATTTGATTTTCTCTGATGTTGTATGGATATATCAGTATATTTAATAAAATGTATGTGACTCTATTTTAAACAATTTCTAATGTTTTTCCTTTTATCAGAGGCTATGAAGTAGGTGTGACTTGCAAATACTTATCAGATCTCTTGAATTTATGCCAATTCATTTTCTAGTTCTAAACACAATTTTTTAGAACCTACTTTCTTATAAAGGTTTAATAATTTTTCTAGAAGAAAATTATACACATAATCATTTCTAGTTATATGTGTGTATAAAAATGCCCCTCCCCTGAGGAAAATCCTATTGGGTTATACCCTAATAAACTCATCATAGATTGAAAGTATCATAAATACAAAATGCATGTAATATACTGGGTTAGATTTTTGTTATGACAAAATACCTTGAGATAATCAACTTATAATATTGTATGTTCTGTAGTTAAGCTATTAGTATTTTACCAATGTAGTTGAGTTAATAATATTTTAACAATGTTAACAGTATTATATCAATCATCTTGGTTGTGATAATAGTATCACAATTAAGCAGATGGTTATCATTGGAATGACATACAAGAACTCTGTATTAACTCCTTTGTACATTTGAAATTATTTCTATAAAAAATAAAACCCAAAGGAAACAAAACTTTTTTGAAGTATGACATTGTTAAAAAATGAAGACAGTATTAAAAAGAATAGTGTTAAAATAAGGCATTTGAGAACAACAGATGTATAACATAACACCAGGAATCACAGATATTACATAGTTCACAAAAGCATTTTTCCTAGGCTACTATCTCAGATTCTCATTCATAGATCAAAGACAGTTACATATTTCACCCTTTGAAATTTGGTTTCAAGTTGATTTGACTTTAGGGCAGAATTGATATAAGGTTAAGAAAACATCACAAGATGTTACTTTTATTTGGAGGCATGAGGTGTTGATCTTTGAAGCCATACTTAATCTTGATTAAAAATAAGAGTTAATAAATTGCTTCTGAAAGTTACACAGGATCTGAGACCCACAAAAACTCTGCTGCTATACCAGGTTATACAATTAGCAATAGCAGTATATCTTTTTTCTTCACCCAGGAAAAAGCTAATACTTTATACAGGGTTTTTCAAATATTAGAGCATGTTTAAACCATTAACATCATTAGATTTATGACATGGAGTCTTCAAATACCATTTATTTATAAACATCATCAATATATAAAATATAGTATGGTACATATATACTTAGAGCATCTAATACTGTGCCTTTTTTGAGGACCCATCTTTTTACTGAAATGATTTAAAGTAGGTATGCCTAATATACCCATTATGATGCATCAGAAAATTGATTTATAATTTCGTGTGTCTTGGAAATCTTCCTAGATTGTTGAGAGCCACAGCCGAGTCAGGATGGTGCCTGGCATTTGGGAAGGGGTATATATCCCTCAAAGATAAACTTCAAATAACCCCTTTTTACTCTAAACTTTTTAAATTTGGATTCATCAGGGCTTAGTGCTGCGGAAAGGCACATGTGTCCAAAAAATGTACATAAGCCCAAGGTACTTTGGAAGGATATTCTAACAGGACAATGGAAAGGTCCTGACCCAGTGATTGTCTGGAGTCCGGGGTCTGTTTGTGTGTTTCCACAGGGAGAACAGCAGCTGATTTGGATTCCAGAGAGACTAGCTAAAGTGATTTCTACAGACCAAAAAGAAGATGACTTGGCTCAAATCCATAACAGCTGATATCCTTACATCTGTGACAGTGGTTCTCCCACACCTGGAGGCTAATGAATAATGAACACCATTAAAGCCTATTTCAAATGTAAAAAAAAATAACCTTGGGGCTTGCTTGTGGGAATACCTTCAGACCCATATGCAAGTTCCAGGAAAAAGGATGGGATATCAAAAGAAGAGTCAAACCGAGATGGTAAACCAGGATGATTTTTTCAATATCTATTTTATTATTGCCCTTTCCCACATCATGAAGTTCTATTTTGTTTTTTTGAGCTCATACAGACCTAAGTTAATGTTTTTCTGATCAGTTCTATTTTTTGACTGTGGAGTTTTTAAACATTGCAATGGAGATTTCACCTGTGAAGCTACAAGGCCTTTACTATTATGTAATGTGTTGTATGTATTGTATTATGTGTGCACACTTGTGTTTTGTGTTGTATGTCTGTATGTGCGTATGTCCATATATCATATATGAGGAGCGCTCATGAAAAAATGGATCCAAATTTTTTTTATTATTCACGTGATTTAAATGGTTTAATTTAAATTGGGTAAACAGCTGTTGAGGATTGTTTTAACATGTGAACAAAAAAGGAAGTTAACAGATCTGTGTGTTTACTTTCACCATTCCTTTTCATTATATTTAATAATTCTGTTCAGGATAATGTAAATTGTTCAGAAAATTGCTTCTTTTAGTGCCTGCTGGAATGTTACATAATTTTTTTAGCCATCATTGCCAGAATTCCTATCTTCATCCCGGTGCCAGAAAAGACAAAGATAAAACCAAACTACAGCTTCTACGATAGCTATCACAACAAACTGTATAAACTGATACATCAATGAATAATGTAACTCAACAAGTGATGCTCAATCAAGAGGTCGATTTACTTTGGGAGGAAATGGACATATTAATAGATTCCTCTGCTTTGAACTGCTTGCAGAACTTGCCTAGACTATGTATCACTTGTATGCATTGTGAACTATCTGTTGGTACAGCAACTTGTGGTAGTGCTGGGGTATTTTTGCTGATGGTGTCATCCGTGGTACAATTTTTCCAAAAGGAGCCGTAAATTGGCTTGGTGTCGTGGCATTTTGTATCCTCCTCCCTTTGCTAGTGATGGTCTAAAATTTGGGGGCCAACAGAGGTGAGGCAAAGAACCTCACCCCCCCACTGGTTCAAAGGCCTATCCACAAGTATGGCTGTATGCTGGGCCGGTAGTCAATGACGGGTAAGATCCAATTGCAATGGTACCAATCTAAGACAGGAGGCTGACGCCTTGAGGTCAGCTCATCCGATGACAGGTAAGAACCATATGTAGTATTGGACAACCTAAGACAGGCACAATCCCTAAGCCACATGCTTGTTGTTTAATTAAACAGAAGGGGGGAGATGTTGAGAGCCACAGCCGAGTTGGGATGGCGCCTGGCATTTTGCCAGAAGGAGTGGTTGAGAGGTGACTCCAGCAGAGCCATTAAGATAATGATAATTAAGTTAAGCTGTGTATAATTGCTGTGACTGGATGATGATGGATTGAAACAGGCTGTGTATTCAGTTTTATATAGACCCCTGCTGTCCGGCAATAGGGCGGCTCCTGCTGCCTTGGGCACCCACTACTTTTGAATTCTCACGGAGTTCCCGTTGAGGTCCCATTGAACTCATGGAGTTTTTAATCGATGTAAATACATACTATTTTCAAATTTATACTAATTTCTTAAAAACTAACATATCAACAAACATTGTTGCATTTCTATTACTGATGTGAAAATAGCAACATCTTTGTTCAAAAGAATACAACAGAATAGTTTCACATCAGATATCCACCAATACTGTCACTCTAGGCAAGCTACTTAATTTCTCTGTGCGTCAACTTCCTTTTCTGAAAAATCAGGGTAAATAATATCTATCAGAAAGCACTTATCACAAAATGAACCATAGTAAACATTCTTATTCTTGTTTCAATGCTTAAATAAAATTATATTTCAGCCTTTGTAAAATCTTGGACACATAGGACAGGTTATATTGACAAATGGCTAGACTGGCATTTCTCAAAGTATGATCTGCAGCCTCTTGGGAGTCCTCAAGCCCAGGGCTTCATGAGGTTAAAACTATTTTCATAATAACATCAAGGCATTGTTTGCTGCTTCTACTTTTTCTCTCATGTGCACATAGCAGATGTTTCCAGAGACCACATGATATCATTGTTCTGAAAACTAATGGAATGTACTTGTAAAATTTTGTATATTTTTATAACTTAAATAGTTCACTATTTTAACTTACAATATGGTAAATGTAATAGGTGTATTTGACACAAACCAAAGCTTTTGTGGTCTTCAACAGTTAGGGAGTACAACAATGATCTGAGACCAAATATTTGAGAACTGCTGGCCTAGAGATACTGGGAGTTTCATGTTATTATAGGCCCTAATATCTTGAAAAGAAAAGTGTTACCTAATTTTATTCTCCCTTTTCTTAAAGTTTTAAAACAAATGCTTGTACCAAACAAAGAGTGGCAGATTATTCAAATACCTTTCAGGATGACATTATTTTACCAAACTTCTGTGGCCTAAATCTGGTTCTCAGTTTTGCTTTTGTAGAAACTGAGGGCTTTTAGCAACTCTAGATATGAAAAATGCTGATCAAATGCTACCTGATATATTAATGTTCAAAACACAGAAGAATAAATAATTTTATGGGAACTATATGATCATCTCTATTAACTATGCTGCTTATATGAGGAGATCCTTATTCTACTTTTAGGGATCTAGAAAGATGATATAGTTATTGATACAAAAATGCATAGGGCTAAAGCAAAATTATCTGGGATATATTATGATACACTTAATTCAAGCCATGATAAAAATTTTAGAAATGTGCTCACCTAGGGCAAAATGCTACCTTATAAGTATTTTCAAGAATATTATAATATTCTTTAAATAAAACTTGTTTCTAATCATGTAAAGCCAATTCTGTATAACTTAAGCAGAAAACATTTTATTGAAAGGATCCCATATACTTCATAACACCAATGAAATAATTGGAGTAATAGAATTGATAGAAACACAACATCCAAGGGAGGATATGAAGCCAGAAACAGTCAATACGACAGACACAAACAGTCTTGTGAATATACTGTTGCCCCAAGAGATTGGGCACTACCTTGGGCAGTGTTGCCTTCTCTACCATGGGCCCCCAAAGCCCCTGTTCCATTGTGTCACTTACTTCAAAGCCAAAGTTCAAAATGGGAGCTTCAAATTGATTACTCTTGGTTTGATACAACCTTTGCTTTTTTTTTCTTAGAAAAAGAATTCTAATTTTATTAAGAGAAGCAATGTGTTTAATTAAAATATTATATTTCTTTTTTTTCTCATACAAGTGTGACCATATTGCTACATTCTGATTATTTAGATAACAATAAAAGTGTCATGAAAGACTTTAAGAAATCAGTGTCAAGGGAGTTTTAGAGCTAATAGGAGGGTCATTTGATATTGCAGCTTTTTCTGGGCATGAAGAGGTGATGGCTGGAGCTACAGAAATAATTCTGGACCTGGAATTGAATCTGAATATGAAATAAATGTTAATAGGATAATGACATAGAAAACAGAATAAAACTGATTTACTCATGAACATGAAGCTACTACGACAACCAACAGCCACAGACTGTGTATCTTAAACTGTTTTCCATTACAGAAAATAACACATTACATACTTATAATAATCACAAATATTTCATTCTTCCCTGTTATGTATTGTTTATAACAACAACTGATTTTAATTAATTTAGAGATTACTGATATTCACACAAGCACAGATAACATTCTCTGAAATAGGCTGGCAAATATGTATATAAACACATATTTACAGTTTTTGGTAGGTCTATTTCTATACTTTGTCTGAAAACTTCACTGTCAATAATCTTCCATTTCTGTTCTTCTCATATCTTTGATCATCAGACCAATGTATTGCCCATTGTTCATAAATCCTTCAAGATTCTTTTTCATGTTATCTCACTTCCAGGCAGAAGAAGAGTAATATTTCTGGATTAAAATATTTTTTATGTTTTTTTTATTAGTTGTTCAAAACATTACAAAGTTCTTGACATATCATATTTCATACATTTGATTCAAGCAGATTATGAACTCCCATTTTTACCCTATATACATATTGCAGATTCACATCACATCGGTTACATAAGAGGGCTTCCCTGTAGGTGTCCAGTATGCTTCTGAATGGGATTCTAATGGCACAGCACTGAACTTTTGGTTGTCACAATCAGTAAAATAAAAGTGATTTACATGTGAATCAGGCTCTTGTTTTTCACCTCATTCAGTTATTCATAAGGCATTTTACATGAATCCCAAAGTGTGAACTAAGGACAGAATTGAAGTAAAATCAAAGTGTTGATGTGAGATCCTTTATCTGTGAATAATTTGTGCTTTGAGAACATCCTTGGGTAGTTCTCATTCAAAGTGTATTCACTTAAAGTGTTGCAGGGTACAACTACCTTTAAGGCTATAGATGGATATTATCCAATTGATGGACAGTTTGTGGTAGGAAACATACTCACCTATTGTCCCAGGGTCAGATATTTAAACTTTAAAAGGGCCTAGAAGCCCTTATATATTCTTTTCTTAAAAGAATCCAGGGCCTTTTCCTGTGATGCTTCTATTATGTCTTGCTATAGTTTAAATAAAGTACTGTTTTCTACATAGATTCTGAGCCTCATTGGATCTACTGGTCAAAAGGCTGCATACAAATTGCTCCAACTGAAACTTAATTTTTAAGTAAAGAACTTAAATGCAAAAGACTTTAAGTAACTTTTAATAACAACTAAATGTATTGGAATAGCAAACTCATATAATTTGATCTACACGCAAATTTTTATTAAATTCTCTAGATGTCTTAACTTATTCTTAATAAAACTGATTCTAAGATAAATTCATTTGTACCTTTGAATAAGATATCCCAATATGCTCTAAATCACTAGACTTATAGAAAATGTAATGAGTATAAAAATATTTCTATTTTCACGGACTATATCACACATTCTTGAATAAGAATTTTTCTTCTCAAATCCTTTAATGGTGGTATAGTCTATCTTTTATTTTATGTTATTCAGAATATTTTAAAACTAGATGGTGACTTAAAATTGAATGTGCCTTGCTGAGCTGCTGTCCCTGCCAGGTGAAAGCAGAATTCTTTTTATGTTTGCTGCATATTGGTTTAGAGGGGAAAAAAGTTATATCTGGATCAATAATAGCATACCAGATGCCAGGGGCTGTATTGATTTGCTTCAGTAAGAAAAACACATTTGGGATGGTGGTTGCAATTGGAAAACCACCTAATTAAGTTCATGATAAAGCTCTATAATTCTTTGGACAAATCCATCTCCTGTCTCAACCAAACTAGAGAGTTAAATGGGAATGTAGTAAGGATTATCATTTCTGAATTTTTCCAGTTTTATGATGTATGAATCCCAGAGCAATGCAGTGTTGTTTTTGATTCAATTTTGGTTCCAGGGAAGTATTCTAGGAGCTTCTATCTGGATTTTCTTGTAATCATGAGATTTCTCCAAGGTAAGAATGCAGGTGTGGATATGTACTTAGCTAAGAAGATGAATCTCTACTACTCCCTCATAAATGTTATTACTTTGCCTATCACAAGCTTCTTCCACATTTTCTGATGGATTTCAGTGATAACTTTATACCAAAAGAATCATAATTATCTAAGAACAAGTGTATCACTCAGAGTTCAGTTTAAAAAATATATATACCACAGGCTTATAGGAATAAAGGATTTAATATGGAATTGAAAACAAACATGAACACGGTTTGTAACTGGGGGTGTAAAGATGGCAATCTAAATGTCCAATGTTTCCTCAATTAATTATCATGTTTTACTTACACTGCATACCGTTACTTGGGTAAAAATCATTTCAGTCTTTCATACTTCATGATTTTAGAGTTGATGACTAGATGAGAATTTGTAACTCTGCTTTGATGGTTAGACTAAATAACCAGGCTTATTGGCACAGAAGTTTGTATTTTTGGTTTTGTATTTTTTCTTGTATTTTTTTTTTGTATTTGTTTCTTTGGTTGTGCATTCCAGGTAGCACCTTTTTATGTCTGTGCATCTAATGTATTCCTAGGGCTATCATGAAGTGTTTGCATGAACAAAGACCTTCTAGGGCTAGACTGGTTTGTTTACTCGTGTTTATCCTTTATTGAGCTAAACCTTCATAGCTTGATCTTTAAGCTAGTAGAAGCTAAGCATCTCTAGTTGGTATCTGGCACCCTGAAATCTTCTCATGCTCATTTGAAGTCAGAGAGTTCTGTTTCAATTACAGAATATCACTTGAGATATTCTATATCTCATCCATTGAAACCTTTTTCAAGGACGCTGTTATTCTCTTATCAAATGTAGAGGAAAGAGAATGTAGCAAACCTGAGACTGATCCTTTTATAAAGAGCAGCTTGTAGGATTGACATTTGGCTGGCTGGTATCTAGGGATTTTGATTTGGGTAGAAGTTTCCCACAGTTCACAACACTTATTTTTTAAAAATGCTTACTTTACCTAAGTGGTCTGTATAGACAATATGGCTTATACTGAATACATGCTTTACTTCTGGGAGTCTGAAATTCTTACATGGTTGGCAGAGTGACTAATCTCAGGTTTTTTTGTTTGTTTGTTTGTTTTTTTAAATACCCCAGGAACTGAATGTCTAATGAATGTCTGATAGATCGTGTTTTACAAAGGTGTTATCACAACTCATTGCTAGAAGAACAAAATCTGTACTGCATGACTCTACTGGGAAGGTAACTAAGCTTCTTCCCATACACACTTTCCTTTGTTAGTTTGCTTTGTATCCTTTTGCTGTAATCAGCCATAGCCATGTGTCCAACCCCATGCTGAGTCACTGAATCTGGTGATGATCTTGAGGAGCCCCTATGTGTATATAGTGTATATATGTTATTCCAGACCTTGGTGGAGGAATTGGTTATGGGGTCCTCTAAGCAAGACTAGGAGAGTATGTGAATCACATATTTAAAGTCCACTATATGACTTACATTTTTCCAAATTATTGGTTTCGTATTGTACACCAACCTAAGGAAATTTTGCTATCTCACCTTTATTTATTGCTGAGTCCAATTTTAGATCAAGTACACAAACATTTGAATAGTGCAACACTGCTAGAGATTAAGAAAACTAATTTAGAAATTTTGGCATATGTACTTGCATTAATAAATTTGGTCCTACACAAAATTTTGTTTTTCTTTTATCAATCAAACATCATCAGAATCCATCTCCATACACATTCTCAGTATGTCTTTGCTATATAAATTATAGAAATCTTTTCATTTTTATTTCACTTATTCCTTTGGGTTACATAATTGTTCCTGTGCTTCCAACAACATGCCTGGGATTTATTCTACATATAATTCCAGAGACAAGGAAGAAAAAGTATGAGGCCAAACAAGTAAATTATTTGCTTTATCTTCCTTTTAATTCCCTTTATTTAAAACATTGAAATTTATTTAATAAAGCGAAATCAGGCTCATTGGTATTGGGAGTTAGAAAGTTTAGTTAGTAAAGAATTTCAGTAAGATTTGAGAGATTTGGATGTATACTAAAGCGTCTACCATATGTACAATTTCTTGGATTTAACACTGTAAGAATCAATGCTGTAAATTTCACAAAAGAGTCCAAGCAATATTTCAAAATAAATAATATTTTAATTCAGTAATCTGAAGGATAAAACTTCACATTATGGTTAAATCTGTTTCCAATATCAGAGCAGGGGGAGATGAACCTTGGATAAAAATAGAAAGTCTGTGAAGCATTCATGTATTGCTTCATACTATGAGTTTTATGAACTGATTATTTTGCTTTTTAATCTACCCAAATTCAGTCATAGTGACTATCCCACCCTGATATTCTTTCTGCTTTTACACTGTTCTATGGAATTAGTCATTTTGTCCTCAAGCACTTATTTTTACTGGGCAATTATTTCCAGAATGAGTATTTGGCTATTTTTTATTCTGTATTATAAATGATTATTTATCAAAATCGTGATCATTAATGTTATATTACCTCTAACTCCAAATATGCCAGATAACAAACCCATCAAAATTCCCTACATCTAGATATTATTATCCCACATGGTCAAAGTCTGGGGATGCAAATAATGTCAACCCATGTGACTAATGTAATTAGAAATGGAATTTATTACAGTTCTCTGGGAGGTAGCTTATAAAAACAAGAAAATAACAGAAAATTCATCTCAGAAAACTAACAAGAGTCAAGTGTATCCAGCAGCTAAATTTAGGGACAAAAACATGGTTCAGAACCAAGTTGATTAAGTGACATTTGCTCTCACCACTGGATACTACTTATGGCTCCTGTCCTGAAATAAATGTTACTATCACAAACAGAAGAATGACTTTGAAACTGTTTTAACTCCTGATTTCACTATGATTTAATTAAAGTCTTACAGGGGATGGGGAATCAGATTAGTTAAATTTAGGTTACTTGCCTACAATCATAGCATATTTGGCCTTTTTACCTTTTCAGTGGGGTCTCCAAAATGGGTCTGTAAGAAGTTTCTCTGCCACCATGTTTCATATTCACCATGTTTCATGAAATTCTCATCTCACTGCAGGATAAAAATAACATTTCTAGCTGATCACAATGGTACACGCCTGTAATCCCAGCAACTTGGGCGGCTGAGGCAGGAGGATGGTGAGTTCAAAGCTAGCCTCAGCAAGGCGAGGGGCTAAGCAACTCAGTGAGACCCTGTCTCTAAATAAAATACAAAATAGGGCTGGGGATGTGGCTCAGTGGCTGAGTGTTCCTGAGTTCAATCCCCAGTACCATCCCTCAAAAATAATAATAACATTTCTAGATTATGATACACAAAAACACTATATTACTTCTGATGAGAATTAGATGAGATTTAAGAAAGATTTTGATCCAAGTGTGTAGTTTTCTTTTCTTAAAAAAATGTTTTGTAGCCACTTTGAAGTTCCTAGATAAATTATTTATTTATGTAAAATAATCTAATCACCAATAGTTGTTCAGTAAATAAACCAGGCTTGGCTAGTTTTCTGGAGTTATTGCTTCTCTATCCCTTTCCCTCCTCCTCTAATCACCAGCACATTAATGTGTCCAGACATATGTTTGAAAGTTACTGGGCTTTGATCAGTCTCACACTACTACTAAATTATTTGTTTCTGCTACAGGAAATAGAAAATGAACTGTGACATAATCTTCAATTTTCCTCATATCAATGTTGCCAAGTTCACTTAAATCCAATTTGTCAGTTTCCCCTTTTAAATGTAAAGTAGGTGATCAGTACCAAGTCTGTTTATTCATTTATCCCTTTGTTTTTTCAATGGGTTTTTAATATGGCTTATGTTTTTTTTGAGATACCATGTAGTACTTTGATCTATTTTTAACAATTTTTCTTCTAAATCCCATTTCATTTATTAATATATATTGTTCTTATTTAATCAAAATTAGGTTCAAGTTGATATTTTTGACAAATATTATTCAAGGAACCTTTCTCCAACTATGGATTGTGATAAGTTCTTGGTTCACATTGGTCATCAATAGAAAAAAAGATACAATTATCACTTTATAATATTCAAGTCACCCAGAAAGTTCAATGAAAATGATTAAATTTTAGAAAAATTTGGGGTAACAGAGGGAGGGGATAGTTTCTGCATAGCACATATAAGAGATTCAGTATAACTAAGGTTATACTGAATGAATGTGTTAAAGATGAGATTAAAAGAGAGGGTTCCACATTCCTTCTATTATTTTTAATTAAATAATTTAAACATATATAAAACATTAAATTTGTACACATTTATGGGGTACCATGTAGTATTTCATTGCATATACACATGTATAATATTCAAATTAGGTTAAACATATCTTTCTCAAACATTTTTTATTCACCAATGGTGAAAACATTCAAAATCCCATCTCAGATATTCCTTAAATATGCAGTACATCATCATTATCTATAGTCACCCTATTACACAATAATATGCTGAAATGTCTTACTCCTATTTAAGAGTAACTTAGTACCCATTGACAAGGTCTCCCTAAACTCCCTCCCATCTCCCCTCCCTTGCCCCTGATGGAGGGATAAGGAAAAACAGATTTATTTACTAATTGCCTACCCATTGGTCATTTTGAAAGCACTTCCTAGTCATTGAAATAAAATAATATCAGTGAAATTTTAAAAAAAGAGATGAAGTAATTGAATAAAATAGAAAACAGATCAAGCATGAGTTTGTAAAGTTTGGAAGCCCTGGTAGGAAATGTTATTTCATACTGGGACAAATGCAGGTTTTGCAGAGCTGTCATATGATCCCATTTTTCTACACTGTGGAGAATGGATTTGAAGAAGAAGCTGGAAAGCTAAGAGTTAGGAGAAAATTGAGTAATACGCAAAGAAGGAATTGTTTGATCTCAAGGAAGTCAGTGTCTGGATGATTGTAAATAATTGATTATTTTGAGATCTACTTAGAAGAAACTGATACTCTGTGATTCATTCTTCACAGGGTTTTGATGGAGGAAATGACAATTTTGAGTATTCAGTGTATCAGCTGAACATTCTTCATGGTACGTGGTCCTTGGTGTTTTTTTTATGTTTCTTAACCAAATGACACATATTTTAAAAGTGTACTTAGCTTGTTATGTTTGACTCTAGGTGAGAATGTAAACTTCCATCTGAAAAACAAAGCAAAGTCAGAAAGAGGACAAAGAGCATTGGAGACAACAGTCAGAGATACAAGACAAGGACAATCCCTTCCAAGAACATGCCTAGGTCAATCTCAAAGAACCAGAGCACAGACAGCAGAGAATATTAGGGTTTTGTTTTATTTTGTTTTGTTTTCCCCCATGCATTATTTTTCCATCAGGTTTGGCATTTTATTTCTTAATTTGAACTTTAAAAAACTGACTTCCGCAATACTGAATCTACTTTTTGTTGGTAAATTCTACTGTTCTAACTGTTAATAACTATTTTCTCCATTCTTTCATGTTCATTCTTAGTCTATATGAAGAGCTTTCTTAAGATTGTAACCAATCCTCTAATACCATCTATTACATAAATTACACTAATTTTGCAGCTTTCCTTTTTTTTCAACTTAATTTAAGCAGATATAGATGTTGTAGATATATAAAGATAGATACATGTAGGTAGGTAGGTAGATAGTTTCACTAGGAAGCAATTTGAATTGCTATTGTGATTTTAAGTATGCTCCACATTATTAAAATTCTTTCAGGAAATGACAAAATAAAAAACATAATCTTTCAAGACCAAGGAATTTCCCCCATTTTCTGCTTTAGATGTTCTACAGTACATGAAAGTAATGCAGAAGAAATGTGAGAAATAATTAATACTTAAGGCAAGATTTTGAAATTTTTTTATTTTCTGTATGGTTCATAGTCCAAAAATTTCTGAGAAATGTGAAATTAAGTAAGTTTTTTTTTGTTGAATTATCTTGTACTCTGTCTATAATGAAAGTAAATCTCAATATTAGTCCCCCAAAATATGAATGCTTAAAATATTCTTATTTGCTATTGGTTAGGTAGGCATTAGGAACATTTCCATTGAGAGAGAGAGAGAGAGAGAGAGAGAGAGAGAGAGAACGTGATTATTAAAGCCTAAGAATTGTTATTTGGTAGCTGAATGAGAATGAGAGAGCAAAGGCTGAAAAGCAATTAATTTCTTTAATAAACCTAATCATTAATTTTTAAATTTTTTCCAGTAAAGCAAATAAAAGAACCTGGGCATCATAAATCACTTTCACATTGAAAATAAAAATAAATTCTGAATAGGCACTCTCCTCCTGCTGAGATCTGCAATAATAGCAACATAGTCAACTATGTCTAGTCATGATATTAGGGCATGGTTGTGTCACAAGACAAATTATGTGTGTAGGCGGAGAAAGGGTTTTATTTCATAATATACTCTAATTCATATTGGTACAAAACCTGTAAAATTTGATTCTGCTACAATCTTTATTGCTTACCAAATTCTTTCATCAATTTTTTTCAATAGACTTTACAACAAACCCCTGTTGCTGATAAAGCAGTTATTATTGGTTCTCTGTCCCTGGAATTTAGTATATTAAATAAGAAAGTTAAAATGAATAAGAGAAAGCCACACATCTCATCCTCCTATTCAGAAACCATCATTCACTCTCTCTTATAATTTTCACAGCCTTTTTTTGTGACCAGAACAAAAGCATTTAAAGAAAAAATATTAAGTAGAATATGTCTTCAATATATTTCAACATTGTACTTTTTATTACAATTTGACTTTTTATATTTGCAGTTGCATATTGCCACCTAAGATTTTGGATGACATAGGTTCTAACCTGGTGGAATTGCAACTACAGGATGAAATTGGCGGTATTTTCAGAGAGAAAATTCCTTCCTAGGCAAACCTATTTAGCAATGTAAGAATGAAACTATGGCCTGATGTTCCAGAAATAGCACTGAAGGGATCCATTGAGCAAGTAAATACCCCTTTACCATGCCCTCACAGTGCTAGGGAGAATGCCATTTGTGTAAACAGGAGCAGCATTTGTATTTCCAAAGGTTTGTCTCACTTCTGTGTCCATGCTCCTAAACATTATGTAGTGCTGCATCTAGGAGGACAGAAAAGAATCAGTTTTGTGTTCAGGATTGGAACGTTCGTTGTGTGTTTGAATTGAAACTTGGTGATGCACGTGCAAGAATACATGATCAAGTATGAAGACATGTGGCTCGATCCTTAATGTCTTCCATTGCTGCCTTTCTTAGTTTTTTCAGACTTGCTCTTCTTGCAAATTAGCTTTGGCTTTCATTTTTTAACACTGTAGGTTTTTTCCCAAGACAGGCTCCTTAGCTTTACCTTTGTGGCTATCTCCCCTCAAGATCGCAGGCTATTCTCAGTTTTAGGTCTAAACATATTGGGAAGAACTCCAGCAGCCTGAATGGTCCTAAGGACCACATTGGAGCAACCACAGATGCATAGGGAGAAAAAACAGCATTATGAGTGGGTCTTCACAGGGTAACTATCTGTTTCAGGGATAACTGCTAGAAATAAAATATCAAGTATCCTATTAACCAGATCTCTTTATATACTCATAAAGAAAAAATATATTTTAGAGTAGCAGAGTTAATTCCAGATTTGCTAAATTATGATGGGTATTCAATTTTATATTTATTAAAATAAATAAAAATTTTAAATTTACAGAGAATATAAAATTAAGACTGTTTACAATAATTTTATAAGCTTTTTAATTACATGTGACCATTTTTTCGATATCAGTAATGAAGTTCATGAAAAGAAGATATTTTAAACATGAGATTCATAATTACATGTGTTATTATTTCACATAATAATATAATAATATATTAAATTATTTGCCAAAATATTTGTTAACATGGACTATTTCTAGATGCCATCTTCGCATTTATCAAAACTACTGAGAATGTCTGAAATATGTAACCAGTATTCTGAATCCAATTTATGCTGAATTTAGTCAACATGAAATATTATACCTGTAGTCTCTGTAAAATATGTTAAATAAATAGCCACAATTGTGTGGTTTTTCTCAACTCAAAAAATGTTTAAAACCTCACTTGCTTGTGCTGATTCACAACCTTACCAAAGGAAGAGTGCACATTTTCACTGTACTAGCCCTGAGCACAACATTAATGAGTATTAAGGTTAGGTAGAAATAGATTTCTGATCTTCTACATAATTGTTATCTCCTTCCTTTTGGGGGGAACGTGACAGTGTCATGGTGCCTAGATTCATCTCCAGTTCTCTTTTGATGATTCCAGGCTACCGATGGCTGATTTTGCTGATAGGGAGAGAACTTTTGTTCCTTTATTGGAAGTTGCTACAAGTTTTCTTTAATTCTACTACAGAGTTTCTTGACTCTCTTCATTTTCTTTTATTATCACTTAGCCTGCTTTTCCAACACCAATGTAAATAACAGTGACATAAAAACAAGGACAGTAGATATTCAAAACTCCAAAACTAATATCTAACTGAAAGTATGAAGCTAAAGTTGGCAAAGGCAGCCTTTTTTATTATCCCTTTTCTTCCCTTTCTTTCTTCCCTTCCACTTTTCTTCCTCCTTTCCTTCCTTCCTTCTTTTTGTGAAATATTATTTTTAAAAAATTAACTACCTTCACTTTGTAAGACGAAATCAATATTCAGGTAAAAGTCAAACTTTGACTTCCACTAGGAATGCATGTGATCCTTGCATTTTATTACTTAAAATAAATATGTCAGCATATATTTCTAGATTTCTTAAAAATAACAGATTCAAATGGTTTGGGGTATTAAATCAATTCTTCTGTAGAAGAATTGTATTCAAATAATTGATAAATTAATCTGACTGTCAGAAATGTGATGAATGGCGATGCGTTTTGATGAAAATGAAAGAAACGCTTTGGTAACTTTTCAGAGTATCTTAATTTTGCAGTGAAATAGAATTCGAATAAGGTCACCTGGGAGATAGGTAGAACACAGAATGTAAAGTCTACCCTAGCCTTTCAGGAGACATCTTGTATTGTAAATATGACTAACATTTTGAATTTTTTTTTAAAAAAAACCAATAATTTCTAATAAATATGTTAAGTTTTAATAGTGACAGTAAAATAACAGGGAATTTTGGTGGTTGTTATTGTAAAAATCTATCAATGAAGGAATGTGGAATGGGAAATATCATAGTCCTCAGAATGTAGTTTGATTGGAAAATGTGGGTTAAGCTCAGGATGGAAGATGAAAGATTATAGTGGGTGAAAGTACAGGAGAGGGTTGAAGATAGCTATGATCAGTACCTAGATAGCATTGCAGAGGAAAGAGTTTTTTTTTTCTTTTTTTCTTTTTATAAATTTATTTATATATAAAGTGGAATGCATTACAATTTTTATTACATATATAGAGCACAATTTTTCATATCTCTGGTTGTATACATAGTATATTCACACCAATTCTTGTCTTCATAATGTACATTGGATAATAATGATCATCACATTTAACCATCATTAATTACCCCATGTCCCCTCCTTTCGCCTCCCACCCCTGTGCCCTATCTAGAGTTCATCTATTCCTCCCATTCTCCCTCTCCCTATCCCATTATGAATCAGCCTCCTTATATGAAAGAAAAGATTTGGCATTTGTTTTTTTTGGGACTGGCTAACTTCACTTAGCATTATCTTCTTTAATTTTAATCACAGAAAAGTGGCTAAATCTCTTTGAGTATTAACTTCCTAGATTTTAAACTGGGAATAAAAGTACATGTATACATATTATATATCAATTTGGGTCTGCGTTGGCCCTGAAATAGTCAAAGATGGTGTCCTACCCATCATCTTCAACCATTGTGAGCATTTAATGGTAGTTTCTTCTCAAAATATGAAAAATCTATATAACAGGATGGTGAAGCTGGCAGGCTTGGAGTCAAAACAAGTTCAAATCTCAAGCCTAAAAATTATTAGCCATTCATTTAAGTTCTCAAATTGTCTATGAGGTCAACAATGAGAATTATTTTCTTCTTGCCTTTGATGCTGTTGAGAAACCTGGGACTTACATGCATAATAAATTATTCTCACTACTGGATTTGGAAGAATTTGGTATCTAGCTGAAGACCTTATTTCTCTTACTATCCCTGGTGCCTATGATTTAGTCAGAGATGGAAAAAAGAAATGAAACTGGTTCCACACACACCATTATCATTTCAACTAGAACTGCTGCTACTCATTGAATCTGAAGCCACATGGTATTTGTTATGGCAAACTAGGTTTGTTGAATGAGGATTTTCTAGAGTGCAACAATATTGCCATATGGTAGTGTATTTTTAAATAGAATTCATAATCAATTCTAACAGATGCTGGAATAATATTTAAAGGTTAATTATTTTATATCTTTTGACATTATAAACTAGTTCATGCAAACAAAATACAGATAGATAGGAAGGAAACAACACCCAATACCTGACTAATAAAGTCAATATTTAAGCTCACTTTGGACACTTAACATATTCCTCTTCTCAAATACTGACTGTATTGTGTTTTGTTTCTATGTTCTTGATAATTGTAAAATGAAGCAGGGTGCAGTGACACAGCCTTTAATCCCAGCGGCCTGGGAGACTGAGGCAGGAGGATCAGGAGTTCAAGGCCAGCCTCAGCAACAGCGAGGTGCTAAGCACTTCACTGAGACCCTGTCTCTAAATAAAATACAAAATAGGGCTGGAGATGTGACTCAGTGGTCAAGTGACTCTGACTTCAATCCCTGGTACCCACAAAAATAAAATAAAATGGTATCATGCTGTATATTTTGCTTTAGAAATCTCTTATTTATAATTATTTTAAAATTATTTTATATTTGTATATATAACTATACTTATCCCATACATGTGTGTATGTATCACTATATTTATCCCTTTTTGTATTTGTGTAGTACTTCAATGTATGAATATATATATATATATATATATATATATATATATATATATATATATATTTTTTTTT
>NW_026000101.1:9571007-9602289 GCF_001458135.2 Marmota marmota marmota | reverse complement strand
GAACTTCAGTATTCTTTCCTGTTATTCTTTGTTATCAGCAGAGTCCTACATATATTATTGTTTTTCTCTTGCTGAACATGTGCAGAAGGTTTTTTAGAATGTCTGGGGCTAATGAGTAGTAGAATTGCTGGTTCTCTAAATACACATATCTTCATACATACTAGGCCAAATTGTTTTCTAGAGTACATATCACACTACTCCGACCAGCAGTGACTATTTTTAATGAATGATTTTGTATCTTTTTAAAAGAGGTTTATGAAAAATTAAAACTCTCTGATCAGTCCTTGAAGGTTTATTTAAAATTTTGAATTAGATTAAAGGCATGCTAACATTTTAATTTTTTGTTTTTAAAACAAAGCTCTCAAAGGACATAAAACATTGATCTTATTCAAACAAGGATGTATTGTATACATCCATAAGTGCCTATCATTTTTATTGTGTATGTGGACAATGAATTTCCATTAGGGCAATATAGAGATACAAATTTTGCTGAGGTGGCAGTATTGGTAATCTAAATACATACAGTGAATGCAGAAACTCATTTTATTCATTCATTCTTTCATTGCCAAGCGTAGGTCACACGGAAATCTAAGACTGTGCCACAGTAAATGTATTGATCTTTGGACATCACTAGTGGTCATGAGTTTAAACTCAGAGCAAAGAAAACCTGGTTTCTCCAGAAAAGAGTGGGCTTTCTTTTCTTTTTAATTTTTTTGATTTATACCTAATACTTGTACATATTGTTGAGGCATGATATGATATTTTGATCCATGTATATTGGATAGTAATCAACTCAGGAAAATTATCATATCCATCACCATTCCAGAGTAATGGTAACATCTTAGAACTGGGGATCTCAGATCACCTCTCTGCATTTGCTCCAAACTTAGAAGTTTCCAGGTATTGGTGTTCAGGCAGATAATATACCTGCTAGTTAAATGTGTATGAGGGCTGGGGGAAATAGCATTCTGTAGAAAATTTGGAGGAACAGTTAAAGAAGCCAAAAAAGAGAAGTCTTGTATGGGAAAACAAGTTCTTTAGACTTGAATCACAGATGCATGGTCCCTACACTTCACCTGCACCATTCTGAGCACCTATCATGTGTATAAGGGGAAATTCAACACACCCATGCTTCCACTTGCTAAAAGATTATTTTCAGAATACTCATTTCTGTTTTATGAGTCCACTATTTTATCTACCATATATCTCTTCTCTGTTCATTTTGTCTGTCTTTGCTCAATCAAAAAAGTTCAGCAATCAGAATATTTGTTCTACATCTCACTGATTGCGAAGGATAGGCATATACAAGTTGTTCAAGCCAAACTTCAGCTTTTCAAAACTGTGTTCTTGGCCTTGAACTAAAAATAAAGTGCATTTTCCTCTGGGTTTCTTTCTGTAAAGCATGGAGCTATGTAAAAAACAAAAAGAAATTAGCCTTATGCTATTCTCTTAAACTCCTTAAAGTCTTAAGGAGTTCTTTCTTCCTTGGCAAATTAAGGGAATGGTGCCTATAAATACTATTTATTATAATTACATTTTAAATAAGTAATACATTCAAGTACTTTAAAAAATCAAAGAGCTGAAAGAAAACTGTAGTGAAAAGTCATTTCTCACTTCCAGTCTAAGTTTCCCAGTAAGAAGATACTATTATTAGGTTTTCACAAATCCTGTTGAAAATGCTTTAATGTACATGTGAGGAATTGAATGTTAGCTACTTCTCTCCTTTTTTCATGAATGAAAACTCCTCTTTTGCATGCTGTTGTGTACATTGATTTATTACTTACCATACAATTCTTGAAAGGCTTTTCATATCAATTCAAATAGATCTCTCTGTGTGTGCATGTGTTCACATGCATTTCTTTCTTTACCAGTTTTATTATAGTCCATTTTATAGATACACTATGATTCAACTGGTTTTCAAATTTTTATACTTAGGCTTTCTCTCTAACAATACTGCAAAGAACATTTCTCATTTTGAATGTATTATATTTGCATATCACCAAGATAAATTCCCAGAAGTGGAACTGTGGGGCCAAAGGATATATGAATTTTAGTATTGGGAAATGATGATAAATTTACCTCTATAGGGAATGTATCAAATTGCACTTACCCAAAGAATGCATAGCATCTTAGGATCAAATATTGGATGTATTTTTCAATGCAAGTGAAAAATAATATCTTGGCCAAGTTTTAACTGAACTTTCTGTTGTTATGAAACATTGATTCATAAGTTTTAGAACATTTTGAACTTACTTTTCTTTAAAATTTGTATTCCTATTTTTCATCCATTTTATAGGATTTTTTGGAAACTTTACATTAAAATTGTATGTATTTTCCAATTATATCAATTAAATTTTTATTTAAATTATCTTTCAGTAAAGAATATTTTATTTCCAAATTTCTCAATTTGTTTTTCTTTATACCTTTACAGATTTTGAATCATAGTTATAAAGATCTTGTTTTGCAGAAGTTAGAAATGAATTATCTTTTCTTCAGTAATATTATAGTATAGTCATATATCAATGTACAAACACACATATATACATGTATTGAAGTATTTGATTCATTTGAAACAATTTATTTTATTTGGCATGAAGTATGGCTCCAACCCAGCTATTATGTTTTTCCAATTTGTTCTTTAATTATTCAAAACTTATGTAATGAATTCACATCATTTTTTCCCAGTGACTTAAGAGATCACCTCTAAGATAAACAGAATATCCACAAAAGTTTCTAAAAATTGGCAACTTCACGCTAGTTTTGTTTTTAAATAATAGCATGGTATGCTATTTATTATTTTAAGTTTTCTTGTTTCCCAGTATTTAATTCTTTAATTCAGATATTGTACAGTTTTTTTTTTAAATTTAGGTCTTTGTACACACTTTCATTCCTAAGTATAGTACTTTTCTTGCTAATGTAAGTGGAGTCTTTTCTTCCTTTGTATCTTCTGATTAGGTATTACTGAAATACATGTCCAGAGAGAGAGAGAGAGAGAGAGAGAGAAAGAAATATTTAGATATATGCATAAATGTCATGCTTGACTATTTCAAGGAATTATTATATTTTTGTACAATTTTTAGTTTTGTTTAATAAACTGGGTAGAAAATCAGATTGTATGAGATCAATAATATTTTATTCACTCTTTCCCAGTCTAAAGGTCTCTAATTTATTTTCTTATCTAATGGTGTTGTTTACTATGTTTACTCTTCCCAGTACAATGTTAATAACCATGTTAATGAATATTTATTAATTTCCTGTATATTTTATAAATAAAAGCACATATTTTATAAGTTAAGTAAATACTACCTTTTATTTTATTAAACCATAAGTATTAAACTCACCATTAATGAAAGCATATTTTATCAAAGTCCTATATTTATAAAGGGAATCTTACAAATATCTGTTAGATATATTAATATGATCTCATATATAGATATTATTCATGGTCATTATGTATTATTTACTATTCTTCAGGATTTATATGCTTATAGTAAAATTTCTGCTTTAGTTTTTATAAATGATATCTCTTTTTAATTTCACTACTTTCAATTTATATTGCTATCTGTATTATGATTTCTTAAAATAAGAATCTGAAAGTATTTTTTCATCTCCAAATATTCTTAAGCTGTTTAAATAACATTAGAATTTTCTGACAGGATTTTATGGCAGAATTCTTCTAAAATTCCTAAGACAAACATCTTATTTAAGACTAATCATTCAATTTAGATTTTAAGGTTTCCTGTGTATCCCCAGATTTCTAAACGTATTTCAACAGATCTGAGTAACACAGTTTCTTAAGAAAGTTAATTTTATTTTCTCTTTTATAGTTATTTTCTCTTAGTAGTGTGAATTCTGCACATCCATTTTTTTCCAATTTTTTTTCTACACTTACATTAGCTAAGGACTCAGCTATTATTTTGACTTTGCCAATGAACCTGCTTTTTTTCATTTGTGGGGTCTGTTTTTTTATGTCTTGCTTTAATATTTTTTATTTCTTTTCTTCTTATAACATTTATTGCCGAGTCCGGCTGCAGCAAAATTACCGGGGGGTGATGAGCAACTTGTGTAGATTGATACAGCAGGAGTAGGAGCCGTTTATTGTAGGACAACAGAGGTATTTATACATTCCACACAGCTTGTCTTAATTAGCATAAACTAGATACATCAGTCAACCAATAAGGAATCTCCACACTTAATGGCTTGCTTGCGTTACTTCACAAACCACTCCCTCTGGCAAAATGCCAGGCGCCATCCAGACTTTTTTACAGACCTTAACAATTTATTTTGCTATTCATTTTCTAACTTTTAAACCAAGTATTTGATTCGTTTGATTTTCTTTTTGTTGTACATGCACATCATTAATTTTCCTCTGGGGCCTGGCAGAACTCTGTGTCTATAGGCATTCTGACATGTAATGTTTTCACTACTGTTTTATTCCAGTATTCTAGATAAACAACATTTTCGTGTTTGACCTAAAAACTGTTTGGAAGGAAAGGATGATTTTTTTGTTTGTTGTTTGTTTATAATACCCAGTGTGTACAACATTTTTTTCTGAATTCATTTTTAATTTACACATTTTTTATCATTTTTATGTTTATATACTTTTCAATTTTATTTCTAAGTTATTTCTTGAGGGGGACTTTACTGACCTATGTCACCGTGTTGATATCAAACAGAAAATCTATGATCACCTTTTATTAATTATTTTCCTTCTCTTAAATGGCAAGAACATCTTTAGCTTTCTAAAGTTTTGTTTAGTTTGGAATATCACTATTTCTCTTCCCACTCTTTCTACTGTGAAAGAGAAGAGGGATGCTGGCAGAAGTAGAGTGGGTATGATAAACAGAAATGATTACTCCTAAGTGATGTTTAAAGATGAAAAGGTGGAACTGACTTTAACCCTAGGAAGGACTACAACAAAATAGACATATGTACCTGTGGATAGCGAGCAGCTCCAGAAGCTTTGGTATGTCTATGCCCTAATTCTGTTAGTAGTGTCTGGCGCTGAATTAAAGACAAAGGGACCTACATTAGTTTGACCTTGCCCAGGGTACAGTATCCTGGACAGCAGAGGCCACTGTAACAGCTGTGGAGTGTTGTGCTATCTTAGGGAGAAGACAGGATTTTCTCAATGGCATGCTTAGTCACAACCAGGGAAGCCTGTCTTAGCAGAATAGCCAAGGCTTTGAAGGCTCACGAGCTCCAGTTTTGTAAATTGTCATCACTTTCCTATGAATGACCTTAGTTCTTTTACAAGGGTTTCCTGTTTTATTTCTTTCTTTCTTTTTTTCCCTATTAATCACAGCTTTTCTTTTCATTAAGAATGCATTCAGTTAAGTGCCTTACACTGATTTCTGCAAGGAAGGGCTTGATGAAAACTGAGATGAATTGAACATAACTTTATATTCTAACCAGATTTACTATACCCATATCTATTTTGTGTTGTGATGCCTTTTTAATGCCCAAGCAATTTTTGCTATATTTCTGGAGAGTTTAGATTTATCAAAAGATTCAGGCAGGATGAATGTATATTTAATTCTCTGCTTTTTTGCAAAGTTCTTTTGTCCCTTTTAGACAACGAATAGATTTTCCTTTACCAAGGTTCTTGGCTACAGTTCTATCTGTATGGTGTCTGCCTGACACATTAAGATTAACATCTCCACATGATTATAGTCCTGCAGGCACATCACATTTCTATAGATACAGCCTTAGCTTAGTCTTTCAATTAGTCATTTTTCCTTCCTTGTGTTCTCTTTTTGCTGGGCAAGATTTCAACATGTCAGAATAGGATATTTCTCATTATATTTGAGGCATGAATAAAGGAAAACAAATACTGACTGTTTAGAATTAAGAGCAACGACATGCCTAGCACCAAATCACTTCTCTGTCTGCAGTTTGTAAATGGCACAATAGTAAGTTATGTTCTTTGGCATTTGCAATTGTAGGACAGAACAGATGGTAAAGGCTTATTCAAAATTAAAAAAGAGGAAATATTTATTTAAAAGAATTGCAGTGCCAAGATGTAATTTATTCTGTGTAGGGGGAGGGCATGTGTTCAATGAAGCCTGGTCTTAACTAGAGTGAGATAATATTCTTCAAATTGATTGGTCCTCATTTAAGCGAATTTCCATTAAGAAATCCACATTGACAGAGAAAGACCCTCCACTGAATTTAGCCTGTGTCACCCTGAAACGTTAAGCAAGCATTTTAAACTCAATTATTCCCTTTGGTTTTCAAGAAGTAATCCATATAGGAGCCTGTTGACCAGAGACATAATTATTAAATTATGTTTGAAAGAAAATACAATCTGATTTCAAGTGAAGGCTGCGGTAATACGATACTGAGCTTGATATTCTTTATTGAGAAAAACGGAGGAAAGGAAAAGTCCTAGAGAGTAAGTCAAGTGATTTGGCAAACAGATTAAGCTTCTTAGGCCATTAGGTACAGTATGGCTGTTTCTTAATTTTCTGTGACAAATCCATCTCTCTGACATTCCTACCTTGAATATTGGGTTAAACTGATGAACCACTATTCTGCTGTTAAGCAGCACCACAAATGAGAGAAACACACAAATTGAAATTCGGAAGCATCTACAGTTGGCCCTCTCTAGACCAGAGATCACAAAGCTAAATGCTAGTGGGGTTAAAGAGAGCAATAACACAAAAGATGCACATTTCATAATAAAGTCTTCATTTACTATTAAAAAAATACTTATTTGCATAAGGAAATGTAGTCTTTCCTCTTCTTAAAAATTGACACAAAAATATTGTATATATGTACAAGATGTCATGATATCATGTAGTGTTTAATTTGGGTGGGCATATCTATCCCTTCAGACATGTGTCATTTCTTTGTTCTCTTCCTTTTTGAAACACTAACTCATCTAGTTTTATTTTTTACTTGCACACTTAGAGACACAGAAAACGGGGAAATATTTATTTTATCTAAAAAACATCCCAGGAATTTGATGAGGAATAATAACTGATACTCATATTCTCTCCTGAGAGAACTGAAAAGTACATACTGCCTGAATGGTACAACCAAAACTTAGCTCCAGTTAATGCTGGTCCAAATGTTGCTAAATCTTCCACTCACTTTCCCCGCAAATGAAATCACATCTTTATTAGCAATGTCTATTTTTTTAGGTGTTGCCATAATTTAGCAATTTTTGCTTTACATAAAAGAGAACATTTTAGACTGAAAAATACTGAACTTCAGGCTATGATAACCAATAATAAAAGCATTCCCAAATATATTTATTTAAATAGAGCTTGATGGAATCATACTCCCTGAAAAGGCAAACAAATAAGAATTTGATTCTTTGGTAGTAAAAGCTTGAAAATGCAAATCTAAACATAGTTCAACACTCAAATTATGAATTTAAGAATGACCAGGTATTATCTACATTTCCTAGCATATCAATAATCGAAAAATAAAATAAAATTAACCAGTGCAGCATATCTCTCTTGTTTTTATATGTGGCTTTTGATAAATATGTCTTAACTATCTTGATAATTCTGTTAGTGTGGTGTGATATAATTTGAAGAATTATCAAATTATCTTCCATACTCCATTTGCTTGACATTCTATTAGATTTTTATTATTTATGATTTTATTATTATGATTTGAAAGGGGTTTTTTGTTTGTTTGTTTGTTTTTAAATATTGATTGTAGCTATCTAAAATTGAGTAATAATAATTGGAAACTAAAAATCTTCACTGCATATTGGCTTTGGATGAATTATTTATCTTTCTGAAGCATCTATAAAATGAAGATAATATTCATACTAACCTCATAGGATTATAAGGATTCAGCGACATAATAAACAAAATCCTTAGATTGTGTTCTGGCATGGCAAGTACTCAATGTTAATTACTAATATAAATGTAAAATGTTATTAATAATTGTGTTCTGGTAGAGAATATGTAAATGAGGAAAAATTTCTGGTCCACTAGACACAATAGCTCCCTTAAGCTCCCATTAAAAAATATATATATATATATATAATTTTTAATGTTTATACTCAGCAATTAAAATCTCAAGCATTTAGAAATAAAAGGAAACAAATTCTATTAAGCAATGATCTAACATCAAACCAATCTGATAATTGTAAGGATAAAGTCAAAGGTAATTAACAACTTACTATTAGAATAAAAAACACAAAGTCAGGTAGATAGATATCTGAGTCATAAATGTAAACCGAGTGTAGTGATCCAGATGTTGTAGTTCAGACAGCAGAGAAATACTAATGAAATACTGCCAGACTAAATCATTTCCATCCCTAACATTCTCATGGCAATGAATTAACTTCTAAAACAAAATTGTCTTTGGGGTTGATGTGGTTGTCCATGCAGGGATAATGAATAGTAGGGAAGTTATTATTTATTTTGCAGGAAGTTATTACTAATTGAACAAACAAAAAAATTGGAGGACTGAGAAAATTACATAACTTGCCAAAGTTGCCAAGCTGCAAAACAATAGTAATAGGAATTGGAATGTGTACCTCTCAGACTCAAGAAATCATGCTTTTTATTGCTGTTTTATGAATTAGGGAGTAAGAGATTTCTCACTTAATAGTCACTAAAAACCAGTAGATTCAACAAATAAATGAGCAGGTAGAGAACAAGAATTTTCATACAAGCACACTGTCCTAATTTACCAACTGGTATGGGACATTAGCCATTTGTTCAAGGGCATTATCCAGTTGTTGGGCTTCTTCATAACACATTTAAAGGTAGACATAGATTTGGGAATAAAACAATCATTTTTTTCTATTTCAATATTATGCTGAAGTACTGATTTACTGAGAGATATTTTACTTTTAAATGTTCAGAAGCATATAAAATCATATCATCAGTGGTATTTTTACTTTGATCATAAAGAATCAAATTTATTTCATTAGCCTGGTTATTATATTCAGAATAATAATGACAACCATGGAAGGAATATTCAAGTCTACTAAATTCACTTATCTTCACTGAACAATGATATGTGTAAATTAAAAAAAAGGCAGGCCTACTAAATGGATTTAGTAGTTTCCTCCATGGGTGACTAAAATGTAACAGCTTCAACAAACTCAAAAAACCCCATTGTGAGAACTGTTTGAGTCCATTTCTGTGTTGTAATTTCTTTGCTTGTCATAGATGGACATTTCAAAGCCTTTCCTACTGATGCAATATAAATACTGTGTGTATTCTTAAAACATCCTCCTTTCCAAACACTCTCTTATAACTCACTTGTAAGTGCTACATGAATAGCTTAGCAAAATAAGTGGCCAGTCCTTTAACTCAGTGCTCTGAATACCTGAATTCTATTTTGTAGAATGTGAAAAAATAACCACCTCAACTCTTAATATTTTTCTATCATGATTTCTAAATTAGTCCATCTACTAATAGCCAATATAAATAACTATTAAAGTACAACCATTAATCTACTGAAAGTTTTCACTACTGTGTAACTTCTCTTTCAATCCAGAAGTAGATATTATGGAAGAGGGTGCACATATTCTAATTTTCAGGAGCTTGATAAAATAACTTTACAGCAGTATTTACAATTATCATAGTATTCATTAAAAAGTCATTGCTAAATTAGCCAAGAAACCAAGAAATACTGTCCAGTGTGAAGTAAAAATATCTTATCCTCATCATTAATACCCTTTAAATTATATATATACATATATATAATTTACACCCTTTAAATTATATATAAAATATCTACAAAAATAAGTTCGTTTTTCCTTCTTCAATCCTTCTCTTTCTTTTTTAATTCCTTCCTTCCTTCCTTCCTTCCTTCCTTCCTTCCTTCCTTCCTTCCTTTCTCCCTATATACTGGAAATCAAATCCAAGGTCTTGTGCCCTGTGATGAAGGTCCACCACTGAGCTACATCCCTAAGCCCTTTCCATTTTTCTTTATTTACTTATTTATTTTTGAGGCAGGGTCCTACTATGTTGCCGGTCTTTTCTCTAACTTGCCTTAGCCTCCTGAGTAGCTGGACAGAGAGATCCCTGCACAGACAGATCCCTTCTTGAATAAGACAGGGAAGCTAATTTAATGATATATATTTGGTTGACCAAAATCTACTCATCTTTTCCTTGGTAAGAACAATGAAGTTTCCTTTGCATGTGTCTGTTTTCAGCCGAACACAAGATGCATTCTTATCAACAACAAAACTATGAACAGCCCAAATTAAAAAACTGGCATAGGAATTGAATATGCATTTCTCAAAAGATAATATCCAATTAACTAACAAGCACATAATAAGATGTTTCATATCATTAGTCAAAGGAAAATGAAATCAAAATCACAGTTAGATACTACTTCACACCTATTAGGATGACTCTTTAAAAAACAAATAATAGAAAATAGTAAGTCTTTCAGACAATATGAAGAAATTAGAACCCTAGTATGTCATTGATGAGACTGTAAAATTGTGCAACTACTTTGGAATATTGTCAATTGCAAAAAAAAAAAAAAAAGACCATAAAATTATCATATAGCTGAGGAAATAATTCTGGTTAATTAACTCCTAGGAGATGTATATTATCACTCTGCTACTATTTGAATATTCATTTCTTTTTTTTTAAATCATTCATGTATTCTTACCATTGAACTTATCACTTTGTATTTTACATCAAATGCTTACGCAATATTTATGCAATAATACAGATTAACATCATAGGTTGAGAATGCATGGATAGCTGAATTTGCTGAATGAACTTAAAACCAATTCTTAAAAGTAGTCCTAGGGCCGGGCATGGTGGTATACACCTGTAATCCCTGAGGCTCAGGAGGCTGAAGTTGGAGGATCACAGGTTCAAAGTCAGCCTTAACAACTTAGCCAGGCTATAAACAACTTAGTGAGAACCTGTCTCTAAATGGCTGGGGATATTGCTCAGTGGTTAAACACCCCTGGGTTCAATCCCTGGTACCAAGAAAGAAAAAAAAAAAAGATAGTCATAGGAAATAATTCTGTATAGTGGGAAAAAAGCTTTTATAATGTAGATGGGTTATTTGTATTTTCAATAAAAATGTAAATGTAGAGTTTGCAATCAGAAATGTTTATAACAAGAAATACAGTTGTCAACAGGAGAGCTATATTTTTGAAAATCTAACTTATTGAAAAGTGGGGATAAAAAAACAATAAAACATAAACCAAAACTGCACATAATACTTTAAAACATAGTTTTATGAAGGAAAAGGAAATTGGAGTAACAGTGATGAATAACTGGTTCACAAGAAGGTGTTTTGTTTTAGATTTATAAGCTGGGGATTCTTGGAAGTGATGTCATTTTAATTGAGACTCAAAGGCTAATACCCTGTGGTGATCCAGGAGGGGAATTTTGTGCAGGATGATGGAGTGGCAGGTGAAAGGCCCTGTGATAGGGCAGATTGGCGTTTTAATGAAATATACCAGGAGCTAGTGTGATTAGAAACTAGAAAATGAGGTTGAGGAGGTGCACGTATGTTTAGTCAGACAAGATATTTTTAATTTTGATTTTATTATGCTATTAATAAGAGCAATGGGGAGACATCCCAAGTTCTTAAACAGAGTAGTGATAAAATTTGAACTATTTTTAAAGGTTACTGTGAATAACATAAAGCATTATAAGGGGTTAGGCAGAGTTGTTCTAGCAATGGAAACAGAGGGACCAATCAGAAGCTTATTATTATTGGCTATTCAGACAATGAGTGAGGAAGCTAGGTTGGTAGCTGTGGCAATGGAGTCATGTTACATAATATCTGCCTGAGGTAGCTGGATGAATTGCTGATAGGTTCCATGTGGGGCTGAGTTCTAGAAATGAAGAACACTAGGTGCATTCTGAGTCATCTGCCCCATCATTAGATGGATGGAAATGGCATTTACTGACATAAGAACACAGGAGGGGTGGTAACCACTTTTTACATTTACACATTTGATATGCCTAACATCACCCAGATGGGGACATCAGGTAGACACATATTATTATAATAGAATCTTAAATTTTAAAGTTTTGATGAGACAAAAATACTTCACACATACCAAATACAAAAGCCATTTATGAAACAGAATTTCTTGGTATGGTGAAAGAAAAAACAGAGGATTGTTTTGATTGTTTACCAACTCAGGTTGTTGTGCCACCAAATTCAGTTATCTGTGCATTCTCAACCTATCTTAATCTTGTATTGTTTCATAAATATTGTCTAAGCTTTTGATGTCCAATATAATGTGATAAGTTCAATCATAAAAACACATGAATGATATAAAAAGCAGGTGAATAAGTCAATGGTATCAGGCAGCGCTATGTGAGTGTGTGAGCATGTGTCAGAGGGAATGGCAATCTTCAAGTATCAATAAAATATCCATTAAAGAAACAGGAATATTTAAACCACTGCTAACCTCAGACAAGGTAACAACATTGTGAACAATCTTAATAAAAACAAAACAAAACAAAACAAAAAAATCTCCTTAACTTTCCTGACCTCTCCTTCTTCATGTTCTTGAAGAGATGAAGGATAGAAATAATAATACAATAAAGCAATGATGCAATTAGTAAAGGATCTAACCTGCAGTGGACTGTGCCAATAGAGAAGAGATGAATGTACAGAGTTTTTGTTACGTAAATGCATGAATTTTGATTGTTAATTTGTGATTGTGTTGGCAATTTATAATGACCATAAGACTTTCATATTCAAGAATTACCAGAAAAATCCTGTGACCTCAGAAAGCTTTCACCAAGTTGGAAGGGAACCATAAAAACAAGAATGGAGATAGAAATTGGAAATCAAACCAATGGAGTTGGCATTTGAAGAAATAAAAGCAGACGAGATAACTCATAGGGTCCAGGCTTCAAAAAGGGAAATGCATGCTGTTCTTACCTCTGTGGTTCTGAGAAGCCACATGCAGTATCCTAGAAAAGAATCAAATAGTAAAGAATGATGTCATGGAGGACCATATTTTCAAATTACGGAAATGTCAGCTATTCAGCAAATGTCTGACCCAGAGTATTTCTCATTAAAATCTGTTAACCTTTTTAGAAGAAAAAAATTGTTTCAATAGAAATAGAATTACTTGATAATGATCAAAGGGGTCATTTGCTACATTTAAAAATTACTAAACCAATCTAATTCAAAGTTCAACTTAATCCTAGGAAAGATATATAGTATCAAAGAAAGAGAAAACCAGATGCTAAACCTCTGGGATATAATGGGGGGAAAGCATAAATTGTACTCACAGAAATCTACTACTGAATGCACTCTTCAGCCATTTGAAAGTTGTGGAACTTAGAAAAACTCCTAAATGGCAAAATATATCTGCCTCATGTAGTTATTGTACATATGAAGCAACTCGGGCAAAGTATTTCAAGTAGAACTAAAAAAAAAAAAAAGAATACTTTTATTCTCCTGAATATTTTTTAAAGAACTTATTTTTCCAAACTTTCTAAATACAGGATTGCTAAACAGACAGAAACATACAAATCTAAAAATCATCCCCTTTATTTAAGTCCCAACTAGAGCTTCGGCAGTACTTATAAAATGCTTACTTCAGTCATGAAGACATATTCACATTCTTTTGCTCAGATATTTCTTCAAATTATTAGTAGGCTTTGAAGACAGATTTCATTTCATTTAAGAGATTTGAGTCTCACAGGGTCTGCTGCTCACCCCCAGGGCATCTTCTCCCTGGAGCCGATTGATTCATTGCACAGTTGTTACAGTTCATTAAAAGAATGAGGGATGCTGATAATTCAGCAGATGCAATTCGTTGGCCTCTTTATGGGTCACCTACCACTGCGAGTTTTGTGCTGTGAAACAGCAGCAGAATCTAGGAGAGTAAAGAGAAATGGTGCTTGCTTTAAGTCTTTAGATTTGGTTTAGCATATCTTTTCTTTTAGTAAATCAAATCAATGAATATTCTTCCCTCCACCACATTATAAGTTTTATTTTGTTTTTGTTATTTTTTTATTGTAATTTTTTCACTTATTTTCTTTATAGCAAAAAATACTCATTATGACCAAGCATGAGTTTTTGTTGTTGTTGTTGTTTTTAACTGGCAACACTGATCTCTAAGGAGGTAGCAAAAATGGAATTTTATTACCAAGGAAAGACCTTACATAAAGTATTTTAGGCAATATGGCAGTTGGGTATAGAGAAAATTGTCAGTTGACAGGTGATTAGTTAGTATGTACTTAACAGTGTAAGTGCTCAAAATTTAGCAGTAAATAAGATGGAAGTGGGATGTGAGGAAAGAAAGGTAGAAAGCTTTGCAAAGTGGTGTATTAGCATTTTGGGTCCTGTTTAATGATTGGGAGCAAAGATAGAGTTACTCGGAGGATGCACACACCACATACACAGGATCTGTCTGATTGAATTAGAAGTAGTAAGACTTTTACTTTGGGAGGGGGATAAGAAGGGATTTCTTCCCACTCTCCTATTAGTCAAAATTCAACCTATGGGAAGAAGATTTCCATTCTATTCTGCTTCCGTCAGCTGGCCCATGTTGAGAACCTCATCTAAATCCAGCAAAGGCAAGAAAAGCCTGAATCCATGTAGTTATTCGAGATGTGGTGCCCTTTTGGCAAATAACTTGTAGTTTTAATGCAGCCTGAGAAGAAAGGTCCACTTATAGAGTGAGAGTAATTAGGGATTCTTTCCAACAGAATGCCATAGACTTCATGCAATGCAAAACCTGTTAAAAAGTAATTGATAAGTTAATGTCTGATAATTAATGAGTGCACACATGACTAAATTATGTAAAATATTTTGCAACACATAAAAATGATGGGAGAGTGGACATGAAAAAGAAAAACGCAAGTTTCAGAACATAAATTATCTTTTTTATAAATGATGTTCTATTTTCAATATTTTTGAAGGGCTGAATTTTGGAAAAGAATTCTTTCTTAAATACTAAGAAAAACTATATAAAGAAATCTAAAGACAAAAACTATATTGTTCATTAAGATTCTAACAAAGAAAGCAACCAATTATTGATTAACTCAGCTAAAATAAAAGACAAATGGAATATTTGCATAGTATTCATTTTAATAAAGCATGTTTACATAATTTATCTCTCCTAATCCTTTTTCATTCTTAGCTATCAAATTTGTCTTTTCCAAACTATTTACTTGAAAATAAAAGTGCTGACTCCATGTTCTGAAAGTTTTAAGTCACTAGCAACTTCTCTCAGTCAAAAATATAGGAAAAAAGATTTCAAGTAAAATATGCAATATTGAACTGTTATGATAGCTTAATTTAATTAAATAATTTTAGAATTATATATTGGTATTCCCAAATAACAAAGGCTATCAGAAATATATTTTAAGACTCATTCCATTGTTATATGCTGTGTATCTTTATTCTTAAAAATAAGGATTCATGAGCACCTAGGCTGGAAGAAGGACATGGATTTTGTAAAATTTGTTTCATGGATTGACTATGTGACAAAGCTTTACATATAAAGTGTTATAATCAAAGTCAGAATCACATTCTCTGGAAATATAATATATTCTTTTACTATCAGGGCCAGGTATTTTTTATTTGGTTCACATTTTTTCCCTTTTATAGAAAGTATATTAACATATACTAAATACCTTCTAATTTTCTCATCAGTAAAGTGAGTCAGGTAGATAATAACAGATGGTTAACTTACAAGCATTTGCCATATACAATCCACTAACACACAAATGATTGTATGATTTTATAATTCTGAAACTTTAGTATTTCCTAATGTCCACAGAATAAATGCAACCACTAAAATTATCTATTCAAAATTATCCAAACATAATCCATAGTTTTTGCATAATGTAGAGATTTTAGGAAATATAGTTTCTGGATATTAGTATGCCATCTGGGTATGGGGATGCAATGATAGTTAAGGATGGCAAGAACATTTTAATTCAAAAATGGAAAGGGCTTTTGTAATTGCTGTGGTTTGAATGTGTCCCCTATATGTGGTATGTTGGAAATGTAATCCCCAAAACAATACTATTGGGAGATAGTGCCTAATAATAGGTGATCAGGTCATGCGGCAAATGTTATCATTTAATTCGGTTAGTTATTTCAAGAGGGATTTATTATTAAAGTGAGTCCATCCCTCTCATGCCATCTTGCCCTCCCGCTCTTCTACCTTGTGATGATGCAGCACAAATATCATTGCTCAATATTATCCCCAGGCTCTTGGGATTCCCAGCCTCCTAAACCATAAACTTTCATTGTTTATAACTTACCTAGCCTCAAATATTTTTTTACAGTTTTAAAAAAAATGGACTGAGAGTTACTGTGATGAGTAGGTATATTATATATTAAAATAAAGCATCCATGCTGCTATAAAAACTGATATTTTTCCTAAATCTGTATACCGTACTCGTACACAGGATATTTCTATCTGTTTTCTCAGGCCACACTTTTCTGACTGTGCATGGGCACACATATAGCTTCTCAAATCTCTAGTCATTCAATCACTGCCTGAAATTTCATGTTAGACTTGTCGCATTCTGAGCATCATGACTGGATTTGGTTTTGTGCTTGACTATAAAGCATAATGTTAGAGCAACTGATGACATAAAGTAATGTGTTATTATGCATAGAGTAATTTCTCTATGCAGTAGAGAGGAATAGCCTACAGGGCTTAGCATAATGTGTACCTTTTCCCCATTAGAAAACATACAAGTATATTTTATCTTTTGATGAAAGAAACACCACATGGAGCAATCAGGTAATCTAACCACATTTATTATATATTTCTTATGAGCATATAGCTTCAGCAAAAGAACTATTTCAAAATCAATTGCAACTTTACAAAACTTGGATTTAACTTGCATCACTCCCCAGAGTCAAATTTTAATTTAAGTTTCCCAGTGAGATATATACTTGGGGCCTTTGCAAACTGCACTGTATACAGGGTGCATAAGAATTCATGAGACAACCTCAACATTCTCATTAGAAAAAGCATGTCCAAAATCATTACTACCTGCAAGCTCCTTAGCTTGTAGATGGAAAAATTTAATGCAGACCTAGAAATATATTTTAATTGTCCTTGCTACTACATATACCTTCTCAAAAAGATGACCCATATATTTTGGTGAGGACAGATTATAACCCTGTTTCCCAAGTTATTTTTGTTTCTGCTGAGCTTGAACCTGCAATGGTTTTGTGCAATCAACACATCAAAACTAATGATGGTTTATGTGCAAGACATAAAAGCTTGAAACCAATTGCCTGAGGAATTCCTAACTGCTCTCCCAAGTCTACATGTCCATGTTTCATTGTTTCTGCTTAAATTATAAGAAAAATGTGTCTGATACAAAAAAAAGTATACTCACCGATTTTATTAATTTAAGATAAAAAATAAACATGACAAACATAGAATGTTAGAAGTCAGGTGAGTGGTTGCATTTACAGAGGAACAGTAATAACTGTGAGGAGGCAAGATGGTAGCTTATGAGATACTGGCATTGTTTTTCTGTGAGCAAAATTTGCACATAAATTTTCATATTGGAGAGTTGAGAGTTATGCACTTTTCTGAACAGGTGTTATCAGAAATAAAAATGTTTTTTTAAGAATGGATCATCTATATGATACTTCTATGAAGCTGAATTCATTTGCCTGAGGATTTTCTGTTTTATTTCAGTCTTCTGTTTGTAAAACAAAACAAAACAACAACAACAACAAAACAAATGCAAACATGATCTAGCTTATTGGAGACATAAAATGAACTCATGAGAGTACTAAGAGCTATGTCTTTGTTCCAAAAAGCTGAGTTTTACAAAATGTTGCAGTTATCCATTTTACCCTTATAATTCTAAAGAAGCTAATAAGTGGAAAATTCTATGCAGATATCAATGGGATTGTTTGTAAACTCTCATCTATATATTCAACAACAATTGGATATACTGCTTTATAGATCATAGGCTGCAATAAAAATACTTGTGTATTTGTGTTAGTTAATGCAGTAAGAATGGCTGGAAACTGTGAAAAGAAAGCACAACATGAGAAAAGAAATTGTCCAGGATTACAATTGTGAGAAGGACCAAGTCTTAAAGGGCAAAGAAGGTAAGATAATCTGGAAATACTGAAGAGGAATAACTACCTGAGAAGGTGAACCACAGAAATGTGTTCTCAGAGTCTAGTGATGATGGATCCAATCAGAAGGATGATCAAAAGTCAAATGTTTTCTCTCATATGTGGAAGCTAGAGTAAAATAAAGGAAAGGACAGGATTTCATAAGAAACCAATCAAATACAAATTAATAGAACAGTGAAAGGAAGTCTCTTAGACCAGAAGAAGGAGAAGGGGAAGGGGGGGTGGGAGGGAAAATGGGGATCATGAACTGAAATTCATCTCTATGCATATGTGAATATGTTGACATGAATCCAACTACTATGTATAATCATAAAGCTGTAATATTAAACAAAAAGAATACATGATATCCCCACATAATGGAGTTTCACTTTCAGTTCTAAAGAAAAATGAAATTATGTCTCTGGAGGAAAATGGATGGAACTTTGGTAAAATAAGCTAAACTAAGAAGGTCAAGGGTCATATGTTTTCTCTCATATGAGGAAGCTAGAGAGAAAAAAGGAAAAGTAAGGTGGAGGGAGGAGTAGGGAGTCCATGAAAATCAAAGGGAAATCAATAGAGGAAAGAGACCAGGGAGTGGGAAGAGGGGAGAAAGGAGGGAAGTGCTGGGGAGAGATACTGGCAAAATTATATTGTCATACTGTGTGCATATATGAGTATGTAATAACTAATCCCATCATTATGTACAACTATAATATCCTAATTAAAAAAAGGGAAAAAAGTCTAAAAGGAGGCCCATAGAGAGCCATCAGATAAAGGTGCTATCTTTGAGCATGTTTAAAAGATGAAAGGAAGGAGGTAGTAATGGAAAGTCTAAAATATATGTGAAATAATGTACAAATTGCTAAAAATCTATTCCTGAAAATATTTTTAAGTTTAAAATAGAGGAATTCCTATTTTAAAGGGACAGATAGTAAGAACACAAATATTGACATTATAAAAAATCATAAAAATATTTGTTTTCTAATAAGAATAATAATAAAAAATAATAAAAAATTAAAAAAGAATAATAATAGCTAAAAAATCATGGGAGCATGGAAATTCAGAACCTTGATATAAGTAATTTCATCAAAATTATGACTCATTTAAAAGTAGCTACTAAATTCCTTATCATTGAGTCATACTGTCTGCTATGATTTTATCCAAATACTATGCAAGTGATTTAATCCCTATTGAGTAGATTGCTGTGTTAATCCATCATTTTCTGGATAACTAAAGTGATTTCTAGTGTTATTCGCATGCCTACATACCATCATTCCATGACCCCTTACCTTCTATTAATCATAGGAGTTTTCCAGATATCTTTTAATTTTCAATTGATCTAAGGTTTAGGATAATATTTTATAATATTGTTCTTTTTTTCAATATCTTGGTAATGTTTCTGTTAAATATGTTTTAGCTGTGATAATGCTCTATTACATATACCTCATAAAGGCAAGATAGGTGATAGATATGTATACATATGCAAATCAAATATTTTATTGAAATTTACATCAGAATAAACTCCTGGGTATGTATTTTTATCATAAGTTATATAACAGTCATAAGTAAATGTAACTTCGTGCACAAAACAGATAACCATAGAGAATTATAAAAATCCTCCAACAAGGAAATTTTCTAAAGTTAAATGAATCCATTTGTCATGTTCCTGAAGATCAATTAATACAGTTGGTAAAAGAGAAAGGCAAATGTGCAGAGAAAAAAAACTTTAATCCATATACCTCAAAATGGAAGGAAACAGTAACTTTTAAAGAACTTTTTGTGTTTGCTAAATGACACAATTTATTTTTTCTAATAGATTTGGATTTTATCTAAAATATATATTAAATAACTATGATTTAAAAATTTTTTGTCCTTCTTCATGTGAATCAATAGCTCTTTCTTTGCTTATCTCTAATTTGTAGGGCCTTTATTTTGAAGACTGTGAACAGAATTCCATTTGTATGAACTGATTCAGAAAGTGCAGCCGCTAAAGAAATGCATTTAAAAGAAATGAAAGAGAAAGTGCAGAGGCGAATACAAACATACAGCATAATTGATTTTTAAAGAAAGGAATATGAAGCCTGTAATAGTTTCCTTTGTACTAATTCTGTCACTCTGTAATTTAAAATTATTTTATATCTCCCCTTGGTGAACATTCTTAGAATGTCAAACAGGTCTTCCATGGTTTGTCTTCTTAATGTTCAGTCCCATCTCTCATTATGTCCCCTTGGACTCTATGCTCAGGCCACACTGAACTATCTGCAGTTTTTCAAATGTCCCAGACCATTTGGAACCTCTATTAATTTGCATATTTAAAAGCCCCTACAAGCATTGCCTTCTCTCTGGACCTAAAATTCTTTCTCTCCTACTCTACTTAGTCATCATTCACTTCAAGCATATTTGTTAGAGCCCTTTCTGATGTCTCCCACCTTAAACAGAACTGTCTCCTACCTCTGATGTGGCCCAAGCACATATTGATATAGATCTCAAGCTCAGTTCCTTTTATATTCTATCACATTGACTAAAGTCCCCTGCCCCTAATACCTTGAGCACCTTGAAGACACCTTATATCTCTAGCACCTCGTGACATTCTGAAAAGCATCAATAATGAAATAATTTTTTAAAGCTCCAAAATAAAAACAAAAATATGTTCAAGTTATTTTTAACAAAGATACAGAAGCAATTCAATAGAGGGAATATAGCCTGTTCAGTAATTGAAACTGGGGTGATAGTATACATAGAGGGGGGGGAAATAATTTTAATCTAAATTTCACAAATTAGATAAAATTACTCCATGCAACATAGAATTAAATGAAAGTCATAAATGCTGAAAGGGAAATGCAACATATAATTATACTAAAATGTCATACTAGAATGTCTAAAATATCAGTAATTTAAAAGTGACACAAGCATAGATTTGTAAGGATGCAGAGAAACAGGATCACTCACACATTGCTGGTGGGAATATCAAACATACAGCTACTCCGGAAAACGGCTGAATAGTTCCTCATAAAAATAAACAAAAATACCTAATGACTCAGCAGTGGTGCTCTTCAACATTTTCCCTAAGGAAATAAAACATATGTTCACAAAAGCTCATTGTATTTTTTTTCTCAGAATAACCCCAAACTGGAAGAAACCCAAATGTCCTTCAGTAGGTGAAGGAGAAAACAAATTGTGACACACAGATATCATGGAGTTCTACCAAGAAATATGAAAAAGTGTTCTATTGATACATACAAAATTTGAATAAGCCTTCAGAGAATTATGCTGAGTGAGAATAAAGCTTATTGGGTAGGGAAACAGTGATGCAATTGTACAGAGTACACACACACACACACACACACAAGAAATGTAAATCTCAGTAGGAGCAGGGGATAGATATTATCAACATCAAAAGTTTAGTGGTATCACAGTTTTGTAAAATTTTACCATTAAGGGAAACTGGGAAAGAGCACATGGTATCTCTGTATTTTTACAATTGAATATGAGTCTACACAGATGCCCATAACATTTCAGTGAGATGTATTAGTTGAACATATTTATCGCATTTTGTTTACAAAAATGGCCAATGTTTTAACAGGCATAGCAAGAGGCATAGGGAAAGTATGCCTAATACAACTTCCTGGAATTGAAAGAATAGAAAAATTGACTTCTAACTCTTCTAAATGAAGAAATAATGCTGCTACCAAGAAACATCAGAAGCCATAAAATTTATAGAGCTTAAAATGTCATATCAGATTTAACAAACAGTGTTGTTTGTTTGTTTTGCTATTGTATGTAAGAGAAGACAAGTATTCTCAACTATTTTGAAGAAAGAAGCTTGATTATCTAATCAAATTTATTAGATAGTTTCTTAAAAAATATCAAAGGAGAAAAAGTAGCTGTGATTTTTTAAAATAAGTAAAAAATAGAATGTTACTTACAAAACTTTGTACATAATTTAATTGTAAAAGTTTTTGTTGAATGATTTGGAGTAATAAATAATAGAAAAAATAATATTTTTTTAAAAAAATGATGAGCTGTGTGTGGTGGCACATGCTTGTAATCTCAGTGGCTAAGGAGGCTGAGGCAGGAGGATCGTGAATTCAAAGCAAGCCTCAGCAACTAGGGGAGACCCTCAACAACTCAGCAANTTGAATTTTATTTAGAGACAGGGTCTCACTGAGTTGCTCAGTGCTTCCCTTTTGCTGAGGCTGGCTTTGAACTCGCATCCTCCTGCCTCAGCCTTCTGAGCTGCTTGGATTACAAGAGTGGGCCACCACACCTGAATTATATACACTATTAAGGAACAAAAGTTATAATAAATATTGTATTAATTTTCAAAGCACAGAAATATGTCAAAGATTTTCACAAACACCCTATGGGGTACTGATATCAGAAAAGAAAGATTAAGTAATAATTCCATTTTACAGATGTTTAAGTGCAAAACTTAAAAAAAAAAAAAATTAGTGTTTTTCCCCCAAAGACGATCCAAGTAGTTGTAGCAAATAAAATTCTCATTCAACTTAATAATTTAAATTAATTTCATGATAGATTTGACTTTAGCATTCAAAGTAAAAAAAGAGAAGCTTTTGAAAATACAGTTAATGCTTTTGTTACTTTATTATATATTTTTGTTTTCTTATATATTTATTTATATATATTTTATCTTAAAGCAAAGGATGACAATTTATCTCATTAAATTTCAATGTAATACATATTTTATCTACAAGGGAAGAAGATTTTTTATTTTGGGCCTCAAAGATTTTGGCTGTACTTTAGTAGTGAAAAATATGAAACCCTCTCTATAAAAAGTGTGCTTGATATTTTTATTATGACATGCACAAGCATGACTAAAATCATAGTTGAGGGCTAGAAATGAAAGGAAATCAGAGAAAAACCATGTAATGTTTTGAACAACCAACAATAAATAATTAAAAAAAAAGAAAGAAATGATATTTTTCAGGTTTGGGGGGAAATTTCATACTGTTCTCCACAGCAGCTGTACTAATTTACATTCCCATCAACAATATATGAGAGTCCCTTTCTCTCCACATTCTCAACAAAATGTTTATAGATATAAAGCAGCTATTCTAAGTGGGTGAGATAATTTCTCATTGTGTCTCAAAGACACCTGAAAAGTGAAGAGTCCCCTACTGAGTGAGATTTGTGGTAGGGAATTAAACATAAATATTATGATATCAGGTAACCCATACACTGTCAGCATTCCATGTTGTTTACATATTACTATGTATTTACTAATTGTCTTATCTATCAGAATTCCAACTCTACAAAAGCGGGATTTTTGTTTGGGTTCCTTTTATTATAACTTGTGGATTCCAAGGACTTAGAACAATGGATGTATCATAGACATTCTCAGAAAACATTTTTGAGAGCCTATATATAAATATTTTGTAGAAACCTATATATAAATATTTTTCAATTGATACAAAAATTTTAGAGAATTGTCTGTGAGAAGGAATCATAAAAAAAAAAAGATGTCTCCCAATGGCTGTCTTTGCCTGGGTATTATGGCCCTCCTATGCCTCCACAGTAGCCAAAACCCCAGGTTATAATTTGATATTTTCATTTTTTTCTATATCTGAATTTTTATGAATGGAGTTATATAATATGCAATCTTGCATCTGTTTTTATTTTACTAGCTCTCTATTTTTTAAAAAATTATCTATGTTGCTAAATGTACCTGAAATCACATCACTGCTTTTACTGATGACCACTCTTGCTATCATCTACACAGTATTATATAATGATATGTAATAATTTGGTTTGGTGCTGATTTATAGGGATATAATATGCTTTGATCTTGACTTTGTATAGAGTGAACTTGTTATATTTACTTAATTCAAATAAATAGTCCAAATATCTCTTGGTTATTTTTTTGCATATTTATATACTTATTTTGATAGTGTATAAGTGATAATTGTATGTAATTTATTTATAAATATTTACCTTCTTGTTTATTATTTTCTCCCATTATTATGCTGTCTAGAATCATCAGTATAATGGAGAACAAGAGTTGTATTATCAGGCATACTTTTATCTTTTCAGATATTAATGGGAAGGTTTCAATAATTCACCATTGGGCATAATGTTTGCTGAAAATTCTTTGCGGATACTCCTCATCTGATTTAGGTAGTTCCTTTATATTCATAATTGGCTTTATCAAATGCTTTCTTCAAAATCTTTCTAATGTTATATCATACTTGCATTTCTGGAATGAAACCTTTCTGTCATAAGTCATTCGTTTTTATTTCTATACATGTACCCACAGACACTTTATATAATGAAATTTATTATTTACAGATACTAACTTTTTTCAGGCTTCTTCATCTATGTTGATGAGTGCTATTTGCTTGAAAATTTATTTTCTCATAATTTTGTTGATATTTGGGGTTCCAGATTATACTGTATTTATAAAACAATTTGGGGAGTATTTTTTTTCTATTATCCTTTTGAGAGGAAGTTTGTATAGTATTTTTTTCTTGAATTTTAAATAATTTTATCATTGAAACATTTGGTCTAGAGTTTTCTTTTCTGGATTATTTATTCAAATAAACAGATTTATTGAGGCATAGTTTACACATAATAAAATGCACCATAATAGTTTTGGATTTTGATGGCTTTTAATACAAGTGTATACCTATTTAACAACCACAAATTACAGTTTAGAACATACCCAGTAGTTCAAAATTGTTCCTCTATGTTTCTTTCCACATGATTAGCAGAAGCAATCAGATTCCAAACAATGCATATAGTATAAGACCATTTGTTTGAAATTCCAGGAAACTCAAAATACAATCAAGTATGCCAAAAAGTCAATCAATGTTTTCCTGGGTCAAAGCAGGGAAGTTAACTTTTACAACATTTAAGAATGTTTGAAAATTAGAACATATTCTCAAGTATCCACTGATAAGCAAAAGAACACCAAATAAAATTTGATTATATTTCCAATTAGTTACATTTTTGTCTATATTATAGATATTAGTTGGAGATGATTAAATAAATTATCAGATATCTGAATATTCAATTCATTCCATGCAACATTCTGCATACTTTCCTGCAATATCACTCTTAATTTTCAAAATGATCACATTAAAGTGATTCTATGGTTTTCCCAATAATGCAGTTAATGAAACTGAGGGTCTTTGAAATGACATTTGAAAATCATTCACCTGTAAGTTAGAGGACAGTGACTTAAACTTATTCTGATGGCTAAGTCTCTATTGCTAACTATAATGTCTTTGCATGTTTATGTAAAGTAACGTATGGGTAGATATTAACTCTTTTTAAAATATTTTTAGTTGTATATGGACACAATATCTTTATTTTATTTATTTATTTTTATGTACTGCTGAGGATCAAACCCAGTGCCTCGAGCGTGCGAGGCAAGTGCTCTACCACTGAGCCACAACCCCAGCCCCAGATATTAACTCTTGATAATTTCCATCAGCATCCTCCTTTGGTTGGGATCCATTTTCTCTAGAAATATAATTTGATTAGCCAATTCCATAGAGATTCTAAAATAAGATCTGAGAGCCAGTGCTCTATTATAAGAAGAGAAAAGGAGTGTGTGTGAGGGATTGTGTGTGAGGGGGAGGAAAAGAAGAGGAAGAGAAGATGGAGGTAGAGGAATAATGCTAACCTATTCTGTGCGGGTTTGGAGAGATCACAATAGAGAGAATGGGAATCTGGGAAGAGGAAAGTACTTTATCTTAGACCTGGCACAGAACTGGAACCCAGATGCAGGCAAAGATCTCTGAGTCAGCAGGATGGAATCCAAGACTGAACTCACATATTCTGTCTCTGGCTGATTCCTCTCTGCCTTTTTATAGCAGGCATTCATTCACAACTTGATCTGGTGAGCAAAAGCATCTTCAGAAAGGAATTGTAGCAATTAGTGTAGAAACTCTTCTAACCTGACCCAGTCAGTGGCTCAAGGCAGGCACCCGGGAGAGGTCCCTGTCACACTGATAACTCAAAGCATATGCCTGACCTAACAACTGAATTCATTGGAATTTAATTACTCAACATGATTATATACTGACAGCAAACTCGTATTGGAAGGATTGATTATTATTATGCAAACATTTCCATTATTCACTTATTGAAAACTTGGGCAGATTTCCCAGACTAGAATTTAATCCTCTACTTCTTTTCACTTCATTACCTTTTTAGTTGAATATGTTTAACTTTCCAAGGTGGTTATTTTGACTCATGTCATTCTTTAACATGATTAAGCCATTAAAATTCATTCAGGAAACGGATGTTTCTTCAGGAAAAAAAAATGGAGCATTATGATGATAAAATACAGGACAGTTCTGTCAGTTCTGCTCCAACAACTCAGCTCATAGTTGTTTGCTTGTTTGCTCACAGACCTTTATATGAACTGATCTGGTTCATATTTCATTTCTTAAAGAAGACTCGAAATGTAGTAATTTGGTATAATACATTAGCTGCTAAAATGTGAGTCACAGGACTTGCTATAAACATTTGTTGAGTGAATAAATGGGTGAAGGAAATGGACTCTATGTTGCTTTATTTATCTAATGTTTTGAACTTGAAATGACATTGGTGTTATTACTCATTTTCTAAAGAGAATTGTCTTTGCCTTCAGGCAAACATCAATAATTACCATATTCAAACAAGATTCCATTAAACTCTCATGAACATTTCATACCATTTTATGTTTTCGTGAATATATAAAGAAAAAAAATCTTTTACTAATAAAATTCTTATTTCAACATTATTCCTCCCAAGCAGTGAGTTCACATTGTGAGTTTCAGGTATGGTAACTCAATAGTAAGGTGTTTTCAAATAAAATAAAGATTGCTTCTCCAGTATTCCATAGCTCAGATTCTTTTTTTTTCCCACACTTAATGGATTCAGCATGATATTTGGAGGGCTAAATTGTTGAGGTTTGAGTAATACTGTACATTCAGGGATTGTTAAATCTGTTGTTATCTTGCCTCTACTCTGTATCATCAATTTTGAAGAATCTCCAATTTCTGGATCAGCCTTGATGGTGACTTTGCAACTTGATTCTAAGAAATATTTTGAATTTCAAAGACATTGGAGGCTGCTGTGATAAAGTAGGTCATGCCATTGTGCACGCTTACATTTTATGGAGAATCAAGGGCTCCTTGTGTTCAAATCAGGATTTGAAAAACAAAATAAATAAACAAGCAACACATACATGTGGTAGAGGTGAAGGCTTGATATGCCTTTGATTCATAGAGGTCCCTCTGTGTTTATTCCAGGGAAAGCTGCAACTCTGTGAAAGTTATTCAAACTAAATCCATAAAAATAGTTTCTACTCTGGCATACATAAAACATGCAACTTCTCAGAATTCTAGTTTTTCCCAGTACTGCTTCTAATCCTGATAGAGATGGAATATTACAAATAAGATATATTTCAACCATGAAATGATCGATCTATCTGGTAAGTATAATTTAAATTTCATCATTTCAGAGTTGAGATATGTCTTATTTTCCTAAGGCTGAAGGAAATAGACTTTGAGGGAATGGGGAGTGACTACAAGTAGGTGCAGAAATCTCCTTTTTAGAAAATATATTTTAAAATTAAATTGTCATAATGGCTCACTACTCTGTGAATACATTAAAAACACTGCATTACACACTTCCAAATATTGAATTGTGTGACACTTCAGATATATCTAGATAAATCTCTTTAAAATACTTTAATATAATAGCAGAAGTTGAATTCATTATAACTATTGAAGCTGTTATCACAAACTGTCTGGTATATCTCTACAAATACCCACAGAGCTATTTGTTTAGTAATGGTCAAATTTGGTAAAATAGATCCACATGTTAAAACAGTTGCCAGGCCCACAGCTACCACCAATATGTTTGCAGACATTTCCATTTGACACATTTCTGACATCTCTAAAGCCTCCATATTGCCTGTCAGGGTTTATATATGCCTGAAGGTGAATTGCTCAAAAAACAGGGATGCTGGAGCTGCAGTGATAAAAGCAACCAGTTCTGCTGACAATGATACAGGTCTTTGATGTTAAAGCAAAGCAATGAAGACAATTTATCTCACACAGAGAAAGCCATGCACTTTCCTATAACAAAATATAATGAGATAAAAATGAGGAAATTTGAAAATGACTGAGAAGAAGGAAGAAAACTGGACAGAAAGAGAGGGAGGTCAGCTTCCATTGACAGGACAGTGATATGTCACTATGTGGTAGGAGATGAAGGATAGGAAAACACTCCCAACACCTATATTAAATTAAGGCCCTGCTAAGCAAGTTGAAATGTGAAACTACAAGGTCCTTGGAGCATTGCAAAGATGTTTATGGTGCATTAGCACCACGTTGTTTAGCACAGGTGTTCCGGTAATTGTGGAATACTGGGAAAATGCACAGTGCCCCATTTATCTTCATCATATCCCAAGGTGATACACCAATAGCAATTTAGCACCTGCTAGAGCAATTTGGCATCTGTGGTGTTTACCGAAGTGTTTGGTCTTAAAGGTTGGAATTGTTATTTTGTACTTCCATATATGCTAGGGAATTATCAAGAATTTGCCAAAACCAAAGGCATTATAAAACCCTCTTAATGAAAGTTGTAAAAGTAAACTTAATAAAAGCACAGTGAATAAAAATTTTGTAAATGTGACAGATTAAATTATTTTCTCATCTCTTCTTTTGATAAAAAATAAGCCTTTTCTCTGACCACCAGCAAGAAGAATTATTATGGTATTTGCTTTATAAGATAATTTAAACACTTAAAAATAATTTGGGATGTAATTGTTTTACTATATTTTGCAATGAGCTTTCCAGTTTTGTGGCTGACCCTGTAGGGCATCCACATACATTAAGGTAACATATGCTGGATAAATAGTCTTTTCTCCTCTGTGTCTCAAGCTGATTTTGAAATATAATCAAATTGGCAATTTACCAAAAGATAAACAAGTTTCTCTCAACCAAAAAGAATAAAAAAGATAGAGATAGATGATCATAAATAGATGAATGACTAGATGAGAAGGACATATTAGATTTTTGCTTTAAAATCCTACAAAATATGAGTACTATAGTTTTGAGAAGGAGACTCACTGAAGAATGAACAAGGAATTAAAGTTTCCACATTTTTTTTCACAAAACGAGGAAAGATTAATAATCTAATATTTAACATAAAGATTCTTGTGCTCAAAATACCTTTCATGGTTACAGGTAGGAAGATCAAGAGAAAAATTTTAATAAATTTTTACAAGGAAGAATTACAGAAAATAAAATACTAGGAAACACTGGTAATAAAAATAAAATGTGAATTAGGCATATTCCAAATTTAACTGTTCCTATGAATACTTAAACCATTTTATAACAATTTATTTATGTGACCCCTCTGCCTCAAAAGAACGTTTTTGAGTACTGATTATGTGCCTAGTCCACAGATTGGCTGGCAATTAAACCCTCTACAAAAAAAGGTAATATCAAAAGAAGGACTTAGTCTCATGATTATACTCAATTAGTATATGGATGCTGTTTAAAAATATTTGTGGAAGAAAGCATGTTTCTTAAAAACTGTAGTAATATTGAAGTATAACAGGAACATTTGTTTTCATTCAGAAAGACATGAAAATACATAAGCATCTTAAATCTGAATATGGTTAACCACATAGCAGCTAAATGTGATGCAAAATATGCCAAAATTTAAACACTTTATGATTAAAAAATCATCATAATAAAACATGTCAGGTTACCTTAATCACTGTCAATCAAATCTGGTAAATAAATGTAAGTCTTGATGATGGTCCTAAATATGAGATTAAGACACACCAAACAAAAACAAAAAAATTGATTGTAAGGATTGAAAATAAAAAGTGTCACTTTTCATTGACATATGGCTGAATAAAAGGAAATATTTAAGAAATACTACAGCTAGATCAGGAAAATCAATACGCTGTTTAGCAGAATATATACATACACATATAATCAATATAGAATCATTTTGCATTTATATATAACAGCACAATGTTTAAATTATTTATAATAATTATAAATTATTATTTCATTTTGCATTAAGAAACATAAATATGCACATACATTTGTACACATTCTTATGAATATAGAAGCAAGAGTGTGTATTAAATTGTTGTTAATGATACTAAATTCTTGTTAATGTCCTTCAAAAGGAGAGATTAATTAAATTATGATATAATTTTGAAAATGTAAATATGAATAAAGTATATTTTCTACTTATACCATATGCCCTCGGGTTATTTGTAATTTCCTTGAAGTTTTATTGTTACAGAGATTTAAGATACATAGAAAGGTGCATGTGATTTTATTTTGTAATACTAACTGTAACAAAATCATTCATGTATGGGTGTGTAGAAAAGTGTGCATGTTTTCTGTATAAACGTGAAGAGATTTACAGCAGATATGAATGTTATAATATTCTGGTAAGTGTTAAAATGTAACTTTTATTTTGTCTATTTTATTTAGTATTTAAGATTTTAATAGGTGAGAAAAGATAAACTTGATATATATGAATATGTATTTATATATTTTTACATGAACACAATGCCAGTAATACTCACCAACCATTAAAAATTGGTTTCAACAAGCTTAATATATAAACACATGCTGCAAGAATTCAAGGGTTAGTTTCCTTTTTACTTTCAGAAAGAGCCTAGGGTCCTTTTTTTTTTTTTTTAACAGAAAAACTTAAAATTTAATTATAATTATTATTTTACAAATTAAAATCAAGAATGCATTTCAGAAACCTCATGTACAAATAATTCATAGAATAATGTTATTTTAATAAACAAACATTGAAACATTAAGACTAAATTATATCTCAATGTAAAGTATAAACAGTGATATAATTGCTTACTAGGTTAGTCAAATTAAATGATGCATGTTTTGGCAGAAAGCATTTCTTTTTATTTTTTTTTTTATTTTTTTTTTATTTTTATTTTTTTTTATTGGTTGTTCAAAACATTATAAAGCTCTTGACATATCATATTTCATACATTAGATTCAAGTTGGTTATGAACTCCCAATTTTACCCCAAATACAGATTGCAGAATCACATCTGTTACACATCCACATTTTTACATAATGCCCTATTAGTAACTGTTGTATTCTGCTACCTTTCCTATCCTCTACCATCCCCCCTCCCTCCCCTCCCATCTTCTCTCTCTACCCCATCCACTGTAATTCATATTTCTCCTTGTTTAATTTCTCATTCCCCTCACAACCTCTTATAT
>NW_026000101.1:9560315-9568687 GCF_001458135.2 Marmota marmota marmota | reverse complement strand
GCACACAGCCCAGCTCCAACCTCTAGGTGCGGCTGCCGGACAGTGTATACAGAGCCATCAAGACAGCAAGCAGAAAGCAAATGGTGGCTCCCGCGGAGTGGATTTTCGGCACAGAAACCACAGCCCCGCCAACAATCCCAATCCACAAACTCTCCCTGTATAAAAAATATTCAAAAAAAAAAGAAAAAAAGAAAAAAAAAGGCGGGGCGCACTGAGCTTTCTTTGCCTCGGGTACTTACAATCCACTGCTGATTACACATTCAGCTTCTCCACCCGGAGCGAAGCGAAAGAGGAAGCAGATGGGAGCAAAGCGCCCGCGGCTCTGAGCATCCAAGCGTCAAGCGTCTCTTTTTCGATTTCTTTGTTCTTCCTGCTCCTTGGCAAAGTGGTCCGCTACAGATTAACGGTGAAAGCTCTAACAGACTGTGCGAAATCTCTATTAAAGCCGCTGCTTTGAGCACCACGCTCAGCACTTCAGCAACCCCCGTATGCAGCGGCCATCTTCCAAGCATCTCGAGCCTAGGGTCCTTTGTAAACATTAACAATGAGCTGTCAAAGGAGACATCTAGTAAACAGTAGCCCCCCTGGGCCTACCTGTAGGCAGCTAGAGAATGGAAACAGAGGTGAGAGTGAGAAGAAAGATGCCTTGTTTCAGTTAACCCAATTCTCTATTATTGCACTGACCAAAATATAGTCCAAAGTCATGGATGACTCTAAGTCCTCATCCTATGCTTCCATTCCTCCATCTGGTTAACCTTTGCCCCTTCTTCTGAGCTGTGCACTAACATCAGCCATTTGAGGAACTTCTTAAGCTTCCCAACCTTCTGTTCCCTAACCTACCCACTTCAGAGCCTGTGCAGACCTGATGCCTGCATATATGCATACAAATGCACATGTTAAGCTCTGCACTGAACTGAGTTTCCTTAGTGACAGAATCATTGATCATTGTATTCACAGGAATCCAGCATAGAATCCAGCATAGACTAGTTGGTAATGGCAGCATCACCTAGGGGTGGCATGTGGAGGGCAGGTGAGATAGCATTCAGTTTTCTTTTTACCTCCTCCCTCATAATTTCTCCTGTCTTCATCACAAATAAACATAATCTAAACAAGGCCAAATAAATAAATAAATAAATAAACAAACAAAACCAGGATGTATCATAGAATGATGCGGAATCAGGACAAGGAATCAAGCTTCTCACTAGATTGCTTAAAGAGCTCCTCTTCTATCACTATGTATCACTGAAACAGAAATAAAAGTCTGTTAAAATACTTTTGGGGGGAGAATAAATGACAGGAACATGAAAAAAAATTGGTTTCAAGAAGTATTTAAATTTGAAAGTCATTTAGATAAGAAATATATTTGTTTTTACATGCATGTTGTATGCATATATATGTATATGTAGAAATAAAAAAGCAGACATATAATAATATCTATACATTACTATACATTAGCATAAGACCATAAAAGTAAAAATGAAGAGTTAAATTGTGAAAAAGTTATAAGCTTTCATTGTCTTTAAATTTATTTGGCATTAAACACTTGTCTCTTATATAGGAAAATATATAATATAAGAATGAGTTTCACTAATTTTTTAATTATACAATATAATAAAAACATTAGAAACCTTTAACAAATTGATCCATTTCTTTGTAAAAACTGGTTAGGAATAGTTTAAAGAATGTTAGGCCCCTAACTCTTTAACTGAGATGAGCAGTGAGCATCTGATCTATGCCTGGTAACTTGTGATGTCCTTTTCTTTTTGTAATATGTCTTTTTAAGTTGTAGTTGGACCACAATACCTTTATTTTATTGATTTATTTTTATGTGGTGCTGAGGATCCAACCCAGCGCCTTGCAAGTGCTAGTTGAGCGCTCTACCACTGAGCCACCACCCCAGCATTGTGACGTCCTCTTAATCTCCAAACCAGTTTCCAATATTTTATTTTGGGTGATTTGAGTCTCACAAAAAATATTTCCAGAAACCTCTTTAATGTGAAGTCTTCTATTGACATCACATTTTTAGCCTCTTCATTTTTTTTTCCACACAAGCACTTTTTCATTTATTCCAGGTTTTCCTAGCAACTCATGTAGAGTCTCTATAACAAGGGCAGTGTCAATATTCCTTTAGTCACTTATTTGTCTGTTAACTCCATCTTTGTTCCATTTCAGTTTCTCTTTGATGTTATCACTTTTTGTTTCTTTAATGCTCTTGCATCTTTTCTGGCCAGTTCCCTCTTTCCATTAGCCACTTTGTAAAATATGTCGGTTTACTACTGGGTACAAGGAGGCAGCACAATTCTGGCCTCCTCTCTGTATGTGATTTGAATAGAAAGAAAACAGCCAACAATAACTGACAGACTTTTGAAGATGTTAGATGGTTAATCATGCTGCTTATCTGCCATTTTACATGGCAACATCTAAAGAGAAGAGCTAGCAGCAATGTTTATACATATGCACAGTTAATAGACCATGGTGACTAAACTTGTGCACTATCAGAACTATGGAAAAAGAGTAACTTACTTATTTGTATATATTTATAAATATACAATTTCATTCCATTATTTTCCTTATTACAACAAGCCAATAAGTGAATGCTTAACAAAAAAGATGCATATTATTTGTAAGCATCGGAGATGGTAAGTATAACCTCACCTATGTTATCTCCTCATTCATGATGCTTCCTACAAATGTCTGGGGCTTTTGGCTAGCAGGACACTTTTTCTTCTTGTAGAAGCATACTAAACAGAGCAGGTAATCTGGAAGTAGAGGAATATTAAGTCACTGGAAGCAGCCCTTACTCGATGATGAAAGAAGATTTTATAGATACACACAAACTTTCTGCTTTCCACTTAGGATAACTTGAAGGCGTGTTCTTCACTGATTTCCAAGTTATAAAGATAGATTCTCTTTAATTTTCTTACTCTTAACTGGCTTAATGTTGACTTCCTTCCTAACCCTGTCTCGTGCTCTCATGTATTTCTCTACCAGAGTTTCTTAGAACCAGAGAGTCACCTTACACTCCCATCTTGTCTTGAGTGTCTAGAGAAACTAGAGACAAAGAGTATGAAATAAAATTTAATAAATTTCATCCTAATTCCAGGAAAAACTAAAATCATGCCAAAAAATCATATTGAATTCTGATCCCCGCCCCCCAAATTTTAAAAAATACAGTGATAAAAGACTGTTTATAAAAGACATTTGTAAGTGCACTTGTTCTTAGGTTGTTCCATTGGGGTTATTGTTTTTTTTTTTTTTTTTTCTTGTTTTTGAAGCAGGTCTTGTTATGTTCTTCAGGCTGGTCACAACCTTTCTCCAGGCTTGTCACAACCTCGTGGGCTCAAATGATCCTCCTGCCTCTGCCTCCCAACTGCTAGGGCTACAGGCTCAATACATAATTAGTTGTTGTTCTTGGCATATGGTGACCTGTGTTGGCATCAATCTTTTATTGTTTATAGTGAATAGAACATCCTTACACTTGAAAGAAGCTTTTGTTCATTAGAGTATAAATTCCACAGTTGGAAGTTGACAAGTAGAGAAAGTTCCCTGAAGGTATGTGGATATTTAAAGCTACCAAGAAAGGGTAGAACTGAAGAAGGTCGACTGATCTCAGCAAAAGGAAATTTTACACTGTTAGAGTAAAATCTGTTAGAGCATCTTCCAGATACTATTGTGAATCAGTTAGACCCTAAGAACACTTGCTGTTTGAATTCACAAGCTATAATGAATAAAACTTTTAATATTTCTCTCTGGATTAGGTCACCAGCATTCATTACTTACCTTATTACTTTATAAGATTTACTTAATTTCATAGCTTCAATGTTCTCTGAACAGCATTTCTAATGAATTATGGATGGGAAAAACACTTTCAATATATTTTTAGCACTTGGATGAATTATTCTGCTTCTTGTGAGCAATCTCCAGTAATTCTCTCTCACGGAATTTGTAACAAGCATGGAATTAAAGTGCTTCCATGAAAAACATCTTGCATTTGGTGTGTTGTTTCTTTGATTGGAGATATGCTAAATATCACTGTCCACAGAAATGTTCAATTTAATCATAGATTTCTCTGTGTGAAAAAGAGCTGAACTTTTGAATAATGAGGTAAAATGCATTTCCGAAGATTAAGTTTAAAATGTTCTTGAGGAAGATCAGTTCACAACTTTTAAAACCTATAATCTCATGTTTTTCCACCACCATCATATTGAAAAAGGATAGTGACATTGTGAAACTAATTTTGGGGATTTTTTTTTTATTCAGTGAACAATAGCATAAAAGTGTAAAGAAATAACATTCTATTATCTGGTATCAACAACAATTAGAAAAGACAGACTCATAGGCTTAATGAAACACTGAAATAAATATGTCATTGAAATTTCTCATTTTCCCCAAGGGCTTTGGGGTCAAATTCTTATTCTATTATACAGTAATTAATTATGTGATACCCTAATATTTGGGTGTTCCTCTTCTGTTTAATATAAATCCTGCCTTGGCAAGATCATTCAGTAACAGATCTTAGAATTTTTCTATTTGTGAACTTTTTTCCTTTTTTATGAATCTGTTTCCTCAACTCTGAACTTCAAATCAATAACTTCAAATGACACAACTCTGCCAAAACATTTTTTTACTAAAATAGTTATTTTGGGACCACTATCATGACTTAGTCAGTTCATTTATTTCCTGATTCCTTTTTGGGTTAATGGCAACTCTATTAAAACATTAATCAAGTTTTATTTTAAGCTATATGAGAAAAAATTTATATTTTACCCTTTTAATCCAAAATTTTCAAATTCTTGTTGAGTTTACCACCTAAGAATCACTTGCCTCTTCCTTTCTTTTCCTTCTACATAACCATTTCTCTAAAGGAGGCCTCATGCCCTGTCCTAATCCACTACATCCTATAATTTACTCTCTGCAAGGCTGATATTGTGACTTTAAGACAATGCAAATGTGATAATTTCTTTGTTCTTATATTCTGCTTCTGCATTACCTGCCCAACAAACTGCACAGTGTGTGGTTCTTTTCCACTTACATATCTGCTAATATAGATTAATGCATACTTTAAAAAACTTTCTATGTGAATAATACACAAAATCTTTGAAACAATATTTTAATGAAAGCTTTTTATTAAAACCTGAGAGACCATCATCAATTTAGAGACACAGATTCATCTAGGTAAACAGTAGCAAAGATATAGCTGCTTTAGGAATATTTATCAGTCCCCCAGACCTGGTCCTTAACTTACTTCGACTGTGTAATAAACAATAAACAAAAACTTGGACATGAGCATAGAACTAAGCTCAGTTTGGTAACTCCTTTCTAAATTAAGCCAAGATTTAGAGATAATACTCAGACCCCTTTCCTTAGTAATGCTGTGAGGAAATTTCCAAGCTAACATACAAAAATGCCAGAAAATTGATCGATGAGAGACAGAAAGAGATGGAAACAGGAATAGATGAAGATAGGAGGCGGGTAGAGAAGAAGGAAGAAGGATAGGAAGGGGAAAAAAAGTAATCTACACCTAGAAACAGTGTCTAAAAAAAAACAAAACAAAACTGTAAATCAGCTAAGGAAAAAAAAAATCTAAACAAGACAAAGTCCAACTGATTTCTTAAAAGCTAATGCCAAAAAGTTGGAATCCCATCTTTAAGTTTTGGAGAAAAATATTCATGTAAAAATAAGTATAGAAAATCTCAGAGAACTTAACGCAAATGAATCTCACTAAAGGTGTGATAGTTATTTATTGATTCCTGACAAATTGCTACAACTAACGTGTTTAAAACAAACCCCATTTGTTGTTTCAGTGTGGTTCTGGTCAGGGAACATACAGGCTCATTGCGGGTTTCTCTGCCTAGGTTCTTATGAGCCTGAAATCAAGGTGTCAGCAGAGACTGACTCTTGGAAGAAATCACTTCAGCTCATTCTACAGAATTCAATCCTTGCCTTGCAGTACTGAAGTCTCCCTTTTCTGTTGATGAGGGGCTGTTCTCAGCTCCAAGAAGCTGTTCTCAGTCCTGGCTCTCCAGCCTACTCTAGTTCAAAGTCAGCGGAGAATCTGTCTCACATCCCTCATATTGAATCTCTATCACATTTTGACTCTTGAGTTTCAGTATCTACCACTACCCAAAGAAATATCTCTGCTTCTAAAGGGCTTAAGAAGGTATATCAGGCCAACCTCAATAATCTCCCCTTCCTAATCTTATCTGTGTAACATAATGCAAGCATGGGAAACTATCTCATCAGATTCACCCACATCTCATAAGTTTCACCCACATTCAAAGTCAAGGGAATTCTAAAATAAAAGGTTGTTGGGATTCATTTTAGAATTCCAGCTATCATAAACTATTGTTTAAAATTATACTTAATGAAGTAGGAAAATTAGTTGAAAAGTATAATCAAATATACAAGATGGATTTTGAGTAAAAAATAGTAATTATTTGAGTAAATTAATTACATATTAGCTAAATAAGTCAAGGATTATATTGCCTAACATGTGGAATTAGATAAATTTAAATAAAAAGTGCATATCTCTAGAGAATTTGGGAGCTAAATCATTATTAAATCTTGTATTTTTTAGGAGTCAGACTGTTAAAATTAACTTTACATGTTTTTTAAAAATTCCTGTTAACATTTTCAAACACTCTACTAAAATATAAAGAAATTACTTAACTAACAATAATAATAATAATAATAATAATAATAATGCAAAAAATGTAAAAAGAGTTAAGAATTACAATCAATGGAATAGTTCATTTAAAAAAAACCCTATGTAATAGACATCAAAATTATAAGCAGGAATTCATATATTACAATGTGTATCACAAATGAAGCAGAGTGGTTATCTTCTAACTCTAACTAGCCTATAATAAGTGCTTGAGCTACAAACACTAATGAACTGAATAAAGGTCAAAATTTCCCAAATTAATATGAGGGATATTTTCATGCAAGTGAATAAACTACATTGTTTAGTTACCATGGGACACAGAAGGGTATGACCAGTAGAGAGATGACAGATACCTCCTGACTAACCTGCCAGGCATAATTTAGGTCCTTCAAATATTTAGCAATACATAATGATCATAAAAATCTTATGAACAGCTGGGCTTGGTGGCTCATGCCTGTAATCCCCATGGCTCTGGAGGATGGGGCAGGAGAATCATGAGTTCAAAGTCAGCCTCAGCAAAAGTGAGGTGCTAAGCAACTCAGTGAGACCCTGTCTCTAAATAAAATATAAAATAGGGTTGGGGATGCAGCTCAGCGGGCGAGTGAGTTCAATCCCTGGTACCCCAATCCAAAAAAAAAATCTTATGAAGAATAAGCATATGCAATTCATTGATAACCAAAATGAGTCACAGCCTAAATGCACACTGTTTTGTTTAAATTAATGCAATTTAAGATATTCACAACCATTAAGAGGTGATAAAAATGAAAATTTAGAAAGAAAGTTTAATTAACTGGGTCAAGGTCACAAAGGTAGTTTGCAAATGGTGGGTATTTGAATGTAGTTAACTTCTGAACATGGGCACTTTTCCCAGAACCATATCTTTGCCTTCTTTCAATCTACTTGCTTAATGCTACTCAAGCTGCATTTTTATTCTGTGCACTGAAAATTCTTCTCCTCACAGTTTTCCTATCCCATCCTTGAAATTGTGTGATGCTTTTTTCCTGTCATTATCATTTTCAAGATTTGCTGAATACTTCATTTGAGAGTTTATGCTTCTCAAACACATGGGCCAAGGCCAAGGCAACAATTTGTCTGAAAACAAGTTTGCAAAGATTCATTTTAATCCCCCCCCAAAAAAAGCCATCTAAGAATTTTCACAACATTTTGAGAGCACAGGTGTAGCATTTTCTCAGGTTTATTTACAAAAGCTATGTAACCTTATAAAAATCCATATTCAGATGCAAAACAATGTGCCTACACAGCTGCTTCAAACCCCTCTTCAACTAATCAGCAAAGGATTGTGCTAAGGGCTTCAGAAGAGTACTTATTGGTCTCGTTCAGGTATGGGCACTTTACAAAATGCAGGAACAGTATAACATTCAGGGTTTCTTTAAGACAATTATATTCTGCTGCTAATGAAAGTGGAATATTGGTGATTTTCCTCTCCTAGCTCCACAGGTATAAGGCATGTGCCATGCATAAATGAGGAACATCTTCATCACCACTGGGTAACAGTTGCTGAGCATTTTAAAGGATGTAAACAATAGTGTTTTTGGCAATGTTAACGTAGTCTTATGCCTACATAAAAGAAAGTTTTTGCTTTTCTGAGGATCTTTTCAATCACTAAAACAATTGTTCTGAATTCTATTCTTGTTCTTGACAATATATATATATATATATATATATATATATATATATATATATATAT
>NW_026000101.1:9450620-9557923 GCF_001458135.2 Marmota marmota marmota | reverse complement strand
AGTGAAATATATATATATATATATTTCTTTTTTTTAATTGTGTCTATGCACTTATTAAATAGTCAGTGAACAACTATTATGAGCCTTGAATGATAATGGATAATGGAAAGACACAGTCCTCACTTAAGGAGTTTATGATATTAGTAGACTTCCTCCTCTTCACAGTTATAATAGAATGGCAATGAATTTTGCTTTAGGAGTTTTGCTTTGTTCTCCATACTGGGCATTGCACCCAGGATGCTTTACCACTGAGCCACATTCCCAGACCTTTTATTTTTTATTTTGAGACAGGGTCTTCCTAAGTTGCTTAGGGCCTTTCTAAGTTGCAAAGGCTGGCTTTGAATTTGCAATTATCCTGCTTCAGCCTCCTAAATTGCTAGGATTGCAGGTGTGCACTCCCACACCTGGCCATTAGCAATCTTAGTTATGTTAAATTTAGTTAATATTTAATAACTTCTTTTTGGTATTTATATCCAACTCATGGACAGTTCCATCTTTGTCATACTTGGGCAATTAATATTCACTTCTGGATAGTTATTCTATTCTAGGCCCACTTCTTCATCTAACATTCACATTATTTCAAGAACATCTTTAATGTTTTCCTCCCATTAATTTCACCCTACCTGATTTTATCCTCATAAAGTTCATACCACAAAAAAAAAAATGTTATCAAACTGTTTAACTGTTGAGCTTCCCTGGTACGTGTAAAAAAAAAAAATTTCCCTCTTATTTCACTTTCAAAAAACTTTTAAAATCACACATCTAGTGCAGAGAATTCTGTCACACACAGCGATGATATGGCACAAAGATGAACAAGATGTCCAAGGGTCTCCCTGTAGCTATCTGGCAATATACCACACCATAGCTTTGATAAATAAGTTGGCACAACTTGCGATACTATGGAGATATTTTTCTCTTTAAAAGTTAAAATATATCAGGACTCACAACATTAACCAAAATGAATTGATTTTTTTATATTTGGAAGTGAACAGTTTTTCTTTGTTGGGAAAAAAATTGAGCTCTATCTTCAGTGTGACTGTTACACTGCATTTAGTAATAGAGATAAACACACATGATGAAGTTTCAAAGCACATGTAATGAAATCCTTGCCCAAAAAGGTTTCACCTAAAAAACCCTGATTCATGGTATATTTTTTCTACCATTTAAGTAATTATCCTGGGTAGCAAGAATAAATTGTCTGAAATGAAAATGTTAAGGCACTAGGGTTTTATTATCTATTGGCATTAATTCAGATATGAGGCCATAGAGTGTAGAAATTAAATTACAAAGGATTAAAACTCACAATTCTACATGTTCATAACAACTTGCAATAACATATCATATTCCTTAATTCACAAGAAAAGGAAAGTTTAGCAGTCTTCATCAAGTTAAAATAAATTAACTTGAAATATATAAGAATCTTTAGTTATAAGCACATAATCAAATACTCTTTTTAAATATTGGCTCAGGGGCTTTCTGCAAGGGTTGGCCCAAAGCAGAAGATAACTGATGGTAAGACTAGAAAACATGATTGAAAAATGATTTCAAGGTTCTAGTGCAGATATTGAGGCTGTGATCTGAAGAGAAATAGAAGAAGCAGGTTTGTAGTATTAGAAATGATTCTCATAGCTTAAACATTATCTCTTAAACTTGGCCTCTTCAGAACATATATTTTGTCTGTTACCTTTCAAAGAGCAGATGTGGAATTAAATTTTTGCAAGTGAGAGCTAAAGCCATACCTGAGCTAGCCCAGATATCAATGAATTCCTGTCTCCTACATATTTTTTATTTTATATTTTTAGATTATTTTAAACTCAGTTTTGTAATATATTAAAGACATGAGTTTTTTTTTTTTAAATTGTGGTGAGGGTAGAAAAAATAATCATAAGTATTACAAGATAAACTATAATCTTTGTTTAGCAGAAAGTTTCACATGTACTTAATGTAACCTGATAATGTTTCAATATCAAGATTTATGAATTGAAAGTCTATCCTTAAAATATGATGAACTCAACTAGGTCTAAACCATTTGCTTTAAGGAGGTAGTTGACACCCATCAGGAAAATAATTCATATTTTAATAAGTGCTAGAAGGGAACTAATGACTCCCAAAGGCTTTTTTTTTTAACGTGGGGGTTTTCAAATAGTTAATATTTCCATATTTAATTGACCTTGGACTTGGGTGATTGGGAATAGGTTTCCTTCTTTGTACATGTCAATAGTTCAATACCACAATTATAGGGGAAGAATGAGCCAACACTCACATAAAGAAAAGCAGCCTGGTGTGTATTTTATTCTGAGAGCAATTAGTTTTTCTTTCTGATGATTTACTGGTCACCAGAAACTGGCTATGTATTCATTTTCTATTAAGTATAAAAATATTTTTAAACAGGGTTAAGTTCCTTGAGTTCATGTTATTCTGACAGCTAGAACTCTAGCAATTATTCACAGACTATATACACACCCCAATCTTCCTCAAAATTTAACTCCAAATCTATGATATCTGGTTACTTTATAACTTTTAAAAATTGTTTAAATTCCAAATCAGGGGACTAAAACATAATTAGACTTGACTCTACTGACTTCACTTAGAAAATGTGGTAAACAATAGATAAGAAAAAGTATGACTTAAACCTACTAGAGATTTTCAAAAGTTCTTTGTCCTCCAATCAAAACCAGAAGTTGCATACGTCTAAGCAATTCATTTGTTTAAAAGGTATTCTAAAACTTCAAAAACAATGTTAGCTTTCTTTACAATTTTTGCAAAATTCTTACTATTATTTCTATACAGGAAGATATTATATTAGTATTTCATTTCAGTTAATACTGAAGAAAATTAAATTCTATGTGATTTTGTAGTGCAATTATTTATTCATTAAATGTCAATAATTATCCCTTGATATTGAAGACATCTTTTTCTCACAACCTCACAAGAGAGTTTTCAATCCTCTGAGTTTAAGTATATTTAGTAGTAGAAGAAAATGTACTCATAAAGATTCTATCAGTTATGTTGAGCTAATAGAGTCTTTGGCCCTTTGGTGAACTAGAAATGGATGACCCACTCCCTGACATGCTGGTGGGATCCCATTCCTTCTGATGGAGGTTCAGCCTGTGAAACACAGGCCACAGGCCTGCTTAGGCTGAGTCGGCTGTATTCTGGTTGCTTGGGAATACCTCCCATAGCAGCAGTATGTTACATCAAAGGCTAGCTGCCAGCACAGGACAGACAGCTGACAATGGTATCTATAAACATAAGAAATGCACAGCCCTTAAACAAGCAACACTTTATATCTTCACAAACCTTTTCTAAGCTAACCATACTTAAAAATTTCCTATGTTCCACCAGAGATACACATAGTAAATCAATGCCTTACAAGGGTAACAGAGTCTCCTAGAATACCTGATAGGTAATACCTTCTGATTTTTTTTTTCCCACAGCATCCTTGCATGCTTAAGCTAGACAACTTTTAGTTACCTGGTTTTCCCCTAGTTTGCAGAATAACATTTGCAATGTTCACACTTCAAACTGACCAGTTATTTATTTTAAATTATTATTTTTTTTCTTTTTGGAAAAAGTAATACAGCAAACTCTGTAAAACAAAAGTCATAAAATTCTCCCATAGACAGGATTTTGGCAAGATAATAGTCTGACTTCTCTGTCAATTCATGACTCAGTAACACTCAATTTTATTTCACTCCTGAAACCACCTGATTTAAAACCTAGCAATGTCAGCAAACCAAGTCTCTGAAAAAATCTTGCAAGAATTCCTCTTCTCCTGTGCAACACATTTTCTGCATTCAGAAAGTTCTAATTGTAGGGTATATTTTTAAAATTGAAATGAAAATCTAATGACTTGATTTTATCAGTAATTTACGACCACATTCTATGCAAATTTAATTTGAGAATTTAGATTAAGTTCTCCATGTAGTGTTAAAGACATAAAACTGTCACAAAGTAATAAATAGAACAACACTTTCCAGTATGTCAACCTATGATCTGAACAAAACTTAATTCTATACTTGTGTTTTGATATATCACATACACTGATAATGAAAATGCCCATTATAATCAAAGAGGGCAATCAGAAAAGATATATAGCCGTTTGTATCAGTCAGTCATGCAGTGATAGAAACTGCAATGCAATAGGCAGGGACCATAAGGCAGATTGTAGTGAGGTATTAAACGCTCCTAATAAGAAGTAGTAGAATGAGAGTGGGCATGGTGGTGCATTCCTGTAGTCCCAGACATTTAGGAGGCTGAGGCAGGAGGATTGCATGTTCTAGGCAAGCCTCAGCAACTTAGTGATGCCCTAAGCAACTTACAGAGACGCTGTCTCAAAATAAAAAATAAAAAGGACTGGGACATGGCTCAGTGGTAGAGCACACTTGCATTCAATTCCCAGTACCAATAATGATAATAATAATAATAACAATAACAATAATAATAATATTAAGGAAAAGAAGAAGAGGAAAATTGTTAGATATGTGATTTACTATAGACATTAGAAAGAAAAGCGGAAGTAAGCAACTCCTTTGCTTAACATTGAAGCAACAAGATTGGCCAGAAAGATTTAAAAAGTTGTGTTTGTTTTTTAGCGTAAGGTTAGACTATTTCAAATAAAATTGTGAACTGCAGATTTAAAATTAAACATTGGTCAATGTTTGAGGAAAGCATGTGTGCATATGTGCATGGGCACATGTAGATGTTAAATATATGTATTCATATATTTACACACACACACACACACACACACATTAAGGAAAAACAGAATAATGACCATTTCTGAAATAAAAATAGTTTGGTTTAAGTCAAGTTCCAGTTATTCACCAATGATAATGTCTTGGGTAAGCATTTATGTTTTCAAATTAGAAATAGATCGTAAATGTATTTTTCTCATTGAAAGACAGTTTCTTATATAAATCTTGTTGTTATAAAGTTCATGTTTAAGCACTTGAAACTTAAAGATCTTTTGCTCTGGATGAAAATCTTTGCTCCCCTGGTGAATACTCTGGTAGTTGAGGAAAACCAAGGCAAACAGGTATTTTTCTTTTTCATTTTTTGTTTTTGGTAGGGGGTGGTAACCAGGGATTGAACTCAAGAGCACTCGCCCACTGAGCCACATCCCCAGCCCTGTTTTGTATTTTATTTAGAGACAGGGTCTCACTGAGTTGCTTAGTACCACCTCACTATGTTGCTGAGGCTGGCTTTGAACTCACCTCCTGTCTCAGCCTCCAGAGCTGCTGGGATTACTGGTGTGTGCCACCTCACCTGGCTCTTTTTGAATATGCATCTTTATGTTTTTAGGCTCTATTATGTTGAAAACCATTTAAAGCAGTTCATGAACTTGAAATAACCCAAAATGAAATAATTTTTAAATCAGTAATAAGACTGAGACAAACATAATGAAAATAGAAAAATGATATGGTACTAATAAGAAAATATACAAGAGAATACCAGGAAATCTTTCCTAAATGGCATAATTTACCCAATATTTGGTTTGAAGATTTGTAGATATCACATGGGAAAAGATAAAAATTTCAATGACAATATTGTCAATTAAAAATTACTCAGAGATGGGTGCACATGCCTGTAAACCCAGTGGCTCTGGAAGCCGAGACAGAAGGATTGGGAATTTAAAGCCATTCTCAGCAAAAGGGAAGCAGTAAGCAACTCAATGAGACCCTGTCTCTAACTAAAATACAAAATAGGGCTGGGAATGTGGCTCAGTGGGCAAGTGCCCCTGAATTCAATCCCCAGTACCCACCCCCCCACCACAAAAAAAATTATTCAGAATATAACAAAAATCCCCTTTATAGACACAGGAGATATAAATTCCTCAGATTACAAAATAGAAAATATTTATTGTGTAATGGCAAAGGTAACATTTTTATTTTAAGCATAGTGATGTCTATTAAGCTGTTACTAAATGTGCCCATAAATACACATAAAGCTAAGCCAGCCAATTCCATGAAGGCCACTATGATATGGTTCAAATTTCACTCTGAAGAACAAAATTTAGATTTTAAAGCAATCACTCTTGAATTCTTTCTAGCAGTGGTCAAAGAAATATATTTCATCATGATCCAGTAAAAATATACATTGAAAAACCAGCCTTTACCTCAGAGCAAAGCCTGTCCAAGGAAGGGTCAACACCTTTGTCCTTGGAAAGACCCACAGAGCACTCCTAGGCACATTCCCACCCTGCTAAGTTGTTTATCTACAAATAACAGGAGAGATCTGCTGCACCAGGTGTCCCTGACTCAGTCAGGCTAGGTGAGGACCCATAGCAATCCCCTAGCAGCCACCAATCAACATGAGACAGGGAAATACCTGGGATGCCAGATGACCCTCCCAGTAGTTTATGGTAGTTGATAACATGTTGGGAAATCATGTAGTTCAGCATGAACACCCCTCTTGGCTTAAACCAATCAGTTCAAATGAATCCCCCTCTTGTAGTAACCAATCACCCCTACCCAACTTGTTCCTGCCAGTGAATGTGCTAATCATGTTTTAGAGTTGTTATTTGATTTTCCCACGGTGTGTGATGATTTGATAAGAGATGCTATGATGTATATGGTGGTCCCTGCCTTCTCCAAAGAATGTTTAAAACTGCTGCAAACCCTGGGCTCTGGGCCTCTCAGTGTCACCAGTTGCTGTGTGCGCGCGGAGGACCAAGCTAGCTCGCAATAAATGCCTCTTTGCTGCTTACATCAATCATGGTCTCTGGTGGTCTTTGGGGGTCCCGAATTCAAGCATAACACATTGGGCTGGGGATGTGGCTCAAGTGGTAGCATGCTCACCTGGCATGCACAGGGCGCTGGGTTCAATCCTCAGCACCACATAAACTAAAGATGTTGTGTCCACCAAAAACTGAAAAATAAATATTAAAAAAATTCTCTCCCTCTCTCTCTTTTTAAAAAAAAAATATGTATTTTTTTCAATATATACATATTGAAGAGTTATGGAAAATAATGTTCCTACAAAATAGCCCCCAAAGAAAAGTGGAGAAATCATGCAGCTGGGGATTTACCTTCCAGTAAATCTTTTCTGGATAACAATGGGCTTGAAGGAAAGAGGCTGGGAATACTGAATGTTAGGCTCTGGACTTTGACCTTCCCCCACTGGAAATTAGTCCTGAAAATACTGAATACACAGTAAATACTGAACAACGTCCTGAAGGAAAGAGGTGAATACTGAAACTCTGGGAGACAATAAATCCCAGAAAAAGAAATCCCCACCCCTCACAGTCTGAACTCCTATCTTTCCAAGTAACAAAGAGTTTCAAACTTTTTCAGCTGCTCTCCTGAGTTAAAAGTTTTAACCTATATAACTAACCCTGACTATCCGAATGGCACACCCACAAGTTCCAATGATGAAACCACCTAATTGTGTGGTAAGCCATTCTTATAGACCGTGGCCGCCATTAGAAGATGGCGCCAGCTTCCACTGTGGCCTGTGATAAACAACTCCTTTTATGGAGAGTTGGTGCGCAATCCCTTACCACCCTATGAGAGAGATCCACGTGGCGGCTTAGGATTGGGATGCGGGGGGCTTTATTAAGCTGTGCTTGGGTGTTCCGGGGGCGGGCGCTAGAAGATGATACATGACTCAAGGCCTGAATAAACTGCTGAAAGAAGAATCCTGTGTCGTGTTTTCCCTTGCCGGCGAGGGGTCTCGACATAATTGTACCCTATAAAACCCAAATCCCCTCTTTAACCAATGGCCATTTTTGCATCCAGAAAATGAGTCCCCATGGTGCCAGAGTCTGGCACCAGAACAATAAATTGCTTCCATGAATCTGCAGAAGTCTGCATTGGTCTTTTTGCACTTGCACATATGCATTCCCCCATATCCACCCAATAGAAATTTTTTAAAAGATGGTTATGCTTACAGTATTTTAATGTATTCTTTTTTTTATTAAAAGCATGGCATCTGTAAAGACAATTCAGTTGATTTCACGACCTATTAATGAGCCAATAACCAAGGCATGAATAATACTGTGCTAAGGAATAGATAAAAATGGATTAGGTAAAAGCCTCCATAAATAGTATCTTTGGCAGCTAAGCTATTAAAATGTCATAAGGTTGTACTAGGGTGCTTGAAGAAAACAGAACCAGTAGGATACTTATTTATTACAAGGAATTGGCTCACATGATCATAGCCGCTGAGAAGTCCCACAATCTTTGTTCTGTAAACTAGAGACCCAGGAAAGCTGATGGTGTAATTTAGAACACTTGGCGAACAAGATAAAATATCTCAGCTCAAACACAGGTAGGGAGTAAATTGGGATAAATTGGTCCTTCATCCTTCCTTCCTCTGCCTTTTGTTTTTTTCCAGTCCTCTGGAGACTGGGTAGGGTAAACTCCATACTTCACAGATGGAAAGGCTAATCTCATCCAGAAACACCCCCACAGACACATCCAGAATAATGTTTAATATGCTGCACCCAATGGCCAGCCAAGTTGACATAAAATTAAGCATCACAAACATCAAGACTACAGTCATGGAATAATAAATACTCAAACCACAGATTTTTAGTGATCAGTTAAAGGCAAGGCTGCCCATGTTTTTGCTAATCTATACAGCAAAGGATCCTGGGACATCATGCATGCACTCTGCTACATCAAACCACTGCATCTTCCACCCTTGTTATGGTTTAGATATTGGGTGTTGATACTGGTCTTGGAAATCAGGATCAGGTCCTCATTCCCCCATGTTGAAGATTAAACACACAAGAAATGCTAAGGCAAGCACAGAAAGCAAATTTTATTTAAGAAGGAGACAGAACAGAGATAGCAGACTTCTCCAAAGTTGGGGCCCAGAGCTGGGTGCCTGTAAGAGTGGGCGTGTCTTGCTTTTTTATAGGTCTCATATTCCCTCTTCTCTGCTACACAAGTGCCCAAAGACAAGAAAGAGCAGCCCAGGGGTTAATCATTAACAAATTCTTTTGTTGTAAGGAGCACTCCCCATTCCCTGGAGGTGTTAGCAACCTACTTCCTTTGCTTTCATAATTAACACTCATCTTTCTGACCTGATCATTTATTATCCAGGCTGACTACTCGCCCTTTGCCCCAGTCTCAGTGTCCCCCAAAATCTTGGGTGTAAAACAATGCCAGAAATTTTAGAAATGAAATGTTGGGGTTCTAAGGTTTAATTTAATCAATTCATTAATCCCCTGATAGGGATCAATTTTGTGGCAACTGTAGGCAGATAAGGTGGGGTCCTGTGGAGGCAGGTGCCTGGGGGTGTGCCATAGGAGTTTATATTTTGTCCTTGCCAAGTAGAGTGCTAGCTCTCTCTCCCTCTCTCCCTCCCTCACTCTTCTCCTTCCTAGTGCCAGTCCTGAGCTGCTTTCCTCCACCACATCTTTCTTCCATGATGTTCTGCCTCACCTAAAGCCCAGAGGAATGGAACCTGTTGTCTATGAACTGAGACTTCTGAAACCCTGAGCCCCCAAATAAACTTTTCCTCCTCTAATTGCTCTTGTCACATCTTTTGGTCACAGCAGGGAAAATGCTGACTAGAACAATCCCCTTGTTCCTTCTACTTGCAAGGAATTTCCAGCCCTTCTAGCATGGCAGGTTATGGTATGCCTTCAGGTTTTCCTTCAACTGCTGCTTCTCAAAAACACATTTTTTTTTTTATAGCACTGATTAAGGCTGTTTGTTCATGCCCTCTACCCTGCTCCACATTAAGAAACTGATGTGACTCCATTTTTAAGAAACCAGCCTCTACCTCAGAGTAAAGCCTGTCCAAGGAAGGGGGCGTGGCCCTTGTCCTTAGAAAAACCCACAGAGTACTCCCACACTGCTGAGTTGTTTGTCTGTAAATAACAGGAGAGATCTGTGGCGCCAGGTGTCCCTGATAGCAACCCCCTAGCAACCACCAATCAGCATGAGACAGGGAAAATACCTGGGATGCTAGATGACCCTCCCAGTAGTTTATGGTGGTTGATAACACGTTGGGAAACCAGTGGCTTAAACCAATCAGTTCAAAGGAATCCTCCTATTGTACTAACCAATCACCCCTACCCAACTTGTTCCCACCAGTGAATGTGCTAATCAACCCAGATGCAGTTTTTGTCTTTAAATATCCTAAAATGCTCAGGCTCGGGCTATTCCTTGTAGAGACAGTTATGGGTCCTGTGGGGAGCAGTCGCCAGCCAGCCAGCTAGATAAAGACTCTTCAATTTTGACAAAACTGGGACTTGGTGTGTTTTCTAAGCTACCTCCCCCACAACAACATAAAACATATACCTAAATTATTAGCTTTTCTTATCCCCAAAGTCCTAATTAATATTGCAATGACTTTGTTACATTCTTTAAATGTGATTTTCCACAATTAATAAAAACCATTATAGATATATTTTGAGTCAGTAGACTTTATGAAGAACACCAAAGAGTCTATCTCTTCATATTCTAAACTTCATTTGATATTGCATTTTAAATGCATTTTCAAAAACAGAATTATTTAGGAAAAAGCTCTATAATTTTCCATGGTTCTTGACATACACTGACATAATATTTCAAAATATTGTAGCAATGTTTCCTACTAGTAGTTCCCATCAGCTTCACCACAAGCTTGAATATTATCAGCATTGATTTTGAATTTTACTAATTTACTAGGCAGAAAATGACAACCACTTGGAGGTCTAACAATTTACTTTTCTGAAATGGTGAAGTCTTCATAGTTTCATGACTTTTTAAATGTACTCAATTCTTTTCTGAGTTTCCTATTGATGTTCTTTGCTCATTTTCAAACTGCTCATATTCACTTCTTGAGGATTAACTTCAAGGATATTTGCATTACTTGCGATTTTTGTGAGTAATGGCAGATTTCTCATTCTTTGATTAGAGTGAATATTAAAGGAAAAAATTCATTTGATTCACACATTATGAAGATAGCTTATTTCTCCCTATTTGGCATCCAAAAATTGTTTTAACAGAGAAGTTTTATGCATTTGGAACCAAAAATGTAATATACTAAAAGTTATCATCATTAGAAAGAACAGGGAAAAACTCTTTGTTGAGTTTAATTGTTATATATATATATATATATATATATATATATATATATATATATATATATATATATACCAAAGCCACTGAAACACAATCCATCAATAGTTATTCATTTATAGCTACTATTTGTATGTTTGCCCTTTAGTTCATTATGATTAATAATATGGAATAAGAAAGGAAAATAATAATTTTTGCAAATATTTATTAAGCATTTGATATGTCAGGCATAGTTAGTTCTGGAAAAGCCACTAAGAAATAAAATATATAGTTCTTCCTGTCACTCAGTTTAGAATGAAAAACAAAAGTATAAATTTTAAATTGAGTCATATTGCAAGTACTGGGCCTAGCAGTATGTACATGATGTCATTATGCCGAGGAGGAGGGCATGCTAGAGTCAGGACAGAAAAGGTGACCTGGGAACTAACTAAGTTGTAAGGAGAGAGAATGAGAAAGAATTTAGGCAAATAAAGACAGAGGGAAGATGCGGGGAACTGCTGGGAGCCATTAGCCAAGTAGGTATGACAATTTCCTTGCCAGCGTACCCCATGTTGCTTAGTGGAAGGACTCGTGGAAATAGGACATTTTGCAGTGACATTGCATGTAGGTGACCTTACTCAAGGACCAAGGCGGATCCGGGTTTAGGGCGTTCCAGGTTTAGGACTATCGGGGTTTAGGGTGGTTCCAGGTTTAAGGTTATTCCTGCTGGGAATAGGGCGTATCCTGCTGCCTGAGTTCCCCTTGAGTTCTCACTGGGATTCAGACAGTATTTTTTGGGAGACAGAAGGCCAGTGGGGGTGGATTTGGGCAGAGAATGTGGATTTCCCCAGAATGTGATTGTAGACGGCTGGTGTGAGTTCGGGAATAAAGAGTTGCTGTTTGAATCTACAAGCTGTGTGGTGGCTCGTGATTTTGTGCCCAGCCAGACTGCGGCAGGGAACATCCAGGGGAAAAAAACTCACAGAAACAGGTAAAAGAGACAGAATCGACAAATCACAAATACTTGCCATGTCTGGAGTTCGGTGTAGGTGGGCAAGTGTTATGAATGAAGCAAAAAACATTTGGATGTTATTAGATCATTTGTATTTTCATATACAAAGAATGGAATTAAATTCTATCCTGTGGGTTTTATGGAATCTTTTAAATTTTATAAGCAAGAGAAGAATTGACAGATTTTGATTTGGAAATACTAATTTAGGAACAATATATAGAAACATTCTGAGTAGGAATTTTTGGAATTAGACAAGAAAAGATGACTTTGAACTACTCAAAGACTTCTCTCACCTTTTAAAACATATTTGGGAAGTGCTAAAGTAGTCAGTAGTCTATAAATACAGAGAACATATAATTTATTTTCTAAACTAAGATACTTTGGAGATTGAAAGGGATGTTACCAGTAATTACATCAGATTAACATATGCCCAAACATCTTTGGGCAAGTAAACATGTATATTGACTTATTCAAAATTCAATACAAAAATTTTAGATACAAATTAGATGTAGATTTAGATATCTCTGCTCCCTATTTGTGAACAAAATACTCTATAACAAGGCATTCAAGACACCTATATAGGGAAGGCTCAAGAAAATAGCCTTTGGATAGATTAATGTTGAGAGCCATCTGTGGGCTATGTGTGCACTACTTTGGCATCACTGCCTAGTGAATAGGAGAATCTGGTGTCTGGGAACTTCCGGTGGAAATTTCCTCTGGCCAACACTGCAAACACATGTGACTGGTCAAGCTCTGCCTGGTCCCACACAGCACCAGAGATGGGATGACCTGCTGCAGCCACACATCCTCTCCGAGATGGATGTGACCTTCCAGGATGCCAATCAACCTGTTGACAGCAAGATATCAGGAAGCAAGAGTCCACCCCTGAAACCTTATCCCTGCCTTTAGTGTACCCCCTTAAATAAACCACAGAAGCCATTTTCTAATTGTCTACCTAGAGCTCCTGTGCTTCATCCTTTAAAACTAGAATTCTGACTCTGTCTTTTGTCCTTCACTAATTATTTCTGACTTTAAATTCTTTGGAGCCTTATCCCTCCGAGCAGGCAAATTTCCCTGGTGAGGTTCTGGTCACCCCAGAATAGATTAATTTCCATGATGCTTTGGGGAGATTTCTAAGCATGTGGAACAAATCTGAAAGCAGTAGGATGAGGAGGGGCATTGCTTCAACTGCTCTGAGGATGGCTGTGGAGCCTGCACATTCTGATGGATTTCTATGCGGCAGTCCTTCTCATTTCTGACGGAACTATCTGGGAAGGAAGCAATACTATTTATTTCTTACCTGAGCAGATGTTCTTTGTTCAAATAAATGGGTATACGTTATTTTCATTTGCAACAGCAGGAAATTAGACATGTTGTTCCCTCAGGACCCAAACTTTTAAGAAACAGATCCAATTTAACAATTGCTGTGAGCCTGCCTTCCTAATTGAGCTATTGATCCCTATCACTCCAATATCAAGTAAACTCTGCCAAAGAGGAAGAAAAAGTATTTACCTAATCTGCTTTCTCTTAACTTCTTAATTCTGACAGCAGGGTATGATTTGTGTTCAATTTGGGTCCTTTGATAAATATAGTGATACCTAAAAGAGTTACCTTATTTTATAGAAATAGCACAATCTTTACTTGAAACTAACAAATCCACATTCTTTAGAGAATAATTATATATAGTGAATAAAAGGATTGCATACAATAAATAAAATGCACGAAGTGAGATGGCTCAAGCAGTCAAATTCGTAGCAGCAGAAAGCAAATTGGTGGTTTCCATAAGATGAGAAGGGATTGCTGGACTTTCTGTGACATGAGCGAAGAGTTTCAGTCTTTCAAGATCAGAATGTTTTAGAGATTGCCTTTCCAACAATGTGCATATAATTAGTAATACTGCACTGGATACCTGATATTTGTTAAGGTAGATTTCATATTATGTGTCTTATTAAAATAAATCAAAATTTAAAAAACATACAAACACACCATTCTAACAAAATTCTACCAAGTGCCCTTATAGAAATTATTATGTTCATGATCAATTTAAACAAATGTATAACCTGTGCATATGTTGGTTTGTATGTACATATATAAGTATCTTAGAGTAGAAAAAGCTAATAAATTAAGGAATGTTAACTCAAATGTCTCCTTATACTCATATACGTATAGAAGAATAAATTAATTTTAAAAATAGGAAACAGTGCACATACTATGCTATTTTTGATGTTGATGAGTGTTATTAAGTATAATTGAATTTTACAGAGGAAAATAATACACATGGGCTGGGGATGTAGCTAATTGGTCTAGCACTTGCCTAGTTTGCACAGGCTTGTGCAGTCTCTAGCATCCCCAAATCATTACCACCATCATCACTATCATCCTCACTTAAAAGATGACAAAATTGTTCAATTTCAAATTCCAGTAAATGTTTTCTTCACAAGCAAGGATATTACTAAACAATTTCCATTGAGGTTAAGAAATTTGACTATAAAACATCTTGAGATAGTAGGATTTTAATGTGTTTTGCTAAAACATTATTTCCAATAGCCAACAAGCAGAAGTCTAAATATCTGCCATTGGATGAACTGATATAATGTATGGTATATGAATACTATAAAATATTATTCAATTTTTAAAAAGAAAGAAAACCTATCATATGCCACAACATGGGTAAACTCTAAAGACGTTATGTTAAATTAAACAATCCAGGCACAAAAGGAGTAGTCCTGCACGATCCCACTGAAGTGAGATGGCTCAAGCAGTCAAATTCGTAGCAGCAGAAAGCAAATTGGTGGTTTCCATAAGATGAGAAGGGATTGCTGGACTTTCTGTGACATGAGCGAAGAGTTTCAGTCTTTCAAGATCAGAATGTTTTAGAGATTGCCTTTCCAACAATGTGCATATAATTAGTAATACTGCACTGGATACCTGATATTTGTTAAGGTAGATTTCATATTATGTGTCTTATTAAAATAAATCAAAATTTAAAAAACGTTTCCCTTATTTGTCATTTTTGCCAATGAAAACAAATCTTTGGTTTTCAGTAATGAATCCTTGATATTAATTTTTAACATAATTTTTGTGGGTATTGGTTATTCTTATTTTATGTAAACTTTTTGAATTATGCTATTGACTAATTGAATATTAATTTAATTTTATGTTTCCTACATTTTTCTGTTTACCCTTTTACCCCAGGTATTATTTTTATATTTTTGTTAATTATTGTTTCATACCACATATACTATTTGAATAATGAATATACAAATAATGATAATAAAACAAATAGTTACCTAAATAACAGCTTCAAAAATGCATCTTCTATTTAATTATTATACTCTGTATATATGTTTAAGTTACCATAATGTATATCATAAAAATGTAAAAATACCTTTTCATTAAAAATATTTTTTAAAAAACAAATAGAAGCTAACCAATAACAATTTTCCATATCTTTGTTTGACCTTCACATAGGTGACTATTATACCAAATTTTGTGCTTATTGTGTCCTTGTCTTTATGGTTTTATAACCAACCTGTAAGATTTTTCTGAATATTATATTATTTGATCATTTTTGTGAAGAAATATCTTTAATTTCACAATAAATATAGATTAAGTTATCAAATTATATTTTAATGTATTCAGAAATACAAATTAAGAAATGGAACATTTTTATCACCATAAAAATTTCCGTTTTTGCTATTGTGAAGGCAATTCCCTCTCCTATTCTTCAGGTTTTGACAACTATCTAATTCCTTTCCCTGCAGTTTTGCCTTTTATAGGATGTTGTCTGTATGCAATATGGTATCATTTTTTGTATCTTGTTTCTTTTACTGAGCATAATACTTTTGATATGCTTACATTTTGCACTTGTATTAGTAGTTTGTTCCTTGCTGTTGCTGAGTAGTACTCCTTGTATGTGAATTGCAGTTTGGTTACTGTTGCCTAGTTTTGCATGTTTTGGGATTGCATATAAAGAACTCACACTGCACACAATTATTTTGTGACTTCTTCATTTCTCATTGTGATGCATGAACTACTCAGCCATATGGATGCATATAAATGTAGTTTAAATATCTTCATTATAGAGTAATATTTCACTGCATAAAAAACACTATAAGTTATATGTATATACATATATGTATGTGTATATATATATATATTTCTTAGTGAAGACATTCAATGTTTCTCCTATTAAAAACCAGAATACTATTTAAAATCCTATGTAAGTCCCTTGGCTCAAATGTATAATAATAGTTCTAGGGAAAAAAAAACTGCTATGTGATAGCTTAGTTGTGTCTTGTATTTTCATATCAGAAAGTAGATGCCTAAAAATAGAATATAATTGAATCAATGGTTCAATGTCAATTCCAAATATTGGGTAAATAGGCCACTTTATATTGGGCAACAGCAGGTGGGTCAGTATAAAAACTGAATTGTGCTGTGTATTATGGTGTATAATGTTGTATAATGGTGTACAATGGTGTATAATTATGTGTATAATGGTGCAATGTATTATTGTACATTGATCATATCTATGAACCATCCATTCTTTCTTATCAGTGAAATACACAGCATTGGTTTTTGTACAATTATTATTTTGGTTTTGTTTGATTTTGGTATTTTGTATTGCAAAATATATATATATATATATATATATCTTGACACGAAGCCTTTGTCGAATATATTGAAAATACCCTCTAGTTTACTTCATTTTATTCTATTATTATTTATTTTAACAAACAGAAGTTTATTTATTTAAGGTAGTCAAAAATTATTTAAGGTAGTCAAATTTATCAGCATTTCCTGTATATTTTCCTCTGTGTTTGTTTTATTTAAAAAATGTTTTCTTGTCTCATTTTCATTGACATCATTTACAATTGTTTTAAAATTTTATCTTTCATACTATCATGCCTCATTTATCTAGAATAGACACCATTTTTTGTTGTAAAACAGATATCCACTAATTAATTTTCTTATGGAAAAATACACTATTATGCCATTTTTTAAATGTTCTTTAGTTTTATGTATTTAAAGAGGAAAGGGTAGTTTACAGTGTTTCCAGTCTAATTGGAAATTTTAAAGTTATATTTAAGTATTCCAATTAAAACAGAGTATTCTCCTTATCTTCAATAACTTTCCAATATTTAAAAAAGTCTTAGGTTGACAAGTCTGGTCTCTCTCTGCATCAATACCTTCAATTACGCTAGCTTTGTAAGTCTTAACATTTCAAGTGAAAGTCCTCATTGACTTTTTTTAATGTTTATTTTTAATTGTTCTTTTTAGTTATACATGACAATAGAATGTATATTTTTTATTGGTTGTTCAAAACATTACAAAACTCATGACATATCATCTTTCATACATTTGATTCAAGTGAGTTATGAACTCCCATTTTTACCCCAAATACAAATTGCAGAATCACATCAGTTACACATTCACAATTTTTACATAATGCCATATTAGTGACTGTTGTATTCTGCTGCCTTTCCTATCCCCTACTATCCCCAATGTATTTTGACATATCATACATACAATGGAGTATAATTTTCCATTTTTGTGATCATACATGATTATACATGATGTGGAGTTACACTTGTCATGCATTCATATATAAACATAAGAAAGTTATGTCTTTCCCATTGCCATCTCCCCTCTCTTCCCCCCACTACACCCTGTGCAATTGTGAACCAACACTCCCCCACTTCTCCTTGCCTCCTACTGCATATCAGAGAGAACATATGGCTTTTTTTTTTGTAATTGACTTATTTCACTTAGCATAATAGTATCCAGTGCCATCTATTTACTGGCAAATGCCATAATCTCATTCTTCTCTGTGGCTGGGTAATAGTCCATTCGTATGTATGTAGCACATTTTCTTTATCCATTCTTCTGTTGAAGGGCAGCTAGGTTGATTCCATAGATTAGTTATTGTGAATTGAGCTGATATGAACATTGATGTGGCTGCATCACTATAGTATACAGACTTTAAGTCCTTTGGGTATATGCCAAGGAGTAGGATAACTGAGTCAAATAGTAGTTTCATTTTAAGTTTTTGAAGGAATTTCAATCCATACTGCTTTCCAGATTGGTTACACCAATTTGCAATTGGGAATTTCTTTCTTAATAGGCTTTTGATGATGTCTTCAATTTCATTGTGTGGAATTGATCTATTTAAATTTTATATGTCCTCCAGATTCAATTTGGTTAGGACATATGTCTCTAGAAATTTGTCAATGGCTTTAAGATGTCCTATTTTATTAGAGTATAAATTTTCAAAAGAGTTTCTGATTATCGTCTGTATTTCAGTGGTGTCTGTTGTGATACTTTCTTTTTCATCATGAATTTTGATAATTTGAATTTTTTCTTTCTTTGTTAGCTTGGTTAAGGGTTTATCAATTTGATAAAAATTGATTTTTTTCAAGGAACCAACTTTTTGTTTTGTCAATTTTTTGGATTGTTTCTTTTGTTTCAAATTTGTTGATTTTAGCTCTGATTTTTTATTATTTCCTGTCCTCTACTGCTTTTGCTGTTGATTTTTTTCTTCATTTTCTAGGGCTTTGAGATATAATGTTAAGTTGCTTATTGGTTAAGTTATTTGTTGAACTCAAAACAATGAACTTTCCTCTTAGCATTGCTTTCATAGTGTTCCAGAGATTTTGATATGTTGTATGGATATTCTAATTTACCTCTAAATATGTTTTTTTTTTATCCCTGACTTTTTCTGATATCCATACATCTCGAGGTTTTAGAGTAACTTCTATTTTTTAATTTACCATTGATTTCTAATTTCATTCCATTATGATTTGATAGGACCCAAGGTATTGTCTCTCTCTCTTTTTTTTTTTTTTTGTATTTACTAAAAGTTTCTTTGTGGCCTAAGATGTGGTCTATTTTAGAGAAGGATCCATATGCTGCTGAGAAGAAAGAAATTCAGTTATTGATGGATGAAATATTCTCTATATGTCTTTTAAGTGTAAATTATCAATTGTGACTTTTAGTTCTATAGCTTCTTTATATAGTTTTGGTTTGGAGGAGAGAGGTATGTTAGTGTAACCCAGTATTTTTGTGATGTGGCCTACTTGCTTCTAGAAACTGAGAAGGATTTTTTGATATGCATAAATGCTCCATTTTGGGGGGGCATAAGTATTTACAATTGTTACGTATTGTTGATGTATAATTTCCTTAAGCAGTATGAAATGTCCTTCTTTGTCCCTCGTGATTAACTTTGGCTTGAAGTCCACCTTATCTAATACAGGATAAAAACTCCTGCTTGTTATACAAGATCTATGTGAATAATATGTTTTTTTCCCCATCCTTCTACCTTCACTCTGTGGATGTTTTTGCCTATGAAATGAGTCTCTTAGAGTCAATATATTGTTGGATCTTATTTTTTAATCCAATCTGCCAGTCTATGTCTTTTGATTGATGAATTTAGGCCGTTTACATTCAATTTTACTCTTGAGCTATGCTTCTTTTTTTTAATTCCCTGTCATTTTGATTTGTTTCTAGTTTGTAATTTGAATTAGTTTCTCCTTTGATTCACTGTTTTTTTAGTGTAGTTCCTCCCTTTGCTGGTTTCACTTATATTTTTTATTTCTTCTTCAAAAAATATTGAATATGTTTTATAGTGCAGGCTTTCTACCATGAATTCTTTTAACTTTTGTTTACGATGGAAGATTCTTATTTAGTCATCAATTCTGAAGCTTAATTTTGCTGGGTATAGTATTCTTGACTGGCATCCATTTTCTTTGAGAGCTTAGTATATAATATTCTAAGCCCTCCCAACTTTAAGGATGTCCATTGAGAAATCAGCTGAGATCTGGATTGGTTTCCCGCTAAATGATATTGGTAATTTTTCTCTGGCAGTCTTTAAAATTCTGTGCTTATTCTTTTATGTTAGGCATTTTCATAATAATGTGATTTGGTGTCGTTCTATTGTAATTTTGTATATTAGGGGTGCTGTAAGCCTCCTGGATTTGATTTTTCATTTTATTCTTTGGGCTTGGAAATTTTTCTAATACTATTTTATTGAAAAGATTGTGCATTCTTTTGGTTTGTATCTCCAAGCCTTCAACTGTCCTGATAAATCTAAAATTTCACCTTTTCAGGATATCTCATATTTCCTGGAAGTTCTGTTCATGATCTCTTAATATCTTTTCTCTATGGTCAACTTTGTTTTCAGGAGTATATGTTTTGTCTTTAATGTCTGAAACTGTCTTACAAGTAATCTAGTCTGTTGGTAAATGGATTCATTTGAATTTTTAATTTAGTTTATTGATTCCTTCATTTTGAGGATTAATGCTTGTATTTTTTTCAGAATCTCTGCTTCTTTATTGATATGACATTTCAATTCCTGATTTTTCTTTCTCATTCCACTCCTTATACCGTCCTTTACCTCACAGATCAATTTAACTATGTATAGTCTAAACTCTTTCTCTGACATTTCTTCCACTGTTATGTCAATGGTTCTGTTTTTGGAGTAAGTTGGTTTGATTGGGGTGATTTTTTCCCTTGATTTTTCATATTGTTTGTATTTCTACCCTTCCTACAGTATGGAACTAAGGCGATACAGTTTCTACCTTGTGGACTTATACTGTCCCTGAAGGTTTCTAGTACCTTATTGTTTAGGGGAAGACAGATAATAGCAAGAACAAATGCAAACAATATGGAGCATTAAACTAAATAGTTCCTACTATTTTATCTGTAATGTTTATTATCACAGTTATTGCCTAAAAAATAACAGCAAGTTGCAAAAGGGATTAAATTTTCAAATGGTGAACAGGGAGAGAATGGAAGTGATATGTGATGTGATGATTATGAGGGAGAAAGAGAGAAGACAGAAGTAAAATATTAAAGGTAGAGTAAAAGAACAATAGAGGCTGGCTGTTAATGGTAGAAAAAAACAGAGAATCAAGGAAAACAGGTAGGTGAGAGAAAATATACATACATATAAATAAATTTAAAAAAATAAAAATAAGAATAAAAGAATACAAAATAAAAATGAAATATACTAATCATACATCTCCTAGTTCTCAAAAAAGTAACTTGCTTCAAAAATGCTAGAAATGAAGGGAAAAAACAAATATGAGTATGTATAAATGTCCATAAACTATTATGGTCACAATTAAAGAGAGAAAGGGAAAAAAAGAAAAAAGGAAAAAAAGAAGAGGAAAAAAATATCTCTATGAAAAATTAAACAATTCTTTCTATTAGATTTCCAAATATTCTCAGCTTCTCTTCTCAGCAATTTTAGCTGGAGTCATATGGAGCATGATGCTCCACCCTCTGAATTGCTAGAGTGAGAGAGGGAATCTCATAGATGGAATTCTGGATTCAGACTTTAGGCTTAGGTGGGCTCCAGACTCTTCACTGAATATCAATTGGTCTGGATATTTTAAACCAGTGCACCTCCAGTTCCCAGCAATTGCTGGCCCATCTGGAAGACTGTACCCCATGGATATCCCCTGGGTTCCACTTGTGTGGTGGAGGAGCCAATTCTTAGCACACTGCATGACCCACAGATCCCACATTTCCTGGTTTTGGGTTCTGTCTCCAAACTCAATCATTCCAACCTCTTCCCTTCCCAGATCCAGGCCAGACACCTCTCTCCCAGCCAGTCCTGCACGCAACTGGATTCGAGGGGTGGGGTAGGGGCATAGCCAGGTGGTTGTACACAACTGGTTGTCCCCTGTGTAAACTTCTCCCCATGTTTGATTTTCTCCTGGGTCACTTAAGCACTCTCTATGGCATGCAGTGTGCATTTACCAGGCCTGTATTTTGGGCCAAACACAGGTTTGCCAGGAATTGGCCCCCTCAGCTGATGGCTTCCACACCATGATTGCAGAATAGTTCCTTCCTTTGTCCTCCACATACCACCAAGAGTGATGGTGGCTTATTTCCTGTACAAGATTATTGTGCAGGGCTCTTTTCAGTTTAGTTGGGCAATGTCCTTGATTGCTAAATACTCTGAACCCAGACATACTTCAGACCTCCTAAAATTCCCTTCTCCCTCCACTTTGCTTATGGTGGGGCACTCTAGCTGGTGCTTCTCCCCATCTGTGGCAGTATCTGTGCTGCTGGAGATTTCTTCCTTAATTTATTCTATCCAACCTCCTGAGATTCTGATCTGCTATGAATATCCAGTTTTAAATTCCAGTAAAATGGCCTGTCTTCTTTCTTAGTTACATGACACAGAGCAGCCAGGAAAGTGACCTGCTCTATTCCACAGACTTGAAAACTCTCCTCATTGATTTTTTTTTTCTTTAAAATTTTATGTAAACAAATAACGTGTTAAGTCCTATTGTGAATATCAGAATCTGGGGCTAATTAGAAACTAGTTTTTGTGATATTGTTTACTGATGAACATAATATTCTTCCTTCTTTCAGAGATATTTTAGTGGTCTGAATAAAGCTTTATATTTTTTCCATTAATAATTTAAATCTATATTTTGTATATGTACTGGGAGACTTCATCTTCTTCTGCTGTTTTAGAGCATACACCTTTTAGTTTCTACTCTGTGAATTTTGCCTGAATTCTTAAAGCACTATGATCCAAAATTATTAAGTGTATTTGTCTCTTCCTGAAAAACGTAAACACCTTAAATCACTATACAGAAGATAATTTCAGCAGGGTGTGGTGGTTCACCAGAATAACAAGTTTGAGACCACCCTTAGCAACTTAGGGAGGCCCTAAGCAACTATGACCCTGTCTCAAAATAAAAAATGAAAAGGACAGGGGATGTGGCTCAATGGTAAAGCCTCTTGGCTCAATCCTTAGTACAAAAAAAAATGACTTTAACCCAATTTATACTTCAAGATATGCTTATTATTCATAACTATACTTCAAAATCATTTTTGACATTATTTGCATTGCATATGTATGGCTTTAGAATAATTTGGTGATTATTGTCTGGGTCCCTTATCTCACAGAAGGTTTCAGTATGGTTATTGAGTCAGTCAACTTTTGCTGCTTAACAAGCCACCCTAAAATTAAATGGCTTAAAACAATAAGCATGTATTGTTATCATGAGCCTCCAGTTAGCTATATTGTTCTGTTGGGACAGGCACAACTGATTTTAGAGGGGCTTGCTCTGTGTTTAAGCCCACCTGATAGATTAGGTGGAGCTGGCTGCTCTAAGATGTCATCATTCACTATCTAGCAGGTTAGCCTGGATTTGTTGAACTAGAGACGTCAATATTGAAAAAGGGAAAAGTATATAAACTCACTTAAGATTTAGGCTTAGAATTGTCAAAACATACATCCCATTTTTTTTCTTTTTTTTTTTTTTTTTGTGGGTCAAAGCAAATCACAAAGCTGAATTCAGAGACAGAGAACAGACTACCCATGTTGATGTGATAGTCCCTAAGGCACCACTGTAATGTCGCATGGTGCAGAATGTTTTGATGTTGTTGTTTTTGTGTTTTTTTCCACTACCATGGTTATCATTCTTATTCTGTCATTTTTTTCTGAATTCATTATTTGGGATATTGCACTTATCAGTTTGTCATTATGTTGAAATGTAGATCATACCAATTGAAAGATGGGATGTTCAGTATGTGCACACATTTCATTTTTGTTTGGTTATTTTGGTGTTTATAAATTTCAAACTTAATGAACTAGTGTCATGGAAATTTCACATGTTGACAATGACTTTGGAACCTTATAGATTCAGTTATTGTCAAATCCACTACTGATTTTAGAAGGGCTTGCTCTGTGTTTCATTCATGGCAGGGTTTTCTCTTTCAAGTTTTTTTATATTGGAGATTTTCAATTTCCTACCCATTCCTCAGAGTCTATTTAGACATTTTGTGAGTTATTCTACAAATTCTTGATGTAGTCTATCAGAAAGGATGACAGGCCTGCCCTTTTATCTACAACAAAAAATGATTATTCCCTTGACCAGAAAAATGTATCTTTTTGCCATTTCTGATAATAATTTAAATAGACTATTTATGTTATTATGTGTGACCTGCAGTATTAGTTCTATAAATAAGAAGCAGCTATATTCCTACACTTTGAAGAATTTAAAAAGTAAGTTATTTATTTTGATATCCCATTGATTCTATAATGTAGCCTTTAAAACAGAAAGAACTGAGGTAGAAAGAATGGAGAAGACCCAGTTTTGAGTGGAATCTTCAGTAGTGGACTTGATAATGACTGAGTCTAGGAAAAATTGTCCAAATCATTGTAAACATAGATATAGAATATAAAATTCTTTACCAGCCATCTGTCTCAGGCCTAAATAAGCATAAGCCTGACTTTGTTTTGTAAAAAATGCAATGTATCTATGTGTATATCTATATCTATGAACCAATTCTAATTTTTTGAATTTTAGTAACATTTTATTTAACATTTCAATAACATTTCATTTCACACAACATATTTTAGAATCAAGAATTAATCAATATAGAAAAAATATTTTTGAAATTTTTAAATCACTTTTTCAGACTGTTTTTGAAATTAAGTATATATGTTAAGCCAACAGCATATCTTAATTTAAAACCATATTTTAGTGTTCCAATGTTGATAATACATCATTACCATCCTCTTTGAGTGTAAATTTTCAACAGATTTGAATAAAAAAAATCTAAAAAAAAAAAAAAAAAAAATGAAGGAGAGAAAGAAGCCCTCCCTCCCACAAATCCAAAATAACAAACACACACCCTACACTTTTTCTTCCAAAATAACAACTGGACTTTTCTTTTCTTTTTTTTAATAATCAGACATGCTGAGAAACAACATCCTTTTTAGAAGAGGCCATGATTGGAGACAAATGGGACCTAATCTCTACCTAGAGGTTTGAGTGAACAGCCTTCACACAGCTGGCTCTGCATAATTTCATGCTGTATCAAAAGAAAAATACATTGCTGAAACCAGGAATGCAGGCCAAAAGGTAGTGTTATCACAGCAATTAGTTGATACAAACTCTTGTAAATTTCTCTGGTTGTATTAGTCAAGGACTATAGTAGTTATATATATATATATAATATAATCCACAGTTTTTACTTATCTCCAGAATGAAGCTCAATACTACCATTTCCAAGTTTTCCCAATCATCAAATTGTTATCACTCAATAAAGCTGAATTCATTTTACTGAATAATTTGTTGTAGAAATTGATGCTAATTATTTTTCATTCAAAGGAAAAGATTTGATTATTGACTTGTAAATATTTGAAAGCATATTTGTCTATGCTTTGGTCACCATCATATGAAATGGTTTCTAGAATGGATCATGGAAAATAGTAATGAAGTAAAGGTGCCACTCTATCACTATAAACATTTTAGGTGCAATATCAGGGCTAAAGTCATATATTGTGTGTCCAATAAAATGTAAGTTTTATTCTGAAAGTCCAGGGCCTGTCTGTGGAATACTATAAATTCTTTAGTCCTGAATAGAACACATAGCCCAGTGATACATTTTAGAGAAGAATGTGAATTTGAGAATACAGCTATGCATTATACAGGATAACTACCATACTATTGCAGAGTAAATAATCATATTTTGCAGTTCAATTTATAAAATAAGAATAACACATTCAACGTTCTTACACAGGATCTTTGACTGGACTAAAATGCCTCTGTGATGGAAGGCCAAGAAAAAATAATACCCTTGATCTATCTTCTAGATATAAGAATATTATAGTTAATTAAGTCTTCTGATGTCACTAGCAAAAAAAGAGTGGAGGGTAAGTCTGACTCGGATGCCTCGGCACTTCTATTATGAATGAATGAATTTCCTTCTGTAATTAACTGACTGTACATTTTAGCTAAATACTGGAGAAAACTTGGAAAAGGAAGGCACTGTTCATGCTTCAAAATTGACAGTCAGCAATGTGAAAGATAATAAATCTAAGGATCCAACTGTTTCTCTCATTGGCAGTAATAGAACAGCCACTTTAGGGTCTGCATTTTTGGTTAATTAGCACACCTCTCAGGTGGTAAAATTAATAGTCTTCAGCTTGGTGTGCTTTAATGCCACCCAAGGCATGCTGTTATCGTTCAGAAATGTGCTGCCTGCCAAGTGCTACTGCTTAATCCACATAATTAACTTAGTACTATAATAATTGGACTATTTTACAAATAATATATGGAAGGAAAAAAGGAGAAATTATATATATACAAAATTTATGCATAAATATGAAACACATATTTACATATATATTCATATACACACATCTACACACACACACATATATATATTTTGTTATATCTAGTTTTGGAGAGTCCATTGTCAATTGTCACTGTAGAGATAATAGAATGTGCCAATCATCTGGCTAGTAAGAGTTATTAGAAATATAACAATATCTATAAAAAGATCAGGTAACAAAGATGTTTCAGTTACACTGACTCCATCTTTTTTGTTGTTGTTGTTGTTATCAGTGATTGAACTCAGGGGCATTCAGCCACCAAGCCACATCCCTAGCCCTATCTTGTATTTTATTTAGAGACAGTCTCACTTTGTTGAGGTTGGCTTGAACTTGCCATCCTCCTGCCTTAGTCTCGTGAGCAGCTGTGATTCCAGGTGTATACTACCACATCCAGTCTCTGACTCCATCTTTACATCAGCTACATGGTTTATTTTCTACTTTGGTAACCATCATCTTTCCATTTTTACTGATGAATAAAATGAGCTTAAAAGTTAATTATAACTTGCTCCAAATCATACAAATATTAAATGTTTGGCTGACATTCCAGGCCGGATAGTCTCACTCTACATCTTGTACTTGTATAAATTGCATTTTAAAGTTATTTACAGTTTTAAAAATAAGAATTTGCTTACATATTTACCAATACAGTTTTTAATGATTCAAGGAAACTAATTGCAAGTATCATCTATTTTTATATTTTTGCAAAATATCATGTTTCACCTTACAATATCCTTTTATGGTAACAGCTGTCAATAAGTTTGATACAAAAGAAATGCACTTAAACAAAATAATGGGCATCTATGACAAAGACACATCTAGTGTTATGTGCTATGGCATCAAGTTCAAGCAGTTTTATAAATAATCAAGAACAAGGCAATAATGTCCATTCTTTCTACTTCTATTCAACATAATGTTAGGAAAAAACCTACCCAGAACAATTACCTAAGAAAAATAAATGGAAGGCATTCCAATCAAAAAAGAAGTAAAATTGTTTGCTGATGGCATGATCTTCAGTGTGGAAAATGATAAATACTCCATGAAAAAATTATTAGAAAAAAACAAATTCTCAAAAGTTGTAGCATTTGAACTCAATGCTAAAAAATCAGTAGCATTTCTATGCACTGAAATGAACAATATAAAAGAATTACATCTTTTGATAACACAGTGGTAAAATGCTTGTTTTATTCCATGGTCTATGCTAACTCTTAATGTAAGTCCCATACTATTTGTTTTTCTGTTTTTTTTTTTTTTTTATTGTTGCTGCTCTTCAAATTTTATTGCAATGCAATGAGATAACTGCAGAGGTTATGTAATCCCATTCAAAGAGGACTTTGTCCTTTTGATTATCAAAATGATAATGATATTCAATATTATTTGTATGTTTATTCTGTGCCATGCAACTCTTCTAATTAGAAACATAATATCACATTAAGTCACAAGAAGTGCTATTTGAAGTAATTACCCATTTTACAGATTAGGAAAATGAGAAGTAGTTTGAGTAATTTAATTGAGGTCACATAGCTACTATATGTTGGAGCTGGAGTGTAAACACCATAAATTTGGTGCCAGAACTTAAACTCTTTAATATAGAGGTTCAAAAGAACATCATATATGTGCTAGGAACACACCCTATTTTATATATATATATATATATATATTCCCAATATTTTGATGAATAAAACAAATGTTTTGTTATTTCATCATTAACAAATAAATTTGTCATAAATGAGATAAAAATTAATATTCTTTCTGCTAGATTTGTTTCTTAAAGGCATTTTTTACCCTAGAAATATATGTGGATTAGTTAAATAAAACTATACGTTAGCCTAGTTTAAATGCTGATAGTTACATCAATATGGAGTTTGTGCATTATTACAGAAATCAAGAAAGAATAAAAAATGTAGATTGACAAACTAAAACAAGCCTCTATCTTCTTATTAAAAAGAAATAGGAATATGTCCCTGGAAAGACTGCATAAGAAAAAAATGTTAAATATATTCTGCGTTGTGACTCGTGTTCCTGAATGTCTACTATTAAAGTTTCTGTCTTCTGTCTTCACATCATTCTTCCTGCTGTCCCACCAAGACACTCACCTGGGAGATCTCTACTACCATATACTGCAGTAGGCCTGGCTGACTGATAATTCCCTCTCTCTCTTTTCCTGTTATTTTCTTTTGCTTATGTCACCAGTTTTCAGGTTTGAAGACTTTGAATTTCACATGTAAGGAAAAAATAAAATAATTGCTTATATTCTTATTGGTGTTGGCTTACTCTGCATCAATCTGGCCATCTGTGATGGCTTTCTTTGAATCAGAAGAGAAACATCCTAATATTTAGTTCTTATTAGGTTTTTGCCTCCATTTCCTATATTTGTCTCATATTTGCTAAATAGGAAATTTCCCTGTGGAAATCCACACAGTTTCTCCCACGATTATCTTCTTAAAGAATTTCTGCCAATCTTTTTTACACTAAACACTTTAAAGCATCATGATAATACTAATAACTATAAGGTACTACTATCTCATTAGTTCTTCCAAGCTAACTGTGAGTGAGACATTCTTATTCTGATTTTGCGGGTATAATAAGACACAGAGAATTTAAGTAACATGCCCAAGGACATATAGATAAACATGACCAAGTTTCAACATTTACTCCAGAACTTCATAGAAACACCAAAAATTGAGAATATATTCCCTAGAAGATCTCTGAATGATGAAGTTTTACTTTCTTTCAACTTACTTTTAGATCTTCTCTATATCTGCTGCAATTAAAATCGGTATCAACATAAATAGCAAATTTAACATAAATAGCATTCTCATTGATCTGGAGACCTTACCCTTCTCATGCCTACTAAGGCAAGAGCCATGTGATGATACACAAGTAGCTGATTTCTCTATTTCACACTCCTGTACTGTGCAAGGCATAGCTTACAACTGAGTTTCATCTGTACTTGGAATGAAAATTTGGACCTCCGTGTATTGTTGCTCGAATTATGATTTCCTAACTACTAACACCTCAATCCCAATTCATCTGTGGGTCTTGATCTCTCTGTCTGCCTCTCTGTGTTTTCTTTTTTTCACCCTGTTGAGTTCTTGCTATGAGATATTTAGGTCTCTAAATCTATCTAAAATGATCATGGATAAATATTGTTTACCTGAAACTCTGATGTCATGGCTGCTTTGCTTATGTTGTTTGTTGAGGTTGTAATTTCATTCTTTCTTCTAGGTCTCTGATAAAATCAATCTTGATCTTACCTTACTCTGCTCTGTGTTCTTGCCCACATTCTTGAAGATCTACACCAAAGACCGTGATTTCATTAAGTAGAAATATTCTGTCTCATTTTGTAGCCCTTGAAGACCTTTGTAGTATTCTCGCTGTCTGGGCATATAAGAGTATTGATTAGATGATTGATGTCTTTATCCAAGTGTATTTGAAAGTCATAGCTACTTCCCCATCCTTGACTTTTTTGTATAATAACTAGCAAAATTTATTCCTCTTTATACTTATTTATGTATTTGTCTTTATATTCTCCAAACATCAGTGCATTAATTTTGACAGGGCCCAATGATACAGTCTTCAATGACACTAGGCCCTAAGACAATACCTCAGAATAGTCCCTTTAGAACACAGCTACCTGAAACAATATCTGTTAATTTTAAACATGAATTCAGTGACAGGTAAGACATTCTAGCTATTATTGAATCTGTAGAATGTGGCCTTCTGAGTATAATTAAACAATTGAACACATTTCTAAAAGGCAATTTAAATGACCCATCCCTGTGGATCCACAAGGCAAGTAACTTCATGTGCACCCAAAGTTTTCAGCAACTATTTCTACTATGAAAGGTTTGATGCATTTTAATTAATTATCTTAATGAGACTGACTGCAAATTTACTGAATAAGGTACATTGACAGAATTAAATGGGCTCTGGAAATGCATTTTTTATTATCTGTCTACCTTTGTAGGTTCCCCAGATTCTAATCAAATTTCTACAGGTATTTTCAATTACTTTTTAATTTGTTTTACAGTGTATTCGCTATGTGTCTCTCATTTAACTAGAAGCCATTGATGTTATCTATCCAAATACTTCACCTGAGCTTTTTTCTTTTCTTTTTCTTTTTTGGCTCAATTATCTGAAGTCTTTCAGCTCTGAAATCCTCAGCATATTCTTTGAGATTGAAGAGGAAAATGGTCTATGATGTGTCTCTCTCTTGAATTCTCATTTCTCCCTTTCAAAAGAGGCAGAACATTTATGATTGATAAGGGTATGGTGGTCATAATAATGGAAGGTCTTGGTAAATCATACTTGTGGGGAGGTATTTGAAACATGAGCTTGGTTAGCATGTAGATGAGAGTGCTGGACATGAAACTTAGGATATCATAATAGAGAACTTCATATTCTCAGGCTGCTTTATTATGAGAACATTGACTTGTTGTGTAAAAATTTAGAGGGCGATATGAAGATCAATTTGTATAAGATCCAGACATGTAGGCCAAGTATAATTATATTAAAGAATGAAATGAATAAAATATGAAATGATTCACCATATCAAGAGGCTTTTAATCACTGTCTTTCAATTGAACAAAAATTTACCCGGTTCGAACAACAGGCACTATGGCACCCTGTGCAAGGAATTATATGAAGATTAATATAGCACAGTATTAAATCAGTTCAGATCTACCTATGTCACTAGCTATGGACTTAAAGTGCTCTCTGTTTTATCTGACGGACACGACCATGCACCTTCTCATTCTCTCCTGCAGTTTGGGCAGTTAACACTTACTAGTGAAGCTCCTGTTTCTTACCATAGTCATCTGTAAGAACGTTTGTCTATGTTTTGTCACTCTGACCCAAAGCAGATGCACATGCATGGCTTAATTTCCTTCTGTCTATATGGGACTAAGTCCTGATAATTTAATAGCAATTTACTAAAGGCTCAAGGATAATAAAAGGATAGTATTAAATGGATTATTCAAATAATTAAAATTAGCAGACAGATTTGTCAGAAATTAAAACCTGTAGCCCTGAAACATCCTGTATGGTTCTTTAGAGCAGGACTTACCACATATAAATGTTCATTATTAATCATTTGAGGATCTTAATAAAAATGAAGATTCCGAGTGTGTCTGAGGTAAGGCACAATTTTCCAGGTGATGTTGCTTTTGCAATTGAGGCTCTGTTTACCACATTGAGTAGTGAGGTTTTCCCAGATGTCTTTTTAATGAGCTAAAGAGCTTCCTCCCTTCCTGTCAGTCTTTCTGTATCAAAATTCAGACTCACCTCAGGGTGTCCTTAAGCACACAGGATCTGCTCTGAATCTGGTTCACAGGGAAGGAGAACTTAGAGGAGAAGGAATATCCTCTAAGGCCAAAATATTTACCATTTCCCAGGACATACTTCCTATCCCCCCAAATGACAGAATGAATGTTTTACTCCAGTGACTCAATTTCTAACTCAACCAAGAGATCCAAGAAAGAAATTATTCATAAACAGTACCAAAACAAAAGAAAAATTAACTAATCAAATAAATAAGCAATATTTAGGTTGATATTTTCTATTTTGAACTCTGTAAATTAAAGAATTGGAAGTTCCAGGAATATTTCCTATCCTTTAGAAGCTAATGTAGTGCCAATATCTGTTCACAAAAGTCCATATTAAGTCTGATCCATATACTTTAATCATCTCTCATTTAATTCTGGTGAAGAAAACCTGCACTGATTTCCTGGAGTGTTCTGAAAATGTTCAAAAGCGAAACAAAACAACACAAAGCATACATCTTTCCAGGAGAATAAATGTGTTCTTCCTTTCTTCTTTTCTAGTTCACAGGCACATCTCAGTCTAAATTCATGCTAGGGGGGCGGGGAAAGGATTTTCTGAAGAAATATATATAGAATAGAAAGAATGGTGCCTGTTCACAATAAGTCAAGCCTTTTTTTGTAATTATGCAAGTATTTTATCTCCTTGAAATTATATTTCTTATATTTCTTCATCCTCTTCTACTTTTAATTATGGTTTCTGGTTTACATTTGCACAATTAAATGGCTCTTCCTTGTCCTCCTAATACTGAGAAACAGTCTCCTTCATAAGAATTCTAAAAGCTTTACCTCACCTTAAGTTGAACTTGGCTTACAGGTTTTTCTGATTCCATGGCTTGCTGAGATTTTATAGATGTTCTTCTCCTTTTTCTTCTTTAATTGTTACTCTATACAAATATATATATAAAAATGATCAATTACAACTAAAGAACATTAACCCCAAATTTAATATAGAAAAAAAGAAATGGAGACCTCCAGCTAGCATAGATGAAAAAAGCTGAAAGTTATTGGTAAACATATCAGTTGATTATATGGTGGTCCAGGAGGCTCAGATAATAACCTTAGGAGCTAGATCCTGATATCCATTAGAAGACAGGAAATGTGGACTTTGGTTCATGCCACAGAATGTGCTGGAACAAAAGACTCTAAATCAAAACCCTTTAAAATAATTGACTTGTATTTGGAAAGGAATGATTTAAAACTCCACTGGCTTAGGTTATATCAGAAAAACTTGTCACAATTCAGAAATAAAAGCATTTTTTAAAAGAAATTGCTTCTGTGAAGAATAGAAGCCCGTGATGAAGCAAGAGACCCAAAGAAAATTGACTTCCAGATTACTCAGAAGACATTTAAATCTTTGGGGCTGTCATAGGAGAAGACATGTCTCTGAAGAAGGTCTGAAGAGTTCCCAGAGAGAAGGGGGAACTTGGCTCAGAACCAGTGGGGTTCTTGGCTTATGTGACAGAAAAGAACTTCAGCTTGTGCCATTGAAAGGCACAGACAGAGGATTACTTAGGAAAATAGGTACCCAGTCAAGGGAGAATGGGGGCACTTTCAAGAGAGAATTACATTATCTGCTATTTTTTTCTTGGCGCTTTTATTCCTTGATTTTCTTTAAGACTCAGATTTGAATAACCACAAAGTTAGTTTTACCAGTCTCTTTTTAATAAATAGGGGTCAGTATTATAGTCTGTCTTGTCCTTGATGACTGTCACCTTAAAATGTTTAGATTGTTCTGGTAAAAGCTATACTTCTTTAAAATGTTAGCAGGCCACAATTACAAAGTTTTAAAAGGAAAATACAAAAACCGTAGGAGCAAAATAAATTCAGTTTGTACAATAGTGTTGAAAACATTAGACAATCTAAATACATTTCCATTTAAATTTGGCTTGTTTATTGATGACGATGATGATGATGACGATGATGACAACAACGATGACTTTATGTTATTAATGCTCAATCTTTTAATCATCAGATCAGTGTGGTTTGGAATTCCAAACATATTTACTTATTTTTGCTTAAAGTTGATAGCCACAATACATTTAGGAACACATAAATATAAGCCTGAAAATGCTATTATTTCTAATAATTTTAGTTTTGAGGATAACAGTTTGGCAGTGTCTCTTTTTAAGCTTTTGTATTTCAGAAGGCACAAATATATTTACCATAAAAAATCCAGAAATATTAGCATCACAATTACATAAAATTTGTTTTATATATTAATTTAGCTTTTACTTTTTGACCAAATTTTAGAATTCATGGCTAAGTGAGATAACTATTACTACATTATTGACAAAATTAAAAGAATACCTTTAAATCTCTTACAAATTTAGGAGACTGTGAATGACTACAAATAGATTTATTACCCGAAGTACATCTCATATATACAATAAAAATAATTATTTGATTGAAGCAAAGAGATGTGGAGCAAATATAAACAGCAAAAATGCTGAAACTTTGACCAGTTTACATGTTAAGAACTAGAAACAACGTAACTTTATAGAAGAGAGCACTCATTGGTTATCTTACCTGTATTAAATATACCTAATTTTTATTTTTTTATACACCTCTATATCATTTAGACAAAGCTTAGACAAACCTTAAGTCCTAAACTATATATATATATATATATATATATATATATATATATATATATCGGTGTGTATGTGTGTCTAGTCATGTGTATTTAGGTTAATAAATATAATAACCTAAATAGTTGTCTAATTAACCACAATTATAAATCAATTATTTATTTATTATTTTATTTTATTTTTTAGGCAAGGTTGCAAAATGTTAATTTAATATTTCAATAATCATATCTGTCAAAGCTTGGAATGTAAAACTGGAAATTGAAAGTAAAAACCAACATTTTTTATAATATATTTTAAATATGAAATGTTTAGATTGTGTATTAAACAAGATCTTTACCCTCAAAGCCACAAAACAACAATGAAATTGACTCTAAAAGGCTGCAGTAAATAAAAGATGCCCTGTCTTCAAGGCTTAAAAGATACAACATAGCAATTATTTCAGTACTTTAAAGGTTGATCTATAGATTTAATACAATTTCTATTAAAATTTCAGGACATTTGTAGACACAGACAAGCTGATTAAGCCAGTTACATGCAAAGAAAAAAGATTGGAACAGCCAAACCACCTCAGAAACAAAAGTAATTTTTAAGGAGCTCTACTATTCCATATTGAGTTCTAATGTAAAGCTACTATAAGAGACTGTAACATTTTCAAGATGCTAGGTACATAAAGGAATCATTTAAAAGACTTTAAAACAGGTACTTAGATTTTATTTTTTCAATATTTAGTTTACCTGAGTAATAAGACCTAATAGAGACAAGAAATTATTTTAATAAAAGCAGATCACTTTGAGTAGATTTTTGTGCAGGGTGGGAGATAGGGGTTCAATTTCATCCTACTACATATGGAGTTTTCAAGGACTTAGGCATTGAACCAGAGGCCCTGCACCTCCTAGAAGAAAATGTAGGCCCAACACTCCATCGTGTCAGCTTAAGAACCAACTTCCTCAACAAGACTCCTAAAAGGCAAGAAGTAAAATCAAGAATCAAGAAAAGGGGTAAGTAATGATGGTGGAATGTGATGATCATTATTATCCAAAGTACATGTATGAAGACACGAATTGGTGTGAATATACTATGTATACAACCAGAGATATGAAAAATTGAGCTCTATATATGTAATAAGAATTGTAATGCATTCTGCTGTCATATAAATAAATAAATAAATAAAAAGAAAAGGGGATGGTATCAAACTAAAGGAGTTTCTTCACAGCAAAGGAAACAATCAAGAAAATGAAGAGAGAGCATAAAGGATGGGGGAAGATCTTTGCCATCTCCACCTCAAATAGAGCATTAATATCTAGTATATGTAAGGAACTCAAAAAACTTAACATCAAAAAAATAAATAAATATAAATAAAAATAATCCATTCAACAATGGACAAAGGAACTGAAGAGGCACTTCACAGAATAAGAAATATGATTGGTCAACAAATATATGAAATAAATGTTCAACATCTCTAGAAATCAGAGAAATACAAATTCAAACTATAAGATACAAGTAACAATAAATATTGGTTAGGATATAGTGAAAAAGGTTCATGCCCACACCGTGGGTGAAACTACAAATTGGTGCAACCGCTATGGAAAACAGTATGGAGATTCCTCAGAAAACTTGGAATGGAACCACCATTTAGCCAAGTTATCCCACTCCTGGGTGTATATCCAAAGGATTTAAAATCAGCATAGTACAGTGCAGCATCCACACCAATGTTTATAGCAGCTCAATTCACAATAACTAAGCTATGGAGCCAACCTAGGAGTCTTTTAGCAGATGAATAGATACAGAAAATGTGAAATATATATACACAATAGAGTATTACTGAGCCATGAAGAAGAATGAAATTATGTCATTTGCTGGTAAATGGATAAAACTAGAGACTCTCATGCTAAGTGAAATAAGCCACTCCCCCCAAAACCAATGGCCAAATATTCTCTCTTATCTGTAGATACTAACACACAATGAGGAGGTGGGGAAGAGAAGAACAGAAGTTTATTGGAATAGACAAAGGGGAATGAAGGGAAGGGAGGGAATTGGGGACAGGAAAGACAGTAGAATGAATTGGACATAACATTCCTATGTTTATATAAGAATACATGTTGTGTGTGTGTGTGTGTGTGTCTTTATCCTCATTTTTAGCATTTTTTATCAGTTATTTTTTCTTATCTTGACTTTCAAGTATTAGAGATTTTTATTTGCTTATTTTCATTTTGTTTTATTTTGTTTGCTTGTTTTTCTTGTTTCTCTTGTTTCTCTTTCCTTTCTTCTCCCACTAACACTCATGCTCTCCCTCTCCTTCTTTACTTTGTTTTTCCTAATTTTCTCTTCTTTATAACCATCACTTGGTATATCTCTTCTAATTTCTCTCTGTTAACATTTTGAATATTGTAAACTTTCTTCTACTTTCCTACCATACTTTCTATTCTCTTAATGAAGAGCATTTTTACTAGCTATAAAATCTATTTGGTTTATCTAATTCCTGTGCCCACTAACTAGGATGTTGCAACTATTAGTACTGTGGATGGCATAGGTGACACCTGCTGTTTACTTTCAGGCCAAATCTACTTCATGGCTATTTATTGTTTTGTTGCCTCCACCCCTCCTATTTTTGTGGTAATTAGTGTAGATGTCACTAATTAGTGTAGGCACTGGGTAATTATTGTAATGCTCTATATTGTTTGTTTTACTTGTTGCCATAGTTTGTTTTCTACTTTTTTGTGAGGTGCTGGAAATCTACATGGGGATTATGAGATCACAGGGTAGAGACTCTGCTGCTAAAATAAACTCAGGCAAGAAAAAAGTCACCGTTGATCTACACACAAATTATACACACTCAAACTTTATGAAAACTTTAATACAAAGAATAGAAAGGATTAAAAACCCTAAACTTATGGGATGGGATTGTGTCTCAGTGTTAAAGAGTGCTTGCCTAGCATGTGTGGGGCACTGGGTTTGATCTCAGCACCACATAAAAATAAAATAAAGGTATTGTGTCCAACTACAACTAAAATATACACACACATAACACACACACACATACACACACAAAACCCTAAACTTATAACCAGGCCTCAAATAGAAATGGTTAGGGATAGGCCTCAGGTCACACTCATGGACATTTACTTCTGCAGCAAAAATAGAGAGAATTAACACAAGTCATATATACATATATATCACACCTATCGGGGGTCTCAATTACATCTAGACCATTCTAGGACACATTGGCAAGAAAAGGTTGGGCACAAAAAAGGCCCACACATGAGTGAAAGAGAAATTCATCTTGACAGATGTATAAAACCCAACACAGGAATAGTAGAAATATGAATAACCATGGTAATATGACATCATTTAAAGTCTATTATTCACCAGCAACTGACCCCAAAGATATTGAAGTGGATAATGATTATAAAATGGTCAATGAATTCAAGAGAATGCAGAAAAATAACTGAATGAATTTTTAATAAGTCAGAACACAATATAATGAGCAATTCAATAAAGAGATATTGAGAATAACCAAACAAATACTGGAAATGAAGGACAAAATAAATGTTCAATTGAAAGTGTCTCTAATAGAATAGACCATGGCTGAAGACAGAATCTCAGGGCTGGAAGACAAAGTGGCTACCCTTGAACATTTTGAGGATACTAAAGAAAAGAAAATAAATAACCATGAAAGAAATGCTTATGAGCCCAGGGAAAAAAATAAGAGACCAGATTTAAGAATCACTGGAATCAAAAAGTTTGGGGACATGGAAAAGGTTTGTGGCATGGATGACTTCTTCAGGGAAATAATGAGACAATTTTACAAACCTTGAGAATGAAAATGAGATGCCTCCTCTGAATACAGGAGGCATTCAGAACCCCAAATAGGATTAAAAAAAAAAAAAAAAAAACTATCCATGACACATTATAAAATGCTTAACACAGAGAACAAGTTTAGAATTTTAAAAGCTTCAAGAGGAAAACAAGTCACATCTAGAGGAAAGTCAGAATTATTTCTAATTTTTTTAATGCAAACTCTAAAATCCAGGAGGACTTGGAATGATGTGTTCCAAATCCTGAAAGAAAATAACTGTATAACTGTCAGTGAAGATTGGTATATCCAGCAAAGCTATATTTAAGAACTGAAGACAAAATTAAAACTGTCCAAGATAAAATAGAAGCTAAAAGAATTCATGACAACTAAGCTGGCACTACAGAAAATACTTAAAGAAATAATTCACACAGAAAAAAATTAAAAACAAACCCAGAACTCACAAATAAGAAATGACTCACTTGAAGAATAAATAAACAAATGAGAAACAGAACCGACCACATTAGAAATAAATCAAACCCGCAGGAATGAAAACATAGCTCTCTATAATAACATGGAATGTAAATGTTTTCTGTTTTATATACATGGTAGAATGTTTTTAAAAACAAGGTGAGTCTGTTGTTTGTAAGACTCTTGAACAAGTCTCTAACAAAGAGAGTCTCTTACAAGCAAGAGACTTATCTTACAGGCAAAGACAGTCACAGTTAAAAATGAAAGGATGGAAATGGAACCAGAAAGTAAGCACGAGTAATTACTCTCTTATCCTGCAAAGTAGACTTCAAACCAAAATTAATCAGAAGTGACAAAGAAGGTCACTTCATACTGGTAAAGGGTACAATCTAAAAAGTAGACATAATAATGGTAAATATTTATGGCCCAAAGTAGGCGAGCCTAATTACATAAAACAGGCATTACTCATATTGAAAATTCACATAATACCCCAGTATATTACTGGGTGATTTCAACACACCTCTCTCATACCAATAGATAAGTCATCCAGACATAAACTCAATAAAGACTCTTCTTTATAATTAAAATTGACTTAACAGAATATTTTATCCAAACAGCTGTATAAACATCTGCTCACAAAAATTTCTCCAAAATAGGCCATAATTTAGGTCACAACTCAAATCTTTAGAAAATATAAAAAAAAAGCTGACATAACTTTTTGCATCTTATTGGATCATATGGGTTGAAATTAAAAATCAAATCACACATAAATTAATAAATAAAAAATCTGACAGAAACTATATAAACACATGGAGGTTAAATAATACACTTTTGAATGGTGAACAGGCATGTGTTAGTTTTACATTGTTGTAATCAAAATTCCTGACAGGAACAACAAAGAGGAGGGATAGTTTGCTTTGGCTCACAGTTTCAGAGGCTCAGTTCACAATCGACTGACTCCATAGTTCTGGGCCTGAAATGAGATAAAACATTCATGGCAGAAGGTATAGCAAAAGAAACCAGCACAGCAAATGGCAATCAGGAAGTGGTAAGAGGATTCTGCTCACCAAGGAAAAAATATAAGTCATAAATGCACATCCCTAGCAACTTACTTCCTCCAGTTACCCCTAACCTGACTATAATTACCACCCAATTAATCCATATCAGTGGATTAATCCCCTGAGTAGGTTACACTTCTAATAATCTAATTGTTTCACCTCCGAAAATCATTGCATTGTCTCACATATAAAATTTTTGGGGAAACCTCATATATAAACCACACAGGGTTATAAAAGTAATCAGGGGACAAACTTTTTAAAAATTCTTAGATAAAACGAGAATAGTGATACATCATATGAGAACCTCTGGGCCACTGTGAAAGCAGATCTAAGAGGGGAAATATACCTGTGAGTGCCAGATAAGTTTTAATCAGAATGATCCTACATGAACAATCTATTGATGCATCTCAGTACCCTTGAAAACCAAGAACAAACCAATTGCAAAACCAGGAGAAGGAAATAAATAATTAAGAACTGAATTGAAATAAATGAAATTGAGAATAAAAAGAAATACAAAGGATTAGTGAAACAAAGATTTGGTTCTTTGAAAAGATAAACCTGATGGATAAACAATTAGCCAAAATTAACCAAAAGAAAAAGAGAGAAGACACAAATTAATAAAATTGGAGGTGAAAAAAGGAAATCACCAGAGACATCACAGAAATTCAGAGGATCATTAGGGACTATTTTGAAAACTTATACTACAATAAATTGGAAATTCTAGAAGAAATGTGTCACGTTCCTTCATAACATTTATTCAGTTTCCCCCAAAATTGGGCTGAAGAGGGGATTGGGAAAAAAAACAAACACAGATATAGAGAAAAGTAGGACCTGATAGGAAAGCCAGCCCTGATGAGGCTTGACTGACACCAGAGCAGGTTCAAACATTTATTATATAGGTTTAAACATTATTGTGAGAAAACTTCTTCAAGATAAACAAAAGGAGGTTTCTGAGGGGAACAGCCCAATTAAAGCTTATCAGCTTGCCCTCATATCTCTACTGCTTCCTGGCAGCTGGCATCTGAAGGCTATTGAACACACCCATATCTCTTTTATCTCTGGGCAGCTAGCATTTGAACTCAAAGCTATTGAACTAGAACTATATTGAATAGAAGTGGTGATAGAGGGCATCCCTGTCTTATTCCAGATTTTAGGGGGAATGCCTTCAGTTTTTCTCCATTGAGAATGATGCTAGCCTGAGGCTTAGCATAGATAGCTTTTACAATGTCGAGGTAAGTTCCTGTTATCCCTAGTTTTTCTAATGTTTTGAACATAAAGGGATGCNGAGGTGGGAGGGAAAGGGAGAGAAAAGGGAAATTGCATGGTAATGGAGGGAGACCCTCATTGTTATACAAAATTACGTATAAGAGGTTGTGAGGCGAATGGGAAAATAAACAAGGAGAGATATGAATTACAGTGGATGGGGTAGAGAGAGAAGATGAGAGGGGAGGGAGGGGGGATGGTAGAGGATAGGAAAGGTAGCAGAATACAACAGTTACTAATAGGGCATTATGTAAAAATGTGGATGTGTAACCGATGTGATTCTGCAATCTGTATTTGGGGTAAAATTGGGAGTTCATAACCAACTTGAATCTAATGTATGAAATATGATATGTCAAGAGCTTTATAATGTTTTGAACAACCAATAAAAAAAAAAGCTATTGAACTAATAAATTCCATGACAGGCATGGAATCCAACCTATTAACAGGTGATACCAATCAACTGGGAAGTTTTCAAATTGGTCCCTTTTCAGGGTTTTGCAGTTCAAAACAATGAGTCACTCACCATACCCAACAGAAATGAATATGTTTCCAGACACATATGACCTGCCAAAATTAATTCAAAAGCATGTATAAAACCTAGACAGACCAATAGCTTGTAATGAGATAGAAGGAGTAATAAAAAGCCTTCCAACAAAGAAAAGCCCAGAACAAGATGAATTCTCAATTGGTGCACCAGACCTTTAAGGAATAATTAATTCCAATGGGTCTCAAATTCTTCCATAAAATAAATACTAAGGAATGGAGGGCTAGGGTTGTGGCTCAGTGGTAGAGTGCTTGCCTAGCATGTGTGAGGCCCTGGGTTTGATCCTCAGCACCACATAAAAATAACTAAATAAAATACAAATGTTGTGTCCAGCTACAACTAAAAAATAAATATCAAAAAAATTTTAAAAAAATACAAAGGAATGGAAAACTTCAAAATCATCCTATGAAGCCACACTTATACAAAAACTTGATTAAGGCACATAAAGGAAAGAAAACTACAGACTAATGAATTTAGATGCAAAAATCCCTAATTAAATATTATCAAATTGTATTTAACAATATATTAAAAAGATTTCACATCATGACCAAGTTTGTTTTATCCCAGAGATATAAGGATGTTTTGACATATACAATCAATAAATGCAATTCGTATAAATTCCATGTAAATAGAATTAAGGACAAAAATTACATAGATATTTTAATAGATGTGGAAAATGCCTTAGTTACAATTCAACACCCATTTATGATAAAACTCTAAAGAAACTAGGGATAGAAGGAATCTACCTCAACATTATAAAGGCTATAAATGACAAATCCAAAGCCAACATTATAAGGAATGGAGAAAACTGAAAGTATTTCCTTTAAAATCTGGAACAAGACAAGGGTGTCCACTCTTAACACTCCTACTCAAACTGTACTAGAAATTCTAGTCAGAGAAATCAGGTAAGAGAAGAAAATAAAAGAATTAAAATAGGAAAGGAAGAGGTCAAAATATCAGTGCTTGCAGAAGACATAGTCCTATATTTAGAAGATCCATAAGGCTCCAGCAAAAAACAGCCCAAGATAATAAACAAATTCAGCAAAGTAGCATGTTCCAAAACCGACACACAAAATCAATAGCTTTTCTTATACATCACCAATAATGAATTTGCTGAGAAAAATAAATCAGGAAAACAATCCCATTTACAAAAGAAAAAGGAGAAGGAGAAGAAGAAGATAAGAAGAAGAAGAGGAAGAGGAAGAGGACGAGGAGGAGGAGGAATGGGAGTACAAAACACAATTTAGGAATAAATTTAATCAAGCGGGTGAAATACCCCTACAATGAAAACTATAGAATATTAAAGAAATAAGTTGAAGAAGATACAGGAAGGTGGAAAGACCACCTATGTTCATGGAAATGCAGAATATTGTAAAATGTTCATAGTACCTAAAGCAATATAAACATTTAGTACAATCCCCATCAAAATACTAACAAAATTTCATATCAAATTAAAAAGCAAAAAAATCCTAAAATTCATTTGGAAGAATAAGACTCAGAATAGACAAAGCAATTCTCTGCAAAAATAAATAAATAAAAAGCAATGCTGGAGGCATCACAATACCTGGCTTCAAATTATACTATAGCACTATAGTAATGAAAACTGCATGATACTATCATAAAAGCAGATACATAGACTGATGGGACAGAACAGAAGACACAGAGACAAAACCGTATATATATACAGTCATCTGATCCCGAACAAATGTGCCAAAACCATACTTAAGCAAAAGATGGCCTTTTAAACAAATGTGCTAGCAAAACAGATTATACACATATAGAAGAATAAGACTATATCCTTGTATCTCATTCTGCACAAAAATCAAACAAAAAGGGATTGGGGGGGGGAACCCTACAAATTAGAGCAGAAATTATGTAATTCCTAAAAGAAAACATAAGGTCAACATTCCAACATATAAGTGAAGGTAACAACTTCTCAATAGGACCCCCTACAGTTCAGGAAATAATTCCAAGAATTAATATATTGGAAGGAATAAAATTAAAAACTTCTGCACAGCAAAGGTAACAATTAAGAATGTGAAAAGAGAACTTACACAATGAGAGAAGATCTTTGCAACTTATTCTTCTCCCAATTTTGGTATTCATCTTCTAAAGGAGAAGAGGGCTTCTGACTGAGGAAAGGAGGAGGAAGAGAGTGTAAAGGGAGATCACCCACTGAAGACCCACAGTGGATGGCAGTCCTTAGTTGGACTGACATCAGGCAGATAGCTGAGAAGTTTACAGTGAACCTTCAATGAATGCAGGTTGAGGCGTGAAGAAGCAAAGGATTTTAAAGACGATCACTGAGCTCTTTCATCATGATTTTAGAGTTCAAACACTCTTACCAGATCCATAGGATAGATTCAGTTGTCACCTTATTGCCATTTGATTCAAAACAGTTTGGGGATTACCTAGCCACCGAAGAAGGACAGCCATGGCAAGCAAGGCTGATAAATGTTATGGCTTTCAGTCTTAGAAAGTGAAGGAAGTGAGGAGAGAGAGATCTTCAGTAGAGGAGCTAACAGAATAAGTCATAGTCAAAGCAAAAAAAAAAAATTTTTTTGGATAAACTTAACAAAGTTGATGCCTCTGAGGATCTGTGTTAATAGCCACCAAGAGATGTTATCAGAGAAGACTTGCCTCTTGAAGAAGAATCAGAGAATTCCCAGAGAGGAGAAATTTTACTGAGGACTAGCAGGACTTTTGGCATATGAATTTCAGCATACATTGGTCAGAGGAATAGACTGACCAACATAGAAAATAGATACATGTTCAAGGAAGAATGGGGGCCATCTCAAAAAAGGAAGGCCTTTGGGATAAAGCAAGAACTGTCCATTCATGGGAGAATGCAGGCTAACTCCAAAGGAGTTCGAGGATTCCCCTGGGTGGAGTACTAATGTTTATAGAGGGATGGTAGCTGGGTCTGCACTAGAGGTGGAGCCAGTGTGGAGATACATACTTTCATAGCATTGTTTTCTGTGGGTGTGTTAAAAGGGAATCTTATGTTAAAAGGGGATGGGTAAAGGGTGTGGGCCAAGATCATGTGTTGAGGAGTTGCAATTGTTCCTGGTGCTTTTTGCATCTCCATAGTTCATGAGTTTCTTTGAGAATCGGTATCTCTCATTATTCCCAAATTCCTGTTTCATTTCCGCAATGAGAAATCACTATAGTAGAAAAAACACTCTGTGACCTCATTTCCCCCATTCATATAGAGGTGGAGAAAAGGAAAATGAAAGAACTGTGCGAAAGAGGAGATTCCAAATAACAGTTTTATTTCATAGAATATAAAATTACAACATGAAATACAATAAATGGAAAATAGGATATCATGTTCAAATCACGAAGATTTAAAAAAGTAAAACAAAAATTAGACGTCATTATAGTTTTTCAAAATCCTAAATGTAAAGCTCAATGAATTGATTAGATATGTATGAAAAATAATTAGTGAAAAGATATTAGGAACTTAGAATATTTTCAGAAAAAAATATCACATAGAGGTAAGGAAATCAATCTTGTTTTAGAAAGCTATAGAACACTGGATATCGAATAAAAACACTGGATATAGAATAAAAAGGCTCAATATATACCTAACAGAATTTTTCAGGAGAAAGTGTGAGAAATAATTTCTAAAAAGCTATTGTTAACATTTTCTACATTAAATATACAAATAAAAATATAAAGAAATGCAATTTCCTCAGTTTAAATATATTAAACATAATGAAAAATAAATAAGAACCAAGAAAAACAATTAACATTGAAAATTATAATTGGACTGATAACACATTTTAATGAGCCCAAAAGATACTATTAAAGATGGATTATTAGTTTTAAAAAGCTGAGGGGAAAAAAAAAACTGTGAACTTAATTGAAAACCCAGCTAAACTCTCTAACTAAAGGATATAAATGAATAAAAGAAAATTTCAGGAAACTACTGCAATCATGAACTATAGTTCAAAGAATTATTGAACAAAATACATCAGGAAAGAAATAAATAAATTCACAAGCAAAGGGAATACAAGAAGTGACATTGACAAAAGAATTTGGTAAATGTGTTGATTCTTTGTACTTTCTTATTGTGATTTTTGTTGGTGATTATGTCACTATTGTGCTTTCTTAAAATTCTGCATTATTTTATTTTCTTGTTTTGTAACTGTCTCCTTCCATAACCAAACAGTAATTATTATAACATACTAGGTTATTCTTTTTCTAACAAAAAAGTTTTTTTCTGTATCTTAAACCCAGAGAAATCCTTTGTTCAAATAAAATCTTTAAAAAGTGTGGGAAAAACAAACAAACACAAACATTAAAATGAGAGCTGTTCTTTATAAAGAGGGAAGATGAACAGCTATCCAACAAAGGGATCATCAGTAGAATAATGCCCAGACATAAAACAGGCGGTTGAGAGCCTAGAAGCAGAAGAGTACACACAATCCCCAAATCTATTTAACCATCAGTTAGACCACATAGAGATGTCCTTAGGCACCAGGGCCATCTTTCCAGGAGAGTGAAGCCACATACATGTGACAAACCCAGAACATCACCTGACTATGGATCAATGGAAACACCCTAGCTGGAGAAATAGTTTTGCAACAATGGAGTCTTCAGAGCCTGCAGACTGAAATCAGCTTGTTATGTAGCCACTCAACATTGCTGAGCCAGCTCTCTGCTAAAGTTCCAAAAGAGAGAAAATGAGCTTTCAGGGCCATGAATATTTTATCTGTTCAGCACACCTTTTCCTTTGTCTGTAAAGCCATATAAAGCAAAATTTAAAACAACCAGATGTACCTGAAAAGTTGTTTTTGCCACCCAGTGCAGCACAGTCACAGATTTTACAGCAGCCAATAAAGGTCTCAGTTGGGAGTGTGAAGGGAAACAAAATATGTCTATGGCACTACCCAAAAATTAACCAAGAGAAAATTGGTGTACCTATGAGAATATCAGGCAGAATGGACTTTACCAGGAACAAAGTAGATATTTTATAGTGTTAAAGGAGTGGCTTAACGATCAGTACAACAATCATATCTTTCTTTCCAAAGTGGTGGGAGCCATGAATCAATAGATAGAGGGAAGACCATATGCCCCAAACCTTATAAATTAAAAATACATTCACTGTAGTTGTCATGAGAGTGTAGAAGATATATTTTTTTGGTGGGGGCGAGGAAAATCTTAAAACCAGACAAAGGAAAAGATAACTCAGACACAGTGAAAAACAGTACACTATAAAACATCATTAATTGAAATAAGAAAGAGTGAAATAATATCTTTAAAGTTTTACAATATAATGCTGATCATTCTATAATCAAAAAGACAGAAAAACAATTTTTTTAAAGGGGGAAACAAATATTATTCTTGATAAATGCCATTAGAATTAAAGACCTAAGGACCCTCACTAAAGGAGCTTAAAGGAAGTACTGTAGTAATAGGGGAAAAATAAATGATGCTAAAAGAAATATTTGAGGGAAAAAAAGTTGCCAAGATGGCTAATTTTGCCAAAAAATGGATGGCACAGAAGTTATAATATTGTCTTATTTATGGAGTTACAATATTCAAATAAAAGTAATTTAAAATGCGTGCATGTCACAAGGAGTTTCATAGGAGGAAATGTTTCAGCTTCTTTTATTGCTCTGGAGGATGTTGAGAGTGTGATTAATTCAGACACTGTGTGTTTATCAATGTGTGATAACATTTCAAGGATAGCAAATTCAATCAGTCAAAATAAAAGGGAAGAAGGAGGAAAACACACGTAATATGGTGTGACATATAAGGACAAATACAAATTTAAAATAAGAAGCTTAATACTTGTTCCTCCTGTTCTCTTCTTAGAGGAAGTACTAGTTTGTGTTTATTTTGAAAACAAGTATGTAATGGGTAGTCTCTGCCTGCCCACATAAAAGAGTGAGATTTCTTTATTTCTTTGCAATCTCTTAGAAAATTGCCTGTGATGCACATTGCTTTCTGGATTAATGCTTATTCAACCATAATTTTCATTCCTCTTCTACTTTAGTGGAGAGGTTTTCCGAGTTGGAAGGAGATGTTATTTTTAATTACATTTCTCCAACAATTCTGGCAAAAAGAACAGGATGTTTGGAAATTCCTGAACTAAGGAACCAGATACAAATCTGGCTATGCAAGGGTCAGATAAGAGACACTGAATTATGAATAAAAACAAAAACAAAAAAATGTTTCCCTTCTAGCACTCTGTTGAAATACTGGCCAGATGAATCAAACCACTCCTTTCAAACTGAAGATTTTCCTTTTGAATAAGTATAGGTAACATGGGCTCTAAAATCTCATTAAGGTCACCACAGAGTTGAAAAGTAGAAGAAGACAGAATATCTCCTGTAGATCTTTTTCTTAAGGGGTGAGTCTCTCTCACTCTTTCTCATGTTTTGAATGAATATATAAGAATCCAATCTAAAGGAAATTATTTTTATTTGGAAAAATAAAAATACTTACTGGAACTTTTAGTTGGCTTTGTCTCAAACAAATTGCTGGTTTGTGATAGTTATAATTTTAAGAAAAAACATATATAATCAGAAGAAAAGCTTGAGAAAAATGGAAGAGGAAATTTGAGGCACTTTCGGCTTGTACAACCTACCTCCTCCTTTCTTTGATGTCTATCTCTCTCCCCCTACTTATCTGCTAAACTTTTTTCTTTCCTACCTCAAGCTGACACAGGGAAGAAGGAGAAAATTATCTTTTTTGGGGGGGCGGGGCGGGGGTCCTATTCATTAATGGATTTTCCTGTAAAGAGTTTAGAGAGTACAGCTCCTTAACTGGTAGCACATAACCTGCTGTGTTTGAGAACATGGGATTTTGTGTGCCTTGGAATAGCCTTGAGCTCACTTCATGTCTTTGCACAGATTTTTGCCTTCAGGAGTTCCTCAGTATCCACAGACATTGTTAATAGGAAAACAGACATGATAATGAGACCTAATGAGAAGGAAACAGAGAACTTGGATAAAAGACTACCAATAAAATGGATAGCAGCTTAACCTACAAAATGAAAAAGGTGTTAAGGAGATGAATGTCACCCCAAGAAAGAAAACCAAAGTGTCCATGAATTTAAACTTCCTTTGTCTCTATTTAAGGAAAACTAGCCCTTTCTATGCATATCTCAGCAAGCTATGAGATTTAGAATATCACACTAAGGAATGTGGTAGCTAAGGGAAGACAATTATCTGCAAACCTCCAGAAATAGGGAAGAGCTAAGATGGGTGTTAGAGACCCCTCTAGTGGAGTGGCCAGTGACCATACCTGAATCCTTTCTGAGAAAGGTGAGTTGAAAGAAGTTGCAGCCATGTAGATACAAGAATGATTCTCCAGTTGATTTCAATCAGCAAATTGAGATTTTTTTTCCAAATTCACTGGCATGGACCCAGGGACAGATCAAAATATTCTTGAATCTTAGCAATCTTTTCTCCTCTGCCTGGGGTATATATTGAACCTATATTGAGTCTACCCAAACGTAAGTGTTAAAAAGATGGTAGGATGACAAGGACAGAATATTACTCAAATCTTAAGCAACGACTACTCAGTTTGGGAACAATCTAGAAAAAGAAAGAATAAAAGACAGAAAAGAAAACAAAAAAGAGAGAAAATTAAAGTCTGCTATATTAACTTCTCAGTTAGAAGTCTTTACTAAAGACAATAATCCCTATCCTGGCCAACCAAGAAAGGAAAAAGAGAGAATACATGCCATTATTGCAAGAAGACAGGATGTTGGAGGAGGAACTGAAGAAAGACTCTTTAGAACATGTGGCAATTGAAGGAACAAGATCCTCAGATAGGAAATGTTTGGTACGTGGCTCAAAATTGATAGATTGAGGGAATCTCAAGTAGTAAGAGTGAGACCTGTTAATCAATAACTGTCCTTTAGTATAGTGTAATTTTTGCTTTTTCTGATAGATATTGATGCTATTTATCCTATAATTCCCTTGGAAGTTTTCCATAGACCAATAAAAATTGTTGGCATTTTGAGTCTGTCTTCAATTTCTTTTCCTCCATGGTTCTTAGGCAGGTAGACTCTCTTACTGAGGAATATGTATTCTTTTTCTCTTCTTTCTTTTTCAAAGGCTACCATCCTCTGTAGTCTGAATGGAGTGTGTGTGGAGAATAGGCCCTGATCTGTTTGCTACGTGCCTTCTGAAAGAATGGAGTTAGGCAAAGAATGGCAGTCTCCTACTATACTGAAGAAGCACCTCGATCTAAAAGAATCAGCACACTGCTTTGAACCCTAGGGAGTAATGCTACTGGAATCAAGATATAGAAACAATAAAACTTATTTACCAAAAGCATCAACCATGTGTAAAACAATACTCATTGTCAAGATATCAGTTAAAAAGGAATAAAGCAAATTACAAAAGAATCATAATAATAAGAAATAATTTATAAAGAGACACTCATTCTTTAATAGTTTCATATTTCTAAGAATGAAGGAAGGTAAATTCTATGAAGACAGTGACCACTGTATAGATATAGAAAAGATCTGTAACTCCTAAAGCTGCAAATATTCTGACGTGACACCATTACATGAAAGTTTTCTCTGCAACTGACCTACATTCCTTATTTCCTTTTTGTTTGTATGGTGGGTGAATCTATGTTTGAGTAGCTTTTGAAAAAGTCTAGCATTTAAGGCAAATGAGCCCCTTAAAGGTTTTGGGATTCTTCTATTGTTTTCTCCAGTTATATACAAAAAATTAAATAAATAAATTTGTCCCACCAGAATGATATATGATTCTTCAAAGTATGGAAGATTTGTTGGTAGCATCAGAAATTAGATAATAATGTACACTTGATCATTTTACTTTGTTACAATTCTTTGCTCTACAAAACCACAGACCTTATTAGACAAATAGCAGCATTATTAAACTGAAATAAAATATTTAGAACATTTCTTGTCAACTGAAGGCCACAGAGTGTTACATTATAAAAATCAGTTCATTTTGCAGAAAAATGTCCTCTCCAAAAAATAAATAAAATAAACAAAAACCTTAGGCAATTTTCAAAATTAGTAGAATATTCTAGATAGTAGATTCCAACTTTTGCACAGTGGCCAAACCCTCATATGGAACAAATACATGTTAATATTTAAGATCTCTGATTTGGGCCTTAGACTATAAATAGGTTTTTGAACAACTAAAATTGGCTATGATATCTCTCCAAGCTTTTGGAGATTTCAAATTTTGAAAAACCCAAATGGATTTATCTTATATTTACATTTATATAACATATTTACTAATGTTTACTAATGACCACATATTGGGGGGAAAAGTGGACTATTTAAGGATTCATTTTTTTTGTGGTGACTCATAAATTTTGGAAAACTTATGTTCTGTCTAGAATTAACACTGAATAAAGAGATGAGTTAATGGTAATTACAAGAGCTACAATTCTTAATCTGAAGTTAAAGAGACTATCTATTCTAAAAATGTGTTTGATGCTTGTAACCTGCAACTGGAAATTTTTTAAAACTATTTTTTTAACTTCAATGATGACTAAAATATCTCATAAAAATTGATAGTTTATTTGTTACAGGCATTACGTTGCCTTCTAGCTATGAGCAATTCATTTTACAGTTCATTGAGGGAAGGATAAAATTCCCAATGGCAATAATTTTGCTATAGAACTGAAAAGACTAAAACTTGGCAAACTCTAAGCTTAGACACTCCATTTTGAATACATAAGAAATAGTGTAAAAAATATTACTGACAAAAGAAAATGGAAATTGATGATAAAGAGGCTAAAAGAAATTTGACTCTGATAATCAATTAATAATTTCTATACCATAGTCCTGTTATGGTTTTGATAATAGTTTTCCCCTCCAAAGCTCCTGGGTCAATGCAGAAATGATCAGAACTGAAGCAATTAGAATATGAGAGTCATAATCTAATCAGTAGATTCATCCATTTGGTGGATTAATAGTTTAAAAGGACTATTATACTAGGTGGTAACTTATGCAGTTTAGAGGAGGAAGGTCACTGGGAACACAACCTTGGGCATTATATTTTGTCCCCCTGGCTTTTCCCTACTTCTGGGTTGCCATGCAGTGAGAAGCTTTCTTCAACCACTCCCTTCCACCATGATGTTCTGCCTGTCCTTGAGCCCACAACAGTGGTCAGATGGCTATGGACTGAACCTGTGAAACCACGAACCAATATAAACTTTTCCTCCTCTCAGTTGTCTGGTCAGGTCTTTGGGTCACAGCTACAAAAAACCTAACTATCACAGATATTGGGACCAAGGATGAGGTTTTCATTGTAGCAAACCTAAATCATGTGATTCAGAATACGTTGGAATTGGTTTGTGGGAGGAGTTGGAAAAGTTTGGAGATGTCGGCTGGAAAAGGCTTTGAATACTGGAAGCAGAGCTTAATGAGTGATTCTGGTGAGAGTTCAGAAGACCAGAATGCTGATAGAAATGCAGACAGTAAAGAATGTGCTCATGAACTTTCAGAGGAAAATGAGAACTCAATTGGAACTGGACTAGAGGCTATTCATGTTAAACTCTAGCAAAGAACTTGTCTAGATTTTGCCCATGTCCTGAGGTATTTGTGTGAGGCTAAATTTAAATGTGATTAATTAATTTGACAGGGAATTTCAAGGCAGCATAGCACATAGTAGCATGATTATTACCAATAGTTAATTGCTTTTATTTAGGTTACTGTAGGAATTAGGAGGAAAAAAAAAGAAAGAGACGATTTGAAAAGTTCATATTTTGGTCAGAAATAATGTATAAAATTGGGGCCAAGGGAGATGGGGTTTTTGAAGATTTTACTGTCATTATGGAGAAGTTAAGTACTTGGCACAGAGACAATAGAAAATATAACTTGAAGGCTTCTCAGAAATTGGCAAGACTAAACCCATGACAAGCTCAAGAATGTAAAACCAAAAACTCCTTTGAGAAGAAATTTTGGAGGAACACTGCTGGAACAGGGGTGCCTAGAAATTTGTTTCCCCAGGATTTGTTTCACCGTGCTCAGCCACCCAAGCATTCAGAGGCTGCTGATCCATGGTCGAAGGAGTCCAGCCACTGCTTCAGTTGGTGGAAGACCTTGGCATTGTCCATGTGGTGCAGGCTCTGCAGGAACGCAGAATTCTGGAATAAAGGGGTCATGAAGGCTTCCACTGAGATTTAGTAGGAAACCTTGGAGGTCATGTAAACTGTAGTAAGTTTTAGAATCCCTGTGGGCAGCCCCTGAGAGGGTAATACATGAAACTAAAAAGTGAAGCCAAAGCTCAAATGGAGTCCCCCAGGATTAAGAGATGTCAGTAACATGGAATTTTAGCTGAGAAAACTGGTTGGCTGTGATCAGAGTGAGTCCAAGAGAGAAGCATGTGAGCTATAACTGGCAAGGCCATAAGGTAGAACTATACACACTTTTTGGAGAGAACATCATACTGCCGTGTTCCCCAGATGCCAGATGTGGAATTATAGGGATCATTTGCAAAGCTGGATTTCAGCCTTCCTTTGGTCACGACCCTTTTTTTATGCCCGTATTTTTCTATTTTAGAATGGAAATATTCTAAAGCCATTGAATATTGGAAATATATTTATATATGCATTTATATACATATATAATATTATATATACAATTTGTATTTCATCTTTGCAGAAACTCACAGTGAAGAACGCCCCTTGAATCTCAAAGGAGACTTAGGACTTGAACTTTAATGTAACATTTGAACTGTTAAGACTATGTGAACACTTAGAGATAGACCAAATGCATTTTGCATTGTGAAATGGACATGAGCTTTTGGGGCACAGGAACACCATGTTATAGATTTGGATATGAGGTATCCTCCAAAAGCTCTTGTTAATGCAGAAATGTTCCGAGATAAAATAATTAGGTTATGAGAGCCATAACATAACCAATGGTTGATCCATTTGCTCATTTAATAGTTTGACAGGTTGGGTGGTAACTATAGGCAGGAAGGGCATGGTTGAAGGAGGTAGTAATGTGGGACACACCCTTGTGGATTATATTTTGTATCCCTGGTTCCTCCTTCTCTCCATATTTCCTGGCTTTCATGCAGTTAGTATCTTTCCTCCACCACATTCTCCTGCCATGATGTTCTGTCTCACTTGGGCCCAGGGCAATTGTTAGTCTCTCAAAGACTGAATTTCTGAAACCATGAACCAAAATATGCTTTTCTTCCACTAAATTGATCTGGTTAGGTATTTTGTATGCTGTAGTGAAAACCTAACTAACTGAGCCCCTATTTGTTTGGTTAAAATTTGTGTATCATCAACAATATCATATGACTATAGAATAATTTACTACTATACTTACCAAAAGAACAAAATTTATTCAAAACATGAAAGTGATATGCTATTTGAAGAATTCCTTATCAATTTCACCAGAAAGCTGATGGCAGTTGGATTCATAAACATAATGCTTGCAAAAGTAAGAAATTTTGTTCAACTCCGGTTATTGATATTCTGATGGCCTGAACTCTCCCTTCAAAAGCCAATACTCAGACAGTGATAATTTTTTTCTCAATATATATAATTCCCATTTTTAGGCTATCAAAGCATGTTTCAAAGTAAAAGGAAAGTAATTATTTCCGTGGCCATCCACAAATACACAAATATTTGCCGTTTCTTTAAGATTAGTCCTGTGGACAAAAGAATGGAAGAATGAAATGAATCAAAAATATATATATATAAAAAATTAAACACTTTTCAATAAGATTCTGAAACTTACTATGTTAAAATGTTAGCCTTGTTAAAAATCTTAGTGACACTCACAAAAAAGCATGGAATCTCCCCAGTTAAATTTATGTGTGGCAGACTTCTGGATTTGAACTGAGTTCATGTCTTGTGTGTGCTTTAACTGAATCTTCCTGTAATCATGTCCAATACTCCAAAGTGCTTCTCTGCTCCCTAGAAACCCTCAGGCATTAAGTAAAAAGGATCTAGAAGGAACAGCTCCAAGAAGTCTATTGAACAGGGGATTTTTGTTGGCAGAAAAGTCTTCCATAGGAAAGACAGGCTATCACTGTGCTATGCTGGAAAACACACTTTAAAGTGTATCTAACCACTCATATGGTTATGTTGGGGGTAAAAAGTCAACTGGATTTATGTTTCCCATTTGAAGCCAGCTCCTCAGGAGAACTGGACCATATTTCTCATAAAAGATAAAACCTAAGTTTTCTAGTAAAGTGATATTGGTAGTGAGCTGAACTAAAATAAAACTATTCTAGCAAACACATTTCTATTCTTCTAGTGATCCTGTTATTCTTTTCACAGCAGGATTATTACAATTACTTTAAAAATCCTGTTTTGTTAGAAAACAAATATGGTTCTTGGTATATTACTTTTTCATTCTGTACCCACCTAATGGTTCACAAAATTTCATTTATAATTCATTCTAAATTATAATCCCAGTATGAACAAGGTCTAGATTTATAAATTCAACAAAATGATTATTGACAGAGCCATGAAGGGATCATCTTCATTAATAATTTTTAGAATAACAAAGTAAATATAATAGATATGCATGCAGATACTCGAGCCCTAGAGCCCTAGGGTTGTTTTTGTGTTTTTCGTTTGTTTGTTTGTTTGTTTGTTTGTTTTGCTTTGTTTTGTTTTTTTGGAACTAGGGATTGAACCCAGGAGTACTGACCACTGAGCAACAACCCAGCCCCTTTTAATTTTTATTTTGAGACAGGATCTTGCTAAGTTGCTTAGGGTCTCACTACATTGCTGAGACTAGCTTTGAATTTGCAATATTCCTGCCTCAAACTGCTGGGATTATAGCTGTGCACCTCCACATCCAGTCAAGTCTTAAATTTAATACAAAAATATTTTATTATCTGGTTAGATTGAAAAGATGAAGAAGAAAAGAAAAACACACCTACTAACTGGACAAACAGAAATCTAACATTCACAAACAGAGACTGCAAAAACACAGGTTTGACATTCCTTGATTAACTTTGGGATGCAGTTTTCTTAACTAAGGTAAAGGTGTGTTATTTTTGGAGATTTAGTTTACTGTTATTGTGTTATAATTATTAATTTAGATCCAATGAGGGGATCCCTTAAGTTGGGTTAGTTCTCAAGACTTAAGGCAATTAAATCCAAACACATTAAACACTGAAAGCTGAATCTGTACCTTTCAATAGTTCCTTGTAATAGATCTTTTATATAGGGTTATGACCATGGATATTTTGCATTTCACACAGAGAAAACTATTTGAGAATCTAAAACAATTGCTAAAGGACATAAATTGCTATGTTTCAGTCAGATTTTTTATTGCTATGGCCAAAAGACATGATAAGAACAATTGGAGGAGCAAAAATTTTTTTGTTGTGGGGCTCACGGGATTCAGAGATCTTAGTCCATAAATGGTGAACTCCATTGCTCTTAGCCCGAGGCGAGGCAGAACATTAGGGCAGAAAGATGTGATGGAGGAAAGTAGCTCAGAACATGACAATCAGAAAGCACAGAGAAACTAAACTTGGCTCATCAGGGACAAAATATATACCCCAATGGAACCCCAATGACCCTCCTCCCCTAGCCACACCAACTAGTTAATTGGTATCTGAGGATTTATGCATGGGTTAAGTTTCTCACAACCCAATTATTTCACCTATAAGCATTCTGAAAGCTCATGTATGAGCTTTCAGGGAACACCTAATATCTGAACTATAACATTACTAATTAAGAATTTGATTTAACTGATTACCATCAGTATGCCTTTGTCAAAGTTATTCCAAGGCAAATAGTGTTTGGACTTTTAAAAAATTCAGAAAAAAAATTCTGTTATTCTGCAGTAATTCTAGTAATTGCTTTAATAAGACACCTGCAATTTACCAAAAGAAAGGTAAAAACCACAACGGAGACAGGAGATTGTAATGCTAATATTTTTTCTATTAACTTAAGGAGGAGATTTCAAGGACAAATACAACTTGAAATATAAGAGGCTTCATTATCCCTGTTGAAAATAAGGGAAAAGGTTCACCCATCCTTCCCTTGCTCACCCTCTGCTTAGAGTATTTAGAAAACTCGTGAATTCTTCTTCTGTTTCCTTGAAATGCACATGAATCTTTTAAAACCAGAATATGCTTCTTGTCAGCTATAAGGAACCAATGTCTTTCTCAAGGACTTAGGAATCATCTCCTTTGAAATGTAATCATCACTAGTTATTGTTTATTTCCAGAACATGTATGGAATGGGTTGTATCTTTTTGGTTATATAAAAGGACAAGATTTATGTCTTATTTAACCTCTTAATAGATGTCCTTATCATCACATTCTGGTTTAATGCTTTCTCAATAAGAAAAATACTTTCTTCCTTTTCTATCTTGTTGGAGTAGATTTCTGGATTGGGAGATTTAAACTTAAGCAAAAGATATAATAACAAAATTAATAGGCAAACATATAATAACAGATTTAATAATTTTTCAATGACAAGACAAAATATCAAAAGAAATTTACTTTTGTTTTGATGGAATTGTAACAAATTTATATAACAATTAGTGGAAATTATATTCACAATATTGATTCTTCCAGTTCATGGGCATTGCTTTCATTCATTTTAAATTATAATTCTGTGATAAAAATTATCTTTCTTTTATATTATATTATTCTTCTCTTTTTTCTTGAACATATTAATTATAGTTATTTTAAAATCCTTATTTCCTAGCTCAAATTTCTAGACCATCTGTATATTTTCATCTATTGCCATCTTGTGATTGTCAGTCATGTTTTTTTATTGCTTTAAAGTTTTTTTAAGTGCTGAGCATTATATGTTTCAGATAGTTTTAAGTTTTATCTACAATAGAATGTTCCCAGACCCTTTTTACTCTCTCAAAGGATGAGCTGCCCAAGTTAATACAGTAAAAATGTAGCTAACCTGGGATTGGGTTTCAGTTTTGGAAACACTAACTCTACTTCCATTGCATCTTTGTACCTAAATTTCATCCTTACAGGGTCTTTGGTTAAGAACATAGCTGGATTTAACCTAGCCAACTCTCTGCTCTGACCTTCTCAGGGACCATCATAGTTTCCAGTCCCTTTCATAGTTTAAAACTCTGGCAAATTTTTGATGAAAAAAATCAGAAAAGTATGTGAAGCCTGTATTTCTGCAGTTTTTTGTTTCCAAAGTCTCATGAACCTTTAGGAGGTATTGTCTTTAGAAAATTTCTGACTATTTACTTAGTACCCACTCAGTAATAATTCAATTTTTTTTTAAATCTAAACAGGTATTTGAGAACTTTTCTAATTTCTGGTACCAAAATTTTGCTTTTTTTTCCCCTTAAGCAGAAGCTTTATGCCTGGGCTTGAGTCCAGTATTTGCAAATATTTCCAGGGGTTTGACATGATTGAGATGACTTAGTTATAAACCTCAAAAGTACCTCCCTGAAAGCTTAGTTCACTTAAATATTAATTGCTTTAAAGCTTCCTGGTTTCATTATAAATACTACTTTGTAATTTAATTTGTTTTCTTTCTGTTTTTATTTGTTTTGTTTTGTTTTTTACCCAATGGGAACATTATTGTCACAACCTATCATTATGTCCACAAGCAGTACTTTACAAGTTATACCTATCAACAGTGTGTTCTCAGGGCATCTTCATTTGTGATACCATGCTTTTATCGCCTTTTATAAAATGGAGAAGATTTAATTTTTAGAGCAATTTTAGGTTTGCATAAAATTAAGCAGAGGTTTATGATGTGCCAATATACATGTTCACTATTTCCCCTATTATTAACCTATTGTATTAGTGTGAAACATTTCCTCATTATTAGCATATTGCATTAACACAGTACATTTGTTACAGTTGATGAATTAATATTGACACACAATTATTAATGGGATTTCATAGTGTACATTAGTATTCACTCTTTGTGTGGTGAATCTATGGATTTGACAAGTGCATAAAAGCATGTATCCACTAATACTAAACTTTTCTTGTATTCCACCTATCCATTCTGTTTTCCTTCCTCACGAAACTCTGGCAATGACAAATCTTTAAATTCAATCTCTCTATTGTTCTTTCTTTTCTGGTATGTCACAAAGTTGGGATAATATTAAAATAAGCATGCAATATCTTCAGAGTGAATTCTTTGGCTTAGCATTATGCATTTAAATTTCCTTCATGTTTTTTTTTTTTTTGGTGACTTTAAAGCACATTTTTTAAGCTGCTGAATAATATTCCATTGTATGTCTACTCCAGTATGTGTTTATCCATTCATTCTTTTGAAAAGTGTTTGGTTATTTTCAGTTTGGGATAATTATACAAAAATATTATGAACACTTATGTTCAGTTTTTAATGGTTTGGTCTCATTTGATTTGGTTGGTGGACTTAAATTGTCAACTCATTTGGATAACTAATTAGAAATTGCAGAAGAAATATTTGAAGTTACAATGGCTAAGGATTTTCTACAGATACCAAACCACAAATACCAAAATACAAACAACAGATACCAAAAGTTCAGGAACACTAAAACAGAAAACAACAAACAAACAAACAAACAACAACAAAAATTTACAACCCCAGGCATAAAACATTTAAAGTGCAGAAAAATCATAGGGAATTTTGGAATAAAGCACTAAAATGTCTTAATTCCTCTCTTCTATCCTTTATATTGCTATAATTCAATTCACTTATGGATGAAAGTTAAAGGTAGTATTACTATTATTATTTTGAACAAACATATATATTAGATCAATTGAAAATATTAAAAAGTGTTTTATTTTATCTTCATTTATTGCTTCTCTAACCCTGTTCCTTTAGTTGTGTCCTTCAATTTTTCTTTTTGTGAGAATACTGTTTTTGTTCCAGTTTTGAAGGAAAATTTTAATGGATACAGAATTTTGCATTGATAAATATTTCATTCCACTCTTTTCTTGTTTGCATAGTTTCCTAGGAGAAATTAATATAATTTTAAACTGCTTCGTCTGCTGAAAAGGTGTTTCTTTTCATAGACTTAAAAAAAAAAACCAAACATTTTCTTTGTTTTTGGTTTTCTATGTTTTACATATGATATGCCTACTTGCAAATGTTCTTATATTTATCATTATTGGGTTTTCTGAACTTCCTGGACCTGTGGTCTGTTATCGTCATTGCCTTGGAAAATTCTGTAATTATAACTTTAAATACTTCTTGCTCTCTTTCTTCTTGTATTTTTTCCATTATGCATGTATCATGGATCTTGTAATTGCCCCAGTTATTAAATATTCTATTCTGTTTTTATTTTTATTTATTTTTTATTTATGTTTTCATTCTTGTTTTTTCTCTTTGGATGTCTCTTTTCAGTTTGGATGTTACTATTGGCATCTTCCTCTCATTGTTGCTTCCTTGGCTTTACCTAGTTTATTGGTAAAATCACTAAAAGCATTCTTAATTTCTGTTACTACTTTAAAAAAATGTTTTGGCATCTCCCTTTGATTCTTAGAATTTCCATTTCTCTGCTTATACTATCCATCTTCTCTTGCTTGGTGCTTACGTTTCCATTAGAGCTTTTAGCAGTTTTATCTTAGTTATTTTAAACTCCTTGTTTGATAATTCCAAAATGTCTGCCACTTATGTGTCTGGTTTTTTGGATTGCTTTGATACTGCAGACTGTGTTTGCTTTATTACAATGACTTTTCTTTTTATAATCTAGACATGATGCATCAGGTTTAAAAAAAAAGAAAAAAAAACAAAGAAAACAGTCTTTAATGTGAGGTTTCATGTTTACCTGGGGATATATTAGATTGTGCTTCGTGTTTGCTATACCTATAGGCGTCTGAGGGAACTTGACCATTGAACCACATCCTCAGCCATCTTTTTAATTTTTTTTTTTTTTTAATTTAGAGACAGGTTTTCTCTAAGTTGCTTAGGGCCTCATTAAGTTCCTGAGTCTTGCCTTGGATTTATAATCCTCCTTCCTCAGCCTCTGAGTAGCTGGGATTATAGGCATGTGCCACCATGCCCGGCCAGAAGCCCTGTTGATGTGGGGGTAAGGTGTGCAAGAGACAGAGCATCGTATAATTCTATGATCAAATTCCAATTTTATAACAAGATTTTACCCCTGGGTTGTGAACACTACAAGTCCTTCTCAACTTTTTGGATGGAAAGTGAAACTGGAGGGTTTAATGATAGGGTTAGAGTTGGGTTTTCCCTTGATTCATGTTGAAAGCTAGAGGAGGCTGAATAGTTGGGTCTTTCCCTTCTTCCAGGTCAGTTAGGTCTTGGTAAAATACTCTTCCTTGATGACAGGGGATCTTTTGTGTGTGTGTTTTGTTTTTGTTCTGTTTTGTTTTGTCTTGTTTCAGTGCTGGGAATAGAATCCAGGGCCTTGTGCATGCGAGGAAAGCTACATCCCCCATGGAGCTACATCCCCACATCCCTAAACCTAAATTCTCTATTGTTAAGAACAGAATGATCCAGGGATACTTCTTTTATTTTTATTTATTTATTTATTTATTTATTTATTTATTTATTTATTTATTTTAGTTGTAGTTGGACACAATACCTTAATTTATTTATTTTTACGTGGTGCTGAGGATTAAACCTAGGGCTCCGCATGTGTTACTATTCCTTTTCACAGAAACTGGGAGTGGGTGATTATTTTCTAATCCTCACTCTGAGAAGCTAGTGAAACTCCTAGGAAAAAAAAACTCGTGGAACTATGGAACTTCCCTGGGATTTTTTGACTAGTCAAATTTTAGTCTCTGCTAATTAATAATTGTGTTTCTGCCAGTTACCAGCTCCAGTCATAGCTGCTGCTTAAATTAAGCTGTGCTTGTATGCATTCACCTGTCTCTTCAGTTTTGGGGGTGGTGATTGCCCTGAAATCACAATAGCTTCATAGATTTAAGAAGAATTGCTAATTTTCAAATTATTCAGCTTTTGTCTTGTGAGGACATGAATGATGATAATTATTTACTTCTCAGGTTGGAACTAGAAGTTTTAATACTTTTTTGTTAAGTAAAATTTATAGCAGGTTATTGGTTTGACTGAGCTCCTGCATTGGGCCCTAAAGACCAAACCAAAATAGAGTCACTCATACTTAATTTTTACACCAAGAAGAATCTAAAGTTGTTTAGCTGAACTTGCCCCAAATCAGGAGAAAGATAATACACAAATCTCCAACAGCTGATATGATAAGGAAGTCCTCTCTGCTTTAACCACTGCAAACAAGTTATATGAATCAACCTGATGTTAAGTAACGAGCATATTTTCTAATATTCTGTGTACTTGTTCCCACTTTTAAAACAACCTGTTCTATTACTGGCCAGTGGGAAGCTTGTGGTACTTTGTAGAATGGAGGCTGTCCAGATCATGAATCACAAATCTGATAAATTTATCATTAACTAAATCTGTTGTAATTTTTTCTTTTGACATCTTTAAATGCAAAATACTCAAATTATTCACCATTTTTGTTGGTGATAATAAAAGTAAGTATTCAGTTTGTAGACCTGGTTTTAGTCTCTACCTAGATATACAACACAATGCTGTCTAATAGCTCTTTAACATCTCTCTTCTTACTGTAGTGTGGAGAGACATCTGAATTCCTGAGATGCCCAAAAGCCACATCTATAACCAACTTTTCCTCCTCTGTTCTTAATCTTACCTTAACCTTAATCTTAATGCAGTGTAGGCATGAGATTTCTTGTGTAATGACTTCCTTCTCAACATGGAAAAACATTCCTACTGTCATCTTCCCTAGTGACTCTGCTTCCCATAATTGACTTCTCTTAAGTATCTTAGAATATCTATTCCCTACTTCTACTGTCCCAGCTGTTTCCTTTAATTTTCATTTTTATTGGGCAACTGGGGGGGATGGGTTTTCTCCTTCATCTTTTGGTTTGCATGGGACATTCAATGTCATACTGAGTTTTCACTATTCTACAATATATATTGTCAGTGATTTTTCAACTATGCCAAGATGAGAAAATGGACCCTCATACTCAAATATATTAATATAATTTAAAACATAATTTCACAAAAAGAACATTTATGTAAAAATAACTTTAAATAAGAATAAAATTAAATAATTGTATATTTATTCCAGCATAAATTAGTCCTCTTATTGAAGGATTGAACCCATTGTTTTCATGACCAAGAAGACAAAAGAAAAAAATTTGACAGGGTATAAAAATAATATTACATTTAGTTTAGAAATATATTATTTACATATGTGCTCAGTGAATATTCCTATTTTATAGTGCACTTGCTACAAAATTTCCACTCAGTTTCTTTAATTTTTTTTAAATTTTATGAATGACTAAATGTATAAGAGCTCAGACATGTGAAAAATAATAAGTCAAAAAACTTCTCATTTTGGAAACCAGAGCTTAGTGTCAACAGGTATTGAAATAAAATAGAATGAACTACTCCTTAACTTCAAGTTTTTGTATTCTACTCTGAGCTTTATTTTAAGAAATGTAAAAATATATTCTTTAAAAAATGAATAACACTAAGCTGAGGCAATCAATGGCAACAATAAAACATAATTGGCTGAACTGACAAGTGGAAAAACTTTTGATTGCATATATGCAAGAGAAGATGTAGCAAATCCATATGCAACAAACCAAGCAATAATTTCAACAGAGCTGTTGTCTTAGTTTGAAGCAAGTGAGATCTGGCTAAGTGAGACATGAATGGAAAAGTCTGTAGCAGCAGTAAGTTTTGGTGTGAGTGCTTCTGAAGGCAATCACTGAAATAAAACCTGTTTACTCATGCTTTAAGAGCTTCTTCAATAGGCCATACATTGTCCTCTTGACACGGCCTATAATAGTCACCAAAAGTAAACCTGAGTTATGCTTTCAAGCAGCCTGCATTTTCATGTAAGGCAGAAACAATGATGAAATACATAAACAGATATGCAGTTTTGAAGTGGTTCAGGGGCTACAAACCCAATATTGTGGGAGGATATGATAGAGCTTTGACCTAGAACAAAATTGACTTGAGATCTGAAGGGCAACAAGGGATAACTACAAAAAAAAAAAAACAAAAAAACAAAAAACAGAGGTTCTACCAGTGAGAAGGAACAATACAGGTACAGTGAGGAAAATGTCACAAGTGAAGGGGAAGCAGAGTGACAGTCTAATTGAAGGAGAGGCAATGAAGGGACATGGGAGAAAAAGAGAACAAACCCAGTTGTAAAAAGCTTTTAGAAAATTTTGCCTCTTTTATTAAATCAAAGAATTGTAATTGAGCTTAAATATCAAGGAGTTTTGAAAGGAAATGAAGGTATTTTGATCAAGTTCATACATTTAAAGAACAACTCTGAAAATAGTATGTCGACAAGAAACAAAGAGAAAAGACTAGATCTAGGGAGAGCCATTAGGCAATTTTTTCAGTATTTAAGATAAAAGATAATAGATGCTTTGATTTGGTATGGAAGCAAGAGATAAAGAAAAGAAAAGCAATTCAAGAGGCATGTAGGAGGTAAAAATAATAAAACTGATGCTTTCAGTTAGGTTTTGTGGCATTAAAAAAAAAAAAACAACTAACCTATAATCTTTCTGATTTTAAATGGCAAATACTTTCTTTTTTTGGTACTGGAGATGGACCCCAGGAGAGTTTTATTATTGAGCTATATCCACATTCCTTTTTATGTCTGTTATTGATACAGGGTCTTACTAAATTGCTGAGGCTGACCTCCTTCTTGTGATCCTCCTGCCTCAGCTTCTGGAGTTGCTGAGATCATAGGTTCTCACTCGTGTACCTAGTATAAATATGTCGTATTTTCATGCTCATAGATCTTCAAGTTAACTGCCACTTAGTTAATCTAGACACTTAGTTGATCTAAGCCTTCCAGGACCATGGTAGGCTACTGGCTGCATGTAGGTTTACATCTTTATTTTCTAGACTTAGGATCAAGAGTGTCTGCTATGTGGAATGTGCTGTTATCAAGGTGGTTCACACAAGTACAAGATTGCAAGTTAAACCATGAGCATGGAGTGGGGAAATATGAGGAAAACACGTTGAAAAACATGGGAATGGGGTAGATTTTAAGTCTTAGAACGGGGCCGTCTAGATCTTGAGCTGCAGTTCAATCTAACAAGGTGAGTTACATCGTCTGGTGCTGATAGGCAAGGTGGTAGTCCAGGATGATATCAATCTTTGTGTGATTTCTGTGTATTTTTGTTGAAACGATAGGATCATCAATGCAATAAAAAAGGAACAAAAAAAGAACTTAATTATGTGAATGGAGAAATAGAATTTAATTCTTACATGTTGAATTTTGGTTGCTTTTTAAAGATCTATATGGGGAATTCTAAGTAGATAACTAAATATTAAGCCTCAAGCTCAGAGAAGAGATAAATGGGAACGAAAATGTGGGTAGCATTTTTGGATAAGGGTTAATTTCTTCTTCCTTAGGAATAATATTTCCAGGAATATCACAATATGAAAACATGGTAGAACAGATTTCTGTTGAGGAACTCAACTATTTTATATTTAGATAGTGATCCATACATCTCTAACAAAATAGTAAATGATACATTACAAAGGGAGAAGAAAAAATTGAAGATTGCTTTTCTATAAAAGCCAAGAAAGAATGGATTTTGAGACTATATCAAGATTAGGAATAAAAAATGCAATTTGTATATAGATGCATAAAGAAGTATTACTGATTTGAAATGAACAATTGGAGTTACTGACAGGGCTTGAAATTAGAATAGTAATTTTAAGGAATGAGTGAGAGTAGTAGATAAGTGAAGGCAACTCTTAGAAGAGTTGTCAGAAGTTTTACTTGAAAAGAGATAAAATAGAGTAGTATCTTGAGGTCTAAGAGAATGGTACAAGACAATTTTTTCCTAGTCTTTTATTTTCTTTTCAAAGAGAGTTAAGTGTACTTAAAATCCAGTAGGGAATATCCATTTCAGAGAGTGTAGTTGAGTATCCAGAAAACTGAGAGTCACCTTTTTGTAGGAGAGGACCAGTTCCAAGGCACATGGTATGATTTAGTATTTGATGAGAGAAGTTAAAAAAAGAACAGAGAACAGCTAAGAGTTAGATGATGCAGAAGAATGAGGACACTAAAGATCCTCATTCTCATGAAAAGAACAAGATAATCAACTTAGATTGAGAGTGAAGAAAATTTAGTCTAGACTAGATCGTGATGAACCTGATGAGTCATAAAACATGTGCTGAATATCACAAGTAACACAGACATAGAGAATCTGAGGTAGTATATATTAAAACTAATAATTGAATAAGGATAGTTGTGAGTTATGGGGACATTTTACTCATGCTTTAAAAGCTCATTAGTAGCATGTTTATAGTATCTGCTGGTATTTCATGGTATTAAATCTTGTATCTCAGAAGATAACCACACCTAGATAACTTCTAACATATACAACCGTAGCTTGTAGACCTCTTGATCATGTACATGTGGAAATATATGTCCTGCATATTCACCTAGTTTCTGTTGAGATGTATGAACTGGGTCTCCTTAAATTTGGAGGTTATTGTTCTTTCAGATTCTGCTTACATTTAGATGGAACATGTTGTATTTTAGCCCTATTTATTTGGGCAAGGAAGGGGATTGAACACATATTGACCTGAAGAGAGGTCTCTTCCAAGCCTTGGTGATATTACTAAATAGGGAATACTGAGCCATTTATACAGACCCAGAAATTCTTTCCAAGAATGTGGACTTTCAAGATTTTTCAGTGCATGAACCCAAATTTGTCATCTCACAGGTCAAGGTCCCTTTTCCCTGATCAAGACACTGATCTTAGTATACCAAGTCAGCTGATATATTAGGCATATGGCTAATACGGTCATTTACACCAGTGTCAGAACCTGTTTCCTCTGCTTCCACTTGAAAGACAGAACACTTTTCATATGTAACCAAGGAGATTCTGTGGCTTTTGAACCCAAGTTTTACTTGCCAATCATTTGTTCTCAGCATTTTGTCTCTGTCCAGATTAGTAGTACTTAGCAATAGTTAATTCTGTTGTCCTTACAGTTACCATGTTTCACAAATTACTTCAAAGTGTTATACCGTAGAAGGATAAATATACTTCCTTTCAGCAGTATACCATCCCAGTTCTCCAAAAGTGAAAATGATAACAATTTCCTATTTATCTTGTGCTAAGGCTTCTCTATTTCACAAGTAAACCATGTAGAGAGTAACTAAGTTACTCCACATTATACCATTATCTGCTTTCTTGGAACACTGCTTGAATCAATGTCATCTGCCGAATTTCCTAGGAAATTTTCTGAGGTTGAGATTATTCTTATGAGATTTACTAGTCATAGTCTAGCAATTGAGCAAAATACAGTAGCAGAATGTTTTCTAAATATTTTTGTTTTCATTGCTGAAATAAATAAGAAAATAAGTTCCATTGATATCCAGTGTTTGTTTCTCAAACTCTCATCTCATGTAATTTGAATAGAAGATTTTGGATAACAAAATCCAAGAATGAAATGTTAGTCCTTGAGGACTGTGTTAGTTTTCTCTCCTTACCTAATTTCATCACAAACATCTAATACAATCCACAAACACCATTTATTATATATGATTAAAAATGAGTATCTAAAAAGCTAGCTTTTGAAAGTTAGGAGTGTTAACATTCCACCAAAGTATTTGATTATGATGGGGAGAAATCAGTGATATGATAATGTCAGCTAGGTTGTCAACAGGAGCTAAGTGATAGTTAGGAGACATGAATGTGCTATTTTATTATACAGTAGATAACTACTTATTATAGAATTATATTATACAGTAGATAACTACTTATTATAGAATTATTTTTTATTTTAAAAAGGTTAGAATAAAAGACATTGAATATTTCATCATAACAAAGTGATATATTTTGAGGAGATAAGATATGCTTACCCTGATTTGAACATTACAAAATTTATACATGTAAAAAATTTTATACAAGTACTGAAATATCACATAGCACAACAAAAGTATGTACAATTTAAGTGTCAAGTTACAATATCATCTGAAAACAACTTTTTAAAAAGGCTAAAATTTTGGCTTAAAAAAGAATGTTACTAGTTTATAATTTAATGTTGATTCTCTGATAATTTATTTTTCAACAGTTTTGATTTCCTAGCTAGGTTCAAACCAAAATTTCCCAATACTCAACAAATTTCCAAATAGTTACAAAATTTATGAACAATTGTCATAAGCCAAAGATTTAAACATTAAATTTCAATTATTCCCTAAGACACAATATCTATTTTAACTTCATTGTTTCCTTTTTATATTATTGCAAAACAGAAAGTTATTTTAGATAATGTAATTTCTTTCCTCTCCCAATGCAAAGATAAGTGATGTATCTGATGCTTCATACCAAATAATAGTAAAGCACAATTTATTTATTTTATTGAAAATTTGTATTTCTTTAACACTAACTTGCTATACTAGGGAAAGAATGAAAATTAAGATAGTATTTCAAAAACGTTTTCGGGTTAGAACTAAAAAGAGACATAATTAGAATAAAGTATAGCTTAAAATGTAAAATTAGTGTTGTTATGGGAATATAGGTTATTTAATGAAAATATTTAGAAAAATCAAATTTAGTAGAGTTTACATGAACAAATAAACAATTCATCAATTAGACACCAGACTGAATCATTGAGGGTTTTTTACCAGGCAATGTGGGAAGACAATATTTATAGACAGAAGAGGAAGTGCCATAAAGAAATAGCCTGATTAGTTACAGTTTTGTGTTTGTGCCTGAGAATGGTGGAAAGCTGGGCTCCCAGGAGTGGCTGAAACTGTTACTTATTACAAGAATTTGCTGTCAAGCTAGGCTGCAGTTTGTTTACAAATAGTTAAGCTACAATTGCTATTTATGGAGGCAACTGCTGGTCAAATTTAATTTACTTTAGTAATATCACATTTATTATGGCTGAAGATGTAGTTAGGCCTCTTTGGAAAAGACAAAAGATTAGAAAGACATTGTGATGCAAGAAGAGAGGAATATCTCCCAGCAAATAATGCATATATACAACTCCAGAATTAAAAGAAAACCGTATAATCAAAAACCACAGAAACTACAGCTGGAGCCTTGATCTCTGCTCAGGAACACAAACACAGAATTCCATTTTCTATCCATCCACCTGAATATCTTTATTTTAGTATATGTTCTGCCAGAGAGAGCACTTGAGTGTCTCTATTTGACTATCTTCCCCCAAACTTCTCCAATATCATTTGTATTTACTAACAGTATTCATCTCTTTCATGGATTATTAAATTTGAGTCCTGTCCTCCTTTTTAAAGTCTCCACTATAACCTCTTTTCTGAAACTCAGGTAAACATTTAGGTTTCACTTCCTTTTGGATACAGAATAATGAGTCTCCTCAGATAGCAAAGATTACACAACATTGAACACTTGTATATATTTGGCAACCCTATTCTCATTGTTAAGGAAAATTGTTATATTGTTTACATTTTAAGTAAATCCTCACGCCTAAGGTAATCAATAGCATTAGTATAAAGGAATTCTACCATCCGTCTAAAATTACAGTCATCTTCCCTTATGTTGGGGAAGGAAAATTTCAAGACCCAAGAGGGATTCTTGAAAACTGAAGTAAGTACTCAAATATATATATTCATTTATTTTTTTTCCCTATTTCCTTAGAGCGTTGCCATATAGTACCAAAGGGTGCTTCCTTTCCATCACTACTCTTGCATTTTGGGTCTATCATTAATTAAAGGAAGGGTGGCTTGAACACAAGCATTGTGATACACACAGTCAATCTAATAACCCAACTAAGTCACAGGCAGGTAGCATGTACCTGGACGAAAAGATAGATTGAGTCCTACGCAGGACTGAGCAGGAGGGTGGGAGATTTCAGCACCCTACTCACAACAGTCACAATTTAAACTTTTTGAACTACTTATTTCTGAAAATTTAATTTCTGTTTTCAGACCATAGTTGACTATGGGTAAATAAACTGTGGAAAGTAAGACCACAGATAAAGGAGGACCAATTACCTTAGTGGCGTGAGACTATCTATGTATACCAACTTCAAAAATTTTACTTATAGAAAAAAAACTTGATCAGTTCATACAATTATCACAGAAAAATAAATTCCTTTTCAAGTGCCATGAATAACAGAAAATGTCCTTTGAGGAATATTTCACTCAAATTGTAGCTAAAGAAAAGAAATCAGAGGTGATTGTCTGTGACTATGATTTTAAAAACATCGAGTACTTTTTCTGGCAAAGTTTCGTAAGTTGAGGTTTATAATGGCTATGACAGCAAAATTGAGATCCCTAATGCACTTTCAAAATGCTCAGCACCATTCCTTTTAGAACTTTAGTGTACTCCTTATACTTGGAAAATTCATATAAGTTAAAACATTTTTATTTTGAATATATTTTCTCTGTAGAGTTATTTCACTTCTTAAGTGAAAGCAAAATTTGAAAGCTTCAGATTCAAAGAATAGGAAAAGAGAAACGTCTGCTATTTAATTAAGTCATCAAATTCTTACTATTGTTATCCTCAGACTAATGCAACTGTTCTTTCCATAGCCACCCATGGCTCCTGATTTTCAAATATATTTGCCTCTTAAATTCCTTTTTTTGCTTGACATCTAAATAGTTCTCCACTGCTTTTTAAAAATAATCTATACTATCTTCAGTTTGATGACTACATTTCCCATTAAACTCATTTGTAAATATCCCCTCTGCCCCTCTTCTATCTTCTCTGTGAAGGTGGTGTTATCCCAGAGGTCTGTAGTTGTCTCTTATATCCTCTCCATAACCCTTGTCTTCAAAATGCCCTTCATTCTCATGGCTTGAAATGCCCTTCAATCTTGTGGCTTGAAATGCTCTATGGAAGATGCTTAATTCTGTACAACTAAAATCAGAGTGTGCATGACAAACTTCTTGGTATATACATGCCATTAGCTTACTCAAAACAATTTACATCTTCTATTTCCAAATACATTCTTCCTCCTATGTTCTTTATCCAAGATAGCTACATCATCATTTACCTGTTTTATGGTTACTTCATGGATATGGTTATTTTGGATCTGGGATGTCCCCTGAAGACTCGTGTGTTGAAGGTTTGGTCACCAGTGCAGCAATATTCAGAGAAGGGATTTGGGGAAGTGATTGGATACTGAGAGATCCCACCTCAGCAGTGGATTAATTCATGAATGGCTCAAGGGACTACTAGGAAGTGGGGCCTTGTTGGAGGAGGCAGGTCACTGGGGAATGTACCCTGGAAGGGTTTATCTCTTCTCTGGCTCTCTCTGTTTCCTGGCTGCTATGAGCTGACGAGCTTTCCTCTACCATTTCCTTCCATCATGATGTTCTGTTCACCTTAGGACCCAAGAAATGAAACCAGCTGATCACAGACTCAAACCTCAGAAACCATTTCCTCCTTTAAGTTGTTATTGTCAGATATGTTGATAACAGTGATGAAAAATTGACTAGTCCAGTTATGCGGGTTAAATATCTCCTTCTCACTACAATCACATCAATTCATGATCATGTTGATTCCATTTTCCCAAACTGTTCCAAACTATGTTTTCATACTCTGTCCTTTCCTTAATCCAGGCTAAGGAAATGTGATTTCTTATTTGGTGCTATGGTTTGAACATTGGTTCTCCCCAAACTCATATTAAAATTTGGTTGTCTCTGTGGTGGTGTTTAAGACATGGAATTTGGGGAAGTAATAGGGCCATTCAGGGGGAGCCCTCTTAAGTGCAATTAATGCCTTTAAAAAAGGGGAAGTTGACCCGTGCCCCCTTTTTCTCTTTACTCTTCTTCCTTCTGCCAAGTAAATGAAGGATACTCCTCTCCAGGACAGAGAGTTCAAGTCACCATCTTGGAATCAGATTTGCCCAACCTTGGTGTTGGATTTACCAGCCTCTAAAACTGTGAGCGAATCAATAAATTTCTGTTCATTATAATTAATCCATTCTCAACTATTGTATTTTAGCAGCAGAAAATGAATTAAGACATTTGGATACCTGGAAAGGTCTTCTATCTCATTTCTCTGTCTTCTACTTATTCTCCTTACTCTCTCAAGAGTGTTGTTTCTAAAATTGAGATTTGACATAATCTTTTATTTAATCACCAGTACCTGGTGCATATTTATAGTTTAAAAAAATATGTGTTGAATTAATTCAGAATATTTTTCCTTCTCTCCTAGGACTCTGCAATCTATAACTGAGGACCTTGGACAGAACAGATGATAATGATAATGAAACTGCTGCTATAGGTTGCCAGGAGCTTTTGTCTTTTGGGAAAGATAGAAATCACCTTGAAGAAGATTATATATGTTTTGCAAATATTCACTTGAATGATCCCTCTTAATTATGCAAATGTTGGATGAGTCAGCATCCATTGACCTACTGAGAAAGGTGTGGAAGAACTTTTGATGACTTCATTAAGGACATTACCTAAGAGTATAAAGTGAATTTCAGGGACTGGGGGCTGGAAGAGTAACAGCTGTACTACTTTTCACAAACACATACCTTTGGATAAGTAAGGATCAAAAGTTTTGGAATCTGCCCTCTGATTGAGGTCAGGGAAGCCTGTTATGGTGAACTAAAGTGTCCCTAATAAGAACACAGATGTAGAGAAGAGTGACAAGTTGCCTGAAAGAAAGTTAGCCTAAAAAGCTGAGTCTGAACTCCTAAGGCTCCATACTGAGGACTTAGAAGTGAATAAGGAGATTTTTGTCCTAGAATCTTGAATCTCCTCTGCCTCAGATTCAAAGTAATCCAAGTCAACATTCTTTGAGCAATAGCCAAAATTCTGAAATCCATTGATTTTGTTTATTAAGTTACTCTAGTATGTCAGAGAGAATTTTCTTTTTAAAGCTGGCCTGAGACATAGAATTTGTTAATTTTCACAGGATTGGATCTAATCATCTCAAGTGATGGCAGAGGTTGGGAAAGCGCAGTGGAACCCCAGTGTCCTCAAAAGCTGATGATGAAGCAGCTTGATCACTTTTGGATTTTGGAGGCTGTGGACTGTAAACACAATTTTTGAATTTATGATGTAAAAATTTAACCAAATGTAAGTAATGCAAGAACTGACTTCTATACCACAGCCTGCTATGAAAACATAAGATCCAAACATTTTGCTAATCAACTTATTTGAAACTCCTAGCTTAGCCAACTAAAAATACCTATTTCATTTCCACTTACATGTATCCTTAACATTTTCCTGCATTTTATGCTTCCCCAGAATCTTAAAGCATGATCTTAATCCTAATAGTTACAAAGATCACTTGGCAATTTTCTTTAAAAAAATCTCTTGACATCAATGGCAGCATGATTAACAAAACAAGAATGATTTGGTTTAATTGATAGAGGATTTTTGTGGAAACTCTAAAGGTATACTCCTTGAATATTTCCTGCAGGTCTGAGTTATTTTCCTGCAGAATGGCCAATATTAAAAATGGTACAAAGAATAAATTAGGTAATAGTGGCAGTGAGGAAGTGGCAATTCAAAACTCAAAGCACCCCTGGAAGAACTGGAAAAAAAATCTATAAGTATTAGCACAAAATATTAGTTAAATATCTACTAATTTAAAAAATAGGGGTTTTTTTGTACTTTGTTTAATTTTATTCTGAGTTTGGGTGGAAAACTGAGATTCTCATTTGCTCTACTATAATTGTTATAGCAACAGGTGATAATATTACATAATAATTCCTTTTTCAGTCATATGTAATTCACAATGCCACTGGAAAATTTTGGTAGAGAGAATTTATTCTTGAATAAGTGTGAAGGACAGGAGGGATAAAAAAATCTCTAAACGAAAGCTGATTTTGTAAAGAAGGAATTGGGAAGAAACAGAGCTTCTTGAATAGGAGAGCTAAATTGTAAAGAAATAACTAATTTCAATATAAAACAAATATACCTTAATGTTTATTTCAACAATAGGAAATGTGCTTACTGACATTCTAGCATGTTTTCCATAAAGCTACCAATGTAGGACCCACATAATCTGAAAGGATGGTGGGCTAGCTTTTGATGTTCAGTTTTTGAGGTCAGGAATTTGGCAGAACGGAAAGGCAAATTTCAGATCTTTCTTTATGATACACTCATAAACTGTCGAGTGATTCAAGAGTTAATGGTGGTGCATTAGTACATAGAAAAGAAAAATTCAGGTTCAGGTTTAGAGTTGAGTGAGAACATTGCTTTTCTGATGCAAAAACATGATGAAAATTTGATCTATTGATAGAAAGAAATGAACAGATACATCATCACATAAAAATGAGGCTTCTTAGGAAATACCCAGTAGTTAGCATTTGAATGTTTGTTTCTAAATATCTGAACATAGGTAGGAAATTATCAAGATCTGAATATGTCATTAGAAAATATGGAGCAGGTTATAATGAAGTCTGAGATAAATCATGAGTAAAGATGCTTCTCTGAAGTAATTACTTTATGGAAAAAAATATTAATGTGGAGCACAGAATTTCTAGCTAAAACGTCTATACTTTCTGTTATAACTGAATGCTTAAATCCTTCCAAAATTCATATGTTGAAGCCCTAATCCTCAGGGTGGAAATATTTGGAAATGGAACAACTAAGGAGGTAACTTGGTTAAAGCGGGTTATAATGATGGGGGCTCAATTCAGTCATATTTGTTCTTACAAGAAGAGGACTCAGAACTCACTTACACTATCTCTCCCCCATGCACACGAACCAACACAAAGCCATGTAAACAGCAAGAGGATTGCCCTATAAATCAGGAAGAGGGTCCTAATCAATCAATCAGAATCTTAATCTTGGATTTCCAGAACTGTAAGAAAAAAAAAGTAATGTAAATGAACTTGAAAACTACATCCAGAGACAGGACTAAACAAACACTGACAAATGAAGTACAAATAAAAATAGCAATTTAAAACAAACTTATTCTAAAAGAGCACAGGTTCTAAGATGAATCCACCGCAACTTGGAGGCTGATATGAAGTATGCCAAAAATATACAATGGGAGTTTCACTTCCAGAAGGACAGTGTGAGGGTTTGTGGAGTCCCAACACTCAGTGCAACATGTATAACCAAAAAAGTTATGCAGAAAAACCTACAACCATTTAAAATCCCTGAATAATGTCCTAAAGGTATACAGCAAAGAGAAGCACATTACATAAGAAAAAATCTACCAAATCTCAGTAAGAATAGTGAGAGTCTATGACATTTGAATCATGACCCACTCCCTCCTTCCCTCCATTCCTATTCCCAGTTCAGAATGATGGGAACTCTACTGCAAGTTAGATATCTTAGATGAAATGGAAAAAAAAAATTCATAGAAAGACATGAACTATTGACACTGACTCAAGAAGAATAAAAATCTGATAAATCATTATAAGAAATAGTGATTGAATTAAATAGCAAAAAAGAAAAAAATCCCACTAATAAACTCCTGGGCTCTAATTATGCAAATACTGAATTCTACTATATACTTAAAGAATTAATATCAATTCTTCACAAATTCATGCAATAAATAGAAGAGGAAGGAACTTTGACACTCAATTCTATTATAAAAGCAATAATTTGATTTTAAAAAATCTAAACTATCACAAGAAAACTAAGAAACTATAGACTAATATCACTTACAAATATAGGCATAAGACTCCTCAATGATACTAGTAAATAATTAATCATCATATAAAAAGAATTACATAGCATTACCAAGTAGAATTTATCTTAGGAATATAATAAGTTTGTCTTACTTTGGAAGTCAATGAATGCATTTCCCACCAATAAAAACAATAAAAAAGAATAAAACACCATGACCATCTCAACTAATACAGAAAAGTTAATAATAGCAATAACGAGAACTCCCTCTCTTTTAAGAAATGGAACACACACACACACACATACAGTCCACACTCACAATCACACGGAAAACATTACATTTAATGGTGAATTACTGAATACTTTTCTCTAAGCTCATCAAAAAGGTTTAGTCTCACTATTTCTAGTCAACATTTTACTGAAATTTCTAGACAGTACAGTTAGGCAAGAAAAAGATGAAAGGGCTACAAATGGTAATGAAAGTAGTCAAATTGTCTTTATTTAATTCATAGAAGATACTAGATTGTATATTAACCTAAGACATAAATTCATAAACTAGTTATGCAAGGTTATGTAAAATAAGACCAAAACACAAAAAAAATTCATATTTCTTCTATGTACTTGGAGTGAAAATATAAGAAAAAATTCTGATTAAAATCATAAAAAAATCATAAAATATTTACAATGGATATAACACAAAAAAATGAAACTCAGTGAAATAAATCAAATTGTTTTATGAATGCATGAATATACCACAAAAAAGCTCCTATCCTGTACAATTAATATGTAAAAGTTATTGTAAAACTAACTATAAAAATTACAAGCCATTATCAATAGAAGCTAAAGACAATCTAAATAACTAGAAACAAATCCCGTCTTCATGGGTTGAAAATATAATGTTTATGTGACAATACTCACCAAATTTATCTACAGATTCAATCTCAAATCCACTAGCTTATTTGGAAAAAATTGAAATTATCCAAAAATCCATGTGAAAATTGAAGGGGCTCTGAATAGCCAAAGTATATAGAAAAAAGATGAAAATCTCAAACTTTCTGATTTCAAAACTCAATACAAAGGCCAAGTAATCAAGACTGTATGGTACTGGAAAAATGAAAGAGATAAATCAATAGAAGAAAATTAAGATTTCATTACAATCATTTCTTAGTTATGACACAAAAAGTATAGCAGCCAACTAAACTGGACTTCCTCACAATTAGAAATATCTGTGCTTCAGAGAACAACATCTAAGAAATGAAATTTAAATGCATAATATAAGGGAAAATGTCTGCAAATCATATAACTATACTATACTAACTATACTATAAGGGACTTGTATCTAGAATGATACCCAATTTAAAAAGGAGAGATCTTCATCAAAGAAGGTATCCAAGTACCCTATATACATGTAAAAAGATGGTCAACACCATTTGTCACTAAACAAATCAAAATGAGATATAATTTCACTCCTTAGGATTACTATTATCAAAAACATGGATAGTAGCAAAGGTTGACAGGGATATGGAGAAATTGGAATCTCATACACCACTGGTAGGAAGGTAACAAACCTGCCAGTTCCTCCCAGGGTAAACATCAAGTTATCATATGACCCCAGGAATTCCATTCCTAGGTATGTATCCAAGTGAAGTGAGAACATAAATCTGAACAAAGATGTGCATATGATAATTCATAACAGCATTTTTTATTATGGCCAAAAAGTGAAAGAGAAAAATAAAATGGTATGCTGAGAGCCACGGCTGAGTCTGTATGGCCCCTGGCATTTTGCCAACAGTATTGGTTGACAGGCAAGGCATTACTATCCGCCTTGGCCGCTACTTTTGAGTTCTCGCGCTACTTTGGAGTTCTCGTGGGGATTCCTGGGGATTCCCCAAGAGTTCCCATTGGTTGGGGAAGTGCAGGAGGAGGGATTTCCGGAGGAGATATATCCGGTGGCTGATTCCTGAAGGAGCGGCGTGGTGGTCGGCAGATTTCCCAGGAGCGTGTGTGAAGTGTGCTGGTAGAGTTTAAAAATAAAGTTTGTTACAGGAAATAATTGAGAAATTCCAATTAAAATGTCCTTAAAAGTCCCTATTTTTTATTTGTATATGACAGCAGAATGCATTACAATTCTTATTACATATATAGAGCACAATTTTTCATATCTCTGTTTGTATACATAGTATATTTACACCAATTTTTGTCTTCATATCTGTAGTTTGGATAATAATGATCATCACATTCCACCATCATTAATTACCCCATGCCCCCTCCCTTCCCTTCCAACCAAGCCAATCTCCAAAAACCAAATGCTGAATTTAAAAAAAAAAAAAAAGTTTGTTCCTGCTTCAGTGGCTCGTGATTTGTGCCCAGCCAGACTGCAGCATTTGGTGGCCCGTACGGGGAGCCCCGGGACACTCAGGGGTAAGTGACGAAAATAAGCTGCCCATCCATAGATAGGACGGGAGCAAATCTAGCTCATGCCTAGATAGGGCGAGAGGAAATATGGCCATTTTGAGAAAATGGAGAGGATTGATGCAGTATGTTTGTGTCTTGTTTTGTCTCAGTGTNAGAATCTATGAAACAGAATATTATTCTGCTGTAAAATACAACAAACTAACGATACATCCACCAACACTGATGAATCATATATGCTATGGTAAAGGAGGCATACTTAAAAGACTATATATTCATGTGTATAAGAGACAGTGCTACAACATGAATGAACCTTGAAAACACTGTGGCAAGTGAAAGAAGCCAAACACCAAAATCCATATATGATATGATTCCTCTTACAGAAAATGTCCAGAACAAGCTGGCAAGGTCTAGGTGACAATGGAGGGGATTGGAAAATGATGACTAAGGGATACAGGGCTCCCTTGTGGTGCTAAGATGCTCTAAAATTAATTACAGTGACGATTTCACAACTCTGAGCACACTAAAGCCATTGAATTTTACTTTAAATGAGTGATATTGATGGTATGTGAGTTATAACTTAATTAAGTTGTTTCTAAAAAGTAATTTAATACATAAATAACATGATTTCAAAGGTGTTTATCAATTTTGATAGTGATACATGTACATTTTCATCAAGTTGGGATTTAAAAGTTCAATATTGCAATTTTGGCCAACATTCACATTATAAATTATAAATCTCTTTTATGTTGTATAGTAGAGGATATTGTTTCCCTGCCCAACATCAATCCTTTCCTATGCTCCCAATAGAACTCAGCTTTTATTAAATCTATACCCTCTGCTCTCACAGCCATGCATTGTGATGAAGGTGACACTATATCTAGTCCCAGAAACAGATCCTGTTGCTGAAATGTTAATTCCATTCTCCTTGCTGAGCATGTGACCTAAATATGGCAAAGGAGAACAGGTTAGAAATCTTCTTGAAAACAATTAAAAAAACTTCCCTAAATCTTCTCAGTGAGCCATGGAAAATATTTCTTCCTCTAGATATTACCTAGATGATGACAGCTGGAAAATTTCAGTCACATGTCCTTATAAATATCGGGCTGTCAAATCTAGCAATCCTGGAAACTGCTTTACATTTGGACTTTGAAGTGGGATAAAAATTGCCCTTATATATTTAACCAGTTTGAATTTGAGCCTCCTTTAACTTGCATTTAATTCGTTTAAGTTGTTGGATTAAAGCATAACAGTGAGCAAATCACTGTCAACTCTTGATAATAGTTTTATGTTTTTCCTAAATTATTTTTTTCTATTTTTTAAAGAGAGAGAGAGAGAGAGAGAGAGAGAGAGAGAGAGAGAGAATTTTTTTAATATTTATTTTTTAGTTTTCGGCGGACACAACATCTTTGTTTGTATGTGGTGCTGAGGATCAAACCCAGGCCACACGTATGCCAGGCGAGTGCGCTACCGCTTGAGCCACATCCCCAGCCCCTTTCCTAAATTATTGAAGTAGCATGAAATAAATTATGAAATCTCAAGAAATCAGATACTATCCATCACTAAACACTATTAGTATTTGAAAAGGTGTAAGTAATATCACAGGGCATAAGCAAAACATGGAGAATTTTGTAACCACAAACACTGTGCCTAAGGTCCTTTGATGTACATATGCTGTACTCTGTTCCTTTAACACAATACTATAACCCACACACTTTTACATTGATGTTTTATTAATACTAAATAATTTAGATAAAACCAAATGTATCTAGCTAAAATTCTTCCACAGATAAGGATTTGGCCTTCCAGAGAATCTATCATTGTATTACAAAGGGGATTTGACTGGGCCATCATCTTGCCTAAGCAATTCCAAAAAAGGGAAGGCTTAATTCTCTCCTTGAAGCTATATAAATATTTCCATGTCATATAATCTTCAGGTATTCATAGGTATTTTGTAACATTTTTCTGCAATTTCACACAAAGGAATAAACTTACTAAGAGATTTATAACCAAAACTTGAATCATCCAATGGAAAGTAGAAATTATACTCATAATGCATGATAATTATAACAATTTATATGCAGAATTGTTAAAATTATATTAGACTTTTATCCCATAATTCTTAGTCATATAAATCTTGTACACATATTTCTAAATATTTTCATTGAAGTATAATTTATATAGAGTGAAATTAAAATTTAAGGGTATAATTCTATGAATTTTGTCAAGCACATAAAATTATATAACCATAACACAATGAGGTTTACAATAGTTCAAGAAGTCTCAAAATTCTCTACACGCCTTTATACGTAAACATTCCTCATACATTCAATCCCTAGAAACCACTGATTTCTGTACTTATTGTTGGTTTTGCAACATGTCATTTACGTGAAGAATATATAGTCTTTTAAGTATGCCTCCTTTACCATAGCATATATGATTCATCAGTGTTGGTGGATGTATCGTTAGTTTGTTGTATTTTACAGCAGAATAATATTCTGTTTCATAGATTCTCCAAAGGGTGTTCAGCCATGCTTTAATTGTAGGATATTTAGACAATTTTTAGAATTTTTTATTGTAAGGCCACCCTATAAATATGTATAAAAGTGTTTATATGAACATGTTTTAATTTATCCTGGGTAAGTGTCTAAGAGTAGAAATGCTGTGTTACATGGTAATATTAAAAACATATTTATAAGAGACTGCTGCCCAATTATTTTCCAAAACATACATTCCTATTACCAAAAAGTATGAGTACTGGTTAGCTCTTGGAATAGTTATCTGGTTTTATTTCATCTATTCTCAGATATATCTCTCTGTCTCTTTTTTTTAATTTGAGATGGGGTCTTGCTATATTTCCCAGATTGGCCACTAACTTCTGGGCTTAAGTGATACTTTTGCTGCAGCCTCCCAAATAGCTGGGACAACAAGCATAAGCCATCATGCCCAGACATATTTTTAGTTTAATTTAAATTGTACTACTTAATAATGATGTTGGGCATCTTTCCTGTGAATATTTCTTACTTATACATTTTTTGATGATATGTCCATTGTAATCTTTTGGATATTTTAAGAATCAAGTCATTCATTTTTAATTTATAAGAGTGGAGTTCTCTATATATTCTGCATGTAAGTACTTGACTTTCTTTCCATTTCCGCATATCTTCATTTTTTTTGTACAGATGTAAGTATTATCTGAAAATATTATTCCTTCTGCTTGAAATACTTTCTTTAATATTTCTTGCAGTTCTCATCTGTTATTCATGAATTCTCTTGATTTTATTTCTATTCTACTTAAAATTCCTCATTTTACCTCTAATTTTTAAAGATTTGTTTTTCCACTGATCATATCCTTCTAGATTGAGTTGTTTATTGAGGATTTTATTTTGTTTTGCTTTGCTTTGTTTTTCTTGTGGCACTTTGAAGTTCTCTATGATCATCCAGATTTTGAAACTTGTGCTGTATTCATTGTCTTTTCTCTTTGTGTTGATTCTTTCTTATTTTCTCTGAATGACTCCACAATTGTTTCCTTTGTTTTATTACTTAGCAATTTAAATTCTATGTGTCTTGTGTTTATTTTCAAGAATGTGTCCTATTTGGGGTTCTTTAAAGTCCCGACCCATTTTGACCTATCGTTACACATCTGGAACACCTATAAAAGCTTAAGTATAGTATATAATATAAATCTATTTCAATGAAGCAATTAGAATATTATTAGTTCATATAAATTTATATATATAAATTTATATATATATATGTATATATATGCTCTAGTTTATTATTTCAACACTATCCAACACAGCTTTGTTAATTTTGTTTAAACAGTCACAGAATTGAAAACTTGGGAATGCAGTAATGTATTTTATTGATTCTGCAAATTCTAAGCTACTACTTTTAAAATATGTTTCTTCCCACATTTATTTCCTCCTGAGATTCCAGTGAAATATACACTCAACAGTTCCATATTTTTTCACAGTTCTGAGAATCTCTATTGTGTTTTTTTTCCCCCACTCTGCTTTCTATTTTTGTTATAGTTCGGGTAATTGCTATTAACATGTGGGTTATCTCTGAATCTCATTCTGTTCATGGCTTTGTCTATTGACAATAGATTGTTGTTTTTTCTCTTGTTTGTCTGTCTCAATTTTTATATTAGTAATTAGACATGATTGGTACAGGATAAAACATAAATAGTAATTATGGAAATGAGCTCACATTTTCTTGTGTTAGGCCATTGCTGTGTGGGCTAACTCCAGCTAATCAAGAGTTGGGTACATTTTTGTTGTTGTTGTTGCTTTTGTTTCTTTTATTTATACCAACAGAATTTTTCTGGATTTTTTTGTTTTGTACTCAGCTTTCAACTTTCATTTGGAACATATAGCTCACAGAAGATTTTGTCTTCACAATATGGTCCATCTACCAGTGAGAAACAGCTGTTTATTCCCAAACAGTTCAGGTCCTGAGCATAACCCCATGAGTGATTTTTCTGGCTCATAGACTTTTACAAAGAACTTAACCCAGAAGGCCTCATGGAGGGAAGCTGCACTCCCTTAACACCTTGTATGCAGACAACACAGCAAAGTTTCTAAAGAGAGTTGCCGTAAAGGTCTCAGGCCTCCATGCCCAGCTGGCTCTTAATCTGCATTCCATGCCTAACAACATCAGAGGTTTCTTACTGGATTTGGCAGAGGGCCTCATAGGTGACTCTGCCATGATCTTCCTGTAAGAAGGTTTGGGAGGCACTGGATTTTGAAGATGCTTTCTTCTACTCTGACTCAGGACTCAGAACTTTCTACTCCCAGTCCTTTCCCTCTGCTCTTCCCCACTTACAGGTTCATGTGATTGTAGGAGTCTTTTGTTCAAGGCTCCCTCCATATATATATTGATCTTCATGTCTGCATGGATTGGCCTGATCAGTTAGGTTTAGAAATGGAGTGTCCCTGAAAAAAACTCATGTGTTAAAGGCAATGTTCAGAGGAGTGGCTTTGGGGAAGTGACTAGATCATGAGGGCTCTGACCTCACAAGCTGATTAATCCACTAATAGCTCAGTGAACTACTGGGTGGTAAGTGTAGGGCCCAGCTGGAGGAAGCAGGTCATTGGGAGTGTGGCCTTGGACTGTATCTGTTCCTGGCCCCTTCACCCCTCCCCTACCTCTTTGCTTCCTGGCTCCCATGAGCTGAACAGGTTTCCTCTATCACACCCTTCTTCCAGGGGATCCAGTCAACTAGAAGACTTAAGCCTATGAAACCTATGAACAAAAATAAATCTTTCCTCCTTTAGGTTGTATTTCTCATGTGTATGTCACAACAAAGAAAAACTGACTAACACAATGGGCAAGTCATTGCATGAGGGGGAAATGAACAGGGAGGAGGGAGGTGATGGTCTTTTTTGCAGTTTAACCCCTTATCTATACTAACCCAGTTAGTGGTTAAAAGGGCTCCACTATTACTTCATTTTGACTTCTTAGTTCAACTATCTACTCAACTCTCTCAGGCTCTGCTGAACTTCTTTTCTTCTTTTTTATATTTTTTTATTGTAGAATTATAATTGTATATGATGGTGATATTTGTGGTTAAATATTTGTACATTCACAAGATAAAACAATACAGTTTGGCCAATATCATTTCCCAGTATTTCTCCTTTTCCTCCTCTCCTCCCTCCCCCTGGTCCCTTTCCTCTACCCAACTGATCTCCTTTTGATTTTGATAGTGTTTATATTTTATATAGCTGGTGGAAAGAAACATGGATTAGAAAATGTTATTACCTGAGTCTCAGGAACTGAGCTTTCTCAGAGATACTAGCCTTTCTCTGGTGGTAGGATCTGCCTGGGGAACTGGTCATATGACAGTTTTCTTCCTCTCTCTGATGAATACATAGACTTTTAAAAAATCTTTCTTCTAGGTGCCATGTGTCTCTACTTGCGTGTTGAGACCTGTAGGTCTTGCTGCCCTTCTCCCTGTGGCTAAAGGCTGTTCCATAGCAGAAAAGGGTCTGGTGGGGGTTTGTATCTTTCTATAACAGTACTGGTCCTTTTTTTCAGGCATCATGATTGATGGAAGATTTATTCACTCCTCCACCCTGTATCTAACCTTTCTCCTGTGTGTCCTATTGAAGTCTGTAAAGAAGAGTCTGTGTGGTCTAAGCTACTTGTGTTGTTTGACTCTCCTGGGCTCTGAATCTGTATACTAGAGAAAACTCAGGTTTTAGTAACTCATAAAACTTCATATAAAGTTTTTTTTCTATATTTTTCTTCCCCCATTTGTTTGGTCCTCAGCATGTCTTCTCCTTGCCTTCTTTAAGAGATGAATCAGTGTTTTCATCTTGTTTTGTCTTGGATATTAATTACATGCTTTCCCTGTTACCTCAGCCATTTCCTAGGTTCAACATAGGTCATGATTTTTTTTACATGATATAGGTATTTTTTTTCTGTTAGTTTGAAAGTGTTGTTTTTTCCAGTCTTGTTCATCCTAAGCAGAAACAGTATCTCTTATATTTTGACGAAAGCATTTACTTTATTTACAGTCTCTTGGTTTTTCAAAGACTACAGCCTACTAAATGCATAATCATTTGTTCCATTTTGTTCTTCAAATCTGTGTCCCAAAATATGGTCTCATTTTTACAGTCATTGTCTACATAAATTTGGTTTTCATCCAATGTTATCAATGAACTTAAATTACCAACACTTTACTTACACCATACATCTATGGCAGAGACATTAGAGAAATGTTCAATATACCATATGACAGAGAAAATACAAAATTAGCATTCTTTTCTTTCGGACAGAAATTGCTTTTTCTTACATATTGCATACTCTCATTGATTGGTGTGTTGATAAAGGCTCTATTTCAGTAAATTCTGGACTCATTTGCTTTGTAGTCGTAATCATATTCCAGCTCTCGTAATACAGGTTTTACAGATATTGGCTTCTGGGTGCCATTAGGTAATAACATAACAGTGAAAGCACAGTGTTTTTCTTTGATTTACCTAATCCCAACAGGCTATATCTTAAAGAAGAAAAGTTCCATTTTATTCTATCAACCAAGGCCATTGGAGAATAATAATATTAGCTGGTAACAAGGGTCTTAATTTCATTTTACCACAAATCCCAAACGCCTGGCCTGGCCTTTTAATACTGTTAACCTTTGACCTTTAAGAACATTAAGAATATTTCATTGATATTAGAATACCCACAAGTCCTTTCTATATGAGAGTGCAAGACTTTGTAAACATTGTTAGTAGTAATGTATGATTTTCTATAATTATTATTCATGCTGTCTACTTGTTTATATCTTTATTAAATCTTCCAGGTTGATTCCAGCCTCAATCATTTCCCTGAAATGAGGTTCCTCTCGTGTTCCTAACTGAATTAGCAAGTCTTTAAGTCATGATTGTAATAGTCCAAGACCAATGTCTAAAATCTTCACTGAATATCAGATGTCACAAGGCTATTCTGATCAAGCCACTGCATATATTCATACCATGAATTATTTTCATGCAACTGTGAAAACTATATGACCCAAAACATGTGACTCATGAAAATGTCACTTAGGTGTATTCAATCTCCAGTGCAATTACATCTGATTATAATATAAGGTACCATGTACATGTCCCTTGCATATCACCAAAGGTGTTTTATTGGTAATACCAGGATACTAGATCACACCCAAACTGACTTCTCTTGAAGCTCCCAGGTTCCATTTGCTCCTACTTTAAATGCAGTCAATTGGCATTCACATTTCAAGTATTCAAAGTAGCAAATAAACTTCTGACATGCTGGGCAGGCAGCAGCCATCTGCTTCTTGTCATTCCTAGGCAGCTGTCTTAGTAATGCATCATCTTGATTAATAGCCACACAGAGTGACAGGAGCTTTGCTAGTCAGCATTCTCCTCCCTCTATGATTCATTGGTAGTCTTCTTTTCCAGATCATCAGAAAAATAACTAGCATGGTATGTATAGACCATAAATCGTATATTAAATGGCAGCAGTTGGTTACTGATAAGTTGACTCATCAGGGGACTCTGTCACTTCTTTTCTCCAAATATCCAGGTGAAGTTTGGGAGCAGAGCTCATAAATCAGCACGAATTCAGTTCCTCCTCTGAGAAACAGATTCAGAGGTGTGTCCCAGCCTCTGCCACTAGTGCACTAGTGAGTGCCAGATTTGAGAAACGGAGATAGCTAATCATCTTGTTCTCTTACTCTGAGGCACTTGTGGGAAAATAATGTGGACTGCATTTTTTAATTGTCGTAACTCACTGTTCAGCATCCATTCATTTGCCATTATTTCCCCTATTTCCAGTATTTTTTTAACTCACATATTTCCCACTGTGGTAGAATTTTTAGTTCGAATGTGTGAAATACCCATAGGTTATTCAGTAATGTTACAGTCTGAATATCAGAGTTGAGATTATGGTGAGACAGACGAGTTTGTCATTTAATAGAAACTATCAAATTTAGGGAGAGAAAAATTGAGTACTAGATATAAGCCTAGACAATTTGATTGATGCAAGAAGTTATTGTAGTGCTGCACTATGCCCTAAGGTTATCTCTCTTCTCACCATAAGAGAACATAAAAAATTCTTAGAATTTTTACACTGTAATTAGCATATTTACCAAAACCCTAGATAATATTATTAAAATGGTTGACAATCATTAGGGAATCCAGGAAAATTGAAAAGACCATCCTCAAATTCTAAGAGTCAAGATATTTCCTTGTACTCCACAGGAAGCACATGTACAGCGCTTAGAAAGAAGTCATTTCTCACATTTCTAGTCATCTCTCTGGACTATTCATGGAAAAAAAATAACTGTTAAACAATCTCTTTCTGGAACCAAGATTTTCTTTTTTTCTGAAAAGTTGGGTTTAAGAACACTTCATGTGGGTTGAGGTTGTGGCTCAGTGGTAGAGTGCTCGCCTCACAGTGTGGGGCCCTGAGTTCAATCCTCAGGACCGCATAAAAATAAATAAATAAATAAAGGAATTGTGTCCAACTACAACTAAAAAATAAATATTAAAAAAAGAGCGCTTCTTGTATGTATCTTTACTTAAATAATTCAAACTTGAGTTTTGTTCAACTTTATTTTAAATCTTTTAGTTTTTGGATGCGACTAGACTGCAGTTTAAGCTGAACTTTCCCTTTTCTCTTCTCTGTGTGTGTGTATTGAACCTAAGGCTTCATGTATTCCAAGCAACCGCTCCACAACCGAGTCACATTCTGTCCTGAAATTTATTTCTTGAACAGTTTCAGAAAGTTTTTCTAAAACCCTTTTCTTAAATCTAACAAAAACGGTAAAAGTTCATTCCTAATTCACCATCAGCTCAGAATTTAACATACTGGGAATTTTGGTCATCCTTGCAATTTGCCCAACATGATAAACCTTCAAGGCCAGTTTGCAACTAAAGCTGAAAATAGCCACAATAGTAATGATGGATGTGTTCTAACTATAAGCACTATAATCTGTAGTCTCCCTTATTCACTTTCAAGTGCAACTTGTATTGATCTTTTAACTATTTTATAAACTTGAAAGGAGGTTACACTAGTTGCTGTTTCCATTTCTATATCACAAGGATCAGTGTTTGACTATTTGCTATCATTTTCCTATTCCTATTCTTATTAATATTTGCTTGTCTTTGAGTATGGTTAAACAAAGTTGAACAGAGGAAGATCTTTAGTATTTACTGGGTAAAGACCCTAACATAATTTCCTATATATCTATCCAGTATTATAAATCTAAATTTTGTTTCATATTTCAGGTATCTATAAACATGAAATTTATGTTTTCTAATTTTGGCCTATGACAGAGCTGAGACTCAGATTTAATCCTCAATTGTCTCCCCTTTTCTCTTATGACCTATTTTGTTCACTTCCTGCATGACTAAATTTATTTATTTTTTAAGTTCCAAGGATTAAACCCTGTGGTCCTTAACCACTGAGCCACATCCCCAGCCCTTTTTATTTTCTGATTTTGAGACAGGGTCTCACTAAATCGCTTAGGGCCTCCCTAAGGTGCTGAGGCTGGCTTTGAACTTGCAATCCTCCTGCCTTAGCCTCCCCAGCTTCTGGAATTTCAGGCATGTACCACCATGCATGGCTCATTTATTTTTTTGTCTTAAAGATCACATACACTCATGGCCAAACTTTATTTCTGGTCCAATTTTTGACACTGTGCTTAACAATGTATTGATGATGATAATAACAAAAACTTTTGTGTAACACTTCCTATGTTTTAGGTCCTCTGCCAAGTGTTGTATATATATTAACTCACATAAACTCTACAGCAAATATCCAAATTATGATTTCCATTTTTTATCTAGTGAAACTAAGATATTGAGCAGTTGTTACAGAACATCTTCAAGGTCATATAACTGTTGAGTGGCAAACTTTTTATAAATGATTTTACATTTGTAAATGTTCATTTAATAGAATCTCTGGTAATTTATAGGATGTTTTCAAAATCAGCCGTAAATATATTGCTTTGAGCACAGTGCTGAAAATTTTGTCTTCTAAAATAAAGAGCTTATTCTTATTAATAGAAAAAATATTTTTACTAAGAAAAGCATAAATGTTATTTAATAATATAAGAAAAATATTTTATTCATAGTCTGCCATTGATTTAGATCTATGTTATGAGGCCACATCTAAATTATATTTTACTCATACGAAAAGTACTAATAATATTGCTGGTTACTATGCTCATAGGCTTATTACTAATCTGAAGAATACATAAATAATTGCAGTCCTCAAACTATTAACAATGGGTTTTACTAACAGAATAGATTAAAAGACATACAAAACTATAAAGCGATATTTAAACCCTTAAATTTAGAAATAACATTGACTTGATTCCAAAGAATTTTTCAGAACTTAACACCTCTGTGCATAGTTAGAATCTACTTTCTATTCTAAGATAATATTGAGAATGAGACTGCTTTCTCTACACACTGGGTAGCTTGAATCTACCCACTTATTAAAATATACAGACAAAATATTAAGTGAATTTGTATGAAACCAATGAATGCAACAATTTATTTGCTAAAATTGATAAGTATACTGCATTCATAATGATGTCTAACTGCTAGTAAAATACTTATTACCTCTGAATTATTCACTTGGGAGTAAAACAAAACAGAATAAGATATATCAATTAAATAAATTTTTAAAAACCTCATCTTAGAAAAAAAAGACTAAAAATACTGGTCACTGCTTCCTCCAATCCTGGAAATTTTTCAAATCATTGTGAAACCAACTGCACTAAAATGGAAATCTCTAGTGATGAGCAGTAATGACACATTTTTAACCACTGGAGGGGAAAAATTCACTTGAAAGACCTTAAAGAAAGTGTGTTCGTCAGCTTTCTGTCATTATAACAAATTACCCAAGATAATTAACTTAAAAATAGAAAAGTTTTGTTTTAGCTCATGGTTTTAGAGTTTCCAGTCCATGACCAGACTGACCCATTGTTTTTAGACCTCTGGTGGTGGCGGGATGTGGGGAAATGTGGAGCACTGGATGGCACTAGCAAGGAACAAATGGCTCACCTCAGGACCAGGAAACAAAAGAGGAAAGAAAAGGGGACTGAGATCCCACAATCCCCTCTGAGGGCCAAACTCCAGTGACCTAAGGACCTCCCACCAGGCTCCATTTCTTAAAGTTCTGCCACTTCTTAACTTGGTCCCCGTGTGGGGAATCAAGACTCTAAAACATGGGCCTTTAGGAAACATTCAGCATCCAAACAACTATAGTAGAAAGGAAGAAAGTAAGTACTTTGTACTTTATTTGCCTTTTACCCAGTTTAGATACCATAGGGTTTCTACCAAAGAACTGAGCAAACTTCTTTTTTTTATGTATAAAATATAATCAAAATCACTTTTTCTAAATTTATAACACTCTTCAAATTTCTCCTAATTTGGTTTGCATCTAAAGCTTCCATTTCAGGGAAACACAAAGTAAACTATAACACTGGAGCATCACTGGAAGGGAAAATGTAATCCCAACAAGAAAAATCCAATAAGAAGAAATGTAAGAGTGAATGCCAGAAAATGTAGATGATGTAAAATGGCTAGGGTAAGAGTGGGAGGTATACAACATAGATTATGAGGTAGTTTTATAGCTGAACTTTAAGCAAACCAAATGTTCCATGAAAAAATTTTTCCATAATGTATGTGGCTCCTCTACCTGCTTCTTGATGATTCTATCATTAGAAGTAGGAGAAAGGACAACTGAATGTCTGGTATGATTGATTTTGACCAATAACAACAGAGATAAGAAAACCATCATTGACTCAACATCACATGATCTCCTTGGCTTCACCACATAGTTCACACTTTCTAAGGAGGCAGTAGCAGAATAGGCTGCTTAATCCAATATTTAAGCAGATCTAAATGTCAGGGTTTCTGTTAACTTCATTTTCATCTCTTGAGTGAAGTGAATCATAAAAGACTTCACACCTTTCCTGTGTTCCCTTCAATCATCCATGTCCTTTGCTGAGTGCCTTTACAAGTACCTCCCTGTAGAGTGTGAGCAGTGTACTTCCTAACACCTGGACTGGGTCATGGAATTTGCATTTGGCTGATGGAATGGGAGTTAGTGAATCTGTGCCAGCTCCTGATCAAGCCCTAAAGTATCAGATGTTTACATATGGACTTCTGTCCTGAGGTGTGGAGAAAACCTGTTTCAGTTTTCTTCTTGTCCAAGAGAATTCAGGGACATCTCAGCAGTTCTAAATCCAACTGCAGCTAGAGCGAAGCCAAGCTCACAGGCAGTTGTAAGTAGAATTTCTCTGCCTGAATCAGCCAAACTATTGGAAACTTGCATATCATCTGTGAGCCCAAGAAACAAGGAAACCAGCATGCTTGTTATAAGATATACAGATTGGTTTACTATCTTTTTGACCTCAGTATACCACCTATTAGGTGATGTAAAAGCAGTTGCTACAATTGTAGCATGTGGCTGCAATCATCTCCTCATTTGCCTTGACAAATATATTTTGAAACACATATATTTAGGATACATACAACTGTTAGGATTTGAGTCTTATTTTTCATTTTCATGTTTTTTTTTTGTACTGTAAATTCTTCATAATGCAAGTTAATTCTTTGGAAATTAGAAATAAACTAGCCTTTCATTCCCATAATAAATATCATTATATACATTGTGGAAAAGGCTGATTATATATAGAGTAATGCTTGACATATATTTTCTTTTTGAACTGTTTTGGGTAATTTTGATGTAAAGTATCACAAAAATTATAAAAGAATTTATCTCCTATCACCCTTCACTCTGCTCTTTGGCCACACTGGTCATTTCCTACAACTTTAAAAGTGTTGTGCTTATTCCCATAAGACCTGCAATAAGGTACTCTTCTAGTTTGCATATCTTCCTACTCATTCACCCAGATATGATCTGATAATCTTTGAAATTATATTTCAAATATAACCTTGGGTAAGTTTTCAATGCATTTGGACTAGAGCAGTTTTCCTTACTTAATGCTCTTATATCCCCTTTATAGAAATATTTTTTATCATATTATTTCAGGAAGTATATATAGTCCATGTGCACACTCTCTTTCATAAACACACATATACACACATATATGCACACACACCTACTAAAAATAGGAAGAAACAGAATTGCTAACTGTAGTACTTTGAAGAAACCATTCAATATATACACAAAAAATAATATTAGATTAACATATAATTTTAACTACTGTACTGCTCTCCAGAATAACAGCCATTTCTGCTCTACCTTATGTTTTGGGCATTTTGGTTACTGGACTTAAATAGCATATAATTATTAAGGAGATTACAGTTAGTCTTAATGGGTTAGTCAATAACTTACATTGGTAAGGTTTTGTTAAATAATGGAAATATTATTTTTGTCAAGAAAAGTTCTTGCATGCTTTCTTTTTTGTAAACTGCAACTCGGAGCAACAAATCTTGGGTAATTTATATAATAGCAGCCCTGCTTACGATGCATATGTCACAATATAATTCTCTAGAAGACAAATATCTGTGATTACATTCACTAAGTAACAGTGAAGAGCTTCAAATCATTCACTGTGAAAGCTGTAACTGTGTAAGTAAAATTAGTTTGGCTTTTCATTTAGTTTCTATTTTGTTTCATTCAGAGATTTAGCTTTCAATGCTTTGGAATTTAAAAAAGAGAAGTTTTGACATATTCAAGTTTAGAGACTGAAGGAATCAGTAAACTCATGGATGCTAACCTAAATCATTGGTCCCTACTAGTTATTTTTTTTCTTTTCTTTTTTTTTTTTGCTAAAATTAGGAGCTTTAATATGTAAAGAGGGCCAAAGAGGAATTACAAATTTTATTAAAATTATGAATAATATTGCATTTAAGGAAATGTAATTATTGCAGCACTGATTTTACTTGTCCTTCCATGTCCTATATGGTTCTTGAAAATAGAGCATCTTATGTAAACATAAAAATATGAAGTAATAGGTGGCAGAAGAAAGGAAAATAATAACAACTAATAATACTAAAATAAATTATTTACACTTAGCACTTCCTAGATTCTTTCACAAGTATTCTATGTGCAACATATGTTTTTAACCCTTAGGAAATCTCTAAAGGTAGATGTTGTGGTTTAGATAAGTTTTGAGGGTATCACCCAAAGGATTCTGTGCATGAAGCTTGGTCCCCAGTGTAATGATATTGAGGTGGTAGATCTTTAAGATGCAGGGCCTAATGGATATGCTAGGACCAAGGGCACCACCTTCAGAAGGGATCAATGTAGTTCTCACAGGACAGATTAATTCTCAGAAAAGTATATTATTATCAGAAAAGTGAAGCAATCTCACATGTGTGGCCTCTTTGGCATGCAGCCATTTTTCTTTATCGTTCTCTTCCATGTTGTAATGCAGCCAGAAGGGCCCTCATTAGGCATTATACTACTTGACCTTCTAGCTACCAGAATCATGAGCCAAATAAACTTCTCTTCTTTATAAAGTACTCAGCTTCTGCTATTTTACTGTAACAACAGAAAGTAGATTAAAACTGTAGATTTTTTTTAAATGCTATTTTACCCTGTGGGAAATTCAGAACTAGGGAAGTGAAGTAACTGACATTCAATACACAGCTGATAAAGGGCAAAGTCCCATTTTAGCCATGTCAATGTGACTTAAGCTCTCAATACCATAAGAGAAGGTTTGCAGATGAAGCCAGGAGTGAGACCACAGGCATAAGACATCCCATAATATCATTCATATCTGTCAAAAGTGGGTGAAAGATTTGGCTTACATTTTCAAAGCAGAAACCATGGTAAATAAAACTGTTCATAGTATCTTTTTCTTTGGTTGAATGAATCCTTCCTAAACAAATGCAAATTAATTGAATGCTCAACACCTGTTTTTAAAATGCTTAAGAAGGGGATAAATAATTGGCAGTCGATTATTTCTGATAATGTTCTTTTTAAACATCTGTAAGAGGTTTATTTCTCAGTGGATTTGTCCTTGGTTTATAATTGCAGCATTAGTAATATTAATTCAATCTCATAAGCACTTTATTTTTAATATGTTTAGTCAACACAACAGCTTATTCAGATAGGTGTTCTTCACAAATAGGAAAGCTGAAGGTCAGAGAAGTAGAATATGCATCTGAATACAGGTTTGCCTAACCTTTAACATATGCTTTAGTCAAAATGTTAAAGCAGTACTATATATCATTTTTATATAGTTTGCTTATCATTGAATTATAGTTAGCATACACATTTTATCTTACTTATTTGGTTTGATTTATTAAAGATAAAGAGAACATATTATATTCATCATGTAATTTACTTGATTTATTACATAAAATTGATAATGCTTAATAACTAATTAAATGAATGAAAAATTATAAATAAAAGAAACACATATGAATTTTGCTGAGACTCTGAGTTATTACTACCAATAAGATACTTCTGCTTGTCTATGGGTAATAGCATCTTGTAAGGATGATAGAAGGGGACAATAAAAAAAAGAAAATATATATCCTCATTTCCTCTCCTCTTCTCTTATTATGTCAGCATTTGTTTTCAAGGAATAAATGTTAAAATATGGACTTCATATGCATTGCCTTAAATGAAAATTTATTTGTTAAAAATATAAATGATTCTTAGGTTAGTCTTCTTTATCCTCAACCAAAAATACAGAGCATATAGATTTTGGAAAAGAATCTATTCATTAATTGAGGCATGCCAAATAACTATTTCTAGTTAGGTATATGGATTATGTGGATCTCCTCTGATGAAATTTTTGTGTTGGGAATATTAAAATTTAAATATTTACTTAAGACACATAAACAATGGTTGCTTTTAAGTAAATGATAATTCCTCTCTGTGAATCCAAACTATTTGCCTTCAGTGCTATTTAAAATTTATTGCTAAACCTCTGCTTACCTTCTGTCCCCCCCACCATCTGTGGCTCTCTGGAGACTTGGCTAACGTCCTTCAATGCAATGGTTGCCAGTAGGCTATGGTTTACATGTGGTTTGTCTCTACCAAAAGGCATGTTGAAATGTCATTGCCATTGTGTCAGAGTGAGAGATGAGATTTTTAAAAGATGATTAAGAGAGATTGATGCTCTTCTTCAATGAGTAGGCTTGTCCCTAGAGTGGGTTTGATGAAGCAAGCTAGCCCCCTGCTTTCTTTTCCATCTCATACCCACTTGCTCTTTCACTTTCACCAGGGGTTCAACCAACAGGATGCCTCACAATCTGAGTGGATGCCAGCACCATGCCCTCAGACTTCCCAGCCTCCAGAACTCTAGACTCTGATGAATTACCACCTTAGATATTCTGTTATAGCAAAGGAAAATGGACTAAGACATAGTGTATTCAAAAATATTTTCAAATTCTCAATCATTTCCTATTACAAGGAAATATGTAATTATTTAAGCATAGTACTCTAGAGGTATTTAAATGATTTAGTATATTTTCTGCTTATCAAATATTTGAGGCAAAGTGTGAGGCAAAATTTGTATAATAAGTGAAAATGATTTAATTTCAAAGAGAATTTTGTTTCATTTAATGTAATAAGCATGTGATGTGTACCTCCACCAGTGTGTACAGAATATGAAAGAATTCCCAAAGGTAAACAGTGAGGTAAACCTAGCTTGACTAGTTTTCAATTTGGCAGACAAAATTTTAGTTCCAAATAGACCATGGTCATTGAATAAAGACATAAGTACAGTAAAGAAGAGGGATAAAGGCATTGCTATGTACCAAGGAATTTTAAAACTCAATATTTCTTGGTGATCTTTTTGTTTTGGGGTACCATTTTATGACACCATATTTAAATAAGAGGAATAAAGTGTGCATGTGCAGTGAGCCTCATCAGAAACTTGTTCTGAAATTTGTGATGGCTTAATGCAAGAACAAGTAGTAGGATCTCATGGAGGAGTGTGGACAAACAGCAAGCAAACAAGAACAACAAAATAAATAAAAACAGGATAAACAACCAACAACAATAATAGTGGCATAATAAGTTACATACAAAAAAAAAAAGGTGGGGTGGGCACAGAACCACTATCAGACTAGTTTAAACTTTTGCCAATGCAACATTAGATTAAACACAAGTTCAAAAATAAAATGAGGCATTTGTTAAAAATTTTCAAAATGAAAATATCATGAACCAACAACGAAAATTCAGCTATTTTTCATACATGAAGAACATGGAAAATTTCTCACATATACAAATGGTTGGAAATAATTCAACCTTCTCATTACATATAAAAATCATTTAAATATAGGAACCATTGAAGAGTTGTAAATAAGACTTAAGAATTCTAAGCATGGTAGTTAGTAGTATACTTCAACATAGTAACCAAGGACCTCTGAAGGGAGTGGAAAAAACACAAAGGTCAAAATCCAAGTGTAAGTCCTGGATAACTGTTTGATCTCAAAAAAATGCCTTCTGTTTTTTTTTGACAAGCAAAAATTTTGTATACTTATGATGTACAGTATGACATTTTGTTACATCAAAGATTATATGATTAAATATATATGCATAATATATAAAATATAAAAATCTGATTACTATTGTCCTTTGTTGGCCAATTTAAAATGGGTCTAGCAGCAGTAATAGTATTTTGTACTTTTCCTTCGAGCAGAATCTGAATTATAATGTAGGTGAGCCTCTTTCTGTTTTATGAATAAAGAATTTGTATTTAGGATTTTATATTCCACTAATTTAAAAAAATTATTTACTTTTAGAAAAAAATAGTTAATCTTAAATTTACCCAGAAAAATGAAACAACTTGTACTTTTTAAAGGACATTTAAAGTGTCTAGATTTTGATCCTTTTTCTATTCAAGCTTTTTCTGTCCCACCATGAAGTAGTTCATTCTCCCCATTCGAGAAATTCAGGTCAGCTCCTCCTGAACTCATTCCTCAGAAAGCACTGTGTGGTTTTCGACACTCTGTCCTGTTTTCTGCTCTTGCAGTGTTCCCTGCTCTTCCCTGGGCTCAGTTAGCTTCCAGCTGCCTGTCCTGCACAGCACACCCAATGACTTCAGCCATTGCCATTAAGTAGCTTATTCTGTGAACGACCAATCACATTTTATTACAGCCATATATCTATATTTATTTATTATGCACTTCAGTAATATACTATTTTAGACATTTATGTATCTTTTAATGCATTTTTTAAAATGAACTTGAATGTCATTAAACTTAGGAGCAAAGGAGAGAATGATGAATTTAAACAACACTATTATCTTGACTAGTTGGACACATCCACTAATAAAAGTTATTTTGAAAAGTCAAGTTTGCTCCTCAATGCTCATCAATAATTGTATTTGAGAGCTTAATCTAAACATTATAGTCAAACCTAAAAATATATAAAATGACAAAGTGAACAGACATGCAATTTACTAATTTATACTGAGATATAACACTGTCATGAAAACACTTATGAGTACTGCCATTAATATTGGAAGAGATAACATATGTGAAACCTGAAACAGTGAGAAATTCATATATATCAGTTATTAATATATTTGTTTTATTTATTTCCTATTGTTCAACCACATAAGAATCCCAATGATAACCATATCATTTATTTGAATTTCTGATTGTATCTGGCAATATCTTAAATAGGTCCCTTCTTTTCTTTGGGAGTATTTTATCTTGTCTTGATGTCTTTAATTTTCCTTCTCTGAGTTTTAATATAGAAATGTGACCTAGATTTGTCTTTCTTCTGCAGGCCAATGTGGTCTCACACTACACTCTCTGATAACTTTATTAAGAGAAATCCATGAGCTTTCATAATAATTTAGTGTAAAAGCTGTGATAATGTACCAAATTCCTTTGTTAAATATTTCTCCCTAATATAACGGTCAGTGGTCAAAAATCTTACATCCCTCATTTTCAAATTTTAGGATATTGTCACACTTTATCACATAAAACTGAAAACAAATATATTTATGTAATATAAATGCCTCAAAGCAGATTCAATGTGAACTAGTATCTTTTCAATAGTAAAAGTATTTCTTTATCTCATGACATATCTAAGGCAGTACCTTTAGTAAAATTTATTTGGTATATCTTTTTATCTTTGATTTATATATTTTTAATAATTAATTAGGACAGTTATGTGCTTTAACTTATTCTATTCAATCAATTACCATGGGAACTGACCTGCAGATTTCCCTTTCCCTTACAACCAAGTAAAGAAATTATATTTTATCTAAAATTAGTAAGCACATATTTCTGAAGAATAAAATGGCAATGTGAAGATCACAATCTAAATTTTAAGTTTCCCCATAACATCTCATCAATGTTATTGATAAACATATTTGCATGGCTCAAGTGAACTTATATTATTTTAATAAGGTTAACCTATTATTAATTGCTTGCAGTAGGAATAAAGTGTGTTTAAAAGGACATGCTGATTTGAACCTTGCTGTTTCTTAAACATTTGAAATGGTCAAATTGCAACCTTTCTGTGAATCTCAGTTTGGAGAGGTGGCAAGCTTTAGGGGATACAAACCTGTTAAAATTATGCAACTGTAAGTTATAATTTAGAAACTCTTTTCCCATTTATGTCTAAATACTATGAAATTGTAAAATGTTATATACAAATAATAACTACTATTTACATAATGATATAATGGTAAAATGATTTTTTAAGAGAGAGAGAGAGAGAATTTTTAATATTTATTTATTTATTTTTTTTAGTTTTCGGTGGACACAACATCTTCGTTTTGTATGTGGTGCTGAGGATTGAACCCGGGCTGCACACATGCCAGGTGAGCGCACTACCGCTTGAGCCACATCCCCAGTCCGGTAAAATGATTTTAATATTATTCAAAATCAAAGACTCATCATTCATCAAGGACAGGTTTTGTCCCAGCCCCATCGCTGCAGACTGTCCTTCTATCTCCTGGCATGTAGTTAAGAAAAAGGAATAAAATCATGAAGGCAAGAGCTATCATTTTCAATATGGTCAAACAGCTCTATTGGATCCACCTCTCCTTTATAGAGCATCTGTTAACTCCAAACAAACTGCAAAAGCAAGGACTGGAAGAGAATGGAGGGTGACCACATGCAGGTAGCTTCTAGAGCTGAACTGACACTTGTTAACTTTTGAGTTATGTGGTTTTATCTCAGCTTATACTTAGGTTATCTTTTTCAATGTGTGAAGTGGAGATAACTTTCAGAAAACACCTGTAGATTTTCTGGCCTGAAAACCAGCTTAGCAGAATCACCTATCAACACATCTGCAGACCTCCGAGACTTTGCTCTGCTCCCATGCAGGTCACTCAGCTGCTACCTACCCTCAACACAACACCATCGCGGGGCTCCCCCAACCTTACCAGACACCCAGGCACTGAAAGCAGACCTCCGCCATCTTGGCTCAACATTCTCACCATATTAGGTGGGGGCAGTTCCCAGATGGGATCTCCAGGGGTCAGTGGATTTTCACAGAAATCACCAGCACTACAAACACCTGCCCAGAAATCAGAGGCTCTGGGCTGGAATAAGTCTCCAGACTCCAGACCCTGCAAAGCCTGCAGTTCTAGCTCAAGCACAGCTCACAAGCGGCTTAGCAGAAACACCTATGGGCACCTCTGCAGAACTCCAGACTGCGCTTGGCTCCCATGCAGGTCAATAGGCTGTTACATATCCACAGCACAAAGCCATCACCCAGCTCCCCCAGCATCACCAGACACCCTGGCACTGGAAGCTGACCGACTCAATCTTGGTTTCCTCGCCATTTTGTGGTGGGTGTGGCTATTAGATCTGATTGCCATTAGAGAAGGTACCTGATTTCCAATTCCTCCTTCCTCCCCAGTGGCGTTAAGTCAGCACAGTGGCCACCCAACACAAGATCAGTTCTCAGATGGACAGAAGTGCAGTGCGAACAGGGCGCCGCCCACCTGATGTGAGCCTGGGGGTGAGAGGTCCTGCAGTTGAGACCTGATAAATAAGAGAGGGCAGAGGACTAAAGTCTGGAGCATAACAGAGAGATCAGGATTTGGGAAATCTCCAGACAAGAGAGGGAGATGATACCAGGGCTCAAGTCAGATGAGTGGTCACAAAAAAAGACCCTATGAGGCACTATTTCCCTGCTGGGACTGGTGGGCGGCACTCCTCACATGCTCCACACCAGGTCCAGTCTTAACACCTTGGTTACTTACACCATCCTAAGGACAGAGACACTACTGGATGAGCCAACCCCATCTACTGGATGAGAAGAGAAAGAAACAGATCTTTAAGAGTATTTTTTTTTCTTTTTCTCTTCTTCTTTCTCTTCTACCTTTCTATCCTCTGACCCTCACATCCCCAACATATGTAAAACCAAGAACTTTGCATGAAATAGGACTTTGAGGTCTAAGTCACCTAAATAATATAATATAGAGGAATTGCCTAAGTCCCCCCCTTTTTTCTTTTTCTTCTTTTTTCTCTTTATTTCTTTCCCCTTTTTTTTCTCTTTCTTTTTCCTTCACCCTCCAAATTATACTATTTTAACATCCTGTATTTTTCTAAAAACATACGGGTGTTTGTTTTATGTACTCTACTGTCTTCCAATGTAATTGTCTACCCCAAATTACCTCCCATCTATTCTCCTGCTACTAACCCTCTTCACTAGATTTCTCCTTCACATTTCTTAAGCTATATTAACCCTGTATTCTAACATCTTCTCCCCTCAACATTTCGTCCTACACCTGACTCACAGTTCATTGTCCATCGCCAGAAAGTGTAAACCTTTTTATGAAACAACTGATTATATTTTAAATAATAACTGAATCCAACATTTCTGGACATTGAGACTAAACTGTAAATGTCTTAATAACAACAAAATGTTCATGGGTGATGTATTGTTGATATTGGGATCTGTTAACATTGTCCTTTCCCACAAAGGAGAGATCTTGGAACTCTATAAGAGCACTTCAAATCTATAGGGTAAAAATAATAACACACCAGATCTGCAGAGCTGGAAATGAAGACACATGAACAACATGAAAAGACAAGGGAAGAAAGTACCACAAACAAATCAAGACAACACATCATTAGAAGCATTGGCAGCTACATCAGAAAAAAATGACAGAAAAAGATTTCAGGATATACATGGTTAAAATATTTGGGGATCTCAAAGAAGACATAAAAGAACAAATACAGGCAGTGAAAGATCACTTTGACAATGAGCTACATAAACATATTTAAGAAGCAAAAGATCACCTCAACAGGGAGATAGAGGTTCTACAGAAAAACCAAACAGAAATCCTTGAAATGAAAGAAATAATAAACCAAATTAAAATCTCAAATGAAAGGATCACCACCAGAGTAAACCACTTAGAAGATAGGACATCAGACAATGAAGATCAAATAAATCATCTTGAAAAGAACATAGGCCACACAGTGAAAATGATAAGAAACCACAAGCAGAACATTCAAGAAATATAGGATAGCATAAAAAGACCAAATTTAAGAGTTATGGGACAGAGGAAGGCATAAAGGTCCACACCAAAGGAATGAACAATCTACTCAATTAAATAATATCAGAAAACGTTCCAAACACGAAGAATGAATTGGAAATCCAAATTCAAGAAACCTACAGGATGCCAAATATACAAAATCACAAGAGACCCACACCAAGGCACATTATAATGAAAATGCCCAACATACAAAATAAGGAGAGAATTTTAAAAGCTACAAGAGAAAGATTTCAGATTACATATAAGGGAAAACCAATTAAGATAACAGCAGATTTTTCAACACAGATCCTGAAACCTAGCAGATCCTGGAACAACATATATTAAGTTCTGAAAGATAATGGGTGCCAACCAAGAATCTTATATCTAGCAAAATTAAGCTTTAGATTTGAAGATGAAATAAAAACCTTCCATGATAAATAAAAGTTAAGGAATTTATAGCTAGAAACCTAGCACTACAAAACAACCTTGGAAAAATATTTCATGAAGAGGAAATGAAAAACAGTGATGAAAATCAGCACAGGGAGGTAGTACACTAAAGGAAAAACTAATCAAAGAGAAAAACCAATTCTAGTAAAATAACAAAAATAAACAAATATGGCTGGAAATACAAATCATGTCTCAATAGTAACCCTAAATATTAATGGCTTAAACTCACCAATCTAAAGACATAGGCTAGCAGATTGGATTAAAAAAAAAAAAGACCCAACAATATGCTGCCTCCAAGAGACCCATCTGATAGGAATAGACATACACAGACTAAAGGTGAAAGGTTGGGAAAAATCATACCATTCACATGGACTGTGGAAGCAAGCAGGAGTTTCCATACTCATATCAAATAAAGTAGACTTCAAGACAAGGTTAATCAAAAGGGATAAAGATGGACACTACATATTGCTCAAGGGAACCATACACCAACAAGACAAAACAATTATAAAAATATATGCCCCAAACAATGGTGCAACTATGTTCATCAAACAAAATCTTCTCAAGTTCAAGAGTCAAATTGACCACACACCATAATCTTGGTGACTTAAACACACCTCTGTCACCACTGGATAGATATTCCAAACAAAGTTGAATAAAAAAACTATAGAACTCAATAACACAATCAATAATTTAGACTTAACTGACATAAATAGACTATTTCAACCTGCATCAAGTGGATACACTTTCTTGTCAGCAGCACATGGATCCTTCCCTAAAATAGACCATATACTATGCCACAAAGCAACTCTTAGCAAATACAAAAAAAGTAGAGATACTACCATGAATTTTATCAGATAATAATGGAATGAAATTGAAAATAACAAAATAAAAAATAAAAATTTCCCCATCACCTGGAGACTAAATAATATGCTACTGAATGAACAATGGGTCACAGAAGACATCAAGGAGGAGATTAAAAAATTCTTAGAGGTAAATGAAAACATAGACACAACATATCGAAATCTCTGGGACACTACGAAAGCAGTACTATGAGTAAAATTCATTGCATGGAGTTCCTTCCTTAAAAGAAGAAAAAGTCAACAGATAAATGACCTCACACTACATCTAAAAGCCCTAGGGGAAAAAAAAGAACAAACCAGCAGCAAAAGCAGTAGAAGGCAAGAAATAATTAAAATTAGAGCTGAAATCAATGACATTGAAACAATTGAAAGAATTGACAAAAGAAAGTTAGTTCTTTGAGAAAGTAAATAAAATTGACAGACCCTTAGCCACGCTAATGAAGAGAAGGAGAGAGAGAACTCAAATTACCAGCATACATGATGAAAAAGGTAATATCACAAGAGACAGTACAGAAATACAGAGGGTAATTAAAAATTATTTTGAAATCTTATACTCCAATAAAATAGAAAACATTGAAGGCATCAACAAATTTCTTAAGTCATATTATTTGCCCAGATTGAGTCAGAAAGATATACACAATTTAAACAGACCAATATCACATGAGGAAATAGGAGCAGCATCAAAAGCTTACCAACCAAGAAAAGCCCAGGATGGTATGGATACACAGTTGAGTTCTACAAGACCTTTAAAGAAGAACTAATACCAATACTCTTCAATTTATTTCAAGAAATAGAAAAAGAGGCAGTAATTTCAAACTCATTCTATGAGTCCAATATCACTCTGATTCCAAAACCAGGCTAAGACAAATCAAAGAAAGAAAACTTCAGACCAATATCTCTAATGAACATAAATGAAAAAATTATCAATAAAATTCTGACAAATCAAATACAAAAACATATCGAAAAAAGATTGTGCATCATGATCAAGTGGGATTCATCCCAGGGATACAAGGTTGGTTCAACATATGGAAATCAATAAACATAATTCATCACATCAATAGAATTAAAGATAAGAATCATATGATCATCTTGATAGATGCAGAAAAAGCATTTGACAAAATACAGCACTCCTTTATGATCAAAACACTAAAAAAACTAGGGATAACAGAAACATATCTCAACATTATAAAGGCTATCTACTCTAAGCCTCAGGCCAACATCATTCTAAACAGAGAAAAATTGAAGCATTCCCTCTAAAAACTGGAACAAAACAGGGTTGCCCTCTATCACCACTTCTATTCAACATAGTTCTTGAAACATTGGCCAGAGCAATTAGAGAGATGAAAGAAATCAAAGGGATATGTATAGGAAAAGGAGAACTTAAATTAACACTATTTGCTGACAATATGATTCTATACATAGAAGACCCAAAAAACTCAACCAGAAAACTTCTAGAACTAGTAAATAAATTCAGCAAAGTACCAGAATATAAAATCAGCACCCATAAATCAAAGGCATTTCTGTATATCAGTGACAAAGCCTCTGAGAAGGAAATGAGGAAAACTACCCCATCCACAATAACTTCAAAAAAAATAAGATACTTGGGAATCAACTTAACAAAAGAGGTGAAAGATCTATGCAATGAAAACTACAGAACTCTAAAGAGAGAAATCAAAGAAGACCTTAGAAGATAGAAAGATCTACCTTGCTCTTGGATAGGCAGAATTAATATTATCAAAATGACCATACTACCAAAAGCACTATACAGATTTAATGTAATTCCAATCAAAATCCCAATGGCATTTCTCATAGAAATAGAAAAAGTAATCATGAAATTCATCTGGAAAAATAAGAGCCCCAGAATAGCTAAAGCAGTCCTTAGCAGGAAGAGAGAAGCAGGTGGCATCACTATACCAGACCTTAAACTATACTACAGAGCAATAGTAACAAGAACATCATGATATTGGCACCAAAATAGACTGTTAGACCAATGGTACAGAATAGAGGAAACAGAGACTAACCCACAAAATTACAATTATCTTAAATTAGACAAAAGTGCCAAAAACATGCCCTGGAGAAAAGACAGCATCTTCAACAAATGGTGCTGGGAAAACTGGAAATCCATATGCAACAAAATGAAGTTAAACCCCTATCTCTCACCATGCACAAAACTTAACTCAAAATGGATCAAGGACCTAGGAATTAAACCAGAGACTCTGCGTCTAATAGAAGAAAAAGTAGGCCCCAATTTTCATCATGTTGAATTAGGACCCAACTTCTTCAATACTCCAATAAAATAGAAAACATTGAAGGCATCGACAAATTTCTTAAGTCATACGATTTGCCCAGATTGAGTCAGAAAGATATATGCAATAGCGCAAGAATTAAAACCGGGAATCAATAAATGGGATGGAATCAAACTAAAAGTTTTTTCTCTGCAAAAGAAACAATCTGTGAGGTGAACAGAGAGCCTACATCCTGGGAGCAAATTTTTACCCCTCACACATCAGATAGAGCACTAATCTCTAGGGTATATAAAGAACTCAAAAAACTAAGCACCAAAAAAACAAATGACCCGATCAACAAATGTGCCAAAGACCTGAACAGACACCTCTCAGATGAGGATATACAATTGATCAACAAATATATGAAAAAATGCTCATCATCTCTAGCAATCAGAGAAATGCAAATCAAAAGTACTCTAAGATATCATCTCACTCCAGTCAGAATGGCAGCTATTATGAAGACAAACAACAGTAAGTGTTGGTGAGGATGTGGGGGAAAAAGGTACACTCATACATTGCTGGTGGGACTGCAAATTGGTGCAGCCAATATGGAAAGTAATATGGAGATTCCTTGGAAATCTGAGAAGAATGAAATCACCATTTGACCCTGCTATCTCTCTCCTTGGGCTATACCCAAAGGATTCAAAAACAGCCTACCACAGGGACACAGCCACATCAATATTTATAGCAGCACAATTCACAATAGCTAAACTGTAGAAACAATCTAGATGCCCTTCAGTGGATGAATGGATTAAAAAATGTGGTATATATACACAATGGAATTTTACTTAGCAATAAAGGAGAATAAAATCATGGCATTTGCAGGTAAATGGATTGCGTTGAGAAGATAATGCTGAGTGAAGTTAGCCAAACCCAAAAAAACAAATGCCGAATGTTTTCTCTGATATAAGGAGGCTGACTCATAGTCGAGTAGGAAGGGGGAACAGGGGAGGAATAAATGAATTCTAGATAGGGAAGAGGGTAGGGAGGCAAAGGGAAGGGGCAGGGGATTAGCACGGTTGGTGGAATGTAATTGACATTATTATCCAATATTGAGTGTCAACCTACTTTGTATACAAACAGAGATATGAAAATCTGTGGTATATATGTGTAATAAGAATTGTAATGCAAAAAAAAAAAGCCAAAGTACATGTATAAAGACATGAATTGGCGTGAACATACTTAATATACAAAGATATAAAAATTTGTGCTTCATATGTGTAATAAGAATTGAAATGCATTCCGCTGTTGTGTATTTAAAAAAACTAAAATCAATGAAAAAAAGAAATGTTTTAAACTTTAATCTAACCAAATCATTGCCTATTAAAACAAAAATACGAACATTCTTAATAATATAACCAAATGGACAAAAGGAATAGAGGAGGGATGGTATTAGGAAAGACAGTAGAAAGAATTAGACATAACTTTCCTACGTTCATATACAAATACGCAACCAGTGAAACTCCACATCATGTACAACCACAAGAATAGGACCCTAATTAGGATAAGTTATACTCCATATAATTTTATTTTGCATAATTCCATAAGTATAGTCTAAATTTTTACATGTGGTTCATTACTTTTTACTGCTGAATATCATTCTATACTATTCATTGATTTGTTTAACCATTCACCTGTTGAAAGACATCTTGCTGATTTCAGTTATTGGTTACTATAAATAAACTACTATTAATATTCATGTACAGATTTTTCTGTAAGGATAAGTTTTTTGTTCATCTAGTATAGTTTCTAATGTTTACACTTGCTGGGTTATAATGTAATTTCATGGTTAATTTTACAAAACGCTGACAATCTGTTTCCTTACCAGCAATATTTAAAAGATTAAGTTTTTCAGCATATGCTTCAGCATTCTGTGTTGGCACTATTTCACTTTAATATTATTATTGTTAAATTATAGCCATCTGTATAGGTATGTATTGATCATGACTTTAATCATCAACTCCTGAATGGCTAATAATGTTGAAAAATTTTATGTGCTCATTTGCCATTTGCATAACATCTTTAGAGGAATGTATCTATCTTTTGCTCATTTTTAAATTTGTTTTGTTTTACTTTTGCTTTTTCAGGATTTGTTATGTATTCTAGATAGTAGCCCAATGTTAGACATGTGGTTTGTAAAAATTTTATGCCAACTTTTAGATGGCTTGTTGTCCTCTTCACATGGGCTTGGGAAGAATAATTTTCTTTTTATTTTGACATAGTCCAATTTATCATTTGTTTGTGAAACATAATCAAGTCTAAGAAGTATTTACCTAGCTCTACATTCTGAATATATTTTTTTAATTTGTATGTTACATTTGTCAATGATCCATTTTGACTTAACTTTTACAAGCTGAGAAGCATAGGTTGAAGTTCATATTTTTACCTATCAATGTTCCATTGCTCCAGCACTGTTTGTTGAAGAGTTATTTTTTCTCATTGATTTCTTGTGCATTCATCAAAAAGTCAGGTGGGCATATTTGTGAGACTATATCTCTGTCCTCTCTGTTTTATTTAATTCATCTCTACTTCCATCCCTTCACTGAGAGCAGTCTTGTTTAATGTAGTTATACAATTAGCTTTCACATTAGTGTTCCTTCCTACTTTATTCTTCTTTGTCAAGATTGATTTACCTATTCAAGTAATGCTGACTCTCCATTTTTTTTTAAGCATATGTACAAAATAAATATTCTTGTAATTTTTTTGTAGAAACTACCTTATTATGTTTTTGCATTAATATGGTTTGTTAAAATTAATGAATCAATATTGGCAGAATATTAACTAAGATTCACAGTTTACATCAGGATTCACTCTTTCTGTTGTAGTTCCCTGGATTTAAAAAAAAATGAAGAAAGTCATATATCTATCACCACAGAATCATATAGAATAGTTTTTCCATTCCCCAATGTTCTCCACCACTCTGCTTATTGATTTCCCTGAGTTCCTGGCAATCACTGACTTTCACTTACATCTTTTCATGGATAATTTGACAATTCAGTTAATTACTGCATATCATTCCATTGCATGGATGTACTGCAGTGTTTATCACCTCAGTTATTGAAAGATATATAAGTTGCTTTCATGTTGATATTATGAAGCTGTTGCAAATATTTATGTTCATGTTTTTGTGTGAAAAATGTTTTTAACTCATTGCATAAATAGCTAGAAACATGATTTCTGAGTCATATGTTAATTCTGTATTTAGCTTTGTAAGAAACTGCCAAACTATCTTCTGAAGTGACTGTTCCACTTTGCATTTCCCCCATTAATGAATGAGCATCCAAGCTGCTTTTTATCTTTATCATTTATCAACTCCATGGGAGATTTTATTATAAATGGGTAAGCTTTTGTCAGATCTTTTCTTCTCCACCCTTTTGTTTTTAATCATTGTACCTTTTCTCTTCTTTAGCTTATAGAAATCTGGATTATATTGATTGATAGTTGAATCTGTAACCAGTGTTGAAGATGTGAAACATTTTCTTTTGGTCATGTTATATATTCCTTTTTGTACATTTTTGGATTTGGTTTCCTAATATTTTGTTGAGGATTCTTTTGTTAAAGTTCATGGAAGAAATTGTTTTGTGATTTTATTTTTCTGAACTATCTTTGTCTGGTTTTGTTAATGATATATCATAAATTCATTTGGGAAATACTCCCTCCTTTTTATTTTCTGGAAGAACATCTGTACATTCAATGTTGTTTCTTTTCTTTTTTTTTTTTTTTGAGTG
>NW_026000101.1:9397586-9450597 GCF_001458135.2 Marmota marmota marmota | reverse complement strand
TTTTTTTTTTTTTTTTTTTTTTTTGAGTGTTTAGCAGAATTCCTCAACAATACCATCTGGGCCTGAAAATTTATTTTATGGGAATTTAAAATTATAAAATCATGCTCTTTAGTAGTTATTGGGCTATTCGGATAATATAGTTCACCTTGGTTGAGTTGTGGTGGTTTTGGTTTTCAAGATATTGGAGATTTCTTCTAAGTGGTTGAATGAAGAGGTGCAATATTCACCTTCAGTTCAATGACTTCCTTACTATCTTTTTAATGACTGCACTAATTGTAATTGTATCCCCTTTTTCATTTCTCATATTGGAAGTTTCTAAATTCCCTCTGCATGTTCAAACATCTAATGAGAATTTATTCTCAAAATCATTAACAATGAGGGAATTACAAATGAAAACCACAAAGTAATACTAATGTACAAGTCTTAGAATGGCTAACCTTTAAAAGAAAAACATAAACTCACATTTATTGGTAGAGACGTGGAACAACTTTAACTCTCAAACCCTTTTATTAGGAATATGAAATGGTATACTTTGGAGAGCTAACAGTTCCTTTAAAAGCTAAATATTAACCTGTCAAGAAGCCCAATCATTTCACAGCTAGCTATTTACCACAAACAAATGAAAATCATATTCAAATACATATTGAACAAGAATGTAACAGTAGCTTTGTTCATATTAATGAAAATCAGAAAACACTAGGCATTATGAGCTGATGAGTGGATAAATGAAATGTGGAATAGCCATGACAAAGAATGCTAGTTAGTCAACAATAAAAATGAAAATGTCATGGGTACAAAAAATAAGGTGAATCTTAAATAATTATGTTGAGTAAAAGAAGAAATAAATGTTTATAATGGATGATATGGATGATTTATATATAAAAAGGTGTGTGTGTGTGTGTATTAAAAAAGGAACAGTCTATAGTGACAGTAAACAGCAGTGTGAGATGGAGGACTGCAAAGAACTATGAAGAAACCTCCTTGGGGAGTAGTGATAGAAGCATTTTTTGCTTTAATAGCTACAGTGATTTTATAGGTACATACATGCATCAAAATGCATCAAATTTCACACTTTAGATAAAAATTTATTTTCTTTCTTCTTTCTCAGGGGACCTAGATGAATAAGAAGGACACCCATTATAAATCCAATAGGTAAAATATCACTAAATTGTACCTGTACTTCCTAGAGTACAAACTGCTTGTCTTTCCCACCTTCAACTATTTATGTTAAGGTATAGAACTGCTAAGAAGTGTGCATTTTATTAGACAGAAGAATCTCCTTGGAATTGGTTACGAAGTTAAAATTGTCAATATAAAGTTTAAAAAATTTTGCACTATGTTTTCTCTGTTGTTACAGTTTTTTCCATAGAGCATACATTCAAATTATAATTTCAAATTGCAATAATAAAAACATAAAGCAACACTGTTCATTTTCCCATCAATCAAAGATAATCACTCTCAATATTTGAGAGTGTGTTTTCTCAAAATTCTCCTTCTGTTTTTTCACAAGGGAAACATCTTTGCTGAAATTATAAACTAATATACAATTTACTATAAACAATTTAAACTATGTCTACATTCATTGGAAAGAAAATAAAAATCACCTGTAATTTCATTATACTGATAAACCAGAATTATCATTTTAGTGATTTTTTTCCAGACACACCTTTCATTTATGTGCATGCATACACACACTCTTACATAATTTTGCATAAATGATTCACGTTGCTGCTTGTTATTGATGAAGAGGGTAGATAATCTATACACCCTCCCCCCAAAAAGAAAGATTTGTGGAAGTGTTTTAAACAAAAATGAATATCCTACATATAGATCATATAGGTGTTATTTGGCTAAATAACAAATTATCACAAATTTAACAGCTTAAAACATTGTAATTTTATCGTGCAGCTTCTGTGGGTCAAGGGTCTGGTCTGGCTGTGGTTTAGTCAGGTCTTCATTCAGGGTTCCAAAAGGCTGATGTCAGTACATTAGTATTTTTATCTAGAGGACTAGAGAAAATAATTTTAAGCTCCTTCATGTTGTTTGCAGAGTCCATTTCCTGGCAGTGGAAGGTCAGAGATCAGCGCTTTTTTGTAGGCTATTAGCTAGGCTTGCTATCCATCCATAGAGACTACCTATAGATTCTAGCCATCTGACTTTTCAAAACATGGCAGGTTATTATTCAACAGTAGAAGGAGAATTCTTGTTCCTTCTTATCTCCATGATTCCATAAGTAACCCCTAGCTTATCTCATCAAACTTACCAGTATAATTTTCCTTTAAATTAATCTAATTTAGTTATTAGAAACCTTAAAGTTTATCTGCGAATTCCCTCCTCCTTTGCTGTAGAATGTTAACAATTTATAGGAGCAAGATTTCAAAATATTCATAATTTCCTACCAGATTTGAGGTAAGGGCATTTTATAGAATTTGTAACTAGGGTGTAATAGTCTTTGGGGTGAATTTATTATTTGGTTCACCACATGGGTGGTGGTGGCATGAAGAGGAAAGGAATCTTGCAGAGAAAATACTTTAGAATTTTTTGGGAGTCAGATTCTGAAAGGTGTCAAAATTTAGGAGGAAAGCAAAGTTTAGTGGTTTTGTTTTGCTTTGTTTTATCAGTTTAACCTAGATATTGTAGTTTAATGAATAGAAAGAGGTTTATATTATGTCAACAACAAATATTTGCTTCATAGAAAATAAATATGTAATACCTTGGTAAAAAAAATGCAAGTGATTTTTTAATTTTTTTTTCAGATTCCTTAATAAGAATCAATAATCTCTTAAAAAGGATAGTGATTCAAAACCCTGATTTCAGATACAGAATGCCTGGGTATGAGTATTTGTTCTACTGCTTTCATGTCTTGTGAGCTTTAACAAAAAATTTAACCTTTCTTTATTAATGCAAAATGATCAATAATACTATCCACCTTATAGTGCTGTTGCCAGAATAAATAAGTTAATTCTGTGAATTACTTTAAACAGTAGCTGTTATTTAGTGAGCATGTGAGTACTTACAATTATTATCTTTTGCAGAATTTTAAAAGGCCCTTTCATTTGAGAATAAGACTTAGAAGAATATGTTACAGAGATGCTGATTACATAAATCATGAAATTAAGTGAAGTAATTTTGTTTTAAATGAGAATTGAAATTCAATTTCTAGATTTGAGTTCTTCATGACTGACTTTTCTACGTGGTAATATTTGATGATGCTTTAAGAAAATATCAGATATTTTATATTATGATTATTATAGGTAAGATTTTGTGTTTCAATTAATGACTTACTCTACCAAATGACAACTATTTAAGAAGGATAAATAAGACAGTTTATACTCAGAGCCAGAGCTATCTATCTGCTGCTCTCATACAATTAATTAATGTAAAGTTCTAGGTTTACAATATTTCTCCTTTTATATTCCATTGCAAATTTCTCCTTTATTAGGCCATTTCAAATTATAGAAGAGAATTCTGAGCCAGGCATTAGTCTTAAGATTTGCAACATACATTCTTAAGGAGCACGCTGTTTAAATTTCTAGTTTGAATTTGAACCACATATGTAAAGTGTGATTCTTATTCTTTTATTATTTATGATGTGTTAAATTTACATCTGCTGTTTTTTTTTTGTTTTGTGTGTGTGTGTGTGTGTGTGTTTCCCTGTGTTTCATTGGCAATTTAGGACCAACTCAATAAAGGCAAGTTTGTAATTGCAAATCAGTTTCTCTTTAAATTAAAATGCTTTATTTATTTAAATCAATGCTTTCTTACTATGAGTTCATAAGTGTTACATTAAAACATTTTTTAAAATACAGAAATATTTATATCACAAAATAAGGTAAATACTGAATGTTATAATGAATTTCATTATAAACCCAAGTGTACTCAAAAATGAAAGATGTCAATTTAGCGAAAATGTTAACATCAAAGAACATGTAATGGAGAAGGTGATTTTATTACTGTCATTGAGAATTAGTGAAAATCTCTCATATAACCAAAAATAAATGTTTGGTCTAACTCAGAGCCAATTTTTATTTTGTATGCTTCATATTATCAAATATTTCATAGGCACTACTGTAAACACCCTCTGTGAGATAAGAACTAGAATGGCTATTTCTTGGTGTCCAGGTCCCCTGGTTGTATATGCTCAAATGTAAGACTTTAAAAATAGCACATTCAATGATTGTATTTCTGTGTCTGGGATACATATTCCTTCATTGCAAACCTTTAATCTTTGCTTATTCCTTAACTTGCTTTATCTTACACCCAAAGTCACACAATGAAGTAAAAACAGTACTTCCTGATCTAAAAAATTGTTTTAACCCTTACATGCTTAATTAACTTAGCTTAATATTGTCATTGATTTTTTAACTAACAATGGCTATTGAGTAGCTTTCTATTAAAAAAAAACCGGAGACACCAATGAATGATTTTTGTCTTCATTTTAAGTACTAAATATATATCTCTTGACTAAGGACATAAAAGTATTTTCCAAGAATGATTTGTACCATTCAAACCCCAATAAACAAAAGTAATATATACTTTCCGAGCTTTTACTTTGAACTGATGTCTCATTAAAATGATCACTCGCAAAAAAATTGCTTAATTGTGTAGTAGGGCTACATTCAAAATATCCAATTACATTTTCTTCAATTAACTTTTACTAGCTGATGTTTACAACTAATTTAGGGAAATTAGGTGAAGGTTAAATTACTGTAGTAATCAGAGGTGTATTTAAGTGGTAAAATATAGAGCAAGAACTACTTGTTCTCATAAATATGCATATTAACATTGCTGCCCTTAGGATATAACATTAACCCTCCTCACTTAATACTAGTAATAAATCTCCATATGCCACTTCTTTGGGATGCAGAACTCCATGATGTATACAAATTAGCCTTCCATAGACAGAATTAAAAAAAAAAACACAACTATGCCCTTTAAAGCTATACTCCGTTTATCTATAATATTTCCCAATCTATATTTCTGGCTATAACATTTTTGAAAGTTATACCTAAACTTTTATCTTCCAACTAATTATTGCTAATCAGAAGATTCTTTGTCAAAAGCATCTTTCATTATTTACCAAGGCAAGTTTATCTGTCTGTTCCCAGTTTGTCACTCTTTTCGTGTATTCTTGAGTTATATGTAGAGTGCTGCCCTCTTCTCAAATAAAAATATTACTCATCCCCATCCCACCATTTCCTCAGTTGTTTCCAAAAATCTATTTTCTTCAATCAGGCAAGAATGCTTTTTTCTCCACTACATTTTTTTTGTCTTAGCAAAACAGTTTTTGTTTGTTTATAAATTAGCATTTATTAGAGACTATTTAAGAAATAATTTAGTGAAATGTCCATTTTGGAAAAAGTAAAAAATACAGATAGATCTAAGGCAAATAAAAATGGTATCCAATCACATAACTTGGAATTGCTAATATTTAAGTTGTTTATGTATAAACTGTATTATATCATTCTTAAACAATTAACAGCATATTTAACAAGTTTAGTCTTTTACAGCTTTAGTTCATTAGTACCAGTTTTCTTTATCTTTCTCTAGACAATTCTTTTAATCAATATAAATAATTGTATTTGAAGTGTGTTTTTTTGTAGATAGCATATAGATTGGTCATATGTTTTCATTATGAAAATCTCTGCCTCTTAATTTGTGTGTTTAGATTATTTATATTTAATGTAATTATTGATATGTATGGCTTTAAAACATATCACTTTTTGTTTTCTGTTTGTAATCTCTAATTATTTATTGCTTCCATTAAAAGTTAGTTGAATGCTCCCATTCAGCATTTTGTTTTATCTATTGTGATTTGACTGTACCTCTTTGTAGATTTTTATGTCATTGCTTCATTTACTCTAGGGATTACAAAATGCATGCTGATCTTTTCAGTCTACTAAGTATTGATATTTTATACTTCAATGACAATATAGAAACTCTACAGCCATATGAGACACCTGATGCTGTAATTGTCTTGTATGTTACTCACACAAACATACACACACACACACACACAGTTTCCATGGAACTGCCATTTTAGCCCTTTAATCAGAAACTTGTGCAGCTTAAGTGCTAAAACAGAAGACAGAAAAGGAAGACAGAAGAGAAAAGGCAGGGAATAAGGGGATGTTAAGCAAAGTACTCTAGAACTGCACCATAATTTAATGGAAATGAAGTTTCTCTTTCCCTATTATTTGAATCCTTTGGGTTCTCCTTCCTGGATGTTAACCCCATACCATAAGATTGCTTAAGGCTGGAGTATGAGAAAACAAAGAAAAATAATAAGAAAGAAACAGGAAGAAAGGAAGGAAAGTAGCAATGAGATTTCTGTACTTTCTTTTTAGTTGGAAATTTTCTTTCCAACAACCCAGCAAAGTTAGAGGGCTTTGATTAGAGAAATCTCTGGGTCTGCCTCACTGTACTCTCTTCAGCCTCTTAATGTCATACTGGGATGGGATGAGGTTATTGGAAATTAGAAAAATTAATAAATAAAAATAAGCTAATAGTGAGTTTTATGAACCTAAAAATCTTGCATTCTACCATGATCTCTCTACTATTGTTTACTCTTAAGAGTTCTCCAATTGCAGATGACTCAAGAAGGTGGATTAGAGGAAAGTTACATTTCCAATTGCATTGTGGCTCAGGATTCAAGCAGCAGGCTATTGTTTCACAGTGAGGTAGGTGGTAGAGGGAATTCACTGAAATTCACTATTAAACAGTTAGACTGTCTTATAGACTTAGAAATTTGGGAGCATTGAACAAAGAATAAGAAAGAGCACATTGGAGCAAACCAGCTACAGTATTGGCACTGATTTCCTACACAGAAGAGGGATAACACAAAGAGATGGAGAAACATAATGAACAAAATTTACACAGAAGAATCTGCTGAACAGAAATGAAGGCTGAGCTTAGCTGATCCAGAGGCTCTGTTTTTCTCAACTGGCAAATAGAGAGTTGAGATAGGGAGCCATCTTAAAGAGGCCATGGTGCAGATTAATGCTGTGGGAGCCTGTTACATTAGAGCAAATGTTGCCACACTGTCCCATAAAGTTCCTCCCATGAGACCTAGGGATGTACTTACCAGAACATGATTGAAACAGACACAGAGATTATACACACGGGAATTTAAGTGAGAATCACAGAGTGGAGTAAAACTCACTTTCTCTTTAAGTCTAGCGGCTCACATGACTAAGTGAAGCAGCTCAGGAAACTGAACAGGTAGTAATGAATACACTTGCGAACTGAGCCTGAGAAGGTCATATTCATGGTGGCAGAGTGTGAGAGACCTGTGGAGGGTTTACTTTCCTGCCCAATGAGAAGAATTCTTGGGAAGCTTCTGAGATCAAGATGCCCAGCAGAGATTCTCATCTGCCTGGACCCAGGAGTGTAGATCTAATCTCTCCAGAGCAGGTAAAACCCAACTAGGTTCCAAAGGCCTAATCAGAGATCCAGCTCAGTCACAGGAATTCCCCACTTAGAACTCTGTAGCAGCTCCACCCTAGGAGTGCATTAGTGTGGTCTGCCTGGACAAAATTCCAATCAACAGTTCTCATTCCAACCTACCTTGTACTGAGGAGAAGGGTGGCTTAAAGCTATTTCAACCACCTTCAGTTTAAGGCTGCTCTAGCTGGCAACGCAGTGAGCAACACAGAACAACCCTCAGCCCTTGCTAACTCCAAGGGGTTCACAGACCAAGAAGAAATGGAAAGAAAGACAATGGGTACAGGCAGTGAACATTCATCTTGTTGACAATTTTGACCAACTCAGTGGATACAGTTCTTTAATTTTTCATTATGAGTCTGTTTTCCTTCTTTTTAAAATGTCCTTGCTGTTCTGATTGGTTCATGAATGTCATGGATACACACACACATAACACACATATTTGTTGTTTTAATTTTTTTATATTTTAATTTTTTTCATCTTCTCTTTTGAGAGCTTGGGTTTTTATTAATTTCATTTTTTTTTTTTTGGTCCAGTTTTGTTTGTTTCTCTTACTCTCCTTTCTTCTCTCACTAACAGCCAAATATACCTGTCCTCTTTTTCTCTATTTACTTTATGTTTTCTATTTATTCTTCCTCCTTCTTTATAGCCATCACATGCCACATCTCTACGGCATTATATCTATTCACATTTTGAACATTCTTAACTTTGCTTTACCTTCCTATCACATTTTGTCCTCTCTCTCTCTCTCTTATCTATCTATCTATCTATCTATCTATCTATCTATCATCTTTCAATACCGGAGGGTTGAACCCAGTGACAATTAGCCACTGAGCTACACCCCTAACCCCTTTTATTTTGAGATCAGTTCTCATTAAGTTGCTTAGAGACTTGCTAAGTTACTGAGTCTAGTCTCAAACATGATCCTCTTAGGCTCTTGAGTCACTGGGATTACAGGTATGTATCACTATACCTGGCACATTATATTCTCTTGATGAACCAAATTTTAACCATCCTTTAGAACTATTGAGTTCACATAACTGCTTTCACTACAATTCATGCTGCAGTTATTAATACTATGGATGGCATAGGTGACACCTGCTATTTACTTTAATGCCAGATGTAGTTCATAGCTATTTATTATTTTTGCTCTTGGTAACTGCAGATACCACCATTCCTTTTTTGTGTGTGATATTAGTATTAAATATCTCATATTATAAACTGGGTATTTATTTTAATGTTGTATATTGTTTGTTTTGGTTGTTGCTGTTGTTTGTTTCTCCCTTTTATGAGCTGGTGGGAATCTCCTGGGATGTTACAAGTTCACAGGGTAGAAGCTGCTGCTGAACTAAACCCAGTGAAGAGACAGAATGACTTGCTACACACACAAATTAAACACACTCAAATTTCAGCAATACTTTCACACAAAGATTAGAAGAGATACAAACCCCAAACTAATAAAATACCTCAAATAGGAAAGGTTATGGGGAGTCCTCAAGTCCCACTCACAAATAATCACTTCTACAGCAAAAATAGAGAAAGTTAACATAAAGGTGGTGGACACAAACCTCCTATGAGGAATCTAAATCTAGATCATTCTCATACTTCTCTAGAATATGGGCAGTTAATTGCAAAAGAGCAATCACATAGGGGGTTTGCCCCATATATCCTCTAAACAACACAATTGCCAAGTCTACAAAAAGGACTCCACTCATTTGAGACCTATGAGATAACTTGAATTCTCAGGCTCTGATATAATATGCACTATCTCAAAATATACTAATCATCACCAAAGAAATGGCAGGGAAACAATATTAACACTTTGGGGAATTTATGAAAAATTCACAACAAGCTGATATTCCAGGGTGCTTCGGCAAGAGAAGGCTATACCTAGAAAGGCCCATACACCAGTCTGGAAGAGAAATCCACCCCAACACATACATAAAATTCAACATAGTGACAATAAATATGAGGAGAAAGAACAGGTAACATGCTATATCCTAAAGATAATAATTCACCAGCAAGGAACTCCAAAGATAAAATATTAAACAAATAATTCAAAAAATGATTGTAAAATTGGTCAATGAATTCCAAGAGAACACACACACACACACACACAATGGATGAATTAAGGAAGTCAATACAGGATACATATAAGAAATTCAATAAAGAAATATAGATATAGAAAAAAAACGAAGCGGGAATCTTAAAAAATGAAAGATGTAATAAATCAAATAAGATGTCCAGTTGAAAGCCTCTCTAATAATGAAGACCATGTTAAACACAGAATCTCAGAGCTTGAAGACCAAAAAGTCCGGCAATAACATTCAGATCATGTTGTTTTAAAAGAAAGACAATAATTAACTATGATCAGATTATATAAGAACTCTGGGGCAACATCAAGGGACCAAGTTTAAGAATCATGGAATAAAAGAGCCTTCTGAGATTCAGGTTAATGTAATGAATAATCAGGTAAAGGAAATAATAAGTTTTTCTGAACCTTGAAAATGAGATGTATATACAGATACAGGATTTACTCAGAACCAGAAATATACAAGATCAAAAAAGAATCCTCTCCATGACACAACACATTAAAATTAAAATGTCGGCCATGCAGAACAAAGATAACTTTCTTTTCTTTCTTTCTTCCTTTTTTTTCTTTCTTTCTGTCTTTCTTTTCCAGAGAGTTAACCCAGGAACATTTTACCACTGAGTCACATCCTCATCCCTTTTATTTTACTTTTTGAGACAAGGTATTACTAAATTGCTTAGGTTCTTGCTAAGTTGCTGAGGCTAACCTCAAACTTGCAATCACCCTGCCTCAGTCTCTCAAATCACTGAGATTAGAGGCATGTGCCACCACACCCAATAAGGATAGAGTTTTTCAAGCCCAAAGAATAATCACCAAATAACCACCAAAGAATAATCATCCAAATAATAAATGTACACATATGCTAAACAGATATATCTCAAAAGAAATGCCCACAAATATATATAAAAAATGTTCAGCATCATTAGCAATCAGGGAAAGAAAATTAAAACTTCACTGAGATTTCATCTCATTCCAGTCAGAATGGCAGTCATCAAGAATGCAAATAATAATAAATGCTAGAGAGAATGTAGGGAAGAAACATTTATACACTGTTGGTATGATTGTAAATTAGCACAATCACTATGGAAATCAGTATGGCATTTTTTTCAAAAGAGTAGGAGTGAATTCATTATATGTCTCAGCTACATCACTTCTTGGTATTTATCCTAAGGAATTTAAGTCATCATATTATAGTGATACATTCATACCCATGCTTATAACTGCACAATTCACAATAGCCAAATTATGTAAACCAGCCTAGAGGTCCTCAATAAATAAATGAATAAATAAAATTTCATATATATATAAATGAATAAAGAATATTTTATATATATATACTTATAAAATTTTCTTTTTTCATTTATTTCTTTATTCATATATATATATATATATATATATATATATATATATATATACATCTCTCTCTCTCTCTATATATATATATATGTATATATATGGTCTGAAAATATCAAAGAATATAGCATATTTAATTTTTTTAAATGGAAGGATTTTACTATCTCTAGACCCACAAACAAATAGTCAATTGAAGGTGTAATAATAAAGGAAGTTAAAAAGGGAAAGCTAGAAAAAAATTAGAAGAGAGCTTAAGCATTATATAGGAAATATGTCTCATCAAGATACTCTTCTTTTATTAATAAAATCACATGTTGCTGCTTGGAACATTACAAAATAGACATTTTATTCTAACTACAGCAAAGAATTTGACAAGGTCTCCCATTACACCCATTTTAAAAAGAAGAGTATTTCTTGTGAATTTTTTTGGTGCATTGGTGTCTCCAGACAGAAATTATGGCAGATGCACAGCATCAGTTGACATCCTGCCCACTTTCTTCTCATGGATTCTCTATTTCTAAGTCTCTTCTCATATATAGGTGGAATACGAGGCGGTAGAAAACTATTTCTTGAGAAAGTCTCTTGAGCTCTGAAAGCTCCCATTCAGCCCAAGGATTCATCAAATATCTATGGAAGATGCTGTCCCTGTTTCCAGACTCGTCACGTGTTGAACCTTTTACTTTGATTTCTGGCAAAAATCTCATTGGTCTTTATACCCAGGAGAACTAACACAAATCAACAACTTGCAATAGGAATCATTAAAATCCTCCTATGAGAAAAGGGCCAGAAACCATGAACTCATTTCTAAAGGTTGCTTTCCACTGAGAAATTTTAGTCCTATCTTTGTTGCCTTTGTAGTGCTCTTAAACCTTTAAAAATGTGATTTTGTAATTTGTCCAGAATTTTAAATATTCTTTCAATTAACAGTATTGACCTTTCATATTTCTTTACATCATAGCTGGAAGCAGATATTGGAGTTCAATTTTAATGATGCAGAAAATTAATGCTATTGGTAAAATTGAAATGAGTATCCCTTTTATTTGACAATAACAACAAAAACAAGCTGACAAGCAAAATGTAATATATGCAAATACATGTTTCTACAATTAAACTCTGAATTTACCAATTTATTTCCAGCAGAACAACATCATTCACCATAGTAAAAAAACAGTATTATTTTGAATTGAGCATAATTTCATAAAACACAGTTGAAGTTTGTCCAAAAGATAATATAGAATGTGTATCTATATAAATAGAAGGATAAACAATGACATTGTTGTAGCTCAGTGGTGGGGTTCTTGCCTAGCATGTGTGAGGCACTGAGTTTGATTCTCAGCACCACATATCAATAAAAATAACAGTCCACCAACAACTAAAAAACAAAAAATTTTAAACAATGACATTTTTAAAAATGCAACATATTTGTATATTTCCAAAAGACAGTACTAGTTCTTTTCCCTTAGTTTTAGTTATTCCATCTATTTAATATGTAATGCTTTACTTTTCAACTTTCTTTTGTTTTAGTTAGTAAAGAATGCATGCATATGTGTGTATGTGTATATATATATGTGTGTGTGTGTGCATGTATATATATTATGTAATTTGTATGTATAATTTCCCTATAGAACAATTTTTATTTAAAACTCAGTAGGTTTGATTCTAAAATCTTTCCTTTACTCTGTGTTCTAGGCTATTCAAAGAGTAAATTTTTCTAATACGTTTGCTGGAATAAAGGAACAAATAAATGGACAGGGAAAGAAATGAACATTTATTGATTCTCTATTATGCAATTTAGGACGTTTTAGGGCCTTTTAATATATATTTATTTTTATTTAATTCTCACATTCATACTGGGACAATATTTTCACTCTAATGTAGATGAAGAGACAGATTCAGGGAGAGTTAATGATTTGTCCAACACAGTGTTGAGCTAGGTAGACACAGGGAGAAAGGGCAGAGAGGTGTGCTGTAGCACCCCTGGCAGTTTAACATACATCCCTTATGCCTCTGTGGTCTTAAACTGAACCTGTGGGTTTGACTTCCCATTATGGAGGAAAATAGAACAAACCACTTCTTTCTTACTTAGAAAATTAGGTATTCACAGTACCTAAAAAACTGTGTCCCCAAATCACCTAAGATGCATTATAATATTTACATTGTGGTTTTGATACCCTTGTGGCCTCCCTTAGCTCGCTATGAGTAGATGCTTGCATATTGGTCATAAAGTTGCATAACTTGTACATGTTAATCAAATGACCTAAAAGTAAAAGGAGGGACTTAATACCCATCCTTACTGACATAAGAACAGTCAAACCCAAGTAGTGATGCTCTTCACCTTTTGTTGAAGCCATTCCCACTTCCTCTGGGGCTTACTTCATATTTTGCATCATTGCTTTGCTAAGAAACCACAAACCCTACTGCTTAAACTGCTTGTGTAGAGTCTGAGACGTATGACTGAAATCTTTCTTTCTGGGAGACAAAAACCTAGGACCACCATTCAACCTGTAATGCCATGCTGCCAGTAGCAATAGGATGACTGGCATACAGTTTGGAAGAATACTTGGCTGAGCCACTTACCAAGAGTGCATATCATGCTTCTAAACGTAACATAATATCTCACTAATTTCAACTTAATTTTAGGAAGGACTGTCTTAAATACTGAAATGGCACTTTTTCTTTTAGTATGGAAATATTCCATTTACTAAGCCACTTTCAAGCAGTATCACATCCCATTACAAATTATTTTTCCTCTTTATTAATTTGCCAAGAAAATCTCTCTATAGAAAAGTACAAACATCATTAAGCTATCACACATTATGAATTAGTGCAGCTGCTTTTCAAAATTTAGTTCCTTTTCTAAACATGTGTAAATAATTGTAAGACTAAATTTTTATATTTGAGTAAAAATAGGAAACTTAGAAATGTTGCTTCATCTTATCTTTTACTCTTCCTAAATTCTCCTTAACCTTCAGGCATTTATTTATTTGTTTATTTACTACTTCTTTTTCATTACTTGGGATTGAACCCAGAGGTGTCTCACACCACTGAGTTACATTCTCAGCTCTAATCTATTTACTTATTTTTGGAAACAAAGTCTTAATAAGTGGTGAGGCTGGCCTTGAATTTATTATCCTCATTCTTTAGACTCCTAAGTAGCTGGGATTTCAGGTGGGTATCAATATGCCCAGCTAGGCCGCAATTTAAATATAATTTCCTCAAAACTTATTTTCTGCTACTGCTCTTTATATTTCATTAGATCCCGTATTACACAAGTAGCTGTTTGCTAAAAATATGTCTTATTAATTAGTTGGTGCCTTTCATCCCCAGTGGAGCATAAGATCTATGAGGGTAGAGACTCTATCAATGTCTCATTTAATTTTTGCTGTGTAATTTTTTTTTTAACTTTGTTGACTTACTGAATGAAGACTGCAACTACTAGCAATGGTCTCTTTTCATTCAAGACATTTGATCCAAATATCTGTTTCTGTAATGCTCTTGAGTTTTTCCACACAAGACTAGAGTATAATATCCCTATATATTTTACAGTCAGCAACTAGTTATAAAAAATTGAATGAATGCAAATTAGCATTCAACTAATTTTGTCTAGCCATATAGCACATATGCTTATTTACAAAAGCATTCTACCCTAAAGCTTTTCTTTCTCTTTCTTCAGGTCTGAAATAAACATACATAATGATAAAATTGACACCAGGAATGTGGTAAATTGCCAATGGTTAGGTACTCTAGTACATAGAGTATTTCAAACTTGATTTATCTAATCACTACTGTCCATTTATAGATAAATATATAGATATGTATTTCTCTGCTGTCTACAATTTTCTCTCAAGTATCTGTTATGCTGCTTCTTGGTGCAATTTCAAAACGCTTTAGTGATACAAACAAATGAAAATCACTTCTTTAATCACACTACCAAATCAAAGTGAAGACACAGCTTTTTTCCTCCCTAAAATACGGCAGGCAGTAAAATTGGTTGCAAAAAGATTTCAAACCTATACTTTGAAAAGAAGCAGGGCATGAAGTCAATTTTATTAGTTTATAGAAAATGTTATTTCAGTTTTATGCAGCTTTTGCATACTATTCTTTGTGTCATGATGAAAAAATAAAAAATTTCCTACAAACATCCCTTTAACACAAAGTTTAATACTCAAGCACACCAACTCATGGAAGGTGGTAAATTGCATTATGCTGCAATTATTTATTTATTCATTTATTTATCATACTGTGTGTGTGTGTTTCTCATTAAGTAATATGTATGATTCTATTTGTTGTAGTTACAGAGGCAAAAAAGATAGTCTAGAACATAGCAAAATCATAATCCCATACAGGCTGGGATGGCTACACAATTTGCAGGACACCAGGAAATACAAAACAAAATAGATTTATTTGGAAAACAGTTGGAGGAAACATGCAACTGAAGGTCATAAAACACAATTTTTTTCCTTCTTTCTTTTTTTTTTTTTTTTGGAAGACTCTTTCTTGATCTGTGATTTTTTTTTTCTATTTGCTATTTAAAGTGGCACTTTCTTAGCTATGGTTATTGTCCCTTTCCACTGGCTCATCAACCCAACCCAGACAGATACACTACACTGAAAAGATCTCATACACTATTAAGCCTGCATTCAATACTGGATCCACTATGGCCAAAAGGTATACAAGCTGCTGACTGCTGCAATAAATGTACCAGTCCAAAATGGATGTTTCCATATGCTCCACGCTAAGATATGATTGAAACCTTCACTTGCATCTGTGCCAACCCCCATTTGGAGAACAGGGTTGCAGTGGTCACTGGGTGGGGTAGGGGAGAGGAGATGGAGTGGGACCCAAGATACCAGATAGAGGTGCGATTTCTCAGTCAAACCTCTAAGCCTCTTCTACATGTCTGTCTCTCCCCCTTCATTTTTCAATCAGATTTCACTTACAAAGCACAGATTGAAGATAAATTTATGAAAAAATTCAACAAAGTGGTCATTAAAAAACAAGCATGGGCCCTTTTGAGAGAGGAGCCTTATGTGATTGCACTAATCATCAGCCTTTGAAGCTGGCCTACTAAACAGGAGAGACAGCACTGTGGAGATAGAGGGACTGGGTACTATGGAGACCAGGAAGAGGAACAGCATTTCAATGTGAGTGTATCTGTGTGTGTGTAGTCAGGTGGATAGGCATGGGAAGTTTCATAATAGGTGAGTGGTAAAATATTAATGGACCACCTCAAAATTTAAAAAAAAGTACATCAATTATAAAGAGGAAAATCAGGAAAGACAGGTTCAATAAATGTGTATGCTGTTAGCTTAGAACAGCTTAATGTTCCAGATCCTAGAAATTAAATCAGGAAGATACAAAATGTGAGGAGCTAGAACAAAGTGGGTCCATTATGGGCCTTGAATACTGATTGAGGCGCTTAGGTAAAATCCTAAAGAAAATTGGGAGTCACTAAAGGTATTCAATATGTCATGGCCCAAAAAGATGAACTGCTTTTCTTTTTTCTGTCTGCCTTCCTGTCTTTTGGTATTTCTATTTAGCCATCTCAACACTAAGACCTCATGAGCTCATAGAAATGAAAATGATAAAAGAACAATTATTATTGAATTATCATTCTGTGCCATACACTATGGTAGGTACTTCTCAAATCTATTTCTTTAAATCTTAACATTAAATTCTTGAGTTATGTTTAGGAAATAAATTTATAAAAGTTGGTAACAGGCTTCAACAGAGATAGGAAGTGCATGAGTTGGGATTTGAACAGATCATCTGGTGTCGGAATACTTGCTCCTGAACTTCTATTGTGGCCTCAGAGGAGAGGAACACATTGTTAGCCTGCTTTTGTCAAGAAAAATCTTAAAATCAATTATTCCTCATCTGTGCTTCAGCACAGTATATATCATGGCTATACATTCCCAACAGTCCCCTCAAAATAAAATGACCTTTTGTTCAAAGTGTCTTTTGTGTATATATCTGTTGGGGATGTGAAAGCTGGATAATACCTGTTGGAATGCAATGATTTTTGAGCCACAGGAATTTCTTTCTTTCTATAGAAAAACAATAATCAAAGCCTCCATGGTCATGAAAATTTCACTAATAAACTCAGAACACTATGTCCTCATCTGTGAAATAGAATATCCTGCATATATCATAATAATATATATATATATATATATATATATATATATATATATATATATATATATTATATATAGACACACAAACATGAATACACCTTTTAAAACAAATACTTTTAGAATATATTTTATAAATTTTTACTTTATGAAATAAATGTGAAACTTAGGTTAATTAGAATTGCAAATAAAATACAATCTTAATACAGACAGAAATTATAAATAAAAAATTTGGAGACATTAAGAAAAAAAAACAATTAGCAGAGACAGGTAAATCATCTGGCTCTTGTCTCTGGGGATTTAGTATCTAGTAAATATATCACAAAAATTTAACTACCCTGAATCTACGATTTTAAATTTGAGACATAGATACTATCTGCTAGTCATCTTAATTATAACATTTTACTTTTTTAGTATATCAAAAATGATCAATGGATTCTATAATAATTTCAGAAATTGGTAGTATATTTGTTTTCTCCAAGAAATAATTTTTAATATTCTGTACTCTTAATGAAGATGGAAATCATGAATAAGAACATTCTGTAAACTATCTAAATGATTTCTTAATCTAAACTGGGCAGCAATCATTAGGAGAGAATGAAATTCTGCAGTGGCAGTGCATGGTGGTGATTGTATTTTGAACCCACATTCTGTGTCTGTGGAACTCATAACCAGGAAAGATTGTGCATGTCAAGGATGTTGCCGCTAGTTAATTTGAAATGCATTATTTATAGAAACTTGATCCATTTTTACTCACGGAAAAAATGCTGCAACTGCTATTCTTAGCATCCCTGATTCTAATGCTTGAAAAAGAATGGAAGAAGACAATATAAAATGAGTAATACTATAAGGATCAAATATAGTCTTACCTGTATTTCAGCATTTCCAATAATAGAATCCAAATAGTAGTTCCCTCTTTCCTGCTACTTATAACTCTCTCACCTAAGGAGAACATTATAGAAAAACTTAGGAAGCAGCATGTTAGAAAAACTATTTTGGTTTTATATATATTACTTAGCAACACAGGTCAAAAATATTCACTAATATTAAATGACCTGGGGGAGAACATTTCTATAAAATTCAGTGTGTATAATGTAAACCAGGTAGAGAAAACACTGGACTGTGAGACATGATATTTGAAATGAGACTTCTTACATTGAGTATCCACTTATACATTCAAATTCAGTCGAATAGGAGATCTGAAGAATATGCCTTCTGAAATAAATTCAGAATGTGTAACCCTATTAAATTGGAGGAATCTGAATGATGGAATATTACAAAGAGTTATGTCTGGTTTTACCAAACGCTAAAGAACAGAGATGTAGCATTCATTGTAATAATGTTACCTGTGTTTAAGGTCATTCAATTCATTTGAGATCTGGGTATGAGTGACACAACTCTGGAATTCCACACTTGACGTGTTTGAAGTGTTCTAAAGGATGGAGAAAATTGTTCATATGATTCAAACATTTTCCCTTCTCAGTTGATGTGTTCTATGAAAATGAGCCCACCCCTTATTTTGAGGAAGAACAACCCCAAACAAAACAACATGCACACACATACATGCACACAAACAAGTTTCAGCGCAAGAAATGGATTTATTCACTGGAGGTCATTGATTTGGCAAAAAATAAAAGATAAATGTGGTATCATAGCAATAGAAATAGCTCCAAGTTAATATTAACAGTGCTACTTCATGAAGAGACCTTGTCTGCTGACAACTCTTAATACCCACATTAATTTCTGTGGCCTGAAACTCATTGTATATTCTTTAATGCTTCCCTTTTCCTTCCTTCAGCATTTTTCTTTATCTTTCTAATAAGAACACTAAATCTTTCATTTTATCTTGCTTTTTCTTGACTCCTACTCACACTCATGGCATGGCCTACCTTTGTACTTTTTTTAGAGTTTTAAAATTTTATCCTAATTAGTTATATATGACAATAGAATGCATTTAGATTCATTTTAAACAAATGGAGCACAACTTTTCATATCTCTGGTTGTACATGATGCAGAGTTGCACCATATGTGCAATCATACATGTACCTAGTGTAATGATGTCCATCTCATTCCACCATCTTTCTGGCCCCATACCCCACTTCTCCCTCCCCTTTGCCCAAAGTTCCTCCATTCTTCCCATACGCCCCTCATTATGGATCAACATCCACTTATCAGAGAGAACATTTGGCCTTTGGTTTTCTGGGATTGGCTTACTTTGCTTAGCATATATTTTCCAACTCCATCCACTTACCTACAAATGCCATAATTTTATTCTGTATTGATGCCGTGTAATGTTCCATTATGTATATATGCCACAGTTTCTTTACCATGATCTACCTTTCTTACCTTCCCTCCATGACAGAAATCTGCTACCAGCATTAAATACATTTTTACCACTAAGTGCCAAGTGCTTTGCTGCAATTTGGGGCACATAAGAATTTTCAAGGTAGAAATAATCAATTTTTATACATCAACAAGTGCAAGGAACAAATAGATATATGATAGACTATCACTTTGATTATGTCTTACTGGAGAGTATGTACAATTTGATGATAATTAATAAAATTAATGAATATTCTTTATAATGAATATGGCTGATACCTGAAGATTTCAAGTTGCAGGCTATGGGCATATTCCTAACTTCAGTATTACCTAAATGACATCCCTGTCAGAACTACAAATGTTCTGAACATGAGCAATTTAATAGTCCACTCTGTTTCCTTTATTTCTTTCATGTTAACTATGCAGTTGTTTTCTAAAAATTTCAGGTATACACTAATGTAGAAAGAGAGGTACTTGTTAAAGAGAAGGGGGCTAAGCTCTAGCCACCAAAGCAATAAATAGTTGTGAAGTTAATTGTTTACTCCACAGTTATCTCTTTGATACAGACTCCAAGGGTCTGAACTGATAGTAGATAAAAGCAGAAAGATAAACCAGTGTCCATCCTTCCTTCTTTCAGCCTAACAGACTTGTTCTTTTAAGATGGTAAAACTTGAGCTCATCACTTAATTAGACTTCAATACAATAGTCTAGCAGTTACTGAAGTTAGCACTCACAGTCAGGATTAATGTTGGTTTTCAGACTTCCTTTTTGAGTTTCCATTTTAATTTGTCTTAGTTTTAAATAATTTAATGTGTTTGAGAGACAGCACCTGATTGTTAGCAAGATGATGTTTTTGATTAGAAAAAATTTCAAATAAAAGGTTATATATTATATAACTGGTAAGATAAATCATGCAGACATTGTAGAAACAGATGGCTTGTGCATAATAATAATAATAATAACAATAATAATAACAACAACAACTTAAAAGGATAGCAAGAATCAGAGACTTTTGAAATGTCAGGGAGATATTTTTATTTTTTATGAAAATGGTTTTAATTGTTGAATGTTAGCATTTATTTGAATTTGCTTTTAGATAAAAATATATTCATATTTTACATACATTGTACACAATTACATAATTTTGGGAGATATTTTTATGATGTAATACCATGGTTCTGTTTTCTTAATATAGAAGAAGATAATGACTCTTTTCTGTTAGGTTTACTGGTAGATGAACAAGAGAAAAGTGCTTTATAGAAAGAAATGTAAAATGTTATTCAACTATTAACAATTATTACTCAATTATTTATTTCTTCCTTCATACCTTTATTCATTCATTTTCCTCATTTAATTTGAACCCTTCATTTGCATCTTAGTGAAATTTTGCAAGTTAAGTCAAACTTAATAGAAATCAGCATTGTAATTGGAAAAAAAGGACTGTTTGAAAATTAGGTAAGGAAAAGATTAATCTCATTCCTTTGTGATGATATAGGGACACCATTAAAATTATGAAATTAATGTTACTACTGAATGATCATTATAGTTATGAGTCAGAATGCTCTTATGCTAATTCATAGAATCCTTTCCTACATAGTGCTTGGTGCTTTATTGTATTAGATTCAGATTTAGTAACTGAAGATGATTTCATAGATCAGGGACAATTATAGTTATTGAATAACTAGCAAGCAGAGTGTGTTTAATTGGAAGATCTTTCACTGGAATTAATACATATTTAACAATCCTCTTGTTTAATATTTATCTAGTTGACACTGATTTTTTTGTCTTATTTCTAGAATGATGATTTTCATTTTTACAAAAGTTTTCCATTCCCAATTACATCTCTAAACTATTTAGGAAACTTACTCTTTGCTTAATATTATTTAAAAAACTTTCCAGAACACCAGAAACATTGTGCTTAAAAACACATTACTAAATGATTCAAACTTTACATAGGTTGATATTGTGAGGAAACATACCAACATGAATTTGTACCTCTCAGAGAGTTTGAAGGATTCAAAGACATGTCTAAGCAAGTCTTAGTAAGTGGCTAGGATACCAGCTAAATGATACACTGAACTATTCCAAAGGTCTAACTTTCCCTTGATATCACTTTTATAGTTTGTCAATTTGAAACTAATCCAAAAGTTGGTCCCTTAGAGGTTCAATTTAGTCAGCCAGAGGATCCGTTTTTGATACTCAAATTATTGTTGAGTATAGCATATATTTTTCATAGGAACTAATATTTGTCTCCATAACAGCACACCAAAATTTACTAAAAGAGTATCTCCAGATGGACTCTTGCAAAGAAAATGGCTTCATGGCCTGCAGACATGCAGACAGGCACACATGTGAGCATAGCCCCACCACCCACATTTATCTGGACATATTAAAATGAATAAATAGCTATAGATTCCATGGCTATTTTATGCAAATTTTAAAAGAAGTATTGAGTATTGAGCCAAAATTTTGGACATTCTTTACATTTATTCAAATTTTCCCCAATAAAATATACCACTTGTCATCATCACAAACTATGCAAAGAAACTTACTTTGTTTTCTTTTGATAATCTATTTGCCATGATTTATGTTTTACATTTGGATGACTAATAAAATGAAAGCTTATCATTTATCTTTGTTTTGTTTCTATTACTACTGAAAACAACTATTTTCATATGTGTTCTGGCTAAGCAGATAATAGCATTTTGATCTCTTGAGTGTATAGTTAAGCATCAGTGATTTTCCCTTCATTCTTATATTCATTCATTCATTCAACAAGAATGTATTAAATGGCCATGCTGTGTACTCTTTGTTGGATTTACAACATTGAGCCACAAAGTTAAAAAACAAACATCTGAGCCTGCAGGAAGCTTCTATTCCTAAAATGTAAGTAAAAATATGCCAGGCATGGTGGTTCACACCTGTAATCCCAGCAGCTCCAGAGGCTGAGGCAGGAGAATCACAAGTTCAAAGCCAGCCTCAGCAAAAGCAAGGCCTTAATTCAGTGAGACCCTGTCTCTAAATAAAACATAAAATATGGCTGGGGATGTGGCTCAGTGGTTGAGTGCTCCTGAGTTAAATCCCAAGTACAAAAAAAAAGTAAGTAAAAATATCTATATGCTATACAATAAAAAAGTGCCAAGAAATAAAGATGAAAAGAATGTGGGGAAGGGCAATGAGTAATTGTACTATCCACTATCCAGTGTAGTCAAGGAAGACTACAGAAAGAAATTGTTGAGCTAATGACTGATGTAAGGGAGTAAGCCAGCCACACAGACAGATACCTGATGTTCCTGCCTGAGTCCTTCATTTGCTTAGTGAGTTTAAGCAACAGGATCAGAGATGAAAGTAGAGAGAGTGCTATAAAAATGGAAGAGTGATAGAAGTCAGTGGCATACCTGGGAGGATGCAGCAGATGTCCAATCTTGGGTGAAAAGCAGAAAGGGAAGTATTTGCTATGAAATATTTATTAATTTATTTATTACAATAAAACACACTGAAAGTATTTCTGCTTTTAATTGTCACCATGTACCTGAAAATTACATACAGTGTCACTGATAAAACATTCTTCTCCCAGGAAAGATCACTTTTATCACTCCTGCTTGGGTAGGAACCTGGTGACACTTATATTTTATTCTTCTTGATGCTATTTTAAATGGAATTTCTTTCTTGCTTTCCTTTCTGGATATCTCATTATGGACATACTAAAAATGTAACTTATTTTTACATATAGGCTTTGTGTCTTTTGACTTTGCTAAATCTGTTATTACCTCTAATATTTTTTATCTATTTCTTTCTAGTTGCAAAATGTTTAGTTGTTTTTTTTTCCTTAACAAATAACCTCATGTCTATGAATAGAGATATTTTTACTTTTTCCTTTCTAATATGATGTCTCTCATTATGTTTTCCTGCCTAATTGCTCTTGCTAGAACTTCCAATACCGTGTTAAATAGAAGAGGTAAAAGCAGGCATCTTTTTCTTATTCATGATCTTGGGAAAAAGCCTTTTATTCTTTCCCCATTAATATGACGTTAGCTGATTTTTCCATATGACCTTTACCGTGTTGATGAAGAGTACTTCTATTTCTGATTTATTAATGGTGTTTATTGTGAAAGCTTATTGAATTCTGTCAAATGCGTTTTGTCTTCATCAGTTAGATGATCGCTTTCTGGTAATGTGGAGGGTTACATTAAGTGACTTTCATATGTTGACCTACCTTCATATTCCAGGGAAAAAAATCGCACTTCATCATAGCATATAATACTTCTAGTGTGCTGTTGAATTCTGTTTGGCAGTGTTTTATCAGGGCATACTAGGCTGAAAGCAATTTTGACAAAGAGGATAAGAGGAGAGGAATTAAGAAAGACTACATAGTTCTTGAATGAGGAAATTCAAAGAATGCATGTCTGGGAAGGAGAAATAGATTAGGAAATGAGTACTGACTATCAAGGGCTTGGTTTGGATATCATAAGTTTAATTTTACTATCAGATAGACAATAGGAAAAACTGAGTAGGTAGTCAGATATAATAACTAGAGGACAGAGTATTAGAACATCCTGGGAATATAAATTTGAGGTCAACTTATGATTTATATACTAAATTTATATACTAAATTTCATCAAATTCCAAACACCCATTTTTAACAGCCTAACATCTTTAAAATTAGAATGCATTCTATAATATGTGGCAGGTCACACACTAATTGGTGGTAGTTATTTTGTGTCTCTGAGAAGTACTTGAAATAATGGCATGTCTTACAATTAATGGAATTTCAGAAATGAAGATATAAGGCAGATATTGCTGAAAGTCAGGAAACTAGATAAGATCACCAAGGTAATGAATGTAATTTTAAAAAGAAGTCAAAGTTTAAACCCTGGGTCATGAGATGTTAAGACCCAAGAAGGTAAAGATAAATCCAAAAAGAAGACATAAAAGGAAAAACCACTGAGGTAGAAGAGAAACAAAGAGAATATAGTCCATTGGAAGCTAAAAATTAATATCTTGAGAAGAAGAACATTATGAACAATGCCAAATACTGCTGATATGTCATTTATAGTGAGAACTAGGAATTGGCAACATGGAGACTATGAGTCATCTTGATAATAGCAGCATTATTTTTTAACTTTTAACTGATAATTAAAACACACATGTTAATGGGCAGCATGTATCTTCAATACATGTATACACAATATAATGTTTAAATCAGGTTAAACATATTTATCCTTAAATATTTATGTTTTCTTGTGGTGAAATTTTTAAAAATCCTTTTTTCTAGCTTTATGAAATGTATAGGGCATTATTATCCATGATCACTAGACTGTATAATAGTGCCTCCAAGCTTCATGTTCATATCTACTTTTAACTTGAAATTTACTGATCCATCTTCCCATTCCTCCCTCCCCTATCTTACTGTTTCTGGCCTCTCTAGTAACCACTATTCTACTTTCATATGTACAAGATCAACTTCTCTGTTTTTGTTTGTAAGATCTTGTAGTTGCTGTGTACCTGGTTGGTTTCACTTAACATGATAATCTAGTTCTATACATGCTGCAAATCACAGAATTTCATTCCTTTTTTGCTGAGAGCCATAACCCAGTGGGAGGGACTCATGGCATTTTTGCCAGAACAGAGTGGTTGAGCGGTGATGCCAGCAAGCCATTGAGATGATAATGGTTATGTTAAGCTGTGTATTCAATTGCGTATTAGACCCCTGCTGTCCGCCTTGGCTTGCTACTTTGGAGTTCTCTAGGGGATTCCCATTGGTTGGGGAAGTGCCAGAGGAGGGATTTTCCAGAGGATGGATTTCCATTTGGTGTGTGGTGTGTCCCCGGAGAAGGCCGCGTGCATGGCGTTTGGGGGAGTTTGGGAATAAAGTTTGTTCCTGCTTGAGTGGCTCGTGATTTTGTGCCCAGCCAGACTGTGGCACTTTTTGATGGATGAATAGCATTCCACTCTGTATGTGTATCCTGTTTTCTTTATCCATTCATCAGCTGTTTGGTTGTTTCCATTTCTTGGTGGGATATTGTGACTAGTGCTGAAACAGGAGTGCAAATACATATTCAACTGATTCTATTTCCTTTGGCTGTATACCAAGGGGCTTGGATGTAGCACAGTGGTATAGCACTTTCCTAGTATGTAAGACGTCTGCAGCACTGGGGGAAAAAAAAAGGAAAGAAAAACTAGAAAAGAAAAAGGAAATTTATAACCATCTTGAAACAGATTCCTTCCCTCACTGTCTTCCTCCCTTCCTCCCTCCCTCCCTTCCTTCCTTCCTTCCTTGCTTCCTTCCCTGGTATTTATATTTGGAGTCCCTTATGTATTCTGGCTATCAACCCCTTTTCAGATGATCACACCCCAAATATTTTCTTCCAATTCGTAGGTTGTCTCTGTACTGTACTCTGTTGATTGTTTCTTTTGCTTTGCAGAATTTTTCGAGTTTTACATAATACCATTTGTCTATTTTTGCTTTTGTTTCCTGTGCTTTGGGGTTCTTACCTAAAAAATGCTCATCCATTCCCATGTCCTGGAGCATTTCCCCTGTTTTCTTTTAGCAGCATTATTCTTTTTGGTTAAGTCCTAATCCATGTTGAATTGATCTTTGTAACTGGTGAGAGATAGGGATATAGCTTCATTCTTTTGCCTATGGATATTCAATCTTCCCACTATCACACGTTAAAAATACTGTCCTTTCTTACATACATACTCTTAGCACCTTTGTTGAAAATCTGCTGGCTGTAGAAATGTGAGTTTACTATTATGCTCTCTATTTGTTCCATTGGTCTGTATCTGTTTTTTTTTTTCCTTCTTCTTTTTTTTTAATGTCAATTCCATGCTGTTTAGATTAGTACAGTTTTGTAGTATTTTGAAACCTGTAGAATTGACTTCTGTTTTGATATTTTTGCTCAAGATGAAATTGATTATTTGGACTTTTTGTAGTTCACAAAATTTTAGAATTCTTTTTTCTAGCTCTGTAAGAATGGCATTGGTAATTTGATAATCCACTGAATCTGTAATCACTTTGGTTATCATGGACATTTTAGCTATACTGATTCTTCCAATCTGTGTATATGGAACATTTTTTACTTTTTTATGTGTCTTCTTCATTTTCTTTCATCAATGTTTTATAATTTTCACCATAAAGAACTTTTATATTTTTGGGTAAATTTATTCTTAGTTTTAAATTTTTTTGTAGCTATTGCAAATGAGATTTTTTTCCTTAATTTCTATTTCAGATAATGCATGATTTGGCATTTCGCAAAGTTACTGATTTTTGTGTAGATTTTGTATCCTGCACACTAGAAGAATTTGTTTATTAGCTTTAATATATTTTGGTAGAGTTTGGGGTTTTCTCTATATAAGATTATGTCATCTACAGTGACAATTTTATTCCTTTATTTCTTTCTCTTGCCTAATTACTTTGACCAGAACTTCCAGTGCTATATTAAATAAAAATGGTAAAAGTAGGCCTCCTAAATTTGTTCCAGATCTTCAAAAGAAAGCTTTCATCATTTCTCCACTCTATACAATGTTAGCTTTTGTCTTCTTATAAATGGTCTTTATTGTGTTCAAGGATGTTTCTTGTATGCCTAATTTGTTGGGTATTTTTATTATAAAAATATTGAAGTTTATTAAATGTCTTTTCTACATCAATTGAGATAATTCTATAGTTTTGTCATTCATTCTGTTGATATGGTATATCACATTTATTGATTTTTTAAAAAATTTGAACATCCTTTCCTTCTTGAGATGGATCCTACTTGATCATGGTGCATAATTGTTTTAATGTGCTGTTGAATTCAGTTTGCAAAATTTTTTGAGGTCTTTCATGTGTATGTTCAACAAAATTATTCCTCTGTAGCCTTGGTTTCTGTTGTGTCCTTACCTCATTTTGGTAACAGAATAATGTTCACTTTATAGAATCTGTATGAAAGAACTCCTTCCTCTTGTATTATTTGCAACAGTTGAAGGAGAATTGGCATTAGTTCTTATTAAAATGTTTGGTAGGATTCAACCACGAAGCCATCTGATCCTGGGCTTTCCCTTGATGGGAGGTGTTTTATTTCAGATTCTACCTTATTATTTGCTCTCGGTTTATTCAGATGTTTTATTTCTTCTTGGTAAGGTGTATGTGCATGGGATTCGTCTGTTTATTCTAGATCATCATATTGTCATTGTTTATATAATCACATGATGTTTTGTATTTCTGTAGTGTCACTTATAATGTTTCCTTTTTCATCTCATTTATTTGAGTCTTCTCTTTCCTTTTCTTATTCAAGAGTTTACCTATTTTTTATCTTTTCCAAAAATAACTCTTAGTTTCATTAATCATTTCTTAGATACCATTTAATTTTTTTAAAAGCAGTATTATTAAGTATGAAAATATTGGGACATTCTGAAAAGAGCAGAATGAAAGAGAGGAGGGAGAATGGATAGAGTGTGGAATAAGGAAACTAGTAAGATAAGAAGAGATTAAAAAAAGAAAGAGAAAGAAGGAGGTGACATATTAGAGAAAGGAGGAGAAAAAGGAAAAAGAAGAGAGAGAAGGAAGAGGAGACAGTAGGGGAGGAGAAAAAAAGAAAAGGAGAATGTTGTCAATTTGTATTTACAGGTACTGAGGCTAAGCCAGCCAATGGATACTTGGCTGAGGGATGTGGGGAGGAAGGTGACACATTAATCCAAAACAGGGAAGAGAAAACTGGTAATGTGTCTCTGGGAAGAGTCATTGAGCAGAGTGTAATAAACACTGATTCATACTTTGAATAAGATAAGAGTGTCTGGGGAGAAGAGATGCAGCATCAAGCAAACTTGTTGGTTTAGCAGAAATGAAGAAAATACCATGAATATTCACAGCACTGTAGGAAATGCAACAGTACAGCTGCTAAGACAAGCATTTATCACAAGGAAGGAAGTAACAAGAAGTATTATTTTGGAGCAGGAAGGAATAGCTTCTGATTACAACTGACTTGGTTGTGACTAGCTTGTGGCCAGAAGAAGGTTTTGACATAGAGCCACAGAATCTTAAGTGGATCCTGGGGAGAAAAAGAAATACCTGTGCTTTTGAAAGAACTTTTGAAAGTAACTTTCACTGTTTGAGGTCAAGAAAGCATATAGATATTGATGTTGCTGTCAGGTGTCTTGCTCCTTCAAGAGCTAAGGATGGCACAATGTAAGAGAAGGAGACAAATAAAATTGAACTGCTGAATCAATAAACACTAAAGCCCCCTAAACTGTAAATGGTTTGATTAAATAAGCCAATACACTGGTGCCTTTATAGTTTAGAACAGGTCAAAAGGCTTTTCTGTCACATCCAATTTGTCACAATACCAATCTTCATCTCTGTAATGGAGAGGATTTAGCACATTTATATTTTTTTGATAATATTTTTTGCTTGCTCTGTTAATATTCTTTTTTTTTCATTTTTCATCAGGTAGAGCGTTGTTAATCTAAACATTCTAAGGGCATAGTGATTCAGAATCCAAAAGATTTTGAGCACCAAAATGAAAGACACCACAAATGGAACATCCCATTCCTGACCTCATGTGATATATTGCAGCTAGAATTCAGATGTTAAAAATAGTATATTTGTGATGATTTGGACACAAAGTCTCTTCTGATATCCTCCAAAGACTCATGTATTGGGTCTTCCTGCCCTAGGAACTGATTTGGTGCTAGGGCAGCAATGTTCAGAGGTGGAGCTTTTAGGAAGTGATTGAACCAGGAGGGCTATTTCCTCATCAGTAGATTAATCCATTGATAGCTGAATGGAATCCTGGGAAGTGTAGATTTAGACATTGGGAGCATTGTTGGAGGAAATAGGTCACTGGGTTATGCTCATGGGCACTATATCTTGTCCCTGACCACTCACCTCTCTCTTCCCTGCCCCCATCTCTGCTTCCCAGTTGCTATGATCTGAGCATCCGTCTTCTGCTGTCTTCTAACATGATGTTCTGCTTCACCTCGAGTTAGCCAAACATGAAATTGTCTACCGTTTTTTAAACAAGAGCCAAAATAAATCTTCCCTCCTTTAAGTTGTTCTTCTCAGGTATTTGTCACAATAACAAAAAGCTAAAACAACATTTTAATTAAATGAAATTACCTACAGGTGACTTGTATTGGAAACAAGAATATCATGTTTAAATATGGGTTGCATTCCCAAGATATCTCATTATGTATATGCAAATATTCCAAAAATATGAAAAAATCCTGCAACATTTTTAATCCCCAGATAAAGGATACCCAACTGTATGTGTTTTTGTATTATGTGGAGAATACTTAAGATTTCTTTAAAATGGAAAGGTATCTTCTGATTCTTAGGCATTTACTTTCTTTTCCTTCCATCTTATAAAAACATATAATTACTTGGTCACAAATTTACTTATTTAATGTTTATCTATTTTATTCTGTCCCCTTTTGTCATTTTATATAAGAGACTCATGAGGTACTACTCAAGTACCACTAACTTATGTTGTCATACTGAATAATTATAAAAAAATGTCCATATGGTATGTTTTCATAAGCCTCATGAATAACTCTTTTTAATGCTTTGTATATAGATTTCTACATTACTGATATTTTTCTGAGTTGTATACTGTACCTTTTTCAACTACTTTTTTCTTTTTTAAACTCTGACCCCATTGGGTTAGTCAACATTTCATTGCTGACCAAAATACATGACAAAAACAATTTTAAAAAGGAAAGATTTGCTTTGGCTCACAAATTCAGATAATTCAGTCCATGGTCATCCCACTCCATTGTTCGGGGCTTGAAGTGAGCAGAGCATCATGGTGGAAAGGCACTACAGAGAAAAGCGGCTCAGCTTAAGGAATCCTGGAGCAAAGAGAGGGAGGGACCAGGAGGAAGATAAACCCTTCTAGGGCATTCTCCCACTGACCTTCTTCCTCCAACTAGGTCCCAACTGCCAAGACCCAGTTAACCTATCAATGGATAAATTCACTGATGAGGTCAAAACCTGCATGATCCAATAACTTCTCCAAAGTCCCACCTCTGAATATGGCTGCCTTGGGGATACAAGTGACCTTGGGAAACATGCCAGATGCAAACCCTAACACTGGCCATAGCTGTAAAATTTCCCAATATATGGCATATTGTTACTGCCTTTCTAGGATTCCAAGTAGAAACTTTTCTTCTGCATTGACATACTCTTTCTTTTAGACTTTGATCATTTAAAAGTGTTTTGATGGGAAATGGGGATATATGACAGAGTGGAAAGACATCTTAAATTAACTTTGTCTACATGACCAGGAAATATCAATATGGTATATATTTATATTAATTTTAAAACGGCATGTAGTGCTATGAGACAATCAGTTAAGACCTAAAATTATTGTTCTCGAAAATTATTCTTACCTAAAATTTACTTTATGTTGTACTTTTTAAAAACTAAGGCCTATTTTCTAATTTTTAAAATATATATTTATTTTTTAGTTGTAGATGGATACACAATATTTTATTTCATTTTTATGTGGTGCTGAGGATCGAACCCAGTGCCTCATGCATGCTAGGCGAGCACTCTACCACTGAGCTACAACCCCAACCCTATTTTCTCAATTGTAAAAGCAAAGAAAGTATACTATTTATCAAGTAATAAATTATGGAATGATCTTTTTATTATGAAATGACTATTTTAACAAATTTCAAATAGTATTTATTTAGATAACATGATTTAAATTTCTGAATTTATAAATCAATGATCCATAGTATATTAGTATAATACGAATGTGGTAAATCCACTATAGTCCAGAAATTAGAAACCTAATTTTCTCTATTTTATACTCTTTATGAATGTGGTAGTACATTGAATTATTTACAGCATAGTGTTAAGTTAGAGTGTCCTTAATTCTTAACTAAAGACTAATATAATATTTTTCAGTGTAAGTTTAGCTGGTAAATATCTGTATCTGTATAATTGTGAATTGATTAAAAGGCACACATTATGAAATACTTTCTTGTTGAAGTTAAAATGTACCAGAAATGAAAGACAAAATAATTCTTGAATATCCATAGTTTGTATACTAAAATATGGAGAAAGCCTATACCTTATAGCATTTAATTTCCTGTTTCTCTAGAGCTGTATACAAGTATGTATATGCTATCCCTTATGCTACCACTCTGAATTTTCCTTTTAACATCAGTATTGGTTTTTGATAATTTTGAAAAGTAAATTAAGTAGAATTTTAATGCTTTGCTTCTAATTATCTTTCTATGATCATTTTTAATGATCTAAGCGCATTTAGGGAAGTCAGCACAATATAGCTGATACAACAATATCTTCTTAAAGTGTAAAATAAAAATGATGTAGTGGTAAAGAGATCATGTTTTTGAGCTGGACTCTCTTACTTCTACCTTTGGAACTTGCCTCTGGCACCTACCTGTGGCAATATATTGACCTCTTGCTGGGCTTCCTGGTCCGTCACTTTAACAAGAAGACTGTGTTTGTTGTTTTGAAGACTAAATGAGAAAATGTAGGAGGCCCACAGGAGTGACATGCATATGGTACATACTCAAAAAATACTTGCTATTTTTATCTCATAGATGCTGCATATTTTCCATTTTACAAAGAAACCTCCATGAAATTGTCTGTTACATGTGTCACATCTAATATGTGACCTACTTAACAAGACTTTTTTGAACCTCAGAATTTATGTTTGGTTTGCACTGCATTTTACAGGCAGTAGCATCACTGTTGACCAAGCTCGAAGGCAAGAAAAGCAGTAATAAGAAAGAGAGGGCAAACACCTGAAAACCCCACCTATGGGGTAATCCTTCTCTGAATAATCAGTGTGACTGAGTTGTGTTTGAGGAAAGATGTCAGATCAGTGGATTTAGTGCAGCAGCCAAGAAAAAAATCCTTCTCATGAAAGGCTCATTTTGGGCTTATTTGCTGAATTATATTTAAAATATGCCATTTGAATTGTGCCACAGTTTTGCTGTTAGAGCTTGGTGCAGAGAAATAAATATAGTTTTCTAAGAATATTTTTGAAGGTAACATAATAACAAGCAGGATTTAAACTTATTTGCTCTAAATTACAAATACCTGCAGCTATTTCATTTAACAGAAAATAAATAAAGGTGTGTGTGCGTCTGCTTATGTGTGCATGTCTTTCTGTGTTTGAGTGTGTGTGTGTGTGTGTTTGTGTCTGTGTGTGTATAATCAGGCAGTTCTTCTGACATATACAAATGCAATACCTGTCAGATAGCATTTAAGGCAGCTGCAGATGTATAAATTAAAAGCTCTGATCTGTTCTTCTGTTTACCTTGTCAATTTCCCAATAGAGCATCTACTTAGCATTTGCTCTGCCTTCCTTATTTGCATATTAACATAAAGCATGAGAAAAAGCTTCATTTGGACTTGAGGTTCTGCTCTGTTTTGAAAGGATAATTTTTAATCTTGTAACATTTTTGCTTCAGTTCTGATTTATTTATTTTATACCAACCAGTAGATAAAAGGTTTCAAAAGAGTTACTTTACTCAGAATTATTATGAAAAAGAATTTTTTACTCTTGCCACAAAATAATAAATTTTATTTTCCTCTGTAGTTATAGAAACAGTTCAAACTTATTTTAAAGCATTTCCATAATGAGTGTATCTGCATTTTCCAAAATAAATTTTTTGTGTTTACTAAAAAAACTAAATTTTTTCTTTCCAATATTATATAAATAATATGTATATATAAAACTTCTCATATATACATGTGAACATAAAATGTATTACAACATTTTACTTAATGGCATGTTAATTTGCCTTTGTCATTTTGCTGTCATAAATCACTCAACATTTATAATCTTGATTATTTCTTAAACTAATACTGTCTTTGTATGGGTGTTTTGAGGTATACCATATTTTGTTGTTAAATGACATTGCTGTAAAATTTAGTGCTACATTAATTATTTGCCTATTATGATAGGAGAAACCTAAGTATTTATGATTTCTTTGAAAACATTTAATTATTGGTGATTAAGCAGAGTTTTACATGTTATCAGCTACTTTTTTAAGTTTCTTGTTTCTGTCTTCACTTGTTTCCCCCTATTCTAGGACATGAATTTTGTTTGGTTTGTTAAGCTCACCATACCTTATTTTGAGAACAAAATGCAACAAATTAAAACACAATACACAGCCGGGTATAATGGAACATGCCTGTAATTCCAGAGGCTTGGTAGGCTGAGGCAGGAGGATGATGAGTTCAAATGGAGCCTTGGTAAACTAGCAAGGCCCTAAGTAACTCAGTGAGACCCTGTCTGTAAATAAAATACAAAAAAGGACTGGGGATGTGGTTCAGTGGTTAAGTGCCCTTGGTTTCACTCCCCAGTGCCCCTCCCCCCCAAAAAACACATAAAGCTAAAATTACAAGTTATTAACTCTTTGGCTTCTTATGTGTTGTATTTTACCTTTGTTGTCTGCCTTCAAATCTGCTTGTTCATTGGAATAATTTTTTTGTCTTTTTTAAAAACTAATCAAGACTACCATTATACTTTTTGTTATGGAATCTCCCTTCACTGTATGTTTGGAATTTTATATCCTGAACTAATGCCAAAAAATTAAACACTGTTTTATATATTAGATCTCAAAGGTTTCATTTTTAGATAGTTCTTATATTTGATTGATTCTTCTTAAACCTTCATTGACTTGGCCATAGTTAAGGTTACTTTCATAAGATGACAAGAAGAAAACTATGAGTGGATGATTAGTTAGAGTATCTCTTTTTAGAAGGTCATTAATTTAAAGATTGATTAAAAAATTAAAGAAAAATGTATGTAAATAGTTATTTCTATTATGTTAATTATCATTATTACTGGTACTCCTTTTCATGTCACTAGCAATGAAAGCCTGCAGCACTACACCATAGTTCCCACTCTATGGGTATTTTTTTGTCTTTTTGTTTTTGGTACCAGGGATTGAACCCAGGGGCACTTAACCACTAAATCACATCCCCAAACACCCTTTTTATTTTATATTTTGAGACAGTGTGTACCACTAAGTTGCTGAGGCTGGCTTTGAACTTGTGATCCTCCTGCCTCAGCCTCTTGAGTCATTGGAATTACAGGTGTGCGCCATCATAGCGGGTCCACTCTTCAAAGAGTGGTTGGATAGCTGTGAAGACAGACACTGGGCATTTGTACCAAAGGTTGTTCTGCTTACTTCTTTGGAATATACACTTCATCTAAGTTAATGATTTTGCTTTATTTAAATAGAATTTCTTAGGTTTGTTCTCTTGTTTTTCTTCATGTAAAACTTGTTTGGAGGGTGGAAGATCAGGTATACCTGATGAAGCATTCATATTGTTTATATGTTGAAATCTTACAATATATTAAGTTTTCACCTTTTTACTGATAGGTGAAATAGAAGTTACCAATTAATGTAGGTTGAATTTAATTAAAAGTCAAGACAGCAAACTATTCAAGTAGAGCCAAGGGTTCCCAAGTTCAAATACAGTCTCTTCAGGCAACTTAGTGAGACCCTGTATCAAAATTTAAAAAATAAATAAAATTTAAAAAGAGGGCTGGGGGTGTGGTTCATACACTCCTGGGTCAATCCCCTATACCAAACAAACAAACAAAGTATATGAAAAATGAAAATTCCAGCAATGATAATTATACTAGTAAATAAACTAAATTTATATTGACAATTATATTTAGTTGATCTTGCAATCTTTAAAGAATTTTTATATATTTAATCTTGAAAAGAATAGTTTTCAGTCTTCTATAGACATTAACATATAAAAAAGGTAAAATAAGCTTTCTGAAATTCTAATACACAAAAAAGGAAATTAATCTTTAAACAAAAGGTTCATTTCATATTAATATAATCCTGAAACAATAAAAAAAGTTGTTCTTAAACTATGTATTTTAATTCTAGAAAATGCATCTTACATATAGTTATATGCCCTGCTTTGCAGCTTAGCAACTGTGATATAAGTTCCCTTGACAAAGTTGATTGTGAGAAATTACTATTTCTGTCTTTATATGTTTTTCTCCTCTTTCTAGATTCCCCAGGAATCTAAGAGTCTGGTTAATGTTTAAGGTATCTGTAGCTGGCACAATCCTACCTCCTTAGAAAATAACTAAAGCTTAATGAAAAAAATACAAAGTACAGCTCCAAGGTTTTGGTGTGTGTTATCTTTTCAATTATCATTGGTGAAGCAATTATTTTCCCTACTGCACTCTGTGAAATCAGTAGCATTTGTAGCCTGAATGCAAATTTGCAAAATGTTCTACCTAAACAAGGTAGGCAGATGTGATAAATGGTATGCAGGAAAGGTTTTCTCCTAACTCAGTGACTTGAGGTATTTTGGATTTACTAAACTGGGTAACATCATACAGCAATGTTTTGTACACAATGACATTATTATTTAAAGCTGTGCATATTTCTATGTCTGCCTTGCGCACTTTTTTTTTTTTTTTTTTTTTTTTTTTTGTGGTACTGGGCTGAGGATTGAACCCAGAGTCCCAGGCATGCTTGATGTGCTTTATCCTTCTGAGTTACACTCCAAGCCCCTGTTATATGCATTTTCTAATTGATATTCTTGTCCAAAGACTGAATCCCTTGATACATAGGAGGTATTCAGTGAATATTATTATTATTATTATTATTATTATTATTATTTGGTATTGGGGATTGAATCCAGAGATGGTTAAAAACTTAGCCAAATCTATGATCCCCCCCACAACTCTTTTTTTTGAGACAGGGTTCACTAAGTTGCTTAGGGCCATACTAAATTTATGAGGCTGCCTTCGAACTTATGATCCTCCTGCTTCAGTTTCCTGAGCCACTGGGATTACAGGCATGTGCTACCATGCCCAGTTCAATACATAATTTTTGAATAAAATACACAAAGTTCTGGAAGTTTTAGAAAAATGATACTACCTTATTTCTTGAAATTCCAGTATTTTATTTGTCATATCCAAGTTTTTAGCCAAGAGTCTTCAAAGAAAACCAAAGCTCATCTTGGTCATAATCCTCAGTCACACAAAAAGTTCCTTCAAATGGCAAGTAAACAATTAGTCACTGACGTCTCCTAATCTCCTTGGATTTTCTCTCTTCAGGAGAAAGTCAGAAAGAGAAAAGGATTATAAGTATGCTGAAACATATTCTGCAAAGAGGTTATTGCCTCACAGACTAAGGCTCAACCACATCCCTCAGACTGAGGCTCAGCCACATCAGAGTCTTCCTGCTTAAAGTACAGTAATGCAATTTGCTTGTGTCCTGATAGGGTAGTCACAGCAAGCTAGAGTTGGAAGTGTAGACTTTCCTCTGGTGGGATTTGTTTCACCACAGTATACAAGTAATGACTAACTAAATATTCTATTTTAGAGGATGATAATAAGCACTCAGTGTATCTTCTGATAAGAGCACCAACTTCATCATGAAAACTTTACCCTTATGACCTCATCTAACCCTAATGACCTCCCAGTGGCCCCTACCCCCGATATCATCACATTAGGGGGCTCAGTAAGTCTGAATTTTGGGGAGACACCTTTAGTCTATAACAAACATTTTAGTTGATTGAGAACATTCCAAATTAGATCATTACTTTTGAAGTTATTACAGAAAATACTAGGTGGCAAAGGAGTACTTGTATACTAGTTTAATCAGAATCTGAAAAGAAGAATGCAAACTATATTTAACGATATATACTAAAAATAGGACATATTTTTCTTTTCATGAAACAAAAGTAGGGATGACCTTGGAGAAAGTTTACTTCTTGAATTCTATCAGTCAAACATAATGATGAACACATCTGTAATCTAACAAATTGAGTTATATTAATGCAGCTTAGAATAAATCACACCAGGAGAACTACATAATGTTTCAAAGGCAAGATGCACAGACATTATTGGAAAGATTTGGAGGAAACTGGGTTGGAGTGAATCACAGATAGTCAGAACAAAAAACAGAGAAGTTATGAGGAATTGTTCAAATTTGTTTCTTATACCTTGGAACATTTAATTAATTGCCACAGTTTATTCTTACATGCATAAACAGCACTTTAAGAATATATGTTAGGGCTGGGGATATAGCTCAGTTGGTAGAGTGCTTGCCTTACATACACAAGGGCCTGGGTTCAATCCACAGCACCACAAAAGAAAAAAAAAAAGAATATATTTTATACTTGTAGGGTATTCCAATGTCTATATTATTAACTTATTGTTAACTTTAAATATACAAATAATCCTGACACTTTCACATCTCAAATAAAATATGATGAACTGTCTAAAAGGAATCAACTGAATTGATAATTTTCAGGCTACTTTAAACAATGAAAATTTCCACTACTGATGATTCATATATTCCAAAAGAGGAATAGAGAGAGCTGTGACAAAACAACCTCATTGATTTATTTAGAATTTATGTTATTTTGAGACCATATATATTGTAATTTTTCTGACAATGGACACATTTTATTATCTTTAATAAAACAATATCACCAGTAACAAATGGGAAAAAAAACTCTTTAAAATTGAGAACTACCCAATTACCAGAATAAGTGATGTTTCATTCTATTTGTAAGAAAACTCATTATACTAGGGAGGTAATAGCTAGTTGCTAAATGGACTTTCTTGATTTGAAGTAACATCTTGAGCCCCAAATGTTAGAAGGTCAGGAAAAATAACATCTGTAGAAATTAGAGAAATGCAAATTAAAACCACTGAGATTTTCATCTCACTCCAGTCAGAATGGCAACAATCAAGAATATAAACCACAATAAATGTTGTTAAGGATGTGGGGAAAAGGGTACCCTCATACATTGCTGGTGGGACTACAAATTGGTGCAACCACTATGGGAGGCAGTAGGGAGATTCTTCAAAAAACTGGAAATGGAAGAACCATTTGACTCAGTTATACTACTCTACTACTCCTCAATATACATCTAAAGGAGTTAAAATCAGCATAATACAGTGACACAGCCACATCAATGTTTATAACAGTTCAGCTCACAAGAGCCGAGCTATGGAGCTAAACAAGGTGTCCTTCAACAGATATATGGATACAGAAAATATGTTTACATAATGAAATATTAATCAGTCATAAAAAGAAGGAATTAGCATGGTTTTGCACAAAAATAGACATGAAGACCAATTGAACAGAATAGAAAACATAAGAGACAAACCCATATATATACAATTATCTCATACTAGACAAAGGCACCATAAATATACATTGAAGAAAAAATAGTTTCTTCAATAAATGGTGCTGGAAAAACTGGAAATCCATATGTAGTAGAATAAAATTTAATCCCTGTCTCTCACCATGCACACAGCTCAACTCAAATTGGATCAAGGTCCTAGGCATTAGACCAAAGACCGTGTTTCTACTGAAGAAAATATAAGGCCAACTCTCGATCATGTCAGCTTAGGAAACAATTTCCTTATGTGGAACCACAAGAATAAGGTCCTAATTAGAATACGTTATATATATGTCAAAATACATGCTACTGTAATGTATATCTAAACAGAGCCAATAAAAAACAAACAAACAAAAACAAACTTTTATTGTAGCTTTTGCATCACTGGCGAATACTACATGAAATAAATTGTGGGTTTTACAACTAAATAGAATTCTGAACCTCCTGGTAGAAATATTAGTGAGCATGTACCCTGGGTTTTCTAGAACTATCTTGGTTTCTTGTAATTTTATTTTATTTTTCAATAAGATAAATTCATTCATAAAAAGAAATAGTGTACATTTTATCCCTCTTATTAAGTTTATTCACTTAGATTTTGTTCAATTGTGTGTAATATTTCCTAACTCAGATATATGCTATCATTTAATTGTTCCTATTTGGGATACCTAGTTTAGATTGATTAGTGCTACCTAAACACGTAGAACCATAATTAAATTTTTTAAAAATTTATTTATGTTTGAAATATGCAAAAAATACTGATTTCTAATAGAAAGAAATTGAAAACTTATTAACTTAAATGACAATTAATCAAATGAGTTAAGTTCACTGCTGTTTTAAAGATAGAGCTACAGGACTTATGTTTTCATCATAAGGAATTAATTACTATGATAATTTCCATTCTACTTTAAACAAAAAAATGCAACAAGTTATGAATCTGGAAAAAAGTGGACATAACAGAATATGAGAGACTTTAGGGAGGAAGATCCAGAGATATTAGAAATAGAATAATAAACTTTCAAAATGATGCAAACATAAAAAAGAAAGAAATGAACATATTCTCAGTGACCTGTGGAGAAATATATGTCATGTAATCTAATAGTTCTATAATTAGATTCCAGAAATACAGGGAGAAAAGATAAAAACAAACAAAACAAAACAAACCCAAAACGGTGTCTAGAAAGTTCTTTACCATTTACAAAAACTATAACCCAGAGATCAAAGATGATCAACAAAAGCCATGTGGGGTAAACAAAAAAGGAACACCAGATCATGAAATATAATCAAAGTGGAAATAGTCAATAATAAAAAGAAAGATAACAAAATAGCCTGAGAAAAACATAATATATAAAAATAAAATATTGGCAGACTTCCATGAAACTTTATATTAGCAGAAGACAATGGAATGGCATCTTTATAGTGGTATTAAAAGAAGAAAGAAAAGAATAAACAACTAGCAACTTCAGCTACAGACAGAGAAACTGTCTTTCAAATATTGCTTTAATGTCTCTTAATATGAAACATTTAAAATGCACTAAAGCTGAGAAATGTAGTGACCACAGATCTCACTCATAAAGGAAGTTCCTCAAGAATTGGAAAAAGAAGAGATGGGAGTATGAAGCACAAAGGAAAAAAATCAGTCATCAGGAACAATAATAGTGTGACTATGTCTTGGCAATTTTTCTCATTTTTTATTTAATCAAAGAGAAATGTCTATAAAAAACATGTAATAACAATATATTTTGGAGTATATAAATAATAATAATAATAATAATAATACATGCAGAACTAAAATATGCAACATAGGTAAGACAAAAGATACAAAGCAGAAATGAAGAATGAGGTAATGAGGTTTGAACCTTAAATGAAACCTAGTATCATGATTTTCAAAGATAAATTACAGTAAGTTAAACATGTATAAATGTATACCTAGAATTACCAAGATAAATAATAAAACAAAATGTATCTTATCAACCACTGGTGGTGATAGAATAGAATAAAAGAAGGCAATAAAGTATAAAATGATAAAGAACAAATAGAATAAATAAAATCACATCATGGTAGATTTAAATGCAGCTCTATGGATAAATATAATTATATATTAATAGTGTACACAATCAATTTATAGCTGCACAGGATGCTGAGACAGGAGGATCACTAGTTCAAAGCCAGCCTCTGCTGTGAGGCCCTAAGAAACTCAATGAGATCCTGTCTCTAAATAAAATATAAAAAAGGGATGGGGATGTGGCTTGGTAGTTGAGCGACCCGAGGTTCAATCCCTGGTAAAAAAAAAAAAAAAAATCAATTTGTAAGTTAGTTTGTGAAACTGAACCAAAGCAAATGAAACAATAAAAATAAAATAAACAACAACAAAACCCTAAGAAATTCAAGAAACCCACTTTAAATATAAAGAAAATACAGAAACATGAAAATGAATTTCAGAAATAGTACAATTTACTTCTTCCAAAATATAAAAGAGGAATACTCCCTGACTTATTTGATGAAATCAGAATTAACTTAATCACAAAAACTAGAGTAGCTGCATAAATATCAAATAAGTAGATTTCTGGTGTTCCTGGTAGGAGACATTTGAAATTGCAAAATGAATCAATTCATAAAAAATTCAAAACTCCTAAATACACGTTCCTACTAACAGAACTTCAAAACACATAAAACAAAAACTGAGAGGACATGAAAAAATATAAAAATCTGCAATTATAATTGACTATGTCAGCCCTCTTGCTGCAGGAATTAATAGAACAGTAGACAAGAAGTCCATATATAGAAAACTTGAATAACAACACTGAAAAAACTGATCCACTTGCTATTCATAGAACTCTGCTCAAAAGCATTAAAAAGCAGGCATTCTTTTAAGGTCAAATGGATCATTCAAAAGACAAACACATGACAAGTCTCAAGAAAATTAAAATGTGCAGGACATTAAAACTAACTTATTGAAAACTGAAGACTTCTTGAAAATTAGGGCCAGGCAAAAATATCTTTTCTATATATCTTCTGCTTTGTATTGAATTGGGTGTTGGGAATGTTCAACACTCTAGTTGTGATGAGAGTCACACAACTGTGTACATTTGTCAAAACTCACTAAGTTGTAAAATTAATTCAACTGCATGTAAATTAACACAATAAAGTTGATTAAACACTGAAAATAAAAGACAATAAGGAACATTTCTGAATGTCTTTACAAAACAAAAATTTAAAGAGGCAAGGTAAGAACTGAGAATCTGGAAGTGCCAAACTGAAATAGGACAGAAATCTAAAAAACTGTGATTAACTTATCATGTCATATACAAATTTTAGAGATCACTTTTCTGTTTCTATTTCTTATCCTTCTCTTCTTCCTTCTATTTTTTAAAATTTTCTGACATCAAAATTTTAATGACCTTCACTTTAATTTTATTGAAGTATAATGTATATAGAGAAATGTGAAAAAATGTTAAGAACATAGCTCAGTGAAATTTCACTAAATGAACCCATGTGTAACTGAGACCCAGATTATTAAATACAGTTTTCCAGTACCTGAAGATTTCCCTCGTGGTAGGTTTTTTTTTTGCTTTTGGCACTTGTGAATAAAGAATGTTTCCATCATCTTTCCAAGATATTGTGTACCTCTTCGATATTTTAAAAATATAAACTACTTTAAAATTTCTTCTTAGTTTGTACTGCTAACATCAGTTCCTCATGAATGAAACATTAAGTTTGACTAATATATCCATCCACTTGGAAAATGCTGCATTGAGATACCCGGTCCATGAATTATATTTCAGTAATTTCAGTTTCTGTGTAGAGAGAGAAATAACAATTGAAACTGGGAAGAAAGATGTTATTATGGCTGGCATTAAAAATGTAACATGTTATAGGTAAGAAATGGTTGATTATGAGATTCCGTTTACCAACAACTGAGGAAAATAGAGGTTTAGGAAGTTTAAATTAATCTGCCCAAGATTCCTCAGTTAATAATGAGCAGAAACAAAATATCTTCTAAATATTTTTGATTCCAAAATTAAGACTTTTTCAAGTTTATATAATGTAATGAGATTTTAGTTTCATCAGGGTACTGGTAAATATAAAACATCACTATCCCTTATAAGCAGGATTTATAAAATGTGTATGTATTTATGATAACAATGCTCAGTCTACAAAATAACTCACAAATATTTTTGTTCATAGAATTTCTAAACCATTGAACTCATAATAAGAAAGTATTTACCTACATATCTATTTCAAAAGAAGAAATGTTTTAGGACATTAAAATGTAATATAAAATTAAATTAGCTTGTTTTTCTGACAGATTATAATGCTAGCAAAAGTCAGAATGAATGCTATTTCTGGAGGTAGATGGAAAAGACATGTGATCTTATGTAGCACAGTGAATACCTTAGAATGACTAATGATTTTATACAACCACCTGAAAGCAGTAAAGTGTGAATTAAAATGTCTTATGTTTGATGCAGTGTCACATTTCAGACCTGAATGCATGACTTTAATTGGACTGTGCCTAGTTATGGAAACTATAATCTGTGTCATTCAACAATACAAGCAATGTTAACAGAACACATCCTTTTATTTCTTAAAATCGGTTATTAAATGTGAGTGAAAGAATGACAGCCCAAAATTGGTAATTTTTTTTTGTTTTCAGTAATACTGAAATGAATAATGATTCATGTATTCTTTTATATGTGAAAGCAACAGAAAGAAAACATCCTAGGTATTAAAAGGCTTTAAAAATATGATTTCTAAAAAAATGAAAAATGGTTTTTAACTATGTCAAATAGTTTTAACTATGTCCAATAGTCCAATGTTTGCACTAGAAGAATCTGGGTGAAGAGTATACAGAATTCTCTGAACCATGAAACTCTTCTTAAGTCTAAACTTATTTCCAAATAATGAGTTAGGCAAATAAATAATATGTCCAAAAGATAAAACAAAGTAGGAAGTAAAGAATAAGACAGGATTAAGGTAGAATCATTATTTTTAAATTCTAATTTGTTATCCATGACAGCAGAATGCATTACAGTTCATATTACACATATAGAGCACAATTTTTCATATCTCTGATTGTATACAATGTATATTCAGACTATTCATGTCTTCATACACCATACTTAGGGTAATGATGTCCATCTCAAGAATTATTTTAGTGTATACCAAGCCAATGCTACAGAACTCACAGTATACAATGGAAGGAAAACAAAATCAGAAAATCAAATCCTCTGGGCTTAACTCTTCATGTACTTTTTACATGATTATCTAGCAAAATCCATTCAATTTCTTTGTGCATCAAATAATCTCATTAATGTAAATAAGATAATAATAGGTTTTTAGAATATAACATAGTTTTTAGAATAAAATTTATATTCTAGAATATTATATGTTTTTAGAATATAACTTAAAAAATTCCACTGAGTAAGGTATTTACAGCATCTTATGCTATCCTAAGCATTCCTAATCCAAGTACATTTCTAACTCACCCACTTTGGCCTATTTCCAAAGTATCAGCTCCTAAATTGCAGTAGCATCCTTACTTTGGAAAGTCTACCTCAAATTCTGCCTACTCAGTGAATTTTTCCTGATGACACTAGACATTATTGATGATTTCTAATTAAATTTTTTAAATTATCTGAATCACACAATCATATTATTGTACTAGTTTATTATGAATGTATGTGTAATCTATTTATGATGTCCCTATAATTTCATCAGATGATAAAACAATGTCCCTGAAAAGTGTTATTATTGATATAAGGTAATTGTTTGACATATTGTGTTGAAAAAATTAAGTTTGGGCTTTTTCTCAATTATGTTGAAACACATCTCAGGGATGGTCTTTCCAATAATTTATAGTCTCAATCTAATTATGAAAAATGTCAGATGAAACCAAACTGAGAGCCATTCATCAAAATACTTGATCAATACTCTTCAAAAGTGTCAAGGTTATGAAAGACAAGGAAAGACGTAGGAATGATACAGACTGCAGAAGACTAAAGGGAAATGAAAACTAATTCCAATGCATGCTACATAGAATTCTGTAAGGAAAATAGAATAGAATGGAAAACTGATGACATCTATAGTTTGGTTAATAGCATCTCACCAACATTAATTCAGTTCTGATCATTGCACCATGGTTATGTAACATGTTTGCATTAGAAGAATCTGGGTGAAGAGTATACAGAATTCTCTGAACCATGAAACTCTTCTTAAGTCTAAACTTATTTCCAAATAATGAGTTAGACAAATAATAATTTATAAAATTAAAAAAATAAAGATGAATGGTAATACGTTTAATGTTAATTATTGCTCAACAGATGGTAAAGTGGGTGGTGCTTTCTACTTTTCTCTTTAGCAGTTTTTATATTTTCATATATATATATATATATATAGTATTTAATTAAATAACTGATATATTAGAAGTCTTAATGTTAATGAAGCCAATCTAACATCTTATCCAACATACTTTGTAACTAGTTGTTGTTATATTTGATTTTTTGTTTTAGTGCTGGCAATGTCTTTGTATGATGGTGGATTGTTAAAAGAATCTCAGTCAGTTGACCTAAATACCTCTTTTGATTTTGAGGAGTAACTCTGAAAGGAACACATCAGCATGACATTTATAATTGCACTACAGTGAAGATTTTACACAGGTTTTTCCCTTTGTGTTTCTATACTCTTTGTTTACTTCAAAGTTACTGCATCAAAGTTACTACAATTAAATAACCTGATGCCACTGAGTTTCTCTTTTTGCATATACTCCTGTTAAGAATTAACCAATATCTCATATTCTTCACAAAAATGTCATATTTATGCCTTTTTAGTTTATTCTCACTGTGAAACTCCCCATCACATTCTTCTGACAGTTTTGTGGACCTCTAAGCATATTAATTTCTTAGCTTACTGTTGACATCATCCACTCTTTCTACATTTCTTATGGATAAGGCACATATTCTCTGGACACAGTCATGACTTCCATAAGGTGTGGTAGCATCCATAGGATCACTTTTGGCATTTTTATCAAATGTACAGGTCTATACATAACTCTGTGCCTGGATGTGATGCATGGGTATTAAGGATTTGAGTTTGTCTTCTGGACTTCTATTCAGCTGTTTTACTCCTGGTAATCATGGTAGAGTGCCACAGCTGTTTTGTTTGCTATTATAAAATTTTATGGTCTTTCCTGGAGGTTTTCTTCTCCTTCCTTAATGTCATTTACATCCCCTCCACATATAGTACTCAGCCTTTTTGAAATCCTCTAATTTTAGTTCCCATAATATTTCACAAGATACTAGGTGCTTTTCTTCCTTATCCCTTTTGAAGAGGTCTGAACTCATATAGACAAATCAAACATGGTTAAGTTTGTAAAATTAAGCTAACGATTCCTTTCCAGTATCTTGCCCCACCTCCACAACCTGTGATGAAGAGGAAATAAGAAAAGTAAATATCTTTTCTCTCAATGCTTCCAGGGATTTCAAATATATACCCATACCACAATAATGTTTTAATAAATAAGCCATAGAACTCACAAGAGTCGGGATCATGGATCTTGGCATCCTCAGCGGGACAGTTCAGCTACAGAAAGATCCATGAAAGCACTGGGTCAGAGGGACACTTGGCTTCTTGCAAAACAGGAAAACAAATACTTTGGAGTGTTAGAGGGATGGATATGGGTGGTGAATGAGGCTGGAGAAAGAGATCCGGATGGAATCTTAATTTTTTTTTACTTCTCAAATATGCTAATTCTAGAATTATTTTGTGATTTTAAAATTCAATGAGTATCCTATCAATTTTGATTATATAGATTAGAGTTATAGGTATTACCATATTATAAATTAAAATTAAATTTCAGATTGTTATTATTTAATTTAAAAATGACTTTAATGAGCACAGTATAACTTAACAAAGGATATTTTATACAAAATAATAGCTACATTTCCCAAAACATAAAGCTTAGTGATTAGAGTGACAATTTCACATTTTAAAGAGCTATATAAATTTCCAGCTTAATAGAAAACAGTTTTCTCACCTATGCTTCTACTTTCCATTTGTTACAGTATTTTTTGGTTGAAGTATGTAAAGAGAGGTTAGTCCCACACAAATTTTAGTTTCTCAACAAGTCTTTCTCAAGGAAACAGTATTTAATAGACTTTTCAAATTATTGGATATTTTGTGATGATACTCCAAAATTTGATTTAAAAAATTTCATAAACACTAGATGTAATACATAATCAAAAAGCACATGAATTAGTTTTTTGCATGATGATTTTTAAAATATATTTCTTTCATCTTGAATGAATCTTTTATTCATTCATGATATCATGCCATTGTGCGCCTGTTATTTGGAAGATATAAATTCACTGAGTTAGTTGCAGATCCTTCAAAAAGTGACTCATTTTTTTCCACACAATTTCAAAAATTTAATTTACTATTCTTACCATGAAATATTTTATTTTTAGGAAAGTTTAAAGCTTGTGGTGAATGTTTTCCAAAATTCTTTTTCTTTTCCATTTTTTTGTTTGTATATTTGTTTGAAAGGTCAAATTTTGTCACACACAAACTGTCAGTTGTTTTCCTTGAAGTGGCAGGATTTCTTAGATCATTTTTTAAGAACAGCCAAAATTCATAATTAAATAATGGTAGTTTTCTGTTAGATTTTTTCTTCAAGAAAAATGGCATTCCATGAAAAAGCCATTAATTCACTATATACAATTTATACTATCACATAAATACTTTTCCTTCAGACAATGATATGCAGCAGAACTGCTTTATATGTCCTTCCCAGGTAGTGACTTAACACTGCTTACACTTGAGGATTGAGATTCTGTAAGACTTTACTGCTTTATTAAATAAAATTTCTACTTCCTTTTTTACTTCTGCAAGCTCAGAGAGGTAAAGAATATATGACATCATCAGTTTGTCACTATTGCTGTGATTTATAATGTCATAAGCAGTTTATGCACCTATGCTGTTGAACTGCCAATTTAAATCTGACCACAATAAAAAGGCAAATGTTACATCTGTATTATTCTTAACATAGTTTTCACCACTTGAAACTCGTAAAAGAATCTTTTGAGACCCCCAGAGTTTATAAATCATGCTTTTGATAACCATGGCTGTGAAAGAAATTCAACTTTATTCTATGAATAAAGCAGGCTAGTTAATAAATAAGATTTGAAAAACAGGGCATACTTGTTTCAGATACTGATTCTAAGCTTTGAGAGCAAATTTCTTACTGCAGTACTGAAATGAACTCTTCTCTAAAGAAATTTGTGAGATTTAAACCAGCACCTGACCAACATCTCCTAATGTAATGCCAACACAGGAGAAGGCACGAGACACTAGGACAATTCCTAACACTGAAAATTTAAACAAGTAAGAAAATGTGAGTTTGTTGAATAAGCACACATAACCCAACAAGTCAACTTTAAAAATAGTAATGAGAGAGATTATTTCAGAATTAAATGTCATAAATCAGGATGGATTCAGAAATTTAAAGTAAGGTGTGCTCCATTACCAAGCCCAGGAGTGAAGGCACAAAACATAAAATGGCATTACCAAAGATAAGGGAGTCGTGGAGTTTTGGTGAAAGGTCCTCCTGACAGTCACTGTGGGTAGGTCTGGGGATGTACAATTAATATCAGAACAGGGAGGAATTTTGTGAGAATGGCTCAAATATCCTCTTTCACCACCCTCTGATCTTTGCTATTAATTTCCATTCTCTGAACATAGTCTGAAGCTGACTCTAAAGGAGGTCTGAATGATAGAGCTTGATTTTCTGTTCATAAAGCAGGGAAAAGAAAGTACACGGCAGAGTCCTGGGGAAAGAGGGAGATGAAAAACAACTGATACTCTGCCCCCTCAATTTTTGAACTCTTATTTTTCTTCCCCCTAAGATCATAAATATTCTCCTTTAAATAGGGAATTGGTAAGCTTTAGAGGAAATTGAAGTTTGTTTTTAAGACAGAGAAGCATCATTTTTTTGTGTGGGAGGAATCAGATATAAGCTTTTTAAGATAGCCTTGCTGCAATCAAGCTTCATCCTTCATTAGGGAAATATTAGGACTCTCCACATAAATGGTAACATCAGGATATATGATGTGTGTGACATATATGTAGTAAATTAAATAATGTTTCATCGTCAGCTTGTATTTCTTTATAACAAAAACCGAGTAACTTGCAAAAACATCTGGTTTCTCTATTCCCACATGATGGGCTTTTGACATACAAAATCTTGCATTTGCCTCCTGAATGATGCTGGTCAAAGAGAAGGCTTTCAAAATATAAGACATATAATAAAAATAGACGTTTAAGAATTAAATACTGGAGCACAATAATGACAGAATGCCATAAGTTTTCAAGCAGACTTTTGGGGCATTGACCTCAGAACATAAGAGAGCTTCAGTGCCTATTTTTCCTTTGCTGATACAATTCTCTCTGGCCATCTCCATTTCCATCCTACCTCCCAAATCATATAATGCTCATCTGGTGAGGGTAGAATGACAGACGAGTACTAGAGAACTGAGACTGGCTTATTAAATCACTGTAGAAGAGTAACTGAATCAAGAGAGAACTTGAAAATTCTGGATGTCAGTAATTATTAAGAAGAGAATTCAAGCATATTTTGAATTCTGCCTTCCACCTTACATCACTATTTTTGTTTGTTTGGTTTTTGTTATTTTGTTTGTTTGTTTTTGTGATCTTGGAATCTCAACAGAGATGAGTCTGTTCTTGATAATGTAACACTGGCCACCATCAAAAGTTGCTCAAAATAAATAATATTGAGCACATTGAAATAGTGAGTTTTACAAATTCAGAAAGGTTAGTTTTGGAAAAGAAAGCACAGGCAGTTTAGCCCACAACAAAAGAGCCTATTACCTCTTGCATTGCTAACCTAACCGAGCAGGATGGTCTTCTATCAGAATACAAATAAAATCTCTCATTATTGAAGAATTCCGTTCAGGCATATTGTACTCTCACCTGAGATTAATCTTGCTGTGAGAATCCTACTGCAATGGCAGATTTCATATCCTGTTAAATGTTTAATAGCCATCACTAAAGAATGGCTCCATGCAATATCTTGTTCTTTTCAGAACTTAACTCCAACTGACTTTTGACAAGTAAATGAATGAAACCTATTAAAAGCAGAATTTGACACTTCAAAACTTGGAGACATGAAATATTTCTTCCTCTTAGGTTGCACCTCCTTTGATGTGCTGCCACTGTCAAAAAATGTTTTCCATTATTATCAAACAAGAAATGTTATTTTTAATATATTTTCATATTCAAAATAATGCACAAGTACTATTAAACAATCAAATGAAACACAAAGTAGTGAACAAAGCACTACTACCTAAAAGCTTCACAACAATTTATTTGCAGCACTTCTATCACATTTCACTCTGTTGTTTTCTAAGCCAAATTGAATTTTCTTTTAATCGTCAATTTTTTTAAGTGTGTGTTTTTGGGGGGTATGTGTGTTTTTTGTTTGTTTGTTTGTTTGGTACTGAGGATTGAACCCAGGGGAACTTAACCACCAAACCACATCCCTATCACTTTTATATATTTTTTATTTAGAGACATTATCATGCTAAGTTACTTAGAGCCTCCTTAAATTGCTGAGGCTGGCTTTGAATTCACAATCCTCCTGCCTCAGCCTCCTGAGCTGCTGGGATTACAAGCAGTGCCACCATGTCTGGCTTAAGTGTAACTTTATTAAGGGAAATTTATATCATATCCTTCCTGCATATTCATCCCCTTATCTATGAGGCTCACATAAGGCTCACACCCTCAGAAGAAAAAAGAAATTCCTGACTTTTTCCTCTGTCTAGTACAGAGCATGGAAGTACGAGTGATGGTGAATCACAAGTTTGTGGTCATTCAATATATCAAAATTTTATGATCAAGATAAAGCCAGCCTTCTTTCCTTTTCTTTCTTGTGCAGGAGACTTAAAGCATACCAGGAAAATGCTCTGCAATCAAGCTTCATCCTCAGTTCCTAAATAGAGGGGCCTTAGGTAGCTGACAGCATCCTCAATCACATAACACCCTAGTAAACATGTTATAACACTTCAGTGTGCAACTTTTACATCAGAACAAATGAGGTAGAATTATCAATTAGCCTTTCATCATATTGCAGGTACTTATGGGTGCTGTTGTTTCATTTGTTTGTTTAAGGTATATATAGTCTTGGATTGATATGCTTGAATAAATAGATGGTACACATATAAAACACACAGTGGATTCCAGTGATATTTTGTATTCATGGTCCTAGGAAGAAAAATCCAAGATTAAGGAAGCACATTTTCATTTTGGGGGGAAGATGGCGGTGAAGGGTACATGTGGTACATGCATCAGCCCCATGTACCGGGTCACTGTGCAGGAGAATGACGAGTTAGAACGGCACGGCTAAAAGCTATCTTGTTAGGAATTTCCAGCAAAATTGGGGTGCTCCAAAACCTAGAGGAAGGATTTCCATCGCATGAGGATCAGCTACGGGGGCTCAAACGTGAGAGATTTGTCCGCACAGAGGGTCACGCTGCTTATTCAGCAAATCGCCCCGCAGTTAGAGTCTGCGGAGCGCGCTGGGAAACAACGAGATAGCAACGCAAAGATACAGCACTGCAGATTCTGTGGGCTCCTGCCAGCTGTGCAATCACCGTGCTCAGGGCTGAATTCTGGGTTTGAGACAGGGGAAGGAAGCGGTCAAATTCGGTTCTCCACACCAGTCAGACCACAGAGGAAGCCAGCGGCCACCATCTTGGAGAGCTGACGTCACCATCCCTGTTTTCGAATGATCACAGCTCATTCAGCCATAGAACAGGTAATTTCAGGCTGCTATTTGCCTGCGTCTCGCAGACAAGTTACTCAGGCTCAGTACTAAAGAACCTGCGGAAACTGCTTCTTGGAGCCTGCTCCTATCAGAACATACACCGAGCCCGGAGCGGCCGAATTCCGGCTCCCGGAACTGCTCTGGCCCAGGGCTAAAGAACCCGCGGAAACTGCTTCTCGGTCCAGGTCCTCCTGAATACTGTGGAGGTAAATACAAACCGAGCCTTCATAGGCAGTGGCAATAGGATTGAGACGGGGCTTGTGAGGGCCGGTCAGGACTCACCCGTTGCTTTGGTCACCCGGCAAAGGGAACGAAATGCTGCCATTCGCACGGGATAACAACATGGCAGAGATCTGATGTCATCAGAAAGCGGCGGAGGAGAGAACTTCATCGATACCAGCGGCAACAGAAACAGTTGGTCTCCTGGTAAAGAAAGTGAGTCACAAACACCCGAGTCTCTCTCACTTTGTCATCAAGCCAGAGGGGCAGAGCAGAGCCGCCACCCGCGCCCAGAACAGGCCCAGCGGCCCGCCAGCGCGGTAGTCACTTCACCCCAATTGGAGTAGGGGCAGAGCAGAGCCGCCGCCCGCACCTGCAAATTAAGCAGAGCTGCGACCAACCGGCAGAACAGGCCCAGCGGCCATCAGCATGGTAGACAGATCACCCCAATTGGAGGAGGAGCACAGCCGCCGCCCGCCCCTGCAAGGAAGACTTTTCAACTATACAAGAGCAATATAAATATATAGGGGGAAATTTTCAAAAACACAATAGTTTCACCAAGCAGAAAGAAACATGAGCAGTATGAAAAGACAAAGAAAGAAAGGACCACAAGCAATGCAGGTCAACTCAACTTTAGAAGAGGTAATAGCTGCAGCAGATGGAAAGTCAGATAAAGAATTCAGGATATACATACTTCAGATGATCTGGAGTCTCAAGAAAGACATTAGACAGCAAAATCAGACAATGAAAGATCACTTCTACAATGAATTACATAAACAAATCCAGGAAGCAAAATATCAACTATACAGGGAGATAGAGGTTATAAAAAACAAACAAACAGAAATCCTAGAAATGCAGGAAACAATAAACCAACTTAAAAACTCAATTGAGAATACTACCAGCAGAGTAGAACACTTAGAAGATAGAACATCAGACAATGAAGATAAAGTATTTCAACTTGAAAAGAACATAGACAGCTCAGCAAGACTGTTAAGAAACCATGAGCAGAACATCCAAGAAATATGGGATAACATCAAGAGACCAAACTTAAGAGTCATTGGGATACAGGAAGGTATAGAGGTCCAAACCAAAGGAATGATCAATCTATTCAATGAAATAATACAAGAAAACTTCCCAGACTTGAAGAATGAGACAGAATCCCAAATCCTAGAAGCCTATAGGACACTGAATGTGCAAAATCATAAGAGATCCACACCTAGACACATTATAATGAAGATGCCCAACATACAGAATAAGGAGAGAATTTTAAAAGCTATAAGAGAAAGGAAGCAAATTACATTTAGGGGTAAACCAATCAGGATAACAGCTGATCTTTCAACACAGACTCTGAAAGCTAGAAGATCCTGGAATAACATATTTCAAACACTGAAAGAAAATGGGTTCCAACCAAGAATTGTGTATCCAGCGAAATTAAGCTTCAGGATGGAAGATGAAATTAAAACCTTCCACGA
>NW_026000101.1:9380384-9389744 GCF_001458135.2 Marmota marmota marmota | reverse complement strand
GGTGAAGACAAAGATAAAACCAAACTACAGCTTCTATGATAGCTATCACAGTAAACTGTATAAACTGATGCATCAATGAATATAACTCAACAAGTAATGCTCAATCAAGGAGTCAACTTACTTTGGGAGAAAACGGATTTGGGGAGGAAATGGACATATTGATAGATTCCTCTGCTTTGAACTGCTTGCAGAACTTGCCTGGACTATGTAACTATCGGTGCAGCGAATTGTGGTAATGCTGGCATATCTTTGCTGATGGTGTCACCAGTGATGCAATTTTTCCCAAGGAGCCGTCAATTGGCTTGGTGTCGTGGCATTTCTGTATCCTCCTCCCTTCTGCTAGTGATGGTCTAAAATTTGGGGGCCAATGGCTGCATGCTGGACCGGTAGTCAGTGACGGGTATGATTCAATTGCAGTGGTATCAACCTAAGACAGGAGGCTGACGCCTAAAGGTCAGTTTTCCGATGACGGGTAAGAACCATATGTTGAATTGGACAACCTACCAGGCACGGTCCTTAAGCCACATTGCTTGTTTAATTAATCAGAAGGGGCAAGGAAATTGTCATACCTACTTGGCTAATGGCTCCCAGCATGTTATAATTTGGTTCTGGATTATCCCCCTAAGGTGTATGACTTGCTCAAGGCTAGCTCCACATGGTGGTTCTATTGGGAGGTGGTGAAGCCATTAGGAGATAGCACTTGATGGGACAATATTAAGTCATTGGTGATATAAACTTGAAGGAAGAAATTGTGGGACTCTATTCCCTTCCCTTCTTGTTTTGATTTCTTAAACATTTGGGTGAACAGTTTTGCTTTACCATGAGCTTCAGACATTATGTGCCACCTCATCACAAGCTTAAAAACGACAAGGATAACCAATCATGGATGGAATCTCTGAAAGTGGAAGCCAAAATAAGGCCTTTTATCTTTTACACTGATTATCTCACACGTTTATTAAAGTGATAAAAAAATAACAAAGTATGGCTTGCAATCCTAAAGTCATATTGCAGCCTGTCATTTTTAAATACTTTTTGTTTCTACATCCTTTTGTTAAAAATGAGACTTTGTCATGCCTCAAAGACTGCTACTTAAAAGAGAGACAGAACGAGGGGAGGGACAGAGACAGAGGTTATGTAATTAGCAAATCAATTAAACTATATGATGGAAAAAACTGTATGATGATTTAATTTCCATAGGGATGTACATTTGCTTACTGATATAATCTCATAAGTGCTTAAACACCCTTTCACTCTGGAAAGTAGTTTTGGAAGGTCTTCACTCTTCAGAAATATAAACATCATATAATGGGATTTACTCTAGTTTACATGAATTGTCCAAAAAGACACTGAAGTTTATCTCCAGGTGTTCCAAGGAAAACCTTGGAAGTTCAGTTTAGGTAGCATAGATGATGAAGAAAAATTGAGGTCTTTCACTAAGTTTGAGGGGGACTCCAATAAATAGAATGAAAGCTTATTAATCTCTTAAAGATAAATGGATCCAAAGGACTTAAAAACAGCATACTACAGGGACACAGCCACATCAAAGTTCATAGCAGCACAATTCACAAAAGCAAAACTGTGGAGCCAACCTAGATGTCGTTCAGTGGATGAATGGATAAAAAAAAAATGTGGCATATATACACAATGTAATTTTACTCAGCAATTAAAAAGAATAAAATCATGGCATTTGCAGGTAAATGGATGGCCTTGGAGAAGATAATGCTAAGTGAATTAGCCAATCCCAAATAAAGGAATGCCAAATGTTTTCTCTGATATAAGGAGGCTTACTCATAATGGAATAGGGAAGGGGAACATGGGACATGGGACGAATAGATGAATTCTAGATAGGGAAGAGGTGAGAGGGAAAGGGAGGAGGCAGGGGATTAGCAAGGATGTGGAATGTGATGGACATCATTATCCAAAGTACATGTATGAAGACACTAATTGGGTGTTAACCTACTTTATATACAGAGATATGAAAAATTGTGGTATACATGTGTAATAAGAATTGTAATACAAAAACCAACAAAGTACAAGTATAAAAACATGAATTGGCATGAACATACTTTATATACAAAGATATAAAAAATGTGCTCTTTATGTGTAATAAGAATTGTAATGCATTCCACTGTCATGTATTTAAAAAATAAAATCAATTAAATTAAAAAAAAGATGAATGTGTCACCTAAAGACAAATTTCTAATGAGAAGGCTACAGTTTTCAGAAAGGACAAAAAGGAAATAAAAGCATTTAGGTAGAAAGAAAAGTTCCTCTCTGTAGATGAGCACTCTGCTCTCCAGAGTGTTTTCTTTTCACTTTCAGTAAACTTCTGCCTTCCCTGCTAACCTCATGCACATAGCTCAATTCTTTGTGTGCGACACCAAGAACCTAGATCCAAGATTCCCAGGGAACCCCTGACCTTGCACAATAGTAAATTCAAATAGTTACAGAAAAAAAATACTGATTTGAAAGTTTTAGAAAATCCAAAGAAAAATCAGGACAAAGAGGGATGACCATGTTCTTTGGAATTTTCAATAAATAATGCATACCAGTTCAAAATAACGATGCCTGAAATAATAATTGTAGAACAATCAATACATATGTTTAAAGTAATTAGTGTCTTTTGCAACACATTATTGTACAAGGATAGGGTGAAATGGGTGTGGAGAGCTTTCATGACCCATGCATAGTAGGAGTGCAATTGGTAATGGATGACGAATGAGGATAACTTGAAAGTTCCTGTTCTCAAGATTAAAAAGGAAGAATCAGCCACATGGGTCCACATAAGGTATAATTAATCACACTGGGCAGTGGGAGAGACTTCAAGAAAATATAATTTTGGAGATCTTTGAAAATAAAATCATATTTATCTCTTCAGATTATTCATATTTAGAAGTAATATATTTTCAGTTTGGAAATATTTTTATGTACTTATTTATAATTAAAAAGTTATCTGTACTTTTTTATTGTCACCAATTTTATATTTATAGCATGTGCATTGTATGTTGTTGTTGCTGTTTTTAAAGCAGACTCTGTGGTAGTACAGTTTGGCCATATAAAACACTCCAGCAAATGGATGTAATCCATGAATCCCTTGCTAAGAAAATTTATTATACAAAAAATATTTTATACTACATATCCCCTTTCTATACTTTATCAGAGAAAACATAGTGGTTTATTTTTGTTTGTTTAATTTAATTTTTGGTGGTTCTTTGTAATAGAACAGTAGAATAGGCAATATAATTAGTCACTTTATAAAAATTAATACTTCAAAATAGAAAAAAAAATATTCAGGAATACCAGTTGGATTTTCTAAGGATCACCACAGTACTGAAAACAAATTGTGCTTTAAGCTATTCAAATTATATGTATGACAGAACATTCATAATTTCTCCAAAGAGAGACAATCATCCTGATTGTCCTAAATGAAATATAATATGTCTTTTCCTTTGAGATGAATATACAATGCACAATAGCTTGAATTGCTATTGCACTGGTTTTCAGTCAAATTACTTTCTCATCCACTACTGAATAGTATAGATATCATGAAATGAAGCTTGAAATGTAGGGTCAGAGACCATGTTCTCTCTGTATCTCATTTATTCCAGCATGGTTTCAAGCTAAATATTAGATACAGGACAGAGAACACTGAATGCATTAAAGAAAATATTGTTGATTTGCAAAAAATAAAATATGTGAAGAAAATAATAATATTTATCAGAATTATTCATCAGAATACATCATGTTAGTTCTCTGAGTTAAATCATGGAACAAACCATAACCAATTTCCTCAATAAGCTGACAAGCTAGTGAGGGATGGTATCAGTAAACAACATTTAAAACACCCATATTAGTTGCTTTAACACCCAACAGTAGAAATAAAGTGTTTATCAGGGATATGGCAAAGGCAAGCCACAGATTACAGGATACTGGATGTGAATTATAGTAATATAGCAGGTAATAACTATATAGGAAAAAACACTGTAAACAAAGAAAGAAAAGGAATGCATAATGAAAAAAACAGAAAGAGTACAGTATACTCATAAAATAGATCCATCTTACTCTAGTGCAGTAGGATGTAATAAAACAATGATAGAAGCATTAATAATAGCTGTGTTAATTTAAACATAAAGCATTTATAGAATATCTATTATATGCCAAGCCTTACTGAAGGATCTAGATAAAACTTCTTTAGTGCTTCTATGTATCTGTATCTGATACTACTTAAAGCCATTTATATCTATAAATCAGTAATTCTGTTTAACTTTCTCTATATATTGGAATGTAATTCCTATAATAAATAGTAAAATAGACTTTATCCCTATTTTAAATGTGATAAGATTAAATTATCTTAGCCTGTTTGTCATTATAACAAAATACCTGAGATTGAGTAATTTTATAAAGAAGTGAGTTTTATTCAGCTCAAAATTTTTGAGAATAAAAATATAAGATTTGGTGATTCCATCTGTCTGCTTCTGGTGAGGTGCTTCTAGCTACACCTCAACATGTTGGATGCCATCATAGTAGGAGGGGGTGCCTAAGTGAGAGAACTGTCAAATGATAAGACAGGATGCAAGAGGGTTCATGAGCCAGTCTTGCTCTTTTGGTGTCCTCTGAGCACTACATTGTTCCCTTCCAAGAGTGACAATGACCGAATGACCTTCCTGTGTGGTTGTACCTTTCCAAGCTTCCACCACCTCAACACTGCCACACTGGGGACCAATCTTCCAGCACATGGACCTTTGAGGACACAAACCATATCCACACCATAACAACTTCAAAGGATTAAACAATTAGTCTAAGGTGGTACGTAAATTTTTGAATCCAGGATTCCAATCTGAGATGTTCGGTTCATAAAACAAGGAGATAGTATTTAAGAAATGAAGCTGGAGAAGTAGGTATTAGATTAATGATTTTTGTCTCCCAAAACCCAATTCAACTAAAAACATGAAATACTTATATCTGAAATGTTCTTCCTTTGAAAAAATCATCAAAAAACTTTTTTTGTGAAATTATGTTAATATGTCAGAATCTTATTCCTAATACATGAGTGAGTTTGCATCATAAAGTAACAATTTATCATTATACTCTCAGTATCAAATTATCATTACCAGTGTCATGGATGAATCCTGTAAGTTTCCTTTAAAAAGAAGCAAAGGGACCGTGCTTTGCCATTAATACTGTGGGTGTCTTTATTTACTTTTACAGCAGGACTACATTTGGCAAAAAGGGTCAAAGAAAAAAAAAATATGAATACTTTATAAAACTTTGGTTTTATTTTATTGCCAATGTTAGTAGGTCACAAAAGTCACACTGTTTCTTGTGTTCAATTCTCTTACCCATAAAAGCAAGAAGCCCACAAAGCTATAGAAACACCTTAAGTGCATCAACCTTGTGGATTTTTTTTTTCCTGCTGAGTGTTTTAGTGAGAAGAATGCTGAAATGGGAAAGTAAAGAATCCTTTGAAACTTGACTTTGATCAAGAAAAAACAAACCCAAATACATCTTCTCTGAATCCACTTGAAAATTTTAGATTTCCAAGCAAAAGAAATCAGACAACATTGGGGGCATATTATGAAACAAGTTTTCTGAGCATGACTGAGATGTGTTTTTTTTTTTTTTTTACTCAAACAAGTGAAAAATAGTTGAGATATTCTTTTAACAATGAATCAATTAATCTTAAGATATATGCCATAAATTACAATAATTTGAAGTATTCCATGGAACAGAACAATAAAATAAATTCAACACTAACCTTTATTCTAACCAGGCAACTGCATAATTGTATAAATGATTCTCAGTTCAACCAGCAACTGATTTTCAATTTTTGTACACAATTCATGATAAAAAAAGGTAAAAATCTCTGATTTTTGACACTCTTTAAGAAATCCTAAAGCCCAGTCCATCTTGTTTGTTCTTGTTTTTGTTTGTTTTAGGGTCCAGTGCATCTTTAAACAAGTAAACACATTCTTTCTTAGAAAAACTAAATAAAATAAAAATCCAGCATCTCTGACCATAGATGGAGCCCTAGGGATGCTTGTTAACATATGAGTTTGCTACTTGCATGCAGAAATAAGCCCAGATAGTTCTGTAAATTTTAGCCTTTGCTATTGGCAAGCATTGATTGGTTTGTAAAGTCTCAAACCATCTTATTTACTGAAATGAAGATTGCCATCATGGAGAACGTGGACATTTTCAAGAAACTGTCAAGAAATAAAAAAGAATATGTAGCTGCTCTTCACTAAGTAAATATTTTCTGTCTTTTCACAAATTATACCTTTAAATACTTGATTAGGTTTAGTTTAGGTATTTTCTTTTGTTTTGAAAGAAAATGAAATCTCACTTTAGAAAATGACGAATTTTTGCGTGACGTGGTCTATTTTAGTCAAGGTATCATGCCTTGAAGTAAAATCTTTTGTTACCATTTTGAATTCTGTTGAAATTCTCTCTTCTCTCTCTCTCTCTCTCTCTCTCTCTCTCTCTCTCTCTCTGCCTTGCCCTACCCCTGTCCTTCTTTCTCTCTGTCAAGTTGTCACTGAACATGAAGGGAATAAAGGTAGCCAATTAAGCAAATTTCCAAGTGCTGGATGAAACATTTTTACAGCCTACAGTTATGTCTGGTACAGTCTTAAATGCCTCTTGAATTCTGCAAACACATCATGTAAATCTTCTGATGTTGACATATAGATAATGTAGCCATTGAAGTATGCCAAATACTAGAATGTTAGCATGCATAATATTAAGTATTACTATTAAGTATGCATTTCTGTCCTTATTCCCTCATCTCTTCCTGCACCCATGCCATTTACCATACAATCTGCCATTAGTTCATTCTATTGGGCTTGCTCATAACTTGTTTTAGCCAACTGGGATACTGGAAGATAGGATATAAACTACATTTGAAAATCATTAGCCTCTTTCTATTTGCCATCTTGCATATTGGCAAGTCTGTCAATAGTCCTAGAAGAAGATGAGAGACACATATTGCAGGGTCAAGTGGTATCATCAGAGCTCATGTTCCTGAGGAGTAAATAGCAAGCACATTCCCCTTAGATTTTATGGGTATTTGTTATTAAGAATTATTGTGCCAGTGGATCCCTGGTACAGTTTCAGAATTCTTTCTTTATTGATATATATACAATCAAATGTTGGCCCTTTTCAATTATAGTTGCAATTATTTGAACTATTGAATATAATGCAACATTAATGCAATGTAGCATTTTGTCTAATTCTGGTGTGCTTTGACATAGATCTGTTTTATAATGAAGCCATTGTGAGGAATTTACTTAAAACCACTCAGTTCTGGGAGTTCAAACTTGGCAGGAAGATATTACATTTCAGCCAAGAAAACAAGTATCTTTTGTAAATCTGGTGCAGGGTGCTGATAAAGGAAGAGAGGGCAGGATGAATTTGAGCCCGATAGTACAGAAAAGTTATGACATTGTAAGCCAGGAAAAAAGGAGTCAAACAAGAAAGGTAATCTCCGACAAGAAAAAAAAAGGGGGGGGGAATATTAGCAGCAGAGCTTCTTTGTAGGAAATTCTAGAGTAATTTCTTCAGTTCAAAGATAAGTCATATAGCAGAGTAATGTAATCTACATTAAAAAAAGAATGGATGGCTGAGAAGAAATAAAAAATGAATAGTTAATTTTTTAATTTTTTAAATCATTCTTGACCTTCTTTTAGTTTTATTCAAAACATTAAAACAGGAACACTGTTGGGCTTACAGAACAGTATGTGGGAGCAAGGATTGGTAATACTTGGATAGAAGATATTATATAGTTCCCCTTGAAGGTAGTCTTCAGAAAGGTAAAATTGTGTAACATAAACTATAGAATAACCACTAAAAAGTTTTAGTAACAAGTATATTTTGCACACTAAGATGGGAGGTAAAATAGAACCATGTAAAACATTTAAATACATCAAAGAAGGCAATACAAAAGGAGATACAAAGAAAACAAAAACAAATACTACCAATGGAAGGGGGGATAGGAAGGGCAACAGAATAAAACAGACACTAGTATTGCTGTATGTATATACGTGTCTGTATAACCAATGTGATTCTGCAATCTGTACACTTGGAAAAATGAGAAATTATACCCCATTTGATTCAAATGTATGATATGTCAAGATCATTGTATTGTTGTGAGCAACTAATAAAAATAAATAAATAAATAAATAAATAAAACAAAAAAAGGAAAACAGACACATGGCACAGGTTAATCCAACTCTGTCCTAGTGACTTTAAATATGAGTAATCTAGACACATTGATTAAAAGCTATTTTATGGTGGATAAATAAATAAACATGACCCAAAAATCTGTTGTCCCCGAGAAACCCTCTCTAAATATAAAGAATCGGCTTAGTTAAAAAAAAGAGAGATTGAGAAATATGTGCCATATTAACACTAATTAAAAGAAAGCTAGAATAGTTGAATTAATTTCAGAAAAAAGCAAACTTCAGACAAGGCAAATTATCAGGGATAAAAAGGGTCACTGCATAATAATAAAGAGGTCACTTATACAAGAGGGCATGACAATTTCAACTTAACTCAAACTTAAATTATGTCAAACTTATCAGCTGAACAACACAAATGTTTTATCTTATAGTTCTACAGATCAAAAGTCTGACAGAGGTCACTCCAGGCTAACGTTAAAGTTAAGAGCATAGCAGGACTGTATTCTGTTCTACAGGCTACATTTTCATGCTTTTTCACATCTTACAAGTTGCCTGCCTTTCATGACTCATGTCTCTCTTTATCTTCATCACTCTTAAAGAGGAGTCCATCTCACATCCTATCACTGTGATCTGACTTCCATAATCACCTCCAATCTTACTTTGATCTCTTCTTTCTATGCCTTCAATTGAAATGGATCTGTGATTACATTGAATCAACCAGATAATCTAGGAGCAGTCCCCTTATCTTTAGGTCAGCCATTAGCAACTTTAACTCTTCTATACCCTCTAAATTAAGTATGATTGTGTTTAAATCTTTCTAGGGTCTTACAAAATAAGTGAGCAACTTATCTGCTCCAAAAATACAAAGTAGAACAGACTTAAAATAACAATAATACACATTCCTAATCTAGAATGGAGAAAAATAAATGAAATCACCAGTCCCAAACTGAAACAAAATTCAAAATTCAGCCTGACAAACTCCATTTAGTTTTAAGGCCTGAGGCTAATCCTTTGGGGATCACATATCCACACTCAGGAAAAAACAGCAAGTATTTGCAATTAAGTAGTTTTGTCATTAGCTTATGGCCAGTGGAATTTGGGGGAAGGGGGTGTCTAGTAGCTTTCTTGTATATGTGTGTGTGTGTGTGTGTGTGTATCTGTATGTATGTATGTGTGTGTGTAT
>NW_026000101.1:9346785-9380359 GCF_001458135.2 Marmota marmota marmota | reverse complement strand
GTGTGTGTATATATATATATATATATATATATATATATATATATATATATATATATATATACTTGTCTTTAAGTATAAGTGTATATTAGATCACACCAATCATCAAATATAAACAATTAATGCAAACTTGCTGGGTGTGCAGGAGCACCCCAACTAGCACTCAATGCACACTAATTAAATACTATAAACAAATCACACAATCCTAGGGCAACTGAAAGCCCCAAAATACCTCTGATGCTACACGACTTATTTTGCTAAAGAGCAAAAGTTGACCTTGTCTGAGGGTTCTCTCCAGCCAATGGCTGGATGTCAGAGAATGATGGAGTTAGTCCAGGGATGTATAGCAAGGCTGTGGCCAGTCTCACCAATGTCTTTGGAGCAAAAACTCCTCAATGTGGCAGGACCAGCAATTTAAATACAGTTCCAAGTTGGTGGTGTATATTGGTGATTGGTTATACCCAGTGAAAGTCAATGTCCATTGGTTATGTCCAGTGAGGTGATGTAATTGCAACTGGTCATGTTCTTTGCACATGTCCATGGAGCTGTGCTCTCTATCAATTGTAATCAGTCGTTCCTAAGCATGCCTATGGCTAGTGCCCTTTACAGCTCTTTATTAATTGCAAGCAGACATGACTAAGCAGTTCAATGGCTGCTGTTCCTTATGGCCAGCAACTTAGTGAGTCCCAGCATGACCCAGCATGTCTGTGTCAGATGCACTTTACAGTGGCTCATGATTGTAATCCCAGCAATTTGAGAAGCTGAGGTAGGAGGATTACAAATTTGAGAATAGCCGCAACAAAATTAGCAAGAACTTGTCTCAAACTGAAAGACAGCAAGGGCTGGAGATATATAGAAAGTGTCCCTGTCATAAATCATCCATTCCCAGTTCCACCAAAAAAAAAAAAAAAATAGAATTGATATTGTAAAAAAAGAGATTGAATAATCTGAACTGTTAAATCCAAAGAAAGCAGAAAAAGAATGGTAGGTGAAAAAAATAAAACAGGAAGAAAGAAAAAGGAATTAAAAAAAACTTGAACAAAAGTAACAAATAGGAAATTACAAATGTGTCATTAACTCTAACACTTGTCTAGGAATACACACAGCAATTTTATTCAAAATAGCAAAACACCTTTAAATAATGCTTCAAGAGAAAAATAGAAAACCAATTTTGGTACATAAAGAAGAAATACTATTTAGTAACATGATACTCAAACTGCTACTCCATGCAACAACATAGATGCATCTCAAAACAATTTCATAACAAAAAGAAAACAAAAATTTATACTTTATGGTTTCATTTATATAAAATTTTCAAACTAGTAAAATTAATCTGTTCTATGAAAATTTGTAGACAGTTGTCATTTGAAGTGATTATGTAGAAAGTGACAGAACTATGAAGTGATGTTATATTTTGATAGGGGAATATGCAGATTATTAAGGTTTATAAAATGATATGCCTAAGATATATGCAATTTAATGATATAAATTTACTTCAAGAGGGAAAACAATTTTTAGAAGATTGACTCTATTTATAGGTTAGGAAGATAAAAAAATAATTTGGCTCATTGTCTCATGGATTGAAAATGTCTTCTGTAAAATTTTATTTAGGGGGCTGGGGTTGTGGCTTAGTGGTAGAGCACTCGCCTAGCACGTGCAAGGGCCTGGATTCGATCCTCAGCACCACATAAAAATAAATAAAAGGATTGTGTACAACTAAAACTAAAAAATTAAAACCTAAAAAAAATATTTTAGGGATTTCTTGACATAGCAATAAAAACAATGCCTAAAAAATAAAATAAAAACCTGATTTCTGTCTGTGTATAGCATTCAACGTTTACTTCATTCTAAAATTATTAGATTGAGATTTCAAAATTTTTATTCCATTCTATCCAAAAGGAAAGGAGCTTCTTCCAGAAGTAAACTTTGAAGAGAAGCTTCTATTTTACTGAAATCCCTGAAAATACTCTTTTGCATCTTTTAAAAATTTATTCTAATTTGTTATATTTGAGAGCAGAATGTATTACAATTCATATTACACATATAGAGCACAATTTTTCATATATCTGGTTGTACATAAAGTAGAAACACATTATTAGTGTCTTCATACATGCATTTGGGGTAATAGTGTCCATCTCATTCCACGGTCTTTCCTACCTAAATAAATAATTGTAATGCAAAAAAAAAAAAAAACAACAACAATAAAAACAAAGTACATGTATAAAGACATGAATTGGCATGAACATACTTTATATACAAAGAAATGAAAAATTGTGCTCTATATGTGTAATAAGAATTGTAATGCATTCTGCTGTTATATATTAAAAAAAATAAAATCAATAAAAAAGAAATTAGAATGTTTATTATCGTGTGCCTATTCCATCATCGTAGCTTGGAAGTATTTTTTTTTTTTTGATTCAATAGGGGCTCAGAGTTGATTTCCACTTGAGTCTCAGAGGAGACTTCAGACTTGAACTTTTGAGCATTTTTGTAACAGCTGACATTGGAACTCCTAAGGATGGAATGAATGCATTCTGCATTGGGAGATAAACAGAATATTGGAGGTTCAGCATCAGAATGCAATGGTTTGTATGAGTGTTTTTCAAAAGTTGATGTGTTGAAGTCTTGGTCCCTGGGGTGGCAGTAATGAGAGTAAAGGTGTCTTTTAAGGGAGGAGGCCTAGTGGGCAGGATGTAGGCCATTGTGGGTATGCTCTTGAAGGATGCTGTGGGACCACAGTTTGCTGATTTCTTTACCTTCTATTGCCAATTTATTTACCTTTGAGCTCCTTCTTGTAAGGCATTTGGTAAAGACTAGCCCTCATGTTCTCTCCAGAGCTTGTTTTGCTGACAATGATTATCTTAATCACAGCATATTTTTCAGTCTGTTATCAATTCCTTTAACAATTGAGCCCTAATTTTTATTTGCTTAACAGTTTCCCCCCCCAAACTACATCTTTTCCCGCACATTTTAAAATAAACGGGTATGGTGATTTGGGAATGCTCCCAACTAAATTTTCCAACTTGCATGCTTTTCTATTTCAAAATAGTTTCCCTAGGCAGGATTTTTCTAAGTAGGATTTTACACACACACACACACACACACACACAGAGAGAGAGAGAGAGAGAGAGAGAGAGAGAGAGAGAGAAGGATTATAATGCTCTATATTTCAAAATGGTTATTTCCCCCCTTCCTGATTTTGGAAGTATGAATTTTTCTGTTTATTGTTTAATTTTTTCCTTTTCTTTTTTTCCCCCTAATCTCCATTATGAAAATCTGATGGGGCTTCAGAAGGTAAATATTATGAGAATGTGTCCCTCCTTCCAAAGACTGGGCCCTTGAATTTCTAAGCTAATCCACACTAACCCTCCATCAATCCATCAATCATAATTTAAGTGTTCCTACCAGTACTGGCTATAATCCTAGGCTCAACTGATGAAATTCTGCTTTTGGCTACCTGTGATTCTCTACACTCTGGTATCCATAAGTTTGGGGCAACCCTTACCCTGTAACTTCAGTTTTCCAATAAATATAAGAAGTGTTGTTGATTTGCAGATGGTTGAGTTTTTTTGGTTCTGAAAATGGAAGTAACAACTTCCATTTAAAACAGGAAACTGGAAGTGTTCTGAATCCGTAACCTGGTGGAATTTCTCTTATATCTCACAATAGTTAAGATGCTTATCTATGCAACTTCAATTGATCTAATTCCTTGTGATTTTAAATAATATCAAATCATAATACGTAGAAAGAGGGCTTTTTCCAAAAGGACCTGATGTTACTGATGAAACTGTTTTTAGTCTTTTTTCATCATTTTAATAACACTATTTTGAGATAAACATAGAAATCACAGGTAGATTTTGCCATTGTTTTATATGATGAAATTGTATTATAGGAAACATCTTTTTGTTTTAATTTAGAGTACTTCACAAAATGTTGTGCTAAGCATTGGGGTGAAAGTAAATAATAGAGAGTTTATGTTTTCATATGAAACCAATTCTGATAAAGCAGATAAAAACCTGAATCTGAAAAGCACTCAAATGAGGTAGAAGATGAACAACAAAGAAAAAGGTTTTATATTGGAAAACAGTGCCATGGTATATAAGTTGTAATGTATTACCAGGTCTGTGGAAGGAAAGAAGAATAAGAAAAAAGGACCAGATAAAATTTTAAAACAAAGCTATTTTCCTGAGAAGAGAGGAATACAATACAGGTACCTGTCTTTCAGATCAATAGGGATAAATTTGGTAAGCCATTTTGTCTGACTGTCCAAGATGCAGAATACATATAAAAACTTAAACATAGTAAATAATATGTAATTATATAATAATAAGAAGAATATAATTATATAATAATCATTATTATAAGCATGTCAATGTAATCATAATATAATAATGTTAATTAAAGTTGATAATATATAAAAGCTCCATACTATTAGTTTCAATGTATTTTTATGGACTTTTGTCAATTTCATGGGTATACTCACTGAATTGAAAATTTGGGACTGTAGACAGAAATCATTGCAATCCTCAGAGAAAGTGACAACCCAGCTTTGTACTGATGATATAGGAAAAGCCTGGGTCACATGTCACCTGAAGTGGATAGAATTCAATAGTTCCAAAAAAAGATCCATTGTGCAAGACTTGAAAGGTGACAGTCTTAAGGGTTGAGAAGCTTTAAACTAAATAATTTGGACTGAAATTATAATTGATAAAAATGTGAAAACAAAGTAAGAAATGTAGCTAAAAGGAGAATCTTGAATGTTTCCAGAAATCTTTGAATAGCTCAATTTCTTTAACAGTCAGGATGTCACCAATTGACAAGAATAATGTCTGGAAATATGAGGTGATCACTAGAGGACTACAATAGGCTCTGAATACATGTTTCTCATTAGTTTTAGATCAAGAAGATAAAGGGGGAAAAAGGCTAACAATTGGGAGCAGATACTGTAGTATTAGAGAAAGATCAAGGATAATTTTAACAATTTGAAAGAGAAGCAACCTTGAGGTTTGCATCCCAAAATTTTATAAGAAAGTCACATACCTAAATCTGATTTTATAAAAATCTCAATAATAGAATAGTTGAAGTTCCTCATGACATTTCATAATCAACTACAGTCAAAGAGAACTTCAAAGAATTTCAAGGATATGCATTTGTGAGACATAATGGTGATTTTCCTGAGTGCATTTGGCTCCTGGCTTCTGGTGGTAGTTGCTGTCTTATAGTCACTACATAAAATAAATCCAGTGGTGTGAAAGTTGGGGTTCTCTGTGGCTTATGTTTTTAATCCTTGTTTTAGTGTCTTAATAATAATACTAAGAAAGAGCATGGATAAAAATGTAAAATAAATATAGTATTTTGGATAATAATTTTGCCTTCTTAAAACTGCAAAATACTGGGGATTTTTTTTGTTTTGTTTACATTTGTGTACTAATTATTAAAATGCACTTCATTTTGTTGTTGTTTGTTTAAATATATTTCCAAAAATTAACTATAAAACATCAGGTGTTAAAACAATATTTAATTTATTTTTCTTTAATATAAACTGGATAAGTTAGTAATCTCAAAAAATCTTGCATTAATGAACAAATCACAGAATCAACATAATTATGCTTTATGTTGATATCTAAATAAGAACAAATTATTTAGAACATAAAATTACTCTATAGAAACAAAAATACATCATATTTTGTGCCCAAGTTCTATTTCATTATAAGCAATTGAATCAAATCTCAAAGTGTTCATGGACAGATTTTTTTAAAGTGGAGTTAAACTCACCTAGTCGCTTTTCTTTTCCATTAAGACTTTTTTTCCTTGCCCTCTCCTAAATAATCTGCTGTTGTTCTTTAATCTTAGACATTTTCTTGTCTTTGAAAGAAAATTTTTTGTTTGAAATTGAAAAAATATAAAGAAAACTCAGAAAAATACATAAGTGAATTTTAAACACATATGGGTTACTTCCTACAAATTGTTAAAAAACCTCTCAGAAATGAGTTCCAGAGCCATAGTATATTTTTATTTTTTCAATTATTTAAACCCTTCTAACTTGTATTTCATATATATATATATATATATATATATATATATATATATCAGTGATCATATAGATTAAAAATTGTGTGTGTGAACCTGTATGCACTTAGGCAGTCTCTTTCACATTGTGGTTGAAATTGTATTTCCCATATGTGAGAGGACCTTTAACATTTTTGTGTGTGTGCTTATTGTCCATTTGATTGCTCTATTCTATTAAGTGTCTGTAAAAGTCTTTTAGCCAATTGTTAAATTAATTGTCAATTTTAATTTTCTTATTGATTTTTAGCTGCCTTTGTATATTCTGAGTTTCAGTATTTTATTCCACTCAGTGTTTTGCCTTTCCATATTTCCATTTCCAACATTATATGGAAAAATAATTTGCTTTTTTTTTCCACTTTGTTCTTTAATATATTTTATACATACCTCATGTTCATACATACCTCATATTGATTTAGTAATATTCAGTATTTAGTAGTGGAAGAACTAAATATGAATTTTAATATAGTCATGTATTAAGTAATCATATGAATAATAAAATATATAAAATTATTTATAATATCTTTTCATGTTTACCTATTCTTAGCTCAATGGTATGGTGATTACAATTTCTATAAGAATCAATTATAGAGAAATTACTTATAAAAATAGACTGCTTTATTTCAAGAACTCCTTAAACTGAAGATTATATATTCATTTTCACAGTCACTATATCTCTTTAAAATAATTGAAAGTATATCTGAAATGAAAGTTGTATGAATTTCAAAAGCTGGTGTTATTGATGTAAGCAAGAGGCATTAAATGTTTGAGAAGAGTTAGCAAGGGAAATAAGGATATTTCAGCTTAGAAACTACTGATTTATAATTTTCATTATGCTTTTACAATTAAGACAAAAATCATAAAACTTTGTTGTTTAAATTATTATTCTTTCTCTGATCAGATTTATTTGTAGATTAACTGTATAAAATAGTCATGCTAATAATCTTACACAAAAGGAAAAATCAATTCAAAATTCCCAATTAGTTTTGCTTTGTTTCTGTGATATTCTCTTGCATTTTCTTTATTGAGAAGGCAGAACATACTAGAATAATTTAAATTAAATTATTCATGCTTTTCCTACCTCTGCTAATTTTTCATTAAAATAACTGGAATATATAAACTATGCACATAATTTTGTTATGAATAGTGATGGGAAGGCAAATTATTAATAATTTTAGAAATCCTTTTTTTAAGAATGTTCTGGAAATTTTCAAATATAATCATTCACCTAATATTTATTGAGTGCCTACTAATTTCAAATTCCCATGAGACTCATAAAGATAAAAAATAATACTCATCTTTAAGAAAAATATATTTAGCTAAAAAGAATGAAGTTGTACAAACTCTAATTTGCTCCTCAAAATTCAGTCTTATTTTTCTTTCTCATCCAATTCTGCCCAGGAAACTGACCTATATTGATTAAACCAGCTTGTTCTCTTGCCCTCTGGCTTTCTATTGAATTTGGCCAAAGGAAAGCACCATTAGGAAATGTCAATTGGGGCAGGTAAGGTCTGGGTACATGTACCTTTGGAACCTTTCTTGCAGGTCATCTATGGCTGACTGCCTCCCTGAGGAAAACCCAGTAGTCTTCTTTTCCCTTCTTGTCTTTTTAGGGCTAAGGTTAATAATGTAGCCTCACTGTTGCTGCCCCCAAATTGCTACTCAGAAGGCTAACACAAGAACATCACAAGTTAGAGGCAACTTATTAGACCCTGCCTCAAGACAAAATAAACAGGACTGTAGATGTACCTAAGTGGTAGAATGTTTGCCTAGCATGTGTGAAACTCTGGGTTCAATCCCCAGTACCACAAAAATGATTGATTAATTAATTAATTAATTAATTCTTCATTTAGTGACTGAGAATCTTTCAAAAGGTACATATGATCTTAAAATGGATTATTTGTAAAAAAAAAAAAAAGGATGCTGTTGAAAATAGAAAACATACTTTGAAATATTGTGAAAGCCATATCATTTAATTTCATGAGCACATATTTATTAACTAATTAAAACAACTTGTATAAAATGTAGCACATCTAATTAGGATATGATTCATAAAATTTAAGCTCAGCATTTTCAAGTTATCTATGTCTTTGTATACACAGATATAGATACAGATATGGATAAATTTATTTACAAACTTAGAAAATTTTGGCTTAAAAATTTTAAGGGAAATCACCTTAGGAAATTTAGTGCTTAGGCCAAAAATGATATTAAATAGATGTCATAAAAGATAAGCCATTTCACTAAAGTAATTATATAAATATTTATTTCTTTAAAAAATTAAAATTTAGATGAGTGTTATTCATTTTTCATATGAAAACAGGCCTTATTTACGTTTTTAAAAATGTTTAAACATTTTATTTTTAGGTCATTATAGATTCAGACACAGTTATGCTGATAAATCCCATATATCCTTTACCCAGTCTCCCCAATAGTGACAAATTACACAAATTATATGCCTTATCACAAATAGGGTTTTAATATTGATAAAAATTTATATGCTATGCCAATCTCCATAGTGTAATTGTGCTTGTGTGTATGAGCATGTGCAATGGATCTTATTCTAAAAATTGTTTTTGCTACAGAGATCTGTCAATTACTGTCAGATGAAATTAACCATGATGACTTTAGAGATAAAAGGCTATATGAAGAATTCCCTGAAAGAATGATACTTCATTTGAGAAAAATAATAAATAAATAATTAAAAACTAACTTATTAAACAAGCATGTTAATTTAGTTTTCTTCTCAACTTGCATATTACCATAATGAAATCATTTATTTAATTCTTTTTAACAAATAGTGCATTATTTGGGGATTTACTTTCTTTTCTAGGATTAAAAGCAGATGATTATAAAGTGGAGGACAGTATAAAAGGTAATTTTAAAGTATCTCAAGAATACTTCAAAGGTTTATGTATTTGACATTGATTGACAATTAATTCATTTCTGCCCACTACCTGATCATTACTGAAAAAAGCAACTGAAACCTAAGAATTACAGAGAACTCAGTTGGGTGTGGTGGCACATGCCTGTAATCCCAGTGGCTCAGGAGGCTGAGGTAGGAGGATGGAGAGTTCAAAGCCAGCCTCACTAAAAAGTGAGGCTCTAAGCAATTCAGTAGGACCCTGTCTCAAAGGGCTGGGGATGTGGCTCAGAGGTTGAGTACCCTTGAGTTCAATTCCCATTACAAAAAAAAAAAAAAAAAAGAATTAAAGAGGACTCAAAATGACCCTAAGAGAGAGTTTGAAATATATTCATTGATATGCCAGAATCTTCTCTTGTACAAAGCCATAACATAAATCACGTGCTGATTTGCAGCTCTTTGTCTTAAAATAGATGGAGAGAAAAATGACAGATATCCCCAAATTGTAAGGAGTAAGGACTGCAGGAGATAGTAAACCATGGGCTAAATAAAGAGCACTCTATACTGGTGTCTGTGGTCACCAGCATTTGAAAACTCTTCTTTTTTTTTTTTTTTTTTTTTTTTTTAGAAAGCTTAAAGTAATGTGGAGGCTGCTAATCTAAGGAAACAGAAACTACTGTTTTGCCCCCCACTGTCCTGAAAGGGTGGAAAAGAGGCTAGACACAACTTATGACTGTGGTGGTACTCAGGCCAGAAAATCTGGAATAGAATGCACATAACAATAGCTTTTCATACAACAAACTCTTGTCAAACATCTCCTACTGAGACCACCTACAGCACTGATTCTTTTCCAACTCTGTGTTTTGGCACAATGGCAGATAGTATTACATTTACTTCAACTAACCATTTAACACACACTGGATAGAGACTAATGAGAGCACTGTGATGTTGGCAAAGACATCTCATTACTGTTGCTTTTTTAGTAAATGTCAGACTAATAACAATCTGTTTGTTTAGGGAAGAGTGAATTTTAAAACAAAAAATAAATAAAAAACAAATAGTTTAGATAAAATCCAGAATATATTTAAGTTTAAAGGCAGTAATTTCTTTTAAAAAAACTATATAATAGCAAATTTTAAAAAAGCATTTTCTCAATGAATTTGAAAAATAAAGAGAAGAACAGGAGAGCTGAATGATTAAGATGTAAGGTAATGAGATACTGTCAAATGCAGGGATTGAAGAATCTGTGGGTAGAAAACTTCCATGAAGTGATAATTTACTGAGTAAACAGTGGTAGTAAATGGCTTAGGTAGATTAGAAGGAAGCTCTTTGGAGTTGAGAGGAAGAGAGCTAGAGACAGTTGTGGATATTCTAGTCCTAAGGTCAATAAGATATGGTAATAAAAATTAATGTCAAAGGTAAATGGAGAACCAGAAAGGAAAGAGAATATATTTTGAGAGGCAGGTATCAACAATAAAGATGGAGAAGAAAGAAGGGTTAGAGAATGTGGGCCCAAATAATCTTCATTTTCAGAGTGAAGAGAAAGGCATAAGTTGGAAAGCATGTCATATAAAAGCAATATGGTTGACACGTCTTGGGTGCTCTATATAAGACGATTAATATTATTGATGTGGTTATGTTGTAAAGAAGGATATCAGGTGGATTACTTTTCAGCAACTGACTGATATATCAATTTTTATTCATGGATAAAATACATGAAGTGATACTGTGCATTGTCTCAATAGCACACATGAGCTCTGCTAAGGAAATAAACTCAGTATTTTCAGTCTGCTTATGAGTATACTAAACCACATAAAGAACTTGTAATTAGCCTCTCCAGAGAATTAAAGGTATGACTGAACTAATTTAACCAATTTCACAAATTATACTTCTTTATTTGGGTATTAATGACTATACTACCTTAAGTGTTCTACTTCACTTTTTTGTGACTAAGTTCTCTTATAAAGTAGGGATATTGGGGTAATGTACAGGGAAAGAATAACTTTTACCTTATATCATGTATATACTGGAGTCATCCATAAAATACATGATAATAATATTATGAAATGTGTAGTAGCATTCAACAGATATTACTGTGTATTTTATTATTATTGTTAGTATTATTATCATTTGAAGAAACATGATGATATCAGCAATATGATATCAAAACATTTGCAATGTTAGCAATATTTCTCACATACCAAACATTAGATACCAGGGACTTAACCAATGATTTTTCAATGTAATCTTTATGTTAACCATACAAATTAAGTAAAATTATACCATTTTACAGATGTAAAAAATAAAACTTATTTAATCCACGTCAAATTGATTGTAGATGCCATGATTTTATCCTTATATATTTTTTTCTTATCTCTCTCACTAACACTTTCACAATGACAGATTTATTTAACTGCATAGAGCAAATCATTTTTTATTTTCTTTCCTTATTGATAGCTCTGATTCTTTAGTCCTGATCCTACTAAGTTATATGGTGCTCTTAGAAATGAACTATAAGAATATTAACTTAAATATTAATATATGTTGACAAAACATTCAATTTAAAATAATATTTGATAAAAACTTTGTTGAAAAAGCACCAATTTTTAGTGTTGTTTTGTGTATGAAAGCAATTGGTACTTGATTTCAAACAAATATTACCTCACAGTGAAATTTGATTTCCACCTATTTAATTTTCCATATTAAAATTATTCATGTGAGCCAACTGTAAATTTTATATTAATCCATTATACTTTAGAAATGTAAATTCTGAAAACCTCTGTAAGATACCTGCATTCCTCAGTTTATGTTATATCTTCCCAAACTCTTATTTATATAGTAAGATATTTTTCATCATCTTTTAGTTGTATCATGTAGCTAAAACCAAAATACTATATACTGATATGACTAATTTTGAATTCATAAGTTAAATTTCAGTTTCAACTTAATGATTCCAACTGTTTCTTGTGGATCATGAACAGGTTAAATAATCCATACTGGTTTTTACTACTTTTATTTTTTGAAAATATCCTTTGTATTGCCAATAAAATTGGTGACTTTTTCTGAGGATTCTTGACAAATTAATGCAATTCCACTTTACATATTTAAAACAACATATTTCCTACATATATGCCACTGCCTTTAGGTACTTTATACTTTCTGACATATCTATATGATATTCCAATTATAGACCTTTTTTGTAATTCTATATAAAGCACATCAGACAGACACACAAATCCATATGTTACAACCACTTCTATCAATTCCCACACTAAACAGAATACTTAGGTGCTGAGAGCCATAGCCAAGTAGGTACGATGCATGGCAATTTCCTTGTCAGCCTACCCAATGTTGCTTAGAGGGAGGACTCTCCATTGTGGAAATGGGCTTTCTTGGACCCAGGTCATTTGCAGTGACATTGCATGAATGTTTGAGAGTTTTGTTTGAAAGGTGACCCTGCTCAGGGATTAGGGTGGATCCGGGTTTAGGGTGGATCCTGCTGGGAATAGGGCGTATCCTGCTGCCTCAGGCGCCCGCTCCTGGAGTTCCCGTTGAGTTCTCACAGGATTCAGAGGGTATTTGGTACGCAGAGCCCGGTAGAGGGTGTATTTTTCCCCAGAACGTGCATGTAGAGTGCCGGTGAGAGTTCGGGAATAAAGAGTTGCTGTTTGAATCTACAAGGCTTTGGTGGTGGCTTGGTTATTTTGTGCCCAGCCAGACTGCAGCACTTAGGGTCATGGGTAAGTGTGTGTATACACATATGCTTATAAAGTTTTACATTTTTCCCAGCAAGTGTAAGTTTGAAGGGGTTTAAATTTTTATATTCATATTTTCACTAACTTGGACATTTTGATTTCAATTCAAAATAATTCATTATATTTTCCATGGGTACAGCAGGAGTCATAAATATAATCATTTGAAATGTTTGTTATGCCTCAGGAAATGGTAATTGTCATTTTATTAAAAATGCATTATCTGGGTATAAGAAATCTTAATATTTGCTATAAATATATAGATTTTTTTCTTGTCTCAAATTTTAGAAGAAATTGTAGTTCTTTAATACCAACTTATTTAAAAGAGCATTGTTCCCTTCTACATGGTAAACCAATATTTGACCATCAATCTTTTTTAAAAAAATAATTAATTTTACAGTAGAATGCATTTTGACATATAGTACACAAATGGAGCACAGCTTCTCATTTTTCTGACTGTACATGGTTCAGAGCCATCTCAGTAGTGTAATAATACATGTATATATGGTAATAATGTCTGTCTCTTTCTATGGTCTTTCCCATCCCCACAACCCAACCTCTCCCTTTACTCCCCTCTACACAAATCAAAATTCCTTAATTCTTTCCTATGTCCCTGCCCCACTATGGATCAATGTCTACTTATCAGAGAAAACATTCAGCTTTTGGTTTTGGGGGGGGATTGGCTTATTTCACTTAGCATGTTATTCTCTAGTCCCATCCATTTACCTGCAAATGCCATAATTTCATTCTTCTTTAAGGCTGATTAATATTTCATTGTGTATACATACCACACTTTCTTTATCTATTCATCTGTTGAAGAGCATCTAGGTTGGTTCCATAGTTTAGAATTGTGAATTGAGCTGAATTTTCAGTCCATTGTATAAAAACTGAGAAGTGGGATAGCTGGGTCAAATGGTGTTTCCATTCCAAGTTTTCTGAGGTATTTCCATTCTGCTTTCCATAGAGTTTGCACCAATTTGCAGTTCCACCAACGATGTATGAGTGTACCTTTTTCTCCACATCCTCACCAACACTTATTATTGCTTGTATTCTTGAAAATTGCCATTCTGACTAGAGTGAGAAGAAATCTTAAAATAGTTTTGATTTGCATTTCTCTAATTGCTAGAGATGATGAACAATTTTTATATGTTTGTTGATCAATTGTATTTCTTCTTCCTCGTAAAGTGTCTGTTCAGTTCCTTAGCCCATTTATTGATTGTGTTATTTCTTTCTTGGTGTTAAGTTTTTTGAGTTCTTTATTATATGCTGGAGATTAGTGTTGTCTGAGGTGTGTGTGGTAAAGATTTTTTTTTTCCCATTCTATAGGCTCTCTCATCACACTATTGATTATTATTTTGCTAAAAGAAGCTTTTCAGTTTGAATCCATCCCATTTATTGGTTCTTGATTTTACTTCTTTTGCTTTAGGATTTTTGCTCTGGAAGTCAGGTCCTAAGTCAGCGTGATGAATATTTGGGTCTACTTTTTTTTCTACTAGGTACAGGGTCTCTGTTCTAGTGTCTAAAATTTTAATAAACTTTGAGTTGTTTTTTTGTGCAAGGTGAGAGATAGAAGTTCAATTTCATTTTGCTACATATGGATTTCCAGTTGTCCCAGCAGCATTTGTTGAAGAGGTTATCTTCAATGTATATTTTGGGCACCTTTGTCTAAATATGAGACAACCATATTTATATGGGTTTGTCTCTGTGTCTTCTGCTTTGTATCATTGGTCTACATATCTATTTTGGTACCAATACCATACCATTTTTGTTACTATTGCTTTGTAATATAGTTTAAGGTCTGGTATTGTGATGCCTCCTGCTTGCTTCACTCTTCTTGCTAAGGATTGCCTTGGCTATTTTGGGTCTCTTATTTTTCCAAAGTAGTTTCATGATTGCTTTTTCTAGTTCTATGAAGAATTTCATTGAGAGTTTTATAGGAATTGTACTAAATAAATATAACAATTTTGGTAGTATGGCCATTTTGACTATATTAATTCTGCTTTGATAGTATGGCCACTTTGACTATATTAATTCTGCCTATCCAAGAGCATGGGAGATCTTTCCATCTTCTGAAGTCTTCTTGAATTTCTTTCTTTAGTGTTCTGCAGTTTTCATTGTAGAGGTCGTTCACCTCTTTTGAGATCAATCTTGAAAGAGGTGTCTACCTTGTATTTGCTTTATCTTTACTGCATCATTCAATTATTATAATTTATGTTTTTAATATTTTTTTAAAAAAATAAATCTTAACTAAAACTTGCAACTTACTAATGACTTCATAGTAATAGCTAATGAGGAACAAAAAGAACTACCTTGAGTTAAACAAACAAACAAATAATTATATGCTGACAAATTAGATAACATCAGTGAAATTTTTAGGAAGGCCAAAGTATCATAAGGAACCAAGTAAAAATAGTATTGGTAGAGCACTTGCCTAGCATGTGTGAGGCACTGGGTTCGAGCCTCAGCACTGCATATAAAGAAAGAAAGAAAGAAAAAGAAAAGCATTAAAAGAATTTAAAAAATAGTATATTATATAAACCTGAAGTTGATTCGTATAAGGTGGTGATTCAAATTGTGAAAGCCCTAGAGCAATCAATCAATATAGAATAAAAAAATCACTGAGTAAATTAAAATGCTATAATGGAAAATAGTATTTAATGATAAATAAGACAGTAAGGAGAAATAGAGGAACAAAAGAGACATGAGACATATACCCAAAGAAACCAAAAAAAGTTCAATTACAGATGTAACTGCAACTAAGTCAACAATAGCATAAAATGGGAATAAATTAAACAATTCTATCACAAAGCAGTGATTTTCAAGCTAGGTTAAAAAAAAAACAAGGTCCAATTATTAGCTTTCTACAATAGACAATTAAGATTCATAGGTGCAAACAGATTAAAAATAAAGTAAATATCAAAAGATTGAAGAAGATAATCAGGCAAGTACCATTCATAAGACAGCTTAGAGGCTGTATTAACAAGAGACAAAACAAAAATGGTTAATAGGAATAAAGAGATGCATTTTATAGTAATGAAAGTGTTATTCCATTTGATAGAACAACAATTAGAAACATTGACACATCTAATAATAGAAACTCCCAAAAGGATGAAGTAAAAACTGACAGAAATGAAGGGAGAAATAAACAAGTTGACAGTGATTCATGAAGATTTTAATACCTCATTTTCAATTATCGATAGAATAATGAGGCACAAGACCAACAAAAATATAGATGATTTTTTATACTATAATAATTAAATACTTGTAATTTTTAATAATATACATAATATAGCAATACTTGACAAAGATAATGTTACAATACTTATTATTTATGATACTATAAATCAGATAGATCTAACAGATATCTAGTCAAACACATTATAATGTACATTCTTCTTAAGTGCACATGGAACATTCTTCCAAAAAGAGTATATGTTAGACATTAGGTAAACCTCAACTAAAAAAAATTGGAAATAACAGCAAAGTTTATTCTCTGACCACAAAGTGATGAAATTAGAAAATAGTAACAAAGTAAAGTTTGCAGAAATAAAGCACTTGGGCAATAATCCCCACAAATCATAAATAACCAATATATTTAAAGGGAAATTAGAAGATACTTTGAAAATGAGGAAACAACAAATCTAATATAATAGGGCTGAGATAAGATAGGGCTTTTTCAGAAATTTTTACTATACTTGCTTTTTTATTTGAAGAGAAAAAAATGTCAATAACCTAAACTTCTACTTTATGACACTGAAAAGAAAGAGAAATTTAATATAAACAGGCAAAATAATATAATTAAAGTTTTAAATAAAATAAGTAGGTAATTTTAAAAAAGCAGTAGAGAGCATCAATGAAACCAAAAACTGGTCCTTGAAAAAAAATCAACAAAATTATATTATGGAAAATATACATATAAAAATCTGAATAGATATTCATCAAAAAGATATCAAATAGCACACTATTATATGAAAGAACAGTCAATGACATTGTCAATAAGGAATTTCAAGTTAAAACAATAAGATATCACTATACACCTTTACAATAGCAAAAATTTAAAATATCAATAATATCAACTGCTGGCAAAGTTACAAAGCAACAGAAATTCTTACAGCTGATACATGGTACAGACCTTTTAGAAGGTAGCTTGGCGGTTTCATATAAAGCTAAATATTGTGATACCATAGAATCCAGCAATTATTTACATACTTAAATATGATTTGAAAAATTTTATGTACTCTAAAATCTGTAAATATATAATTGTCTGCAATTGAAAGCAACCGAGATGTTCTTTAATAGGCAAATGGATAAACTGTGGTACATTCATATAATATAATACTATTTAATGATAACATAAAGAACAGCTACCAAACCACAAAGATATGGGTGAATCCTAAATGGATATTATATGTTTTCTGTTTGTGTAACTTCATATATTTATGGATTTGATTGCTATATGCTACAGAGATAGTCTCTTAAGATGCCTTCTGTTTCAAAAACTAATCAATATTTTGTTCGTTTATTTATTTGTGTTACTAGGGCTTGAACTCAAGGCCTCAGGAATACTATACTAGGTAAGCGCTCTACCACTCCAGCCACATCTCAGCTCTAAAACTAATCAATAGAAATAGGCATTTTTTAATAATTTGTATTTATATTAATGATAATTTCATCTCTGAAGTAAATGAAAAGTATAGCATTCCATGTGGAATTTTGATGTTTCTTAAATACAAAATCATAAATGTTTGTCAAAAGAATAAGGTTAAAACATTTGAACATTTTATAATTTATCATAAATTATAATAATAAATTCAAGCTTGGCTTATAAAATATTTAGTCAAGTAAAATTTATTAAATTATTCACAATATATGTGAATAATATTTCAGAAAAGCCTCTTATTAGTGAAACATTTAAAAATACAGAAGCATTTATGATATTGTGGTAGAAATCACCAATATTAATTAAGGAAAGGATTATGATTATATATATATATATAAATTTTTAAATTTTTAATTATGAATAAAAACAAAAGTAAACATGTTTAGTGTGAAGATTTTTTAACAGTTAAAAAGTTAAATATTTAACATGGTTGGAACATATTTCTTAACATACAAATTCCAAGAGTTATAGCAATTCCATGAAAACATTAATGAGTTTTTTCTTTTTAGATCTTACATAGCTCATTTACAAAATTAAATTATTATTTATTAGCCAAATAACATTATTCTTCAAATTTTTCTTATCAAATTAATAGATTACTATGAATATCAATAAATTTTAGTTATATTTTGAAGTTTATTGAATGAATAGTTAAAATCAGAACATAAAGACATAAACAGAAATTTCTTAAAGATTATTTTCTTTAACATGCAGCTTTATATATATTTCAACACACTTAAATAAAAAAATGAGCCCAAATGTTGGTGATAATTGCTATTGCTTCACATTTTGACCATAGCTCCATATTGGAGAAAAATACTCAGTATATACAAATTGTAAAGATAATTCCAAGGTATAGCACTACTTCTGTACTACATGCAACCATATGAGTGTAGCATACATAATTAAAAACGTAAAAAGAAAAACAATGATTCCATGTTTATAAATACTAAAACAGGAAAAAGTAAACCATATTATTTAAAATTAAAAATTTAGTGTAAAAATTTTATAAAATGCAAAAGTAAAGAAAATAAAAGATCATAAAAATCAGGATCGTGGCTCCCTTTGTCGGGAGAGAGGCATTGGATCAGTATGGCTTTTCGAGTAATTTCTTGATCCCAGTGATGATTACACAAGTTTCACTATAATATTTGTTAAACTGTACAATCATGTACATTTTCTACATGTACATTATTTACTTGATGCAAAAATATAAACTAACTATTAATAAAACCATTAATAGTTTTTGCACTCTACTGAGATCTAAGTACATTCAGTAACCTAGTGCTGTATGTATCTAAAACTACATTCATGAGCAGTATGCATTTGGTGGACCATAAACAGAAAAATGACTTCAGCTGCATAGTGCATGGTTCTCTATTGTATCCACACTTAGTTGGTAGAGAGATTAACTAATACTATCAGCTACTCCACATGAGGACCTATTCTCTGGTACATTAACACTGATCACTCAAGGCTATTGAGCTACTATCCAATTAAACTGGACACATCTGCTCCAGTAGCTAATTTAAAATGCAAATCAAAATTAGGGAAGTTTGTTGATAGAACAAAGTGATTCTTTATTTTACTTGCTAGTACAAGTATATATTGTCCAATTAACTATTACATAAAAAATAATATATATCTGTGAAAATAAGGAATGACTTCTATAAAAGTTCAATAAAATACTTTTTAAAAGGTTTTCTTAAAAATTCTATAACATTAATTTTATGAAATTATTAGGAAAACGTCTATAAAAATCTAGATGATTCCTCTGTTCAGAAAGCCTTGCAAATACCTTAAATTTAAAGTTTGATTTTAAAGAAATACCAAATCATCATATGTTCGTATTTAAATTGCAGTTTATATAGGAAGGATAATTGTTGGGGATGCAAATCAAGTCAAGATGGCGCCTGGCAGTTTGCCAGGAGGAGTGGTTTGTGAAGCAACGCCAGTGAGCCATTAAGATGTCAAGAGCTTTGTAATGTTTTGAACAACCAATAAAAAAATAAAATAAAATAAAATAATTAAAAAAAAAAGATGGTGAGGATTCCTTATTGGCTGACTGCTGTATCTAGATGATGTTAATTGAGTCAAGCTGTGTGTAATCAGTTAGGTATATATATCTCTGCTGTCCCGCAATAAGGCGGTTCTGCTACCTTAGGAGCCTGCTACTTTGAGTTCTCACTCAGTTCCTGCTGAGTTCACTCACAATAAAGTAGTTTCCGCTTCAACCTTCAAGTTGCTTGTCACCTCTCGGTTATTTTGCCCAGCCGGACTTCGGCAGATAATATGGGATTCTAATCAAATATGAAAAACTTAGCCCTCCACTAAATCATAATAATGATGTTTTCCCTCAAATGAAGCCTTGATATGTAAACAAAGACATGATATCCTAATCAGGAATCAGTACTTGTCAGTATGGCATTTAAGGTGTGTATGTGAGTGTGTGTGTGTGTGTGCGCGCGTGCACACGCGTGTGTGTAAAATTAAACACTTTTATTCTTTCACTAAAGACTCCTTCCAATTCAATAACATACCAGTGTTCTACTGTATTCCCATATAATAAATCAATCGCAAAAAATAAATATTAGCATATTCTTTTGTCTTTAGCTTTTGTATAGTAAAGGTCTTTTTTAGCTTTGTTTATAAATATCATTGATAGTAAAGTTTTTATTGAATGCACAGTAATATGTTATATGAATATATATTTTATTAGTAATTTCTCCATTTTGGGATATGTAAGCCTCTGTGCTCTGAACTTTCTCTTTGCATTTTCCTATGTTTATCTTACCACCATGTCTACATGTTCCAGCTATAATAAGGAAGTGATCAACAGAATTTGAATCAAATTCCAGACACCTGGAAGAAGTCACATGCATAGCCCTGCTTGGTTAAATATTAATCAATAAAAACCTATCATTATCTCTATTTGCCAAGCACTTTCCTTGAAATTGGCAAAAAAAAAATCCTTAAACTAATAATCCTTAGATAAATAGCTAGTTTACCCTTTCTGTGAAAACAGTGCAGAAAAGGCATTTGCAAGAAAAAAGGGAACTGTTCTCTGAAAGGACTTGAAAATGTGCTCAACATAGGAGTAAAATATATTGCTATATCCTCCCTCCCTGTTTATGCTTATAAAATACTGAGTAACCTCAAAGGTCAACTATTCAATTCCCTGTGTGTTCCTTTTTACATTTCATGATTTTTGTTGTTTTACATACACATTCTTCAACTGACATTGAGTATGTAATTCTATTTATAAACATGTTTATTTTTCTAATACTTTGCCAATTTCTCCTGTACCAGCTATCAAATAATTCAAGCTTTTCCTATAGATATGAACTAATATTTTATAATTTGTGGGTCTTTTACAGATTTTCTATTCTGTTTTTGTTTTTTTTTAAATTTGCCTATTGTATATATTATATTATCTTAATAAATGTTTGTTAAAACACCAAGAATTCATGATAATTCAAGAAAATAACTTGGGATTACTTTTTGGCACCAAAACCAATAATTATTATTTTATTATAATCACATAATAATGTAACAATATCATTATTATTATTATCATGTTAATATAAAACTTTAATTGAAAATTGTTTTGTGATATTTAATCATTATATAAATATGATACTTCTGCATGATTTCATTTTTATTTATAAGAGTAAAATTTAAATATTTTATTTTGGCTCACATTCATCTCTTGCTAATAATTTTACATGTAGAAATCTTTTTATTTTAATCCTTATTTATTTTTATCAAAGAAATATAGGAAATTGTTGCTACCTAAAGATTCATTTGTATAATGCATCCTAATTAAACTTTCCACTCAAATTTCACTTTTTCAATGAATATATCAAAGTGCAAAGTAAACAATCATATTATCTCCTAGTATAAATTGGTTTTGTATCCTCATTTCCTTATTTTTGCTCTATCATATTTGCTGGAAAATCAAGAAGAGTATGAAGAAATACAGTTGAGAACATATATCATTTTCTTATTTCCAATATAATTAGAAAATATTTAAGAATGGGAATTAGCCAGGTGTTGTAATTATGGCCATGTAGGAGGCTGAAGCAGGAGAATCACAACTACCAGGCCAGCCCAAGCAACTGAGGGAGAACTTCAGGAACTTAGCAAGATTCTGTTCCAAAATAAAAAAATGAAAGGACTGGGGATACGGATCAGTTGATGCAGTGATTCCTAGCATCAAGATAGATAGATAGATAGATAGATAGATAGATAGATAGATAGGCAACCTTGCTATATATCACAATGCCAAATACAATATATTAATAGTGGTTACTTTGAAAAATCGGTTGTGAATGTTTCAAAAATATGACTGCGTTCAAGAGACATATAAACTCATGGTATTATTATACCATGGTTAGTTTACAGTGTCTATCACATGTATTCAGATAAAGTCAAACAAAAAGAACACTTATTTGCCATTTCAGTTTTAGTGTTAACATTTATGATACAACAATTTGAAAAAAAAAAACATTTGAAAACAGATTCATTAAAAGTTTTACAATACTCTAAATATTTCATACTTTTCAAACAAATGCTATAAATTATTGATGAAAAATAAAGAAGAAAATCTCATATTCAAAAAATTGTGTCAAATCTTAATAGTACCCATTTGTACATCAGTAGCCATTGGGGAGGATTTCTTGAATGTGCTAATCAACTTTTCATCTCTGTGATCAAAATACCTGACATGAACAACTTAGAGGTGGAAAGATTTATTTTGTGCTAAATGGTCCATGGTTGGCCTGTTCCATTGTTCTGGGCCCAAGATAAGGCCGAACAACATGTTGGAAGTATATGATGAAGGAGTGCTGCTCTGCTTATGATGTCCCAGAAGCACAGAAAGACAAGGAGCCTATAGACAAGATATTTTATCCCAGAGTAAATAACTCTAGTCACATCCTACCTGCCCATTGTTACCACCCAGTTAATTCATCAAATTATTAATACAGCAAGTGAACTAATCTACTGATATCATAGCTCTTATAATCTAATCATTTCAACTCTGAACATTAATTCAGAAGATTTTCAGGGACTCCTCATATTTGAACCATAACAAAAAGTGAATCTCTGACCTGGTGATTCACCAGCTTATGAGAGTCACAGGCTCAAATATTCACTGGAGAAAAGTGAATATTTATATCTGATTTCACCTTACTCCTGAAGATTTTGACCACTACAGAGGGACTACTATGTGATGTATGGATGATTTAAGGTCTGGGAAAAGTGCTAATTCATCCTCAAAAATAAAATATAAATATAGAAACATCTAAGGGTCAACCCAGCAGAGAAGTAAGAGAAAAAGACTTTATTATCTATTGTTGTATACCTGCTCTCAATCTTAGTGGATTAATACATCACTCTCTTTATTATCTATCAAAATTCTGTGGGGCAATAAGGTCAACTTGGCAGCTCTTTGGGTGGTCTCACTTGTAATTTTTCATATAGTTGAATACAGGCTTTAGCTGGTGCTGGAATCACCATGAGGCTGGAATGACTGAATTTTTCTTCCCCTTGACATCACAGTGTTCTCCTTCCCATGTTGCCTTTACATGAGGTCTTTGCACAAAGTCTGTTCAGAAAGGCGGCTGGACTTTGGATTTGGAGGGTCAGTATTCCCAAAAGCGAGTTCCAAGAGAGGTGAAACGGAAGCTGACAGACCTCTTACAGGCAAGGACTGGAATTAGCACAATGTCACTTCTACATATTCCATTGGTTATTTGCAAGACACAGACAATCTCAGGAGATTAGCTACCATGGCTAATAGTAGTCCCCAAAAGATTGATAACCTTCTCATATAACACTCAGACTTGTTCCTCAAAAGTCTCATCCTACTGTAGCATGAGACTTAGTATTTCATCTTAAAATATCATTTTAAAAAGTTTTGATATTATTTTAAATTGAAAAAATAGGATTTTATATATTTAAGTGATATATGTGATGATTTAATATATGTATATTATGGAATGATTGAATCAAGTTAATGAATATGTTCATCATCTTTTTTTTTAATTTTTTATTGTTGGTTGTTCAAAACATTACATAGTTCTTGATATATCATATTTCACACTTTGATTCAAGTGGGTTATGAACTCCCATTTTTACCCTGTATACAGATTGCAGAATCACATCACATCATCTTTTTTACTTATCATTTTTCATGGTGAGTGGTATGGTTTGAATCTAAGAATCACCACCCAAACCATATGTGGTCAGCAATGTAGCAATGTTCAGAGGTGAAAAGATTGGATTATGAGAGCTGTAACCCTGTTTTATGTAATGAATTATTAATCCATTTTATTGATTAACAATCTGAATGGACTGAGTGGTAAGTGTAGGAAGCTGGGGTGTGACTGGAGGTAATAGATCACTGAGGGCATGCCCTTTGGAACTATATCTCGCCCCTGGATTCTTTCTCTGTCACTGTCTCTACTCCCTGGCTGCCATAAGCCAATAAGATTTCCTCCACCATGCTCTGCTTCCAGGATGTTTCTGCCTTGCAGGCTGCTGACCATGTACTGAATCTCTGAAAATATAACCCTGAAATAAACCTTTCCTCCTCTAAGTTCTTCTTGTCATATATTTTGGTCGTGGCAATTAAAAGCTGACTTGAAACATGTGAAATTTATTCTCTCAATTATTCTCTCAATTATGTAACACATGATTATTGACTATGATCACCATGTTTTGGAAATCTTGAAACTTATTCTTCCTTTCTAATAAACTTTGTATGTTTTGACCAAGGACTTCCCATTGCTTCCCTCCCTCTACACTCCCACCCTCTGATAACCATCATTAAATGGTTTCTGTTCGTTTACCTTTTTAAGTCCCACATATAATTGAAATTATGTTGCATTTGTCTTTCTGTGCCTGATTTATTTCACTTAGCAACCTCCAAGCTCATCCACCTTGTGACTAATAACAGAGTTTCCTTCTTGCTAAAGGCATCATTGTACGTGTGTGTATACACCATATATTCTTTACCCATACATCTCTTGAAAGAAAGTTTTGTTTATTCCATATCTTGGCTATTGAAAATCAGAGACTCTGCGTCTGATAGAAGAAAAAGTTGGCTCCGATCTACATACTGTGGGGTCGGGCTCCAAATTCCTTAATTGGACACCCATAACACAAGAGTTAATAACAAGAATCAACAAATGGGACTTACTTAAACTGAAAACTTTTTTCTCAGCAAGAGAAACAATAAGAGAGGTAAATAGGGAGCCTACATCATGGGAACAAATTTTTACTCCTCACACTTCAGATAGAGCCCTAATATCCAGAGTATACAAAGAACTCAAAAAATTAGACAATAAGAGAACAAATAACCCAATCAACAAATGGGCCAAGGACCTGAACAGACACTTCTCAGAGGAGGACATACAATCAATCAACAAGTACATGAAAAAATGCTCACCATCTCTAGCAGTCAGAGAAATGTAAATCAAAACCACCCTAAGATACCATCTCACTCCAGTAAGATTGACAGCCATTATGAAGTCAAACAACAACAAGTGCTGGCGAGGATGTGGGGAAAAGGGTACTCTTGTACATTGCTGGTGGGACTGCAAACTGGTGCGGCCAATCTGGAAAGCAGTATGGAGATTCCTGGGAAAGCTGGGAATGGAACCACCATTTGACCCAGCTATTGCCCTTCTTGGACTATTCCCTGAAGACCTTAAAAGAGCGTACTACAGGGATACTGCTACATCGATGTTCATAGCAGCACAATTCACAATTGCTAGACTGTGGAACCAACCCAGATGCCCTTCAATAGATGAATGGATTAAAAAAAAATGTGGCATCTATACACAATGGAGTATTATACAGCACTAAAAATGACAAAATCATGGAATTTGCAGGGAAATGGATGGCACTAGAGCAGATTATGCTAAGTGAAGCTAGCCAATCCCTAAAAAACAAATACCAAATGTCTTCTTTGATATAATGAGAGCAACTAAGAACAAAGCAGGGAGGAAGAGCAGGAAGAAAAGATTAACATTAAACAGATACATGAGGTGGGAGGGAAAGGGAGAGAAAAGGGAAATTGCATGGTAATGGAGGGAGACCCTCATTGTTATACAAAATTACATATAAGAGGTTGTGAGGGGAATGGGAAAATAAACAAGGAGAGAAATGAATTACAGTAGATGGGAGGGGAGGGGAGGGGAGGGGGGATAGTAGAGGATAGGAAAGGTAGCAGAATACAACAGTTACTAATAGGGCATTATGTAAAAATGTGGATGTGTAACCGATGTGATTCTGCAATCTGTATTTGGGGTAAAATTGGGAGTTCATAACCAACTTGAATCTAATGTATGAAATATGATATGTCAAGAGCTTTGTAATGTTTTGAACAACCAATAAAAAAATAATAATAAAAAAAAGAAAATGATGCTGTAATGAACATAGAAATACAGATATCCATTTGGTATATTGACATTATCCCTTTGGAATTATACCCTGAAATTGGATTGCTAAGTCATATGGCAGTTCTATTTTTAGTTTTTTTGAAGAAAGTTCATACCATTTTACACAATGGTATATTAATTTAAATTTTCATTCTCACCAACAAGAGACTTATGTCTTCATTCAAGGTTAAAATGTGAGTGAAGTTTGAGTTCATAGAGCTCTTTTTGACCTGAAGATCTATGTACTAAAATGTCCTCCACATACACAATATAAAACTGTGACACAAGTCCAGTAGAATAAAATAAATAATGATAGCAACAACATAAAGAGCAGAATGTCAAAATGAGAAGCACAGAGCAGTTCCTAGCCCACAGCCATGCTAAAATCTGGACAGGACAACAATTGCTCCTGTTCCACTGATTAGGTGCCAGTTCTGCTCCCTGGTTCTTCTCATTTAAGCTTTGCCCACCAGGCTCTTAACTGTTTTACTTCCCATGAAAAAATAAAAATGGACCATTTTCCCCATCTGATTAACTTCCTTTTATAGGCTGATTCCTGCCATAGGAAGTTGGAGACTCCAATAATTTTTGCATTTTCAATCATGTTTGTACTTATATTTTCAAGCTTTATGCAGTCTTTGAAATGTTTTTAGACTTTATGTGTATAAAATTATATTTTTCCCCATTAGAAAAAGCCATATCCACAAATCTCTTTGAGACAGGTCCCTCTCTACCTTGGGCGGACAGTGAAGGTACTCAGGAATAACACTTTGAAAGACTTTTAGAAGGCCTCTTATCTAAAAGAGCGGGTTTAAAAGCATGACCATAAAATTCTTAGAAACATTTGTGTCTAGCTGAGAGGATTTATGAGGCACCATCCTAAATCTTTCTGAGGTCTTACAAAAGAACATGACAAACACACCCTTGGGATATTAACCCTGAGATCATATTTTACTGACAGAGTCACAGATTTGAACTTTTGCCTCAAACTATTTCTTTTTTTGAGATATGTGTGAAACAGTTTTATTTTCAAACACAGAAGATCTATATATGGAAATGTATACTCTAGATTCTATTTAAAATTGAAGTGTTTCTTATTGATCATTTTCTCTATAGCAGTTGAAAAATAGGTGATGGATAGATAATAGATAATATATACTTCATATAGAACCTTCACAGAAACTGGTTAACATTTTCAAAATTCTGTCTGGAAATATCATTATTGAAATTCCTAATTCATGTATATAAGATATGAATTACATATATATGTGTGTGTATGTATGTATGTATGTATGTATGCATATATATGTACATACATATATATTTTTCCACATTATTATAGCTATCAGTGTTACCTAATACATTTTTCCAGATTAGAAGCAATGATAAGTGTTGTGGGAAACTCTAATAAGGAGAATCAGGAGTCCAAAGAGATGCCCTTGTATATATTCATTTTAGAAGAGTACATTTCTATACTCCATTGGTATAGTATATAGTATATATAGTATATATATAGTATATTTCTATACTCCATTGGTATAGAAACAGTTACTTGCACCGGCAGATGAAGATTAGCATATGAGATGGTTAAAAATTCTTAGCTTCCAGTTTCAATGTCTCCTTCCAAATCAATGCCATAACTTTAGCATTAGATTCTACAAGATTATAAATATAATTCGATATCCTATAGGAATTTGTGATTAGAATATTTATCTATTTATCTATTTATTTATTTATACTTGGTACCAAGGATTGAACCCAGAGATGCTTCACTACTAAGCCACATTCCTATCCCCTTTCTAAATTTTTTTCTTTTTCTTTTTTTTTTTTTTTTGAGACAGGGTTTCCAAAATTGCTTAGGGCCTCATTAAATTAAGTTGCTGAGGCTGACGTTTAACTCACAAACCTCCTGCAACAGCCTCCAAAGTTGCTAGGATATAGGCATTCCCTACCACACCCAGCAAAATTTGCATGTATTTTTTAGAAAGTCCTGTGAATACAAAAATAATGGTTTATAATAATGGTTTATTTCAGGGCAGTTACAGAAGTGTTTGGATTCTTATCAACGTCTGAGCAAAGAATTAAAGCTTTAAGCTTTTCATATCATTTTAATAATTTCTTCAATGTAATTAAAAGTAACCAGTTTCATGACTTATTTTCACTTATACCATTACTTTCAGTATTGCACCAACTATTTGGCTACCAGATTCCAAAGACGCTGACTGCCTCTCCATAATGACAGCCTCCCATTTCATTGCCAACCACTTGGACATGGGCTTTGAGTTGTTATTGGCCATCACAAGAGCAAAAGTTAATAAGAAAAACTGAAGATAGAGTAGGTAAGAAAAGAAGACAAACTAAAAGATGCTGATACATCTTACCTCTTCTGAAAGTGTTATATCCCAAGTCTAGTATGAGCTGCTTCAGTGCTTTACTTCGACACCTTGCATCTCAAATGCCATGATTTTCTTTTTATCCTTCTTCCTCTTTTTATTGGTTCTTTTAAAGCTAATGTCAACCTAGAACCAATCGGAGAGATTGGGGACTCTTAGAAATGTAGCTATAGCTAAGCCAAGTTAAGATGGTTCAAAACCACCAGAGTGGAGCACCAGCTTAGCCAAGACAGCACAGGCAAAACTAATAGTTTTATGAACCCCTTAAGTTGTTAGAGTTTGTTACCACATCCCTTATTATTGCAAGAAAAATTTTCTTTAACAAACAAAATATCTACTGCTCTTTTCAGGACATTAAAGAACCACAGGATTAGATGAAAAAGGTTGCTCAATATTCAAATGTTGGGCTTGCAGGAAGAATCAGCAGTTTGAGAAATGGTTATAATGAACATCATGTATGGGATCTAAAGCAAAGACAGGAGGATAGGGAGCTATTAGGACTTTATTGTAGGGCCTTAAAATAGGGTGATGAAATAAGCAATGGAGCTCTGTGGCAGTATGTTGTTTGATTGAGGGAGAGGTAGTATGGAACATGCAACTTTGTTTCTTGCATCAATCTTGAATTTGACCCTTTGCAGCATCTCAGAGAGTCTGAAATCGAGTGCTTTACATGCATGCTTAATATAGAATCCGCTTCATGTCAACAATTTATTAGATTTTAAGCTTTGGGTCTGAGAAAAGTAATTTACAAAGTTTGAAATTCCATGAATAATATCAAATAAACAAACATGGAATGAGATTATCCTATGTATCAAAATAGATACTTGTAATGACTGCAAAGTCTGTTTTAATGAAAAAAAAAGTAAGCAATGGGGTCTTCATACAAAAGGAATAGGATATTTGATGGAAGAATCAAATAAAGTAAGAGGCAATGATTTATTTTATCTAGCATGCTTTTAACCAGTTGTATCTTAATGACAAGAAGATTCTGATAGTCAACGATGATTTAAGGAATAACAGACACAGGAAAATCCCTGGTGGAAGCAGAATTCTGCAAAAAGCATTTTAGTGAGCAAATTTATCTCAAAATGGAGTACTGGTCTACTCATGTAATATGCTGCAATCACTCACATGATGCTGAACAGAAGAGGAGTAACAGGAGAAAACAAAAAGTGATTTTTGTTGTTGTTGTTATTTTTTTGTTTAAAGCTTTCTACCCATCAGTTCTATACAAGATTGACATGTGAGCTTTAGACCAGATCAGTGTTCAGCTAGAAAGAGCCTCTTTGTTACACTGATATTTTGATTTGCCCTTCTTTGAAACCCAGTGAACATTTCCTCATAGAGCTTTTTGGGGAAAGTTGGACCAAGTCAAAATTGGACTTTGGATTATTGGTAAGCCTTAACAGTGGGGATATCACCTTTATATAAGATGCATAAACAAGTACTACAGTCTTGGAACTGTCTCCGCTCTTTATTGCTTGTCCTGAGCACTGTTGTTTCACTGTATAGAAATCCACATAATGAAAAAGGAATATCCTATCCATTTGCTAGACTGCCCTAATAAAACAGTAAACTGAGGGTCATGAACAAAAACTTGTATGTTCATGTTTGTGGAAGCTGGAAGTCCAAGATCAAGATGGCATCTAGATTGGTTTTTCCTGAGGCTTCTCTCCTTGGCTTGCAGATGGCCATTCCCCATGCTGCACTTTCACATGGCCATCCATCTATGCAAGTAAGCTGCGGATGTCTCTCTCTCCCTTCTCATAAGAACATTAGTCATATCAGATTAGGGCTCCTTCTTATGGCCTCATTTAAACTCAATCACTTCTTTAAAGGACCTACCTCCAGGTAAACTTAGGTATTTGAGGCACTGGGAGTAGAGTCTTCAAAATATGAATGTGGAAAGCACAGATACCTGCCAGTAAGAGATAATTTAATCTAAAAAAGTAGAAACAGAAGATCAATTTATGTATCTTTTTGGAAATACCTCAATGAATTTGTGAGTGCATATTAAAAATTATTGAAATTATGATTTACTGAGATTTTATGATAGGTATTCATTTTTAATTTTCACAATAGCATAGGATGAAAATTATTGCTATTTTCAAATAAGAATGAAAAGATTGGAGAGATTTAATGAGCTGCATTTTTTCATTAAGCAAGAGAATGCAATGCTAAGATATGATCCTAGTTTTCCTAACTTGTAGGACTGTTTCTACTACACTGTCTCTGGAATTTGTTCAAGAAATGTTAATAAATTGTGAATCAACATCAGGAATTGGCAGATGGTGACTAGCTATACACATTATTCAGTTTAATTACATTTAATTAGGATGATCAAAATGAGTATGTGTGAGAACATGGATAATATTATTTAAAAAATCAGTAGGCTATTAATGTGAGATTTAAATAGTCTGCATTTTCCAAACCCTTTATATCTTTTAAATTCTTAAAATTATTTTTAAATTAGAAACTTGATTATGAAATTGAATTTCTGCAAATGCACAGATTATAGCTAATTCCAACCCATAATTTATTGCTAAAGCAGACATAATGTAGCTCTTATAATTGAACTGTCAAAAAAGTAGCCCTCTAAATGGGGTAGGGTGGTGCATGCTTGTAATTCCAGGTATTCAGAAGGCTGAGGCAGAACTGCAACTTAGAGACCAGCCACAGTAACACAGCAAAATCATCTCAAAAGTAAAAATCAAAAAGGCTCAGGATGTGGCTCAGTGATACAATGTCCCTGGGTTCAATCCCCAATGCCGCAGGCACACACAAAAAGAGGTATCTGTCTAAAAATTATGTTACGATTCAGACAAAGTAATCTAAAGGAAATACAAATCACATTGGCCTAAGTGTTACTCATAGATTTTTACCATATGAAGTACACCAGGCACTGTAAACATATTAAAAGAAATTCTAGAAAACTATGAGATCTTTTAACTGAGGGAAAAATAATTTCATCAATTTCTATTGAAAAATGTAAGAAAAACAAAAAAAAAAGTATGTACCTCTTGATATTAGAACAAAGTAGGCCTTGAAAATTGAATTCTAGACTTTGTCTCATGAAGGTAGAAACAACTAGTCTACCCTTAATCCTGCATGTGATCCACATTCTTGCTTGATTTTCTTTCTTTTTTTTTTTTTTTCTTGCTTGATTTTCTTAGGCTTTGTTATGGTTTGGATGTGAGGTTTCCCCCAAAAGCTCATGTGTGAGACAATGCAAGAAGGTTCAGAGGAGAAATGATTGGGTTGTGAAAGCCTTAACCCAATCAATGAATTAATTCCCTGATAAGGATTAACCAAGTAGTAACTGAAGGCTGGTATGGTGTGGCTGTAGGAGGTGGGCACTGGGAGGGCATAGCTTTGGGGTATATATTTTTCTGACAAGTGGAGTCTCTGCTTCCTATCATCATGTGAGCCACTTTTCTCTGCCATATTCTTCCACCTTGATGTTCTGCCTCACTTGGAGTCCTGAGGAATGGAGCCAGTCTACTATGAACTAAGATCTCTAAAACTATGAGCCCCCAAATAAACTTTTCCTCTCCAAAAATTGTTCTGACCAAATATTTTAGTCGCAGCAGCAAAAAAAAAAAAAAAAAAGCTGACTAAAACAGCCTTCGTATTATAAAAGCACCTAACAAACCTACCCTTTCAGCTGTGTTGCTTGTTTTAACACTTCCTCCACCTTTATCTTTAATTCTGATTGGTAGATTTTCCAAACATTTCAGCTGAACCCACTACAAACAATGAGCACATCTCTCTTCATGTCTGTGCTCAGCACATGGCATGAATCACTGCATTGGACTTAGACTTGGTGCCTGAGTGACAGGGAGCTACTATTCCTTACATGCTTATGCTCTTATCAGACAACAAACTAGGTGATTTACATCAGTTTAACCCTTTGACAATCCAGTGAGGTGGCATTTAGCACATATATTTAACTATTACTTGTAGAAAACTGAGAAATGGAAGCAATATAAAAAAGATTGCCCGTGGCATTTATAAAGCAGAACTGAGAACTAAATCTATACATTGCAATTTTGTGAGAAGAGCATTGGCTTTATAGAAAAACAGAGTTGGGTTGAAATACCAGCTCTGTCACTTATCATTGAAATCTTAGTTTTTTTCATCTTCAAAGGTGAAAAGATAAATGATGTTTATCCCAAAATATTATAAGAATTAAATGGAAAAATGCAAAGTTCTTAGAATATTATTGGAACAAGGTAGATCATTGATCATGGTACCTTATATAGATTTAGGATTGTACTATTAACCTATCATTAGGGTTACCTTAGGATAAGAGATGGAGATAAATGGAAAAGAGCAGTGCCCTTTAGACATATGGCAAGGATGACAGGGAAGACAATAAAAGGGGGGAATTAAGCCCTGCCAAAAATAAACAAAATCACAAGATATCCTAATGCTTCCTCTTTCCCACCACCATGTTAACAATTGTACCATTAAAGAAACTGTACTTACTAAACTGAGCAAGATTGTGTGCTCTTTAGTAAAAAAGACTTTATTGAGAAAATGAAAATCAACTAATTAAAACTTCTTACAAAAAAAAAAACCTCCAAAATGGAAGGCAATTGTAACAGAACACTCCAAATCCTCAAACAAACATGAATAAAAATGGAATCAGAAATTCAAAAATAGGTAGAGATGTTGAATATTCTTTTCATATTTTGCTGACCATATGTATTTCCTCTTTTAAAAATTGTATGTCTAGTTCTTTTGCTGATTCATTAATTGGGTTATTGGGGTTGGGGGTATTACATTTTTTAAATTCTTTATATGTTCTGGATATTATTGCCCTAACTGAGGAAGAGGTAGCAAAGATCTTCTCCTGTTTTGTAGGCTCTCTCTTTACACTCTTAATTATTTCCTTTGCTGTGCAGAACTTTTAATTTGATGTCATCTCACTTATTGATTTTTTGGTTTTATTTCTTGCACTTTAGGAGTCTTGTTAGAGAAGTAAGTTTTTGTGCCAACATATTGGAGTATCGGGTCTACATTTTCTCCTAGCAGTTGCTAGCAATTAGGGAAATGAAAATCAAAATTACACTGAGATTTTATCTCACTCCAGTCATAATGGCAATTATCATAGGATGTAGGGAATAAGGTACACAAATACTTTGTTGGTAGGACTGCAAATTAATGCAACCAATCTGATAAAAAGCATGGGAATTGTTCAAAAAAATAGGAATAGAACCACCATATGACCTAGGTGTCTCACTCCATGCTATATATCCAAATGATCTAAAGTCGGCATACTATAGGGATAGAGTCACACCAATGGCAGAGCAGAATTCATAATAGCCAAGCTATGGAACCAGCCTAGGTGCCCTTCAACAGACAAATGGATACAATATATATATATATATATA
>NW_026000101.1:9231894-9345679 GCF_001458135.2 Marmota marmota marmota | reverse complement strand
ATATTATAGTTTAATTGAATGAGCTACATTTTATTATTGTTGTTGAGATTTTATAGTTGAAGGGACTAGAAGGGATTTGTATCTCCCCTTGATCTATATAAGTCTTTAGAAGTCAAGAATAGAACCCAAGTAATCTGATCGTGAACCTCTCCCTTGTAATCATTGACAGATTACAATCATTGACAGACTTTTATTCATATTTTACCTGTCTTATCATTTGAAATTTTCAGCTGGGACCAGGCAACATAGAAAACACATGTTATCTCTGTTCAAAATCATATGAGGTGAAGATGGGATTACCACAGCAAAGATGACTCAAAGCAAAGTGCCCATGGAACAGTGGCACTTGTGGTCTCATTCTGCCTAGGAGTCCCAGGTGAGTCTTACAGTTTGATTGGCATTTGGAGATTGAGAATTATTTCCTTCTTGTTTCTTTGACATCCCCAAGAGAATTGATCTCATTTTGTCTTCGATCAGGCTGTTATAAGAAATTACCATAAACTGATAGTTTATCAAAAATAGAAATGTATTGTCACAATTCTGCAGACTGGAAGTCCAAGACCATGGTGCCAACATGGCCAGGTTCTCATGAGGCCCCTCTTCCTGGTTTAAGACTATGCCTGCTCACTTTGACTTCTCATTGCATACACAAAGAACCTGGGTCACCTCCTCTTTTAATAAGGGCATCAATCCCATGACTGATCACCTACCAAATGCCCACCTCCAAATACCAACCTAACAAAGGTTAAACTTCAACATATAGATTTTTGGGGGAAATTAGCATTTACAACTTTATGGTTCAGGTATTTTCCAGCAGGTAAATCTCATACTTAATGAGGGAGAGAAGAAGCAAATGGACAATTTGAATTTTACCTTAAAGAGGACCAAAATGTACAGACCTCTTCCTTCTGGGTCATAAAATATCCTCAGATTAACCATCTACTGTTCTGCATACTGAAATATTTTTATTTCCAAATAAAAAATATCTAACTTTTGTATTATATGTCATTTATAAATGCAATTTTCAAGACATTTTATAATATTAGACAATAGGAACATAAAATATGCAAACATATATGTACATTATGTAGCATGTATATATTAACAAATTTCTAGTCCTCATGTATGGCTTGTTTACAAAAATTATATTAAGCACGATGTATTGCCTATATTTTATATATCAGGATTGTTTTAATACAAAGAAATGTGACATTTCATATTTTACATCAAATTCTAATAATATTCTAATTATGTTCTGTGCCTTAACAGAAGGTAATATTAGAACTTGAATATTTAGGAGTACTAAAGAGCTTGGAAAAATTTCATAGAAAAGATGCAAAAATAAATTGGTTGAGATGAGAATAGAAAATAAGTAGAGCATGTAAAGAGATCTGAAATACACACAAACACATTTTCTAAGGAAAGTATAAATGAATATGTGCCTGAATTTCATATTTCTGATTAATGGTAGTGTTTTGTCTTTAGGTAAGTAAGGTTAAATTTGGAAAATCTATCCTCTTAAAATCACCTACAGATTTTTCCTCCCCAACAGGGACAGAGATAACCAAAGTGCTGTGGCAAAGAAAGGGACTCATATATTCACATCAAAGAAATGGCTCACCAGGATGTCCAGGGAACCCTTGAGGAGTGCTATGGTGGGGATTGAGTTCACTGATGCTGGATAGCTTTCAGGTAAAATAGGAAGAGCGATGAACCGAGAATATAAACCATGAAGCCCTCCTCAGGATGCAGTGAAGTAATTCCCCAAGTGCTTCAGAAAGTGCCCTGAACAGAAGAGAACAGTATCTGCCTCCCTCCCCCTCCTCCTCTTCTCCTTCTCCTCTCTTTCTCCTTCTCCTTTGATCTTCCTCCTCTTTCTCCTCCTTCTCCTTTTTAATCTCACTTTATATACTATTTCTTCATGTTCAAGTCTTAACATGCAATAAACTTCTAACTTATATTTTATAATGTACCAACAACTCTACCTTCTTCGGTTCACTGTAAGGCACTGTAATAAAGTGCTTCATCTGTAATAGACTATACTTAGTCTCATTATAAAAATATTTTTAAAAACTAGTAATAGAAGAATATGATAAAGGGCAAATATGAAACACATAAGCTACCACCATACTTAATGTTACAGACTAAAATTTCTCCTCTTAAAATCAGAAGTAAAGTAGCCATGTGAGTTTCATAAGTGTTTGTAAAATTACCCTGAACATCCTAATATTTGCAGCAGTACATGGAAATGAGAGAAGTCTCAGATCTTCAACCAGCAAGAGATCAAGGCCCTTGGTTTAACGGCTTACAAGGGACTGAATTCTAACAATACACATGAGCTTTGAAGAGGATTCTTTTGTTATCAAGCCTTGACATGATACTGTGGCCTAGACTGACAATCTTGATTATAGCAATATAATATTCTGAAACAAAGGACTCAACTGAGTCATGCCCAGACACTTGACTCAATTAAAAATTCATATAAAAAAGTAGCTGCTAATTTTGTGGCTATATTTTCATGCAACAGAGGATAATTAATATACCAAAGAATCAAAGTTAAAATCATCAATGAGGTAAACAAAAATTATGCTATCATATGTAATACTATGAAAAAGATAGAACATTCTTTACAGAGTATCCCAGCCCTAAATTCATAATTGAATTTATTCATTGGGAAACATCAGAAATACTGAAGTTGAGGCATATCGCATAAAATAACTAGTTGTATTCTTTAAAAATATCACATTATAAGATTCAAAGAAAATATGAGGAATTGCCTCAGATGAAAAGAAACTAACACATTTGACAGCTAGATACAAATTGTTTTCCAAGACTAGATCTTGTACTGGAAAATAACATCACTATGACAATTGATGAAATATTCAAAGTGTGGTAGAAAAAAATGTGTATCAATATTAAATTTCTCAAAATTGACAACTGTCTTTTGTATATGTAAACAATTTTGTTCTTAGAAAATGCATGCTGTTGTTATGGGCTTTTAAAACTATGTATGGTTTTTATGTAGAGAACGAGAAAGAAAATATGGGAAAGCCTAAGAATGAATAAATATACAAATAGAATTCAGAAATTCTCTTGTACAAGTCCTACAAAGTTTTTGTAAGTTTAATGTTAAATAAAATGGTAAAAATAACTATAATTAGTTGTTCCTAAACACATTGTTTTAAACAGAAAAACCTAATAGAACTGACAGTTTCTCAGGACATAGTTAAGGAATTGCCACACTTTAGACCCCTTTATATCTCCAGTTACAAATGTGCATACTATTAGCACCTTTTAGTTTCTGTGAGTTTGCAGAAATCTTGACATGCAGAAGCAGAAAAAAATATATAATTTTTCCTCTATTCCTAGTTTAGAAACTATCTTATACATTTCACCGGAAGCTAATTAAAATTCTACGCCACTGGTAAAAAGAACATGAACACCAAATTTAGCAAAGGTAGATAAATCACTGGGACACCAGGATTTGACAGAGGAGGGAAAAACTTGAATATTGCAGCAAAACTAGGCCATCTATTCACTTCAACAGGAATCGATCGCTTATAATTTATCTTCAGAGCTGCCTGAGAAAAGAGAGGGAAAAGCACAGTATCATTATCATCATCACACAATTACTTACATATTAATTGGTAATAAAGTGTGAAGATGTGATCAGCACTGGAAAGTAGAGAGAAAAGAATAAGAACAGGATATACGAAGAGGAAATTTTAGATGCGTGGAAGACACAAATAAACCATTTTCTCTCTCCAACTTCCCTCTCTTTAGTCTCCGACTGAAAAAAGAAAATGTAATTGGATTTTACTGTTACCATTGCTCTTTAGTAATTAAAGTGAAATTTAAGGGTTTGAAGCTTATAGACACCATAAATTATTTTCCTGTACAATTTCCAAAATGTTATTTTATGACATAGCAACTTCAAAATCCAAAGAATGTCTAAAAATTTTTGGCAGCTTAGATAGCTCAAGAGATTTGTAATAGGTTACACAGTGCCTTCGATTTCTAGGTCATTGCTTTAAATCTATTCTGCTTAATGACTATCAGCCGTTCAAAGTGAAATGAACTGGTGAGTTTAGCAGAGTTCCACAGCCATTTGTATTATGTACCACCTTTTCCAGTTTGTGGGTAAATAGAATCTATAGTCACCTCTATACCTCAGCAAGCAAGTTAAGAGATTCAAGTTAAGAGTATATAATCTTAAATTGAGATGCAACCTGGTTTTGACTGTATGATTCTCCACAACTACCTTGCTTTCTTTTAGTTTTCATTTCTCCACTTCTTAAATGTATGCATGAAGGTGTATATGTGTGTAGGGAAGGACTGTGGGGGACATGAGTGGCTGTGGGTTTAATAAAATAATATGGCCTACTTCACTGAAATATTTTATTAGGTAAACAGTTAATGTGACCATAGCAGTGAATATTTACTAAGGGCCTACTAAGAGACAGAGGCTGAGTTCACATGACTTCATTGAATTTTGTGTAATGCTTATGAGGTAGTTATTCCTTTTTATAAATAAAAGTTAGAATAGCCTCAGTGACACGATACATCTTCCCTAAGACACATACCTTTAAAAGTAAGCCCTAAAGCTGAAAATAATCTAATCATAAGTTAACTAGTATGACTATCCCATCCTGCTCTGTTAGTTACTGTCCAATGTACTGAACATTCAGTGGTGGACAAAAAATGGACAAAGGCCAAGCCAGAGCCACTTTTTAGAGGGTGAGACAGACAATAAACATATATATCAACAGTAACATTTCAGAGACTAATAATACTATAAAGATATAAATTTAATGGGTGAAGAGAGAGCAACAAGGAAGAATGTTCTGCTTATCATGATCCAGAAAAGACTTTAGAAAAGGTGACATTTAACTAGAGATCTGAATAATGAGAGAAAAACAAATGGCATAGGCCTGATCCTGGACCAGTCATGTTTTCCAAGTGGGGAGGAAGCACAATGCTCTGCACCAAGAATGACCTTGCTGGTTTGAAGAAAAGCAAAGGACAAGTACATCTGCAGAACAGGAAGAAGCAGAGCACCTGTAACAGATGGTATCAAAATGGCATTGTTCCTAAGGGTGGGGGTAAGGACTGCATATCAAACCCATGGGAGAGTGACTGGGCATAGGAGATGTGTTGGTTGTGTCCTCTCAGAAGCAGACACTGAGAAGAAATTAGAAGCATATGCAAATTATTAGAAATGGATGCATGGAAATTAAAAAAAAAGGAAAAGGCAGAGTTGGGCAGTGAAAGCTTTCAGATTTCAGTGCAGATCTTACACTTGTGTCAGAAAATGGTAATTGAAGCTTCAGACCATGATCTAGATGATGACAGTTTCCAAGTGTTTCATTATTTTTATTATTGAGAGGTAGTAATTGTACATGCTTATGTGGTACCCTGTGGTGTTTTGGTCTATTTACACATTGTGTACTGATCAACTCAGGACACATAGGCTATCCGTCATCTCAAACAGCTTTCATTTCCTTGTGAGGAGAACATTCACAATCCTCTCATTTCTTTTTTGCATTATACTATACAATTTTGTTAACTATGACTACCTTCTGAGTAACAGAGCCATAATTTATTCCTCCTGTCTGGCTGTGACCTTATACCCATGAACCACTCTCTTTCTACCTCCCTAACCATAATTCCTTTCTCTCCTCAGCCTCTGGTAACCACTGTGCTCCTCTCTACTTCCAGGAACTCAACATTTTTAGATTCTGTAAAGGCATGTGTTGAGAGCCGTCTGTGGACTTATGTCTGGACTGTGTGGCGCATTGTAGCCTACTGAGGGGCTAAGTCTGGCATTGGGAACCTCCTGTGGCACCCCACAGGGCTTGACCACCTGATGCAGTTAAATTTCCCCCTCAAGCTGTGCCAAAGATCCCACACAGCACCTGAGATGGGTGTGACTTGCCAAGATCTCAGTCAACCTGCTGACTGCAAGACATCAGGAAGCAAGACCCTGCCCTTGAAACCTTATCCCTGCCTTTGATGGACCCCCTTAAATAAACCACCAGAGCTATCTTTTCTTTATCTAGTTCCAGAGCCCATGTGGACTAGATCTATCCGGGGCTCTGCTTTATGTAAATATATTTCTGACTATTTGTGTTTTGTTCTTCACTAATTATTTTAGATTTTAATTTTTCAGGTGGCTTACACTGTCCTCAGCAGGAAGAAGAACCCCCCAAAGAGACACTAGCCGTCGCCCCCATTAGGCATGAAATCATGTAGTGTTTGTTCTTTTGTGCCAAGTGTTGGCCAACCAAACGGAGCTCCTGAGCACAAGTTGCCAGTGAGGATCCTGTCATCCTTGGTAATTGGCTCAGGTTGTCCTTGGAAGTGTGAAACCTCAGCTGAGCAGGAACCGAAGGTGCCATAGCTGGCACTGCTTGGGATGGATGGCAAGCTACTTCTTGCAGGAACATTATGACAGTGCCCCTCATGACTGAAACAGAGGGCTGAACTTTGTATCTTTCACCTGTTCTTCCCAAGTTCACTTGGAAAGCTCTGAAATTACTCAGCTATGCTTTTCTACAGGATTTGACAAATAAATCTTGCCAGGGCTGAAACCCAAAGAGACCTAATCTGGCAGTTACAACTGAGTACATATGTATTTTAGAGTTTGAATTTTGGAAGCTAATGCTACTAAAATAATTTTAAAGTGAAAATTCAATTTTGCTTAAATTCTTTTTTGCAACTTCTAGTTTTGAACATATTTTTATATCCATATAAGGTAATTGCTTGTCATTTTTAAGCCTTTGGAACCACTTTACTAAACAAAGTAGATAACTATATTCATTATTTTCCTCTCAAAATTGTCAGATATTGCCACATAAAGTATAAAATATGTTTTCCACTTTGTTTTAAATTTATTTTATTTTTTTCATTTTTAGTGCACTGTAGTTATATATTTTCATAAGATCCCTGGTTTTTTTGTTTTGTTTTTGTTTTGGGTTTTTTTTTTTTTTTTTTGTCACGAGCCATCGGTGGGCTGTGTGTGTACTTTGTCAGCACTGCAGTCTAGTGAATAGAAACATCTGGTGTCTGGGAACTTCCAGTGGACATTTCCTCTGTGTAAGACTGCCCAGAGACATTGTGAATTCTATTCTCTGCCATGCCCTACACAACACCTGAGATGGGTGTGACCTGCCAAGATGCCAATCAACCTGCTGACTGCAAGACATCAGAAAGCAAGACTCTGCCCTTGAAACCTTATTTTCAAAAGTGAAGCTCCTGATATGGGGTAAAGGCCAGTGGTTCATTGAGGGATTAATTCTCCTGTATGCCTGAATAGAGCTATATTATGTATATATACTACATAAAATAACTATTTTAAGGGTAATAAATAGCAAAATATTAATTTGTGTGCATAGGGAAATTGGAAAATAATGAGATTCTATTTTATCTGACACTGTACATCAATAGTAGCTTTATAAAATTGTGCCTCACATTGTGTTAAGACACTTGGAAATGTTATTGCCTGAATCCCAAGCAACTCTGCCATGTGTATCATCATCATAATATATGATGATAATTAAAATAGTAGTATTAATATTGTCTAACATTATATTTCATTTAACTTCTTTAACAACTCTCTTTAAAATATCATTATTGTTGGAAACCAAGAAGATCAAAGGTGTTTTCTTGCCTGCTGAGGCTGTTACAGGAAAAATAAATACACAAACCCTTTGAGCATCTCTAAGTCAAATGTTGATACTTTTTGCTAGCTCATTTTTTACTAACTCATTTCTCATCCTCTTGGACTATATTTGTGACTTACTTAACATCTAAAATAAGAAATTGAGGGCATTAAGATAGAAGGAGGAATAAACTGCTATCTATTGAGAACTTACCACCCAAAAAGACAGTTCTTATGATTATCTTCATTTTACAGATAAGATTACCAGGACATGGAAGAACTCAAGGGATGTCCCAATAATTATGTGTCCCCAAACCATGCTTTCAGCTACTATGCTCTATCTCATCCTCACATATACATGTCGGTTTTCTCTTAAAGTCCATTTTAATTTTATTTTCAGAGGAGGTAGGTGTCTTACCTGATCTCTAAACTCATAAGACACTGTTCATTTTTCTTCACCATTTATTTGGACCCACATAGCCAGTCACTAAAGTAGAAAATCTCTGTGCTATTCGACTGCACATGACACTCAGTTTTCTAGTTTATCTTTCAGGGTCTACATCCATGTTCTAAGATTGACCTACAATTATTATGATTCCATTTAGCTTGATCTCTACCCCTTAGTGGAGAGTATTTCAATGTCTTCTTGACTTGCCTTTGTTTTGACAGATTTCTTATCAAACTTGCACAGATTACAAGTGCAAATTTGTGATTTTCAAAATCCTAAAAGAAGAAGGCAGAAAGGAAAAGACAGGCAAGAAAAATTTAAACTATCTTGGACTCATAAAATAAAATGTCCCAGAGCTTTAATTGGTCTCTGACACTTACCGGCCATGAATTTGTGCAAATTTCCTCTGTATTCTCAAAGAGAATAGCTTTTTTAAAAAAATATAAGATATGTGCTTCTTATGAGGATTAAATGAAATGACCTCTATAAAATATCTGGTATATAATATGTGCTTATGAAATAAAAGTACCCAGATTTCAGAGGCAATGGAATTAGATAATTCATAATTCTCCAGTTATCTTTAAATTTCTAAAAATTGCATGGCTCATCTTTCTCTTACTTTAATGTGCTATCTGGAAGCCTTCTTAGGAATTTTTAAATTGGACAATAATATGGAATAAATTGCAAAGACAGAAAGTTGGTTCTTAGTGACGCTAGGACTTAGCAGTTTTGAATAAATAATGTGAATATCTGTCTCTTCATTCTCCACTCAGTTATTAGTTATCTATTTTCAGATCATCTATTACACATTGGAGAAGTGAGATCAATAACACAAAAAGGTTAGATTAATGTAATTAAATATCATTAAAGATTTGTAGAAATCATGAATGAACCTTGTTTCATTTCAAAATTCTAGTGTCTTTAAATTTTGAAGTTAGACTATTAAAGGAAATGTACTTTCTATGTAGAATGGGTTGGACCATTTGTATATCAATGTTCTAAAGTCCTAAGAAATATACATTATAAATCTATTCAAGTTTGAAATAAATTTAAGTCACAATCAATAAGACTAAAGTTATCCCCATAGCCAACCTTACAGTTCTGAGGTGATACTTTTAGCTTCACCCTTTTTTGCAGCAAGACGTGTATCTTTCAAATGTTAAAATAAGAATATTTTAGGACATATTTATTATAATATTAATTAGACAATATTTTATTCTTTTGCAAAAGAAAATAACATTACATAGGGCAGTTTATGAAAATTCTCCACTTAAGTGTGTGGTCAAGTCATCATGTTATTGATTCCTTAGAAGAAAACATAATTGTAGAACTACAGAATTTTTTTAATCAACAAATTTTAGTCAATAAGAAGGAAATCTAATGCTTATGACCAAACAACATTCAGAATATCCATGGGTAAGTTAATTGCTCAAAGGATGACAGGATTGATTAGGTAGAAAAGTAATTTCTGTGAAGCATAAAATCTGGGAAATGAACTGTTTAATTTAATGAGCAAAATTGCTGTCTAGAACACTCATGGCTGATCCTATTATTAGTCGCACAATTACTAAGGTGATTATCAACTTTTTACCTCTATGATAACTGCAGAATATTAGTGTAGCTCTTTCTTTGAAAGCCTTGTTGAAGTGTTTTCACATGTATTCTGAGGGAAGACATGACATATTAAAAATAATAATGATGAAATTAATATACCATCATTCTTCCAAAAATGTTCTAATCAATCTTTGGAGTAGAAGAACAAGTAATACTAATCTCATTATGCTTATGAAAAACTGTGAGACAGTGAGCTTACGCAGCTTGTTCAAGGTCACAAAATAAAATAATTTCTGACATACAAATAGAATCCAATTTCTCAAAGGCCAGTACAAAGATCTGTCTCCTGATCTTTACTCCCAATAAAACATCATTGTAACCCTTAACTATTCTGAGTATTTATACCTGCCCTTCTCTCTATTCTGTTTATGCCGTTAGGTTTCAGTAGTATTCTCAAGTAGAATATAAATGTGTTTTGTCTAAATTGAAAGTTATTTTTCTTTCTCCATTTTTGGTTAGTCTGGTTTAAAATAAAAGGTGTACTACAGCATAGCAATTTTATATGTAAAAAAAACAAAACAAAACAGTTTTTTAGTATGCCCAGAGTTGATTTGTCTTTTTGTAAGCCTCCATTTCTATATTTACCAAAGTTTAAGATGATAATAACCCCTAATAGTTTGTCAGATAAGAATATTTTTTCTATTATTAGGGATTTTCCAAGTTCTGCTCATCCCATGTTAATTTTAATTCAAGTCCAATTTTACCATCCATCAAAATTTCTAATTATCTGAACTTTAGAAAAGTTCAAGAGGGCCATTGCTAAAATGCTATTGACTTTATTTACTTTATCTTAGAAGGGCAATTGCTATGCTGCATGGAAAAAAATGTAACAGGAGACTACTTTTTATATTTAAGACAGATACAAAATTACAGATGATGCTTCTGTGCATCTCATTACAATGCAAATATCAATAAGAAACATAATTATAGTCTAAATCTCATATAGAGAAATGTTAAACTCCTTATTGGAACTTGTTTTTTATGAGAACAAGACAGAATACATTTTGATTGATCTTGGAGTAGTCTTGTAGTCTCATACCTTATGATCATAAGCTAGAGGCTTGGCTTCCATTCTGTGGCTGCATTGGGAGGTGGTTCAACCATTAGGGAGTGGAGCCCATTGGAGGGAAGAAGGTCACTGAGAGTGTGCCTTTGAAGAGGGTAGTAGGCCCTCAATCCTCCTCTCTCTCATTTTGCTTTCTGACTGCCATGAGGTAAGCAGTTCCCCACTCTGTACTTCCACTGCTTGATGTGCTGTGGTACAACAGCCCAAAGCAACCAGGCCAAGTAACCATTGACTGAAACCTCTGAAACCATAAGTTCAAATTAATCTTTCTTCATTTAACTTGGTTTTCTGAGGAATTTAGTCAAGGAGATGGAGACAAGACTACCATATTCTGTTTTCCTTTTTCTCAAGTAGGAAGATTCCTGGTTACCGAGTTCATCACAAGATAGGTAGTACTTGTTCCTTATGGTACTTTTACTCTATTTTTATTCAGTCACTTTCTGTAGTAGCCAACTCATGCTCATACAAGATGTATAGTTTGTTATGAAATACAGTTTGGGTCAGAAATGTAAAAGGAAATAAAGAAAAGTTGCAGAGGTCCTGAAATAAAAATAAAAATTTCTAGACAATAAAATGCAAGTGGAAATGCAATGAATTTCTCATATTCTTCTGGTGCAAGTCATTATTGGTATAATTTTTTTTGAAAACTATCAAAGCCTGCAAAAGGTAGCATATGCCTACAGTATGTACATACATATGTATAAAAAGACATGCCAGAATGATCAATTAAGAATTTTCTATAATAATTTAAAAAGATTAACCACCTAACTGCCCTTTATTGGTAAAATGAATAATTAAAATATAGTATATCCACAACTCATAATCAGAATACTATATAATGATTTTAACAAAACAAATTATAGTACTTCCCATTCATCTTTGATTTTTCTTTCCACAGTTCCAGTAACCAATAGTCAACTGTAGGCTGAAAATGTTAATGAAAAATTCCAGAAATAAACAATTTGTAATTTTTAGATTGAGCACTGTTCTAAGTAACTCAATGACACTTGGCCATCCTGCTTTACTCTGTCCAGGACTTGAGTCACCCCTTTGTCCAGTATATCCATGCTGTATAAATTATCCTTGTGTCAGTTTTGGATATCAGATTAACTGCCATAGTATCACAGTGCTTTTACTAAAGCATTCCTAACTTTTCTTAATAATAACCTCAAAGCACAAGAGCAGTGATGGTGGCAATTTTGTTATGTCAAAAAGAAGTCTTAAAACATTTCCTTAAGTGAGAGGTGAAAATTCTTGACTTAATAAGGAAAGAAAAAAGATTGTATACTGAGATTGCTAAGATTTATGGTAGGTATGAAACTTCAATACTTGATATTATGAATAAAAAAGTCTTGCTATTTTTTCTGTTGTATCTTAAACTGCAAAAGTTATGACCACAGTGTGTGATGGATGGTTAATGAAGATGGAAGATACTCACATTTGTATATTGTATGCACAGGGTAAGCACATAGTCTATAGAGTTTGATCCTTTCCATGGTTTCAGGCATCCACTGGGGATCTTGAAACGTATACCTCATTAATAAAGAAGTGTTATCATATAGCAACAAATACAATTTAAATAAATCTGACAGACCAAAATTAAAGTGAAAAAAAGATATAAAAGTAAATATTTGGTATAATTCTGCTTCAGTTAAGTTAAAGATCAGTCAAAACTTATCTAATGATCAAAATTCAAGAGTAGTTGGTATTGGAGGTTCATAAGTAATTTTTCTGGGATATTGATGATGCTCTATACTTGACCAGAATGGTGATTCTATGGCCACGTTCATTTTGGAAAACATAATTTTTTAAGCTTCATGTATGTATGTCATACTTCTACAAAGATAATCACCTTTGCAATGCAGCATTTCATCTTAACTATTAATTTTGGTTGGGTTTTATTGTTGATACTTATTTTCAGAATATATAAAGAAATAAGACACAACAGTTTTATATGAAATGAAATATTCCGATTGTTTTTAATTGGTGGGTGATTTAGACTATAATCTAGAGACTTGTAATGCTGGATTTTCCACTTCACTCCTTAGTCATGGGTAAAGCCAGTTCAGAGACACATTCTTCCATGAGGCAATAAAAAGATATTGATGATGAAGATCTGAGAAAATCAGATCTTAGTAGTTTTAGGCTCTCTATTCAATCAAATGGTAGGGATGGTGTATAACACAGACACTAATAGAAAAGAAAGGATAAATGCATATCACATATCATTTAGCTGATCTAGTTGTCTCTGAGATCTCCCTGAAGGCAAAATCTCTGCTGTTATCCATTGATAATTGCTGATTGAGTACCAGCAGTGAAGTCAACCTAAGAACACCAGGAAAATAACCATATATGTTCACAAGTAACACAAGAGAACAGACCTCTGCAGATTATTGGCTATCAGTTGCTTTGTTACAGACTAATCTTGAGAACAGTGGTTCATTTATTCTCTTCATCATATATTTTATCGCCTTCCATTTACTATCTGTTATGGTTTAGATGTGAGGTGTCTTCCAAAGACTCATGTATGAGAGAATGCAAGGTTTAGAGGCAAAGTGATTGGGTTATGACTGTTTTAACCTAATAGGTGTGTTAATCCCCTGATAGGGATTAACTAAGTGGTAATTGTAGGGGTGTGGCTGGTGGAGATGGGTCCCTGGGGGCATGCCTTTGTGCTTTATATTTTCTTATTATTAAGCAGAGCTGGATCTCTGCTTCCTGGGGACCAAGTCCTGACCTACTTTTTTCCACTATCCCCTTGTGCCATGATTTTCTGCCCCACCTCATGTCCTGAGGAATGAGTTCACTTCTATTGATTGAGACCTCTGAAACCATTAGTGCCGAAATAAAATTTTCCTCCTCTAAAATTGTTCTTGTCAGGTCTTTTGGTCAGAGCAGTGAAGAAGCTGACTAAAACATTATCCTTGGAGTGTGAATGAGCTCTGATTTCAGTTTGAAATCTCTCAACCTCTAAAAGCAATGTGGAATTCCCTTTGCCTTTGGTCTTATATTTCCTTTTTTCAATATTTTTGGGAAGGATTGAAAATAAAATAAACCCCCTTTTAGCTGTATTATGAACTCTGAATAATAAAAATAAAATTCTGCATGAAAACTATAACAAAATCAATTTCATGCCTAGATGTTTAAAAATTCTAAATGATTTCAACTTGCAAAATCCATCTATTTGACCCACTAGCGCTTAATTTCCATAGTGGTATAGAAATTACCACAATGAAAACATACTTCTCTGTTTCATCTTTCAGCTTTCCAAGGTCTCTACTGATAAAAAAAAAAAAAAATCAAATGATCAGTTCTTTCTCAATAACAGAGAAATCCCTCTCTCCTTTTTTTTTTAACCTATCAGCAATGGCATTGTCTTTGAACAGTTTTTTCTACTTTTCTAAATCCAGGAAAAGCACAGATTATCTGATGGGACTTAATCAACTAGTCTATTTCTGACTAAGACACCATTTTACACTGTCCTTTAAAACTTAGTGAAAACAGAAATCAAAGTCCTTGCCTATATTTCCTTCCTGAATCTATTTTTATTTCTCTTGGCTATAGAAAGACAGAAAGTCCCTTTTCATCCCCATTTAATCTGCCAATGTGCCCCCAACTGTCAACCCTCCTTCTTTATTCAGTACTTTGCTGTAAAAAAGGTGTCATGTTATTTATTAAGAAGTACCATTAAGCCTGGCATGATGGCACATATTTGTAATCCAAGCAGCTCAGGAGACTGAGACAAGAGAATACCAAATTCAAGGTCAACCTCAGCAAGCAAGGCCCTAAGCAACTTAGTGAGACCCAGTTTCAAAATAGAAAATAAAAAGGACGGGGTATATAGTTCCATGGTAAAACACCCCTGGGAGTAAAAAACATTAATAGTCATGCCAAAACTTAGTATTTACTCTGACAACTAAAGGCAGCCAATCTAAGTAAATAGGCTAGTAATTACAAATAGAATTATAATTAAAATGTGACCATTAATACACTTTTTAAATTTTTATTTGTTCTGTTTAGTTACAGAGGACTGTAGAATCTATTTTGCCATGTTTCTACAAACAGAGTATATGTTATTCTAATTAGGATCCCAGTCTTGTAGATATATGTAATGTTGAGACTCACTGTGGTGTATGCATATATGTACAAAGGAAAGTTAAGTCAGATTCTTTTCACTGGTATTCCTATTCCTATCCCCACTTCCTTCTCTTCATTCCCCTTTTTCTAATCCACTGAACTTCTATTCTTCCCCTTATTCTCCCCCTTTTTGTGAGTTAGTATCCACATATCAGAGAGAACATCTGACCTTTGGTTTTTTGGTACTGGCTTATTTCACTTAGCATGATAGTTCCAGATCCATCCATTTACTGGTGAATATCATAAAGCCATTCTTCTTTATGGCTGAGTAACACTCTGTTACATATATACCACATTTTTTTTGTCCATTCCATAGCTTAGTTATAGTGAATTGTGCTGCTATAAACATGAATGTGGCTTTGACACTGTAGTATGCTGATTTCAAATGCTTTGGCTATATACCAAGGAGTGGGATATCTGGGTCAAATAGTGTTTCCACTCCCAGTATTTTTAGGAATCTTCATACTGCTTTCTGGAGTGGTTACAACCAATTTGCGGGCCCACCAGCCATATATGAATGTAACCTTTTCCCCACATCCTCACCAATATTTCTTGTTACTTGTTAATACACCTACTTTTATATCTGACCCTAGTATTAGTTCAAATGACTTAGTTGGGGAAAAAAATTAAAGGACACAAACAGAATAGCAGTCTTATCAATTCAACATGGAAAACAAATGAACAGGCTTTTATGTTCTAAGGATGTTTTTACTCAGGCAGCCATTACATTTACTGAGCTAAAAATGTATCATTCCTATTATACATACCATTACTTAAATTAGTCTATAGGACCCATGTTTTCTTATTGTCTAAATTATGATCCTGGCTCTAATGTAAACTCCATCCAGTGATTTAATATTTTTTTTTCATTTCAGTATCTGTCATTTGGATCTTAATTTGTCACTAGCAGCCCAGAATCAAAGACGAAATATATTTTCAGATTGGTTTCATGCCATAGAACTGCAGTTTTACTGAGGAGAAAAAAAAATGAGAATTTCATCATAATTTTCAGGCTTGGTAATTTGGGCAAGAGGACTTTGGACAGCACTCAGACACAGATTTCTGTCTGCCTCTGTCTAGGGCTCTAAATGGGAAGCTAATGCTGACAGAGATAGAAAGTGAATTTGGGAGGAGGCTGCAATAGTGGCCACCATCTCCAGTTTCCAGAAGAAGCAGAGACCCCACAGCATCCCGAGGTTTCCCTCTCCTCTGATAGCTCTGCCTCCCCCAGGAGATTAGAGTGTGGTGTGGCTTTTGCCTTTCTGTAAGCTCCTGCTTTCTGAAACTGCCCTGTGACTTTCTTGTCAGCCTTTTCAAAATGTCCTTTCAATAACTCCCTTCCCAATTTACATCAGAGAAATTAGTCCTAAATATTTGCAAATAAAAATATCCCAAAATTTATGCCTGGAATGAAGCTCCCAGGACAGTAAAAAATTATTCTGGAAACCCCAAAATTAATTAATCAGGTCAGGTTTAAAACTTTCAGAATCTGTATGCTCAAATTCCCCTATATGGAGGCTAAAATATTTGTGGATATTCCCACTAGGCCATTTCAAATCTATTCAGACAAGCTAGAAACATTCTTTTCTGCAAATAAAACCCAGGAGGTTAAAAACAGGGGAACAAATACTGATATGAAGAAACAAATTCAAAAATTCTTGACCTGAAGTAAGATCTCATGTCTCATGACAACCACCCTAGTGCTGCATCCAAACATGTGTTGCTTCCCAGCTATTTTAAGGGTCATGGGAGAGAAATATGCTACTTAAATTCAAGGTCTGGAGACTACTTTTGGAAATAATTGCTGATCCTTTTTTCTGGATTGATGAAAGTTTCTCAATATTTATGGAGAAGATTTGAAATACTGAGTCCTACCTTACAGAACAGATATATATATTTTTTCCTATGTGAAAGATAGCTAAATAAAGAGAACATAAGAAAAAAGAGAAAGAAATCAGCATTGAAGGACAACCATAAAAGATAGGTTCACAGTGGCCATGAGTTATCAATGTTTTCAAGGTGAGCGGCATTTACAGAATTTTCTTTCCTTTCCTTTTTTTTTTAATTCTCCAAGTATTTTTCTACTTTCAAAGCTAGTAATTTTGAATACAATTTAACTAAATTTTTGGTCATTTGAACTAATAACACCACTTCATCACTTAGTGAACTTTTTAAAAGACAAATAGAATAACCCATATTAAAGATCCTAATGGTCATACATAGGAAAGACAAATAAATTTATACCAGTAAAATACATATATTGAATGTGAGAAACCAATAAAATAATATAAATAAACTTGGCCAACATATACCATCATATGCCTATGTAATATCTTAGGTTATAAAAGCAGGTAACTTGATTCTCCCTTAAAAAGCAATATTTCTTTTCAGTATTTCAATAATCCTTTTTAATAAGCTTACTAAATACTCAAAATTTTGTTTTTAAGAAAATCTGGTGAGCTGGGGTTGTGGCTTAGTGGTAGAGTGTGGCTCCATGGTAGACTGTTTGCTTAGCATGCATGAGGCACTGGGTTCAATCCCCAGCAACACATAAAAAAAACTAAATATTGAGGAATTTGGAGCCCGACCCCACGGTATGTAGATCGTAGCCAACTTTTTCTTCTATCAGACGGCGTGTCTCTGATTTGATATCGAGCTCCTTGATCCATTTTGAATTAACTTTTGTGCATGGCGAGAGAAAGGGATTCAGTTTCATATGGATTTCCAGTTTTCCCAGCACCATTTGTTGAAGATGCTATCCTTCTTCCATTGCATGCTTTTAGCCCCTTTATCAAATATAAGATAGTTGTAGTTTTGTGGATTGGTTTCTGTGTCCTCTATTCTGTACCATTGGTCCACCCGCCTGTTTTGGTACCAGTACCATGCTGTTTTTGTTACTCACCCATAGCACAAAAGTTAATAACTAGAATCAACAAATGGGACTTACTCAAACTAAAAAGTTTTTTCTCAGCAAAAGAAACAATAAGAGAGGTAAATAGGGAGCCTACATCCTGGGAACAAATCTTTACTCCTCACACTTCAGATAGAGCCCTAATATCCAGAGTATACAAAGAACTCAAAAAATTAGACAATAAGAGAACAAACAACCCAATCAATAAATGGGCCAAGGACCTGAACAGACACTTCTCAGAGGAGGACATACAATCAATCAACAAGTACATGAAAAAATGCTCACCATCTCTAGCAGTCAGAGAAATGCAAATCAAAACCACCCTAAGATACCATCTCACTCCAGTAAGATTGGCAGCCATTATGAAGTCAAACAACAACAAGTGCTGGCGAGGATGTGGGGAAAAGGGTACACTTGTACATTGCTGGTGGGACTGCAAATTGGTGCAGCCAATTTGGAAAGCAGTATGGAGATTTCTTGGAAAGCTGGGAATGGAGCCACCATTTGACCCAGCTATTCCCCTTCTCGGTCTATTCCCTAAAGACCTAAAAAGAGCATGCTACAGGGACACTGCTACATCGATGTTCATAGCAGCACAATTCACAATAGCAAGACTGTGGAACCAACCTAGATGCCCTTCAATAGACGAATGGATAAAAAAAATGTGGCATTTATACACAATGGAGTATTACTCTGCATTAAAAAATGACAAAATCATAGAATTTGCAGGGAAATGGATGGCATTAGAGCAGATTATGCTAAGTGAAGCTAGCCAATCCCTAAAAAACAAATGCCAAATGTCTTCTTTGATATAAGGAGAGTAACTAAGAACAGAGTAGGGTCGAAGAGCATGAGAAGAAGATTAACATTAAACAGGGATGAGAGGTGGGAGGGAAAGGGAGAGAGAAGGGAAATTGCATGGAAATGGAAGGAGACCCTCAGAGTTATACAAAAGTAGATACAAGAGGAAGTGAGGGGAAAGGGAAAAATAATACAAGGGGGACAAATGAATGTCAGTAGAGGGGGCAGAGAGAGAAGAGGGGAGGGGAGGGGAGGGGAGGGGGGATAGTAGAGGATAGGAAAGGCAGCAGAACACAACAGACACTAGTATGGCAATATGTAAATCAATGGATGTGTAACTGATGTGATTCTGCAATCTGTATATGGGGTAAAAATGGGAGTTCATAACCCACTTGAATCAAAGTGTGAAATATGATATATCAAGAACTATGTAATGTTTTGAACAACCATCAATAAAAAAATAAAAAAAAAAGAAAAGTAGAATAAAAATTCAGTTCAATTGTAAAAAAAAAAAAACTAAATAAACAAAATACAGATATTGTGTTCATTTACAATTAAAGATGTATAAAAAAAGAAAAGAAATTTGTCAATGGCCCAAAACAAGTAAGTAAGATAATTTGCCTATTAATTTTACTGTTCCCAAAATATTCAGATATACAAAAGATTTTTTAAAACAGGGTTGCATAAAGAAGAAAAAACATATAAATATGTTAAAGAAGTGGGTCCAAATAAATAAGTTTGACTCCTTCCACCCAATCTATACTCATTCAGACAACAGTTTAGAAGAGAGCCAGAGAAATGTGTCTAGATATTTATTTGGTTTCATAACTCAACTAATAGAGAAATAGTACCTAAAGGAGAGCATGTAATAAATTATTAAAGGATGAGTCATATATGATTTCATGTTATACTGCATATGTAAGTGTACATATACATTTGCTAGGACATTTTTTAGTGAGCAGAAAGTTCTATCCTTGAACTTGTTGGGAATTGAATCTGTGATTTAATTTGACAGTAAGCCATGAAAGAAACAATTTCTATCCCTAATATCTTCTCTTCAGGGAAATCATGTTAGTGATGCATAAGAAGTAGATAATATTTTATGTTTTTAGAGGGCACTTGCCAATTTTATGCTTTTCCTCATTTCTTTTCACAGAAGCTTTGAGGTTATTCTGTTTTCAAGCTTTGCTTTCTCTATACAGTGAGCACAGTACTTCCTTAGAATCCTGAAGTTAAGGAACAAGACTGAACATGGCAGTCATGATTTGAATAAGATTTGTCACAGGAAGCATAAGTGTGAACAATAAGGCATTATAATGAAATGTCAAAGACTGATTCTTTTTAAAAAATCAAGTTTAGTCTCTATCTTTCTATTTTCCTGAGTAGCCATAACACACACACACACACACACACACACACACACACGGAGCTATAGCCACATAAATATGTATTCAGTTCCTCTAACACTTGATGTTTTCTCTTATTCCCAGGCATCCAGATCTGTTCCTGTTATTCCCTGTATTTATTCATTTTTTTAGGACGTAGTCCATCTGTCTAATTAATATTCATACTGCAGGCCTCAATTTAGATGTCATCTTCACTAGAAAGCTTTCACAACTGCTAAGGCTTCAGTATAGACCAGCAACAAGGTAGTTAAATTTTTCTTTATAATACACATTCCATATATTATCTATATCAGATACTCTGTTGACAACATCAAACCCAACTTAGATACTTTTCTATCTCTCTGCTATGTTGCTTTGCCTAGGAACTGTATAAGTCATGCTTTACCATAGTTTCTTGATGCATAGAACATTCTCAAAAAATCATTACAAAGGGCAATCTTTAATGCAGTTCTTATGTTAATGGAAAAAAGTAAACCATGATCAAATCCATGCCATTTTTGAAGTGTCATATAAACTAGGGAAATTGGAAGGAGCAAAGAGAAATATTGAGTTTTGGAAACAGTATACCTGGGATGAAGCTGAATAGAAGTTATCAACCCAAAGAATGAATAGAGAAGATTTTATTATTGTTCTATGTTTATGCAATGGTAATGAAAAAAAATAAGATTATTATAAGCCTTGAGATTCCAAGATACCCTGTGAACTGAGGATATATCACAGATCTGAGAAAGAAAATATTAATTAAATAATATTACTGGATTAGCAGGCTATGAGATGAGACAAGTATTTTACATATTCACCTGTTTTAATAAGCTCAGTGCCACAGGAAAAAGAAACTGAATGAAATTAGGAAATTTAACAGAAGCTTAAAGCTTCATAAGGAAAACCATATTTAGTTAAATCTATAATATTGATACCATGTTTTCTCCAACAATAACAATGGCTAAACTCATCACGTAATGTCATACGTATGGAGAGCTAATCAAGAGACTCTAAAATTTTTCTTAAAATAGTTCTTTCATGAATATCCCTTACACTTTAATAACTGTTAGCCTCAAGGGTTTTCCTCAATAAGATTGAGCAAAGTTCAGCCATTTACAAGTAGTGAGGCCTGAGGATCATTTAACAAGAATTTGCCTTCTAAGAGTCTATCCCTATTGTTTCTTCTCTTTTAAATGCGCTATCATGCTCTCATTTATAAAATATAGACTCAGGGCTTAGACTACAATTAATTTTCACAAGTATTCAGGGCTAAGTGATGGGATGAAAGAAAGCAGGCATTTTGAGACAAAGAAAACTACATTGGGAAGATAGCACTTTTTCTATTAATGTACTTTCTTGTGTTTTTCTCAATGCTGCTTCTGTTTCAATAACCTGGTAGAATCAATCTCTCTCTCACTCTGCCTCTCTATTTCCCCTGTTTCTTTTGCTCTTTGTCTTATAAATGGTTAATTATGACTGAGCTGATAACAGTGTCTTATTTATCTTTTCACAAAGGTTTCAGGACATTCCAACCACTACTTGAGGCAAATTCTAAGTTACTGACTATACATTTGGAGTTCCCCATTCTCAAAGCCTGCCTTTCTCTCCAGATGTAACTTCTATGTTACTGCACCACAGTGGTTGGAAGGGCCTCAAGCCATTTCTCCAGGAATGACACTACCTTTCTATGAATAGGCACTTCTACTGAGATGAGTAGTAGCTCCCAGGCATCTTAGTTTGCCCCACCAGGTTGGAATCTTCACCCCAAGAATGCGCTGGGATGTAATTGAGACCCTAATTGTTTTGGCATGTTACATCTAAAGCAGAGTTTTCACCTACACATGAAATCGGGTAGGGTTAGAGATCATGCCCTCTCAAATGTCCATGCAGAAATATAGCTTGAAAATCACAGAGCTTAGGGATGCTAGGAATTGTGCTGAAGAGTTGCCCTTCCCAAGTGAAGCCACAGATGGAAAGGAAGATGCCCTAACTTGTTTGCAGTCACCCAGTGTGCCTAAAATAGAGCCTCCATCACATAAAGCTATGGAGGTGAGTGGGAGCAAAGTGTGGCTCAAATACAACAGATTCTCACTGTTCCAAGATTTCATAGATATCCTTAGATAAATGTTCCTTCATCTGTGGGATGCTCTTAGAATTATCTTCAGAGGCTCTACACGTTATTTCATGCAATTTCTAAAAGTTAAATAGTTACTTCTTTAGGGAGAGTGTCCACTGAGTTCTTTACACTGCCATTCTGCAATAAGATCATTTTAATCCTTGAAGGCCTCCATTTCTCTGTTATTTATTTATTTATTTATTTATTTTTAGTGTAAGAGACAGAAAGTAAAAATGATATTTGGGAAATTGAAAGAAGCAAATGGTCATGTCAGAAACCTGAATTTCATGCAGGATTTTGAAAATCTAATACTCTAAAGTCTCCTTTTCATTCACAAAGTACTTTTTTTGGTTAATTTGGATACTACTTAATACATTTACCTGCATCTTAATCCACCTTTCATTTGTCAGACTTGACACTGATGGAGATTACAAGCTATTTTCACATATGACTGTGAATAGTTTCACTGTTTCAGAACCAAACAGTGCCTAGTAGAACAAATGTCATCAAATAGAAGCTTAAGGCTTGAAAGAAAGACAAATAAAACAGTGAATGAGTTGATGACAGATGATGCAATTTCATCAAGTAGAAACACTATAGGACTTTGAGTTAGAAAGGCTTGAATTCAAATCTTAACTCTCTTCCTCCTGATATAAACTTGGGAATCTTAACTAAGCTGTGTCCTTCAATGTCTTCATCTGAATGTGAGATTAATAATATTTACTTTGGTAGTTGTGCAAACATATAACATAATACAAATAAAATCCCTTATACACTGCATGTAACTAGAGCAACATCAATGACACAATTTAGGTAATTAATAAATTTCTGTAAAAAGCATTTTTCAAATACCATCAATTTACATACTATTAAAAACCATTCCCAGTAAGTGTTATCCCAATCTCCAGTTCAACAACTTTAGGACCAAAGGAACTAAAATGGGTATAGATATGAAGATAAATAATTTACACAAATGAAAAGAGTGCAGAGAGATAAAAGAAATAAATAGGAACAAACATACTTATAAGTGTACATTTTTTCTTATTCTCGTATTTCTCCTCTTCTTCATCTCAACAATAAGTAAATCAATGATTTTTAAACTAAAATATTTAGATGACGAATAATATATTCATTATTCTATAGTGAGGGAAAGAACATATGCCTCATTCCCCAGGACGAGAACCTTAAAATAAGGTATTATCTCTAAGTTGGGAGAAATATTACTTCCTATAGAATCAGAATAACAACAACAAAATAAATGATAAAGAAAAAGCATATTGAAATGATGACAGGATCAACTAATAGAATTCTTATAAAGAAGGTCTCCTTTTAAAAGTAAAAAGTTTCATTTTTTTCAAAAGTATTTTTCTTTCTTTTTTTTAATGGTTGTTCAAAATATTATAATGCTCTTGACATATCATATTTCATACATTTGATTCAAGTGGGTTATGAACTCCCATTTTTACCACATGTACAGATTTTTCTACCTAAAATTGTACCAAAACATTCACATCTGAAAAAAGATAGAATGTTCCATGGTTCTCTTCAAATCTATGCCTCTTCTTTTGCATATTCACACAACATTGATTCCTTTACCACTCTGTGCTCCTTGACCTAATCTTCTGCTTCTAGTAATATGATAAATTGATTCCCATTACTTTTATATGCAGAGAAAATATAGCTCTTTATTCTATAAAGCCATTCTGATATTTCCTCCATTAGCATCTCTGTACTGCTAAGACATGATACTAATATAGCTTTTTCAAATAACAACATTATGATAACTTCTATTATTTAGATGGTTAACGTATTTTTAGTTTAAACCATAGTTTATTCAAATTTCAACTCCTCATCAGGCCTGGTTTCATTATTCTCAAGTAACACATTCTCTCTAGGTACATGCTCTCTGATTTGGATTCCCTTTGCTTTTTCTTCCCAGAATTGGGTCTCAGTTTTTGAGAAAGGCTTACTGTAATTTTCCAATAGTAGAAAAAACAGCAACTCTTCTATTAGGCTGTACTCTGGATTTTTTCAGGTCTTACCTACAGTGTATCAGAATGGTCTGCTCCCTGTTTGGGTACAACTGAGGTTCAACAGGCATCATCACATGGCCTTTGCTGCTGAAGCCTACAGCTTACAAAATACAGTCAAGGCTTTTCTTATTTTAATAAGGACATAGTAGCATCTCCAGGCTGTCCTGGTTGACCTCAGATATCTATGACATTACAGCATTCATAAAGAACTGGCCATTATTATATAATTCTACCTCTCAAGATTTGTAACCTGAAGACCTCAGCTACAAGGAGACTGATCTTGACTTTTTTATATGATATCTTGAAGTAAACCTCTAGGCCAGATTGTCAAATAACTTTTTTATTTCTATCTCAGGGACATACAGAAATTTCTAGGTCTGGCGCATACTAAACAGGAACATAAAAATGGCTCACAAGAACTACACTCAGTCTCTCATTCCATCTAATTATGTTTCCCTCATGAATTTATATTTATGTTTTAAACCCTATTTTGAAAAATGAGCTGACTAACCAGAAAATATGAATTCTGAATGTCCCAAAATCCCAAACATTTTGAGCTCCAATATGACACCATCATGGAAAAAAAATCACACCTGACTTCATATGACAGAAAGCAGCCAAAATGTGGGAATAAAAAATATTTTTTCTAGTGTCTCCAAGAGATAAAAGACCCTCCCAATCCCCTTCAGCTGCAATATATTTTCCCACACATGCCTACAAAACATGTGTACAAAGATTAGAAAGTGGTGCATGTATAGCCAGGCCAGATGTACCAACAGCAGGCAGTTGATTAACCAAGATGTCCCACATGGGTCTAAGACTTACATAGGTCACTTACTCAGCTTTTTCTTTGTTTGTTTTTGCTTTTTGTTTTTTGCTTACTCTCTGTTGTGTAAAGATATTGTTGAAAATACAAAATAATAATAATAATAATAAGTCTTCAACTACCCTTGTGGGTAAAAGTGATAAGAAAAAAGGAGGCGTTTATAGTTATTATAACACAGAATGTCAAGTCACTGCATCCACAGGACAGTGATGCAAATGTGAAACGTTTTATGGGAGAGAATCGGGGAGAGGATGATCACCATATGACCTGAAGAAGCAGAAGGATAAAATGTTAAAATTTCTACAGTGAAAAGGATGAACAGAAGTTAGTTAAAAATAGAATAACACCACCTAAAACTAAAGATGAAGATTTCATTGTGTATCAAGAGTGGATCTGAGAGTGTTTCAGAGAAAACATGCCACTTCATGGTATGCCCATCATGGAATGCAAAGATTTATCATGGTGGACTGAAAATTGAAGGAAACTCTTGAGTGTTTAACAGTTTAGTTGCAAAAAATTAAGAGAAGACAAGACATTATTTTTTAAAGATATATGAGAGGAAACTATCTGCAGATGACAAACAGCAGAGAGAAAATCTGATGCCAGTAGAAGTCTATAATGCTGAGGAAACATCACTGGTTTAGTGATGACACTGACTATGGTTGATGAGACAGAACCTACAACAATTAAGGATGTCAAACACAGAAAAACTGTGCTGGAATGTGCCACTGCAGTAGGCATACATGAGGGTTAACTTGCAGTGATAGGGAACTGCTTGTGGCCTAAATGTTCTAAAGAAGTGGATTTCATACCAGCCCATTATTATGATAAGGAAAAGACAGGAATCACCAGGGACATCTTTTATGATTGGTTTCACAATAATTTTGTACCAGCAGCTTGTGCTCACTGCAGGGAAGCTGGAATGGTTGACAATTTTGTCTTTAACAACTGTTCTGCTCATCTTCCAAGTGAAATTCTTATTAAAAATAATATTTATGTCATGTACTTTCCCCCAAATGTGACTTCATTAATCCAGCTGTTAGATCAAGGAGCGGTACATATAAGAACATTTTCTTGAACAGCATGCTAGCAATAGTGAACAGAGGCATGGGTATGGAAAGTTTTCAAAAGTACGTTAACATACAGTGTAAACAGCCATAGATGGCATTACAAAGGCTTGAAACGTATTGATTAAAGACAGAGTTGCACGTGTCTAGAATAATTTCTGATCTGGGACTATGTTCAATGATGATGATAAACAAGGTGGTGACTTTGAAGGATTCTGTATCTCAAATGAGAAAAAATGTTTGCCCTTCTACATGCTTGCACACACACATGTATGTATATGTATTTTTCTCCTCCTCCTGTAAGCAGGAGAAGTGAGTATCAAAGAGATTTTTCATCATCAATAATGATGGTCCAGTTGTTCATTGATTGATGGTAAAATTGTTAAAATGGTTCTGCACAAAGTGAATCATGATAATAGTAATTTTAAGATGTTGTTAATACTGCAGAAAAATGCCAATGGACAACATGGTCAAAATGGATGATGGGCTTATTGAAAGACTAAACTTCATGCACTCATGTCAGAACAAAAAATCATGTCAGTTTATAAAATTAAAGACAGTCTTCTAAGACAAAAGCTATTGTGAGCAAGGAAGATGACTGGAGGAAACATTTTTTTTTTTAAAAAGTCATCCAACAGAATTCCTCCTCACCTCTAAAGAACCCCCTTCCTGGTCCTTGACTGATTCTGATGTTTTTTTCTTATTGTAAAATATAAAGTAGGGGTACAGTGCAAATTCTCTAGAATCACAGCATGGTGGTAAAAATTGAAGCCTGCAGTTATCTGTTGTTGCTTTTGTTCACCATCCGATGAAGGTGCTTTATCCATGCCACTAAGCTGCCTGCTTACCTTAGACACATTTTTTTTCACTGTATTAATTGGATGTCATTTTTTATTTTTATGTACTTGTGCGTGAGTGAATGTCAGAAAGCAATTGTTCATGTTAGCATATGAATTCAGAGCAGGAAATAATGGTGATACCCAACAACCAGATTGCTTTCTGATGGTTCAGTGTACAGAAACACCGTCCCACTCAAAGTATTATTTAAAATGTTGTACAAAATTAACTTCAGGCCATATGTATGTGTTGTATAGGAACATACATGAATTTTGTCTTTAGAGTTTGGCCCTATCCCTAAGATGATTAACAATATATATAGATGCAAATATTCCAAACTCCAAAACACTTTTGGTCCCAAATATTTCATAGAAGAGATACTTAACCTGTACTGTATTTAGAAATTCTCAAAGCCAGACAGTATCTCTTCTATACTTAGATTTCTCATGCTTCTCAGAATATTTTGAAATTTGCCTCTTCTTCCAGGATATAGGCATAAATTAACCATAAATTGGAGAGGAAGAAAAAATTACCCTAGTGTAAAAGTATCTTTCTCCATTCCTTTGACTTATATCATAATTCAATAGGACTTTGGGGATAGGTTTTATGCTTACTCTTTTTCTGCATATAATCTTTCTGGTATCTTTGAGGTGTTTTCTCTTCACTTAAGGAATAAAAGCCATGATCTGAGTCCTCCATGCTTATTTCTTTTTGTAAAAGAACTATACAAAAGGCTCTTGGAAAAGTTCATCTTTCCTTTTACAAAGACTAACTTTCAAGCTAGTTTCTTAATGCAGAATCCAATTTCAGATATTAGAAGCTAAATACTGATATTTCAGTTTTTGTTGAATCCCTGAAGTAACAAAACCTTCCCATACATAAAAGATGCATTCCTTAGGTGGATTAGAAAGGTTGTCATGAATATAGAAATGCACCAGAGAGAAATAATTTTATATTTTTCAAAAAATTCATCCACCATTCTGTACACACACACACACAGAGAGAGAGACACACACACACACACTGCACACTTGCTTTCAGCTCAGCAAGTACTCTTTTCACATGACACTTGTACTTGGTTTCCTGGTTTTGTCCCTTTGGACTCACTTAAAAACTACATCCAGGATCTTTCTGGAAGTCTCTCAAAGTAGTTATTTCCCTCTTAGACATACTCTAAATGCCCCTGCTAGCTTTTTCTTCTCAGAACCAGAATCCAGACCATATTACTTGGATGAGGTTTGGCCAGACTAACCTCAGCTGAATTACCTATATACCATATTCCAAGAATGCTGTAGCTCAAAATGTGTTTTATGAGATAGTTGGTTAGGTGGTTTGGAAGGGATCAAACAAGCAACATAGTAAGACTTAAGACAGAAGATGTAAAAAGCCTATATTTTTTCCATTTTTCTGAGGCTCTAATACTAGATAATTAAAAAGTTGAAATAACCTTCCAAATATGTCTTCAACATGATAATTTTTTTTTCTATCAAACATGGAATGCTATGAATTAGCAGGTATTTTTCATTAAGGAAAGTCAAATTAAAGCCACCAGAAGGAGGGTGTCTGCTGGGATTATCACCCCATTACAGTGAGAGAAGTCATGCTATGACTTCATCCTGTCCTATCACTCAGGCCTCTAAGATCTCTATTTCTTGTCTGTAAAACAGGGGGAAATGCATAAATAAAACAACACCTGCACTAAAATATTAATCCCCATATCCAAATATTTTTTAACACCTTTGTTTTGTTTATTTAGTTGTTTTTTTTATGTGGTGCTGGGGCTCAAACCCAGTGCTTTACACGTGGCACTCCACCACTGAGCCAGAGCCCCAGCCCCTCAAATATTTTTATGTATTTGCCTAGCTATTTTCAGTCCTTGTCCCTGAATATTATTTGTTACCCTTCACATTCTTCCTGTTTCATATATTATTTCCCATTTTTTCTGCATTAAGTATATTTCATTCTGTTGTTCCATCTCCTCTAATGTAAGCTAACTCAATAACTTTCAGATGAATTTCTTCAAACAACAGAAATAGAATGAATGAATCACTTAAGAGACCATCAATTTCACAAACAATAGAAAATGCAATTTAGATACCTACCTTTGGCCTCTTTTTAGAGTGAGTAATTTTCAAAGACTGGAATGCCAAAATGGAACAGTCACAAATTATAGCAAGGTAAAATGATGTTAAATGCATAGGAATGCCTTCATTTAATCTATGTGCGTATTTAAACAAAAATTCCCCAAAACTCACACATTAGGTGTTCTAAGAAAAAAAAATAGTTTGTTTAAGTGTACTTATACAAAAATATGTAGGTTATTATTTCCAACAGGTAAGTTTTCTTAATTTAAAATTGCCTTGGAATTTGCTTTTGAAATTTTGCAATACAGATAGTTATATGATATTGAAACAAAAACCTAATGAGATTGCTGAATCATACCCAATAACACAGCTCACACAAAAAGCCACATGCACTTGGTTCACTTTAAATTTAAATCACGGTTTGATTCCCTAATTTCATTCCTGTAGCTAATATTTCCTTAGAGACAGATATCTACTGTCCCCTAGGCTAATTTGCTCTGCCTCCCAACAAATTATCTGCTCTCAGATGTCACTTAGTAAATATAAATATCATTTTAAGTATGTTTTCAAATACCACTTAGCAATATTTAGTTTATCAGAAAATATTTAGAGTGGCATTAGGGATTCAATTGCCTTCCTCTTAGGCTATAGTTAACATAATTAAAATAAAAATCAATGAAAAACGCAGCATCAAAGCCATATAGCGCATTCATTAAAAGTTTTTTAATAAAGTTTTCTAACCCCTTTCCCTCCCTCCTTGTCTCTCTCTCTCTCTCGTGAAATAAAGATTTTACTAATTAATATCAAAGTTATGGTCTAATTTTTAAAATACTGTTATTTCAAAAATGCTAGAATTTTATTTTTTAGGGTAAGTCACCAAGAGCCAAGAGACGTCATGAATACCTTTATAAACTAAAAGCTGTATGCATATTGTGTGGTTGTAGAGTGTACACACACACACACACATACACACATACGCTTTTCATAAATACCATATTTAAAGCATACTGTATAAATGTCACATTCCTCTGCTTATGTCTCATACTTTACTTTGATTTGCAGACATTCTCCTCTGACTTGCCAAAGCTTGTCAAACACAGCTCCTGTCGCTGCAGTGGTCAGTTTTAAGGAACTTTTTTTATATACTGAGCATCTTGTTCTTTTAATCAACAACAGATATAATGAAAAAAGAAGGATAAAAGACATGGTAATGAAGACTTATTTCCTCAAATGATTTCTGCTTGTTTAGACAACTAACTGGATTTTAAATGCAACACCAGAGGCCTCATTTTACCCTTCTTCTGACTTGACAATTAGAATTTGTCTCTCCTAATGACTCACTTCATTTTGAAGGCCCTCTTTCTTTGGAAACAATTCTTCACTTCTGGGTCAGCTCAGTATGCTTAATAATAAATTTGTGTGTGTGTGTGTGTGTGTGTGTTAGTTTACCTGAGTTCTGTTCAGTTTTACCTTCATACCTTCAATGCCACACTTATTACTCAGTGATGAGGTGTTTCCTAGTGGGAAATTCACCAACAGGGACAATAGATCACACAAACTTAACATGCCATCATCATCTTTCTTGCACTCTCCCCACCCTAATTTTCTCTCCTTGCTGTAGAGTCTGGCCACCTGTTACTGAAGAACTATGTTTTAAAACCTGTTGCTCTCTGGGAATGGTGGCACATGCCTCTAATCTTGGTGGCTCAGGAGGCTGAGGCAGGAGGATCTTGAGTTCAAAGCCAGCTTTGCAAGGAGCAAGGAGCTGAGCAACTCACTGAGACCCTACCTCTAAATACAATACAAAATAAGGCTGGGGATGTGGCTCAGTGGTTAAGTGCCCCTGAGTTCAATCCCTGGTACCTCAAAAAAACAAAACAAAACAAAAAACACCTGTTACTCAATATCAAAACTTTAGATACATTCTTCTCAGCAATGTATCACCAAACTAGCTCAATACTATTTGGAAAATATATCGTGCATCACTTATTTTTCACTCTCTATTTCCTAACTTGGTTCAACATTTCATTGCCTCTTTCGAAATATAAAGTCAGCTTCCTTATGATCTCTTTAACTCAATTTCTGTTCAATCTCTATCCCCACTTGTCAATTATTCTGCATGTTAGAGCTATTGTTATTAGACCTGAATATTTAATCATATTTTTGCTATAATCAAAACATACTTACAAATGTCATTTAATGGTTTTCCCAGTTTTTAAAAATTGCATCCATGACGTGTTATAGGTGACAACTGTTCTCAGTTATGGGTGCACAAGATATTTTAACACAAATTTCTCAGTAATTGGCAGTGTACAGAATAGTAAGAATATATATTATATGAAAAATAATCTCAACCAAATTGTCCTGAATAAAATTCACAGAGTAACTCACTGAATAACTTACAAAAACACATAATTTTAAGTGCACACAGAATTTGCATCAAAAAAGAATTGTTTTGTTATTTTTAAAACAATCTCCTATAGTAAACCTTGTGTGTGTGTGTGTGTGTGTGTGTGTGTGGTGCTGGGGATTGAACTCCAGGGCCTTATGCATGCAAGGCAAGTACTCCACCAACTGAGCTATATCCCCAGCCCCCTTTAGTAAACCTTTTGACTATAAAGACATTTCATTCAAAACAGTAAGAGACATACCTGGAAATCCCCATTTGAAAATTAAATGACACATCTTTGAATATGTCACAGATCAAAAAAAAATCACAAGGAAACTGAAAAATACTTTGAACTGATTAATCAACAAAATAAGATATATCATCAGATTATATGACAATGAAAATACAGGCATTCTAAAATTTGTGGGATGCAGAGAAAATAGTCCTTACTGTTAAATTTATAGGTTTAAATATGTAAATTAGTAAAAAGAAAAAACACTTTAAATTGTCTAAGCAGTACAGAAGAAAATAAAGCTATAAGTAGAAATCAATGTGGTTAGCAATACATGAACAAAGAACTCTTAGTAAAGTTATAGTCTCGTGCCCAAGAATAATAAAAAAGGAGCAAAATTTACATTATGCTGAACCAAAGAAGACAGATACAAAAGAATACACTCTGTATGCTTCTATTCTTGTAGAATTTTAAAATAGGGAAAAATATGATGAAAATCAAATCAGTGGTCACTTGGAGATAGGGAAAATACTCTGGAGAGAGAGCTGAAAAATAGTGTGCAGGCTGATTACTTTTGTCAAATAGACAGACAAAAATAAATTCTTCATAACTTCCCTATTGTTGTGGTCTCTTAGGTTTTATATTTGACTAAGCTAGTAAACCTGTATGCTTATTGCATGCAAATTTTATTGCACACCAATTATGATTCACTAAATTTGATTTTTAAAATCCTAGTTTTTCTTACAAATAACTTCCTTTGATCAACAGCATCGTACTAGGTATTTCTAATACACAAATCAAGTATAAAAAATATAAATATTTTCTGAGAAAATAAAAATAATTTCCATTGCAAGATAAGAGCTGGTTATTCATAAAGATGATGTTGAAATCAACTTAATTATAATTCACGTTTTACAAAAGTCTGTATGTTATACAGGACATTAACAGACATCATCTTTTATGAGACTTCCAATAACCCCATGAAGGAGTCAAGCTTGGCATCCTTTGACAGTTAGGAAGCAAAGCAAAATGACAAATGACTTGCTCAACGTTTTACTAGCTTCCTCTGAAATTCAGGATTTTTTGACTCAAGGTTTTTAATAAACTACTTAAAAAGCTCTTTCTTCATATAAGTAAATTGGTGATTAACAATAATTCTCATAGCTAGCATCTAATTTTTAATAAAAACTACCAATTTCTAAATCTAATAGGGAAAATATTAAGGAAATTTCTAAATTGTCTTGGTCCTGCCATTGTTTTCTTTCTAGATGCTGAGAGATGATCATCATAAAACAATGGTTTCAACTTGAATTGTGAGAAGAAATTAACTAAATGACTTATGAAAAGTCCTGATGCATCCTTGCCTTAATTAGCACTCAGCCATAAGGGGTATCTTTGTCTTCCAGGTCACCTCAGTATACAGCTTAACAGTGAGCACCATTGCTATAAAGTGACAGGATATTTGGCTTCACACTAGAGCATCTCTTTCAATTAGAATTTAGAAAGTGGTTCTCAGCCTTCCACTCCATGCCTGTACATTAAAATGTTATCTCCACTCTAGCAATTTGTACTTTTAACCAGAAGTAGTTGGTCATTTTATGATTTCTGATTTATTTCCAGGCAGTTCCCTCTTGTTTATTAATATTGCTTATAATAATGCTGGTTTCTCCAGCCATTCCTTTACAAACATCTGTGCCTGATTTTATCACAAATCTTACAAACTGAATCATTCAGCGTTTAGGAGTTCACCCATTTCACATGGATCCTTAGTGATTTGGCAGTTAACTTATGGAGCTTAATTAAAACTGTTTGGTTAGGGGACTCAGTTCATGTGTATGTGGACTCTGTTTCAATTTTGGACTCTGCTTTTCACTTGTAAATTCAGGCCAGCTCTTCAGGTGCTGGTAAGAGGTAAGGAACTAATTTCATTTATCTCCTTATAGAAAGGGAAGTACATATTCACAGAAAATATTATCAAATGTAGCAGAATGGATCAGGCCAAAATGGTATCAAAAAAAAATAAAATTAAAATCACAACAAAATCTAAGAACATACAGCAACCTGGAAAGTAAGATATAAAGTTAGAATCCAAGACATGATCTGTGTAATAAAATGTGGCAGGCATGTTTGAAGTTTATTGTGTGGAAGGGTCTTCAGTTTACCAAGGAGATTCTCAGAACAAGTTCAGATCATACATCATAAGCAATCTGCCAGAAAACAATATTGGAAGCATTACACAGAAACATTTCTCAGGATAGATGTATCCCCATGTCAAGCAAGATTTCCTGAAATTAAAATTCTAATAAGAAATAGGCATGATGAAAACTCCTACAACAACCTTATCACTTTTATTACCCCAGTGTTTGAGAAATGTTATATTGAAATTATTGAAGTTAACACAGTATTATAGGTTCATAGTTTCTGAAAATTCAAAAGTGGTGTTATGGACCAGGCTATATGGGCAATGACCAAACAGACTCTATTTTACCCTGAGACTCCATATCATTTAAGAAATGTTTCTCCCATGGGAAAGCTCCGCCTCTATACCCATTAATAGTTACCTAGCATAGCATACTTAGCAACACAAAATAGCAATTCTTATACAATGTAAAATTGTTCTCTTTGTTTTCCATTTCTCTTGGGTAATATACCTTGTCAGAGGTTGATTGTCTAGACCTTAGTAACCATTCACTAACTTGTACTGAACTAGGGTCAGTACTGAAAACTAGGTTAGTTTTCAGCGGACACAACATCTTTGTTTGTATGTGGTGCTGAGGATCGAACCCGGGCCGCACGCATGCCAGGCGAGCGCACTACCGCTTGAGCCACATCCCCAGCCCACAAAAGAAATTTATTCACTACTGATAGAAATATTAAATCCATCCTCTTTATTCTGGGTAGACCCTTAGTACATTTCTCCCAAGAATCTGGATGATAGGACACTTCTACACAGATGACATATTGAAGCCCTGCAGAAAATAATGCAGTTTGAAAACAATGAACACAAAATATTTACATATGTCTTTTCATAAAAATTAAAAACTGGAATCAACACAAATACCCATTGGGTAAATGTACTGTATTCAAATAAGAGAATATTGAAGAACAATGAGAATAAAATTTTGATAATCAAAACCAATGTTGAAAGAAAAAATCCACAATTATTCTATTTATATTTAGAATAGTAAGCAAATCTTATACTACACAGACATTTCTTTTATCTTTCATAAAAAATATAAAGATTGCCAAGAAGTATTTACAGTAAAATTAAGAGAATTATTATCTATCCTAACTTCAATGGTATAAGAAAGTATTATGATTAAAATGGGACATGAAAGAAGCTTCTAGAATTTTAATATTCTAATTACACACAAATTTAAGCAGTGCATTCATGTTGTTTATTCCTTTACTTATGTTTGTTTTATTTCATAATTTTTTTAAAAAATGAAGAAATGTAGTTATATCAAAGAAGACATAGGGAAGAAACAAATGAATTTTTTTAAAGCAGAAATAATAATGCTGAAAAATGTAAAAGAAGACCTAAAATCATAATAAAGTTAAGAAAATTTAAAGTAAATATCCTAAACATCAGAGTTAATAAATAAAAGGCTTAAGAAAATCACATAAAATAAGCAAAAAGAGAAAAAAACTGAAAATAAATAAAATATTTTTTACCCAAAGAAAAGACAATAATAAACATTCAGAAAAAGTATCAGCATCTTAAACAAAATAGCTTGTGCAATAAATAGATTTTATCTGGGATATAATCCATTCAACACAAAATAAATTATAATAAAAACAACTTGGAAATGGAGAAGCAAGAGAAAAAAATATTGATAATATGAGATCTATCAATTCAACGACATAGTTTTATTTTTTATTTTTTTCACTTTTATTTTTTTTATTATTAGTTGTTCAAAACATTACAAAGTTCTTGACATATCATATTTCATATTATGAACTCCCATTTTTACCCCATATACATATTGCAGATTCACATCTGCAATATATCTCCTTTGATATAAGGAGAGCAACTAAGAACAGAATAGGGAGGAAGAGCATGAGAAGAAGATCACCATTAAACAGGGTCGAGAGGGGGGAGGGAAAGAGAGAGAGAAGGGAAATTGCATGGTAAAGGAAGGAGACCCTCATTGTTATACAAAATTACATATAAGAGGAAGTGAGGGGAAAGAGGAAAAAAAAAAACGATGTGAATCTGCAATGACATAGTTTTAAAAGAGCAAAGTTACTTATGATAGCAAAATAATGCATTTACTATAATGCAGTTTTGAAATATAAGCTATAATATAAATGTACTTTATTGACAATACCTTTGGCAAATCATTCTAGAACTTTCAAGGAAGCAAAAGAATTTCAGCTAGATAGGGTGAAAAACATGTCTCAACCAGCATTAGTTTTTCATTTCAGTGGCTTTGGCTTTAGATGTTCCTGTGTGTTGTCCATTCTGTATCCACACCTCCTTTCCTCTACACTATTCTTCATACCTCCAAGGAGGAGCTTAGAAATAAATTTCCCTGAATGGCTTTCCATATTGAGTTCTGGGTTAGAGTCTTAATGAGAGACTCAAAAGCCAAGGGAAAACACTTATTGTCAGCTGCTGACAGTCAGACACTAAGCACTTGGGATCCGCAGATTGGGTGTGCAGGCAGCTGGGGTAGGTTGTGACTACCTTCCTGACAGTCTAAAAATTCACAAGTTTTATTAGTAAGTTCTCAGGACAACTGCTAATGTTCTGCTGCAGCTGGGAAGTTGGAGAGCAAGAAGAGTCTGTGGTGCTGCAAGCCGCTATGATAACCTGCTCTTGCTTAAGTAGCAAGCCCTCCCTTCCAGTGTGGCTTAAACCATCTTATACCCTGTATTAAAAGTTTTTTTCAATGCACATATTTATAGTAACTTCAACTTTCCTGCCTGCAATCCTGTCTTAACTTTCTTCAGTCCTATAATTTGCATGTTAAAAATTATTTAATTATTTAATGTTATAAAGGTAACCACTAGTAAAACTAAGACATGATTCTTCTGATTTATTGGGCAGTAGAGGTTAGGAAAATGTTGGACAAAACATCTGTTAATATATTGTTAAACACAGATATGGGATATTGAGTTGAGAAAGCTTTCTGATATAATGATAAAGGTAAGTGGAATAATTTGTCTTTTAAAAAGAAATGGGATATAAAATGAAACAAGAACTACTTATAGTCCTATATATATAAATGTAACAGTTGCATGAGCATAGTGAAGAAAAAATTATGGGCAATGATATGAGGATAACACTTAACAAAATAAATATAAATTTATATAAATATAAATTTAATATACAATGCATCTAAATACAAACCAAAAGTTACTAGGTATGAATTATATAGTTAACTAAACAATGTTGAAGAGTGAAAATTCCCAATGAAACCAGATACTATTCTGAATTTTAGTACCATTAAAGAAAAGAACAAAAGAGCATAAAAGCATAATATGTTGTTTTGTGTTACATATACTATGATTACATTGTACTTTAAGTATTATAGCATGCTGTTCTATATATTATAAATATCAGGAGGCAAATATATCAATGTGTGAAGAAAGGATAGAAGTTACATACCCCAAAATAATGTTCATTTTCATGAAAATATTTATAAGATGTTCAAATTAATTGTTTGATGGTCATAAACAAATATATAGGAAACAACTCAATCATTTACTTATAGAGAAATGGTGACATAAATATGAGATAATGTATAAAATAAATATATATGTTATATGTTAATACCTTATACAACATAGAGTACATATAATAGAAGAAATTACTATGTTCATAGTAGAATTAAGGCCAAAATGACATCAATACAACATGGTGAAATTACAAGATACCTGCAATGACTACATAAGAATTTTTTGCCAAATAAATAAAACTTGAATAAGAGACATATGCTTTATTTATGGTATGAAAGGATATTAACTCTATTTTGTATTTTATTTATGAGAATTTTATAATAATACAGTAGAAAATGAAAGCAGAATTATTTTGAAGTTCAAAGTGTATTAAGTTTATTTGGATTAAAAACCTGTAACTAGTTGTAAAAATTCTGGAAATTGTAGTAGGATGGGAACAATTATATTTACATTAACTGCTTAAAGGAGTGTAAGTTTATAAAACATTTTCTGAAGGAAATTTGGCAAATTCCATTCCCTTTACAAATATAACTAAACCCATCAGTTTTTAGAGATTTATCCCTTAAAAATATTTATGTTGTGATTATGCAAACAAACATCATACATGCACATTACAATATTATCCAAAACAGAGAAAAATGATTACAACAAATTTATCTATAAGATGAAATGTCATTTAACTGTTAGAATCTGGCAAATGTGTTAACATTGCTATGGGAAGTAGCTATATAAAGTAAAATGAAGAAACAAATTGCAGAGAGTACATGCAGAGTGAATCAATTTAAAATAACGTGTTTATTTCACATGTGTATTATAATTTGAAAGTAAACACATTAAATCTTCAGCAGTATTTCTGGGTATTTATTTGAGAACCTCATTTTCACTTTTACACACTTCTCTGTTATTTGTATTTTCAACTTTGTTTTAGTTCCATAATCAGAAACATCAAGCCATTTTAAAAGAAAGATATATGTTCTCTGTTGGTTCTTTCAGTTAATTAAACAAAGAATTTTATAGTATAGCCTAGATTTATTGAAGTACAAGGAAAAGAAAATAGGAGAATGTAATTATGCAGGTACGCCTGTATCTTATTGCTTTGTTTACCTTGTATCACATACTGAGATGCAGAACTATGGCTACAACGAAAATGAATTCTGTGAGCCAGTAGTTTTGTGGACAGATTTATTTTTATAGTTTCCTTAGTGTTTGTCTGAAGGGGAAAGAGACATAACATGAGAATGGAGCAATAAAATATCTCATTTCATACCTTCTTCTATTGACAGGTATAAGTAATACCTTATGTTTACATATCACCTATTTTAGAGAGTGAAGTATATTTATGGGCACATGTTTATCATCAGCAATTTCTGTGCTTGCATGCAGAGATCCATGAGCTGACCTTTTGAATAAATTCAGTCAAACCATTACCTAATGGCAGCTAATTTTTGCATCCTTGGTCAATTAAATCTAGTTAATTTATTTTCTCATGTCATTAATTAGTTACTTGATTTGACACAGTATTTCAATACTGTGCATTCTTGTGGCAAATAATGGTAAAATTAGAATCATTTCTATTTTTTCAAAATATCTTTGACATACTCAAGAGTAATTAGAGTTACACTGAAGTCCTAATAAAGGAAATTATCTACCAACCATGATTGCCTCATTTTTAATTGAGATTCATGGTATTCTAGAAAATTTACATTAGGAAAGCCATGTAGGTCTTAATCTCCCAATCATTCTTTCACTTAATATTTAACATGGAGTTAGAGCCTACTATCAGTGCTGGACAGACAAAGTTGAATGTTATCTTTTTAGGAATACAGTCCATTAGATCCACAAACATAATCAGATAAAAAATAATAAATTGGGAGTTCTAAGGAGACTTTTTAACTACCTGCTAAATTAGGAATATACCAGGAAAAAAGATTAGGAAAAACATTCTAGGCAGGACAGATAACTTTCAGGAAAGAGCAAAATTGTTAAATAAATATGAGAAAGTCAGTTCCTATAGTGGTTGGAACAAAAGTCAGGGAGGTGAAGAAGCACAACATTTAATGATGGTTACTTTGTAATGGGTTCCAACATTTAACTATAATCCTTATGAGGTGTCATTGAAACAGGGGCATAACACATCAGAATTCTAGTCTCTTTGCCCAGATTGTTAGTATCACTGGAAAGGTATGGTCAGACTAAAAACCCTATTTTGAAATGTGTATTTCCCAGAATTAATTCTGTACAACGTAAGATAATATGGAGATCAAAATCACAGACTCTGAACCTTCATCCTGGTATTATCCAACTGTATGACTTTTGGCAAATTATTGTTTTATTCTGTCTATTCCTTATTTTCCTCATCCATGACATTGATAATAGTAATAATATCTCTTAGGGTTAATACAAAGATTTAATTCAATCAAATATATAATGAAGAGCTCAATAAACCTTAGCTAGGAAATTATATATTCTATCCTCTGATAGCCCTTTAATTCTGTGTAAAAAATGTTTTCGCCATATATCTTTCTTTACAGGAAACTCCACTTTCTTGTTAGAGAGCTCCGAGAATGGCCATGGTATTTTCTTTATATTATTGTTCTTTACTCCCCTCGATGCCTTTTTGATCCAGTGATTACCATTTTGCTTTTCACTCTTCACTCCATGTAAGCTGCATTTTTTATGAAATTGCACACTGCCAGAATCTACATTTTATTTTCCTACTCAGACTGGAGTAAGTGCATGGAGCAAGTGTGGACAAAGCAAGACTGGATTAGCTGAAAACAAGGCCAATGGATCACTGTTGTACAACAGCAAAGCCTTGAAACTCCATGTGCAAGGAAGGCAGAGGAGTCTGACTCTAGGAACCAAGAAGTTTCAAATTTTAGTGTGCACATTAGACACATAATCTCAGCAGAAGGAGTTTATTCATGTGTGTTCAATCAGAATCTCAGTCTAAATTGACTCAGGAATCAGTAAAAACAAAGGACTTCAGACAGTGACGAATCAGAGGTATGGGGATTAGAGAAAAAGTGATGCATTTATGCATCCATTCATATTATATTTTTTCACTTTTAATTCATGCACTTATTTGGGGAGCAGTAAGGAAGTGCTGGAATTGAACCCAGCGCCTTAGGCATGCTGAGCACGTGATAAGCACACACGGTACCACAGAGCCAGTCCCAACAAGTGCCTTTTTATTGTTGGTAAGTTTTGTTGGTTTGGATCCCTGTCTTTGATTCTGGGAAAGAAATTGACTTCTCTCCTATTTGATTTTGCCTTGAGATCTGTAGAGAGTGGGGGAAACAAACAGGAAAAGCTGCAATTACAGATCAGCACTGAATGTGCTCAAATGGGGAGAATTTTTTGTTGTGGAGGCTCAGAGAAGGCACTGCCTGACATGGAAGAATTTTCTGTAGGTTACATCTGTTCCAGTGGTCAAGGCTATTTACTCTCTGTCCTTTACTTCTTTTTAGCTGTATTTAGGTGAGCAAGGGCACTGAAATGTTTGCTACCCAAGTAAGGAGCAAAACCCAGGAGTTGCAATTTGCTCCTGATTTAATGGGGATCAAAGATGAGGCCTTCAGGGTATTCCCTGCACAGCCTATGGAAGGCTTAGGTGAATGATAAGAAATAAATAGAAAACTTGACATTTGCCCACAGTTTCAATTTCACAAAGTCCTGGCTTCTCATTAGGGACACTGAGATGCTCAAGACTCCAGTTAGGGTCCAAATGGGATGGTATAGGGAAAGAATAAGAAGTAAAGGCAATACATTTAGATACTTAGAATAGATTATTAATATCTTAAAGTTATGCAAATAGACGAAGCCATTACAGGTGAAATATGAATATAGCCAACAGTTCTTTCTTTTTCATATTTTGATTAATAAATCATTGCAACAATTGAGATTCTACTTCTTTATTTTTATGAGGTTCTTAGAAAAAGGAAAACATGGAAAAATTACTCAACAACTTAGCATCAGTTCAAAAGTTGCATGGATATAATAATCATTTATTAATAGCAGTAATAGCTACTTCTGATATTTAACTAGGCTCTGTGTAAGAATCTGTATGTATATTTTTTCTTTCAATAAATGTATCAATTTTACTCATCTTTGTTGGAACCAACAGCTGCAAACATAGGGTATCCATGGACAAAATAGATGTCTGAGCAACCAAATTAGATGTTAAGAGTTTATGAACTAAATTTCAAGTCATTTGATAGATTTAATGTTTTTTTTTCTACATTCTGAAATCTGCTAAGAGAAATTTCTATATGTACTTGTGAAAAATGTTCTTTAGGGAGTTACTTACAATAGAATTATTGGGTAGCTATTTTTGCATTTGTAGTTTTACCAAATATTATACTACTCTAAAACATTTTGCGAATCTGCATTCTCACACCAGCAGGACATGAGGATTCCCATTTTCCACTGTTCTGCACTGACTTTTTATTCTCAGAATCGGTTGCCAATATGATGAGTAAATAGAGTATTGCTGAAAAAATCCATGTATATATCAGTAATTTTAAACAGTCTCAAGAAATAATTTTTAAAAATTCCCAGAGCTCTTTTCATTATTGGAATAATTTGAAGGTGTTAGGACCTATGAAAAGATGTATTCTAGCAAGGATGGAAACTTTCATTTTCCCAGAGGAATTATACTCTTCCGGTCTTTAGACTGTTTTTAAAAGCCTATTGTATTGTATTGTAGAATAAATAAAACATTAGAATGCAAATTTTATACTTGAAATAACCCTGAACAAATTCAGATTAACTAGACTTTGGTGTTAGTTTAAATTATACAAATTTGTTGTTTATAATTAGCAAATAATCATACTGGACAGGCCTATTTAAACAAGCTCCATTTGCAATGCAATGTCCCTAAAATAATTAGAACAGTGTAATGACATCAAAAAAATAACAGTTTTGATCACAAGAAGAGATGACAAAACTAGAATTAATTATACTTTAAAAGTTAATAAAGTAAGAATAGAAAGCTTTGCATAAATTTAAAAGTTTAATTAATAGAATTGGAAGAACTACTACTTTTTCCACCCTCTCTTTTCATTTTGTTCATGAATCCTACACTCCAGCTAGTAAACTCATACTTCCACAGACATCCCAAAAATCTTAAAAAATCAGGACCATTGTGCACATTGTTCTTATCTATGGTAGAGACTTCTGGGTTTCCACTTCTCACAAAGTACACTATGATAACCACCACAATTATATAAAATCAAATATTCAAATTACCCCAAAAGGAATTGGATATTTATCTAACTGCACTGTATAGCATTGAATACTATTTGTTGGCTACTGAATTCCCATTAGCTCCTCTCTGTCCCCTGAAATCACATGACTATCCTTAAACCTAAAGGTAAACTCTAAAATGTTTGCACGGAGGAGAATTTCTATGTAAACCTGGTACACCAGACCAAAAGGCTTAAATAACTAGAAAATAGCCAGGCATAGTGGCACATGCCTTTAATCCCAGTATCTCAGAAGGCTCAGGCAGGAGGATTGATCACAAGTTTGAGGCCAGTCTCAGCAAGGCTCTAAACAACTTAGTTGAGACCCTGTCTCTAAACAATAATAAAAAGAACTAAGGATGTGGTTCAGTGGTTAAGTGCCCTGGGATCAATCCTCAATATAAAAAGATAAAAAATTAAAAAAATAAGAAATAAATGTCTATTTTGTTTGAGCCATTAAATGTGGTGTGTGTGTGTGTGTGTGTGTGTTGGTTACTAGGGATTGAAGCCAGGAGCACTTTACCATGAGCCAAGTCCTCAGATAAATTGCCCTACATGATCTGGAATTTGTGATACCCTTGCCTCAGCCTCCTGAGTATCTGGAATTAGAGACATGCATTATATTGCCCATCAATTAGACACTGGGCAATAAATAAATATATACATATATTTATTTATTTATATGTGGTGCTGAAGATCAAACACAGTGCCTCACATGTGCTAGGCAAGTGCTCTACCACTGAGCTACAAACCCAGCTCCTTATTATCTTCTTATACCTATCATGGTCCTAATAAATATAATGGAAAAGTCCATTGCTCCATGTTCAACATAAATACTACAACTTTAATAGGACCTTTCTGAGACTCTATATTGACATCCAATAGAAGAAAGATTCATTACCTGCCTCCACTTAGTTTCCAATTTTTTTACACTTATTTTGGGGTTTTCCCCCATTTTTATGTACTTATTTACCTGTGAGTACATGACAGAAGTGAAATCCTCTATTAACTGTTATTATAGCCACATTGCCTACCACAGGTGTGGCTCAGAGTAGACACAATTTAAAAAATCAACAAGGAAATACATAAGTGTCAGTTTAAATGGAAGTAATTCACACAATATGTCTTATCAAGGGGTAGATCAAATAATTAAATATCATGTCAAAACTAGAATCAAAATAAGAATAAGAAACCTATTGGGAGAAATCTTGTGAAGGATAAAGAGGGAGGGGACAGGAGTAAGCAATAAAAACTTCAAACCCCAGTGTAGATCAGATACAATACCTATGACAGGAAAGAGGAAAGGAAAGATTGGGAAAGAAGAGTCTCATTCTCCAGTGAATTTAAAAAAAAAAAATCAGTATTCAGTCAGGTCATCAGTGTCCTAAGCAAGATTTACCTAGTGAAAAATTCCATCCTCAGGAAGGAGTGGTACAGAACTAATGGCTCCAGCATGCTGGCTCAGTAGTGTCCTTGCACAGACTGAGGGATAGCAGTGGTGGATCTAGCAGGATGGCTACTGAGGCAGTCAGTCAGCTTTGCCCTTCCTATTAGTTTCTCATGGAGATCTGAGTAACATATTTTCACAGCAAATATGTTTCCAAATAAAACTTTGGAAACAAACCAGAAAAAATAGTAATTGACCTAAATATAAATGGTTATCATGTTAGATAGCATTTACTGTCTACTTTCATACTTCTTATTTCCTAAATGCATACATAATTCCATCCCTATCTTCAGAGGAAGATACCTATTTGATTCACTCATTCATGATAATCTTATTTCTTTCACAAGTGCCTGGTTTCAGAAAAGCAATGTGACATGATTCTGGCAAATGACATACAAGATGTCCAGTGATTATTTCCTAATGAAGTTTTGTTCTCTCCCAGGAAATGCACACTTAATGAATTGAGCCCTTTCCTTCTGAAAGTTGCTGCCTCTAGACATTAACATCTAAAACTGGTATATGTCAAAATGTTAGGGATCAGAGCCAGAGACCTCACCTTGTAGACCAAGTGCCCACTTCAATTCTGGAGCTCTGGATCCTCTGAATATTAATGGGAATACCTTATATCTTCTTTATTTAGCCACTTTCATGTGTGAGTACCTATTGTCCAAAAATTGAAAAATTCCATTTTGTTAATTATATAAATATTTAATAAACTTTTTGAAAATCAAAATTACTAATGGAATATGTAAAAATACAAATACCACAAAATAAAAATGAAAATATTAAAATTTTAAAGAGGAAGAATAGAGAAAATGCATATGAATCCTTTTCCAACTATTGCAAGCAATAAAAAATGCATTTATCAAGATATAGATAAACTTTTATAATTTTTCAAAATATGATATAGGTACAAGGCTTTGGAGAAACTGAATAATTTTGAAATATCATTTAAACCAATTTAAGCTAAAAGTTTATGGAAAATAAATTTGTAATGTATAGCAAGAATTTCTAAATGATTATTATTATGGTTTGGATCTGGAATATCCCCCACAGGCTCATGATTGTAGACTTAGTCCCTAAAGCAGGAATGTTCTGAGGTGGGATTTTTGGGAAGTGAATGGATCATAAGGGCTCTAAACTTATCAATGTATTGTGGTTTGTTTATGAGGTTTCCCCAAAAAAGCTCTATTAATGCAGGAATGTCTGGATATGACATGATTGGTTGAGAAAGATCAGTCCATTCTTCTTTGTAACTGTAGGCAGGTGGGGTATGCCTCAAGTAAGTGGGTCACTTAGGTTGTGCCCTGGAAGTGTTCACCTTCCCTGTGTTCACCCTCTTGTTTTCTGGCTGACATGAATGGAACAGCTTTCCTCCACCCTGTCATTTGGCCATGATGTGCTGCCTCACTTGGGTCCAGAACAATAGACTAGGCCATCAATGGATGGAGACATCTGAAACCATGAGTACCAAATAAACTTTGCCTCCTCTAAGCTGTTTTTGTCAAGTATTTTGGTCACAGTGATGCACAGCTAACTCGGTACCCAAAAGTGGCTATAAATTGTTGTTGCTATAAATTCAGAAGCCTTTGAAAGTGATTTATAAGATGACTTTGTAAAACTTTAGAGATGTAGGCTGGAAATGTTCCAGATGTTGTAAACAGAGGTTAATGGGTGTTTCTGAAGCCATTCATGTTACATTCTGGCAAAGAAATTATCTATATTTTGCCCATGTCCTGAGACTTTGTGTGAGACTAAATTTTAAAGTAATGGACTAATTGAATTCACGGCAGGATAGCGTTCAATCAGTATTCAATCAGGTATGTATATTGGTGACAGATTTTAGTCAACTTTACTGTGAAAACAGGATCAGAAAGCAGAACTAAAGAATTTTAAAATCTTGCAGCTTGACCAAAAAGGTTCTTATAAAACCGAGATGACAAAAGTTGTGCTTGTTAAAAAGATTACAGCCATGAAAGAGATGCTAAGTACTTTGTATGTGGATATCCTAGAAATTTGCAAGACCACACTCACTATAAGCTCAAGGATATAGAAGGGAAAATTCCTTTGAGAGGAGATTGTGGGGGCACCTTTATTTGACAGGGAAGTCTAAGAAGTTTACTAATATAATTGGAAACCTTAAATCTCATAATTAAAATTACAGTTTTTTTTCCTAAGGAAATAATTACAAAATAATACAGTTGCCTTCTAATGATAATCACTGTGACTTTCCCATAATGATAGAAAAATATTTAGGCACACTATTATCTTGCAACTACAAATGACTAATTAGAAAAATGTTCTTTAACTGGAGTGATTGTTTCCTATACAAAGCCCATTAGTAGGAGTTACATTGACAGGTGTTGTAAATATAGATTTCTGGTTTCATTCCAGATTTAGGGAACGAATTTTCCTTGGAAGTTACCAAGAATATACATATTTAATAATCATCTCAGTGATTCTAATCATTTAATACTAGGTAGGAAATTATACTTTAAAAATACAACCATAAAGTCCATGCAGTGGCATAACATTGAAATAAAAATATAGAAAATATATATTATGTATTATATGTATCAGCAGCTTTAAAAATATATTTGCAAATTCAAGTTAAAAATTCAGTTAAAATGTGTCCACGTTTCTTAAAAAAAAATTTGTAATGTTATATTAGTACTTTCCTTAATTAAGGAAATGACTATACATGGTATTACAAAACTGTTTTACACATATACAATTTACCCCAAATTACATTTGTTTATAAGAGTTTTTGTACATTTTACAACAACTTTTTCCTCGATTTTAAACACATGCATCTGATGCTTTCATCTCAGAATTAAACATAAGTAACTTTTAGATGGAAAAAGTATTTAATTAATTATATCAAAATCTACTAGGACCTGTGTCTAATAAAATGTCCAACTATTATTGAAGGATAGAAAATATAATTAAAATCATTAAGTTGAAATATTTACCTACTCACAAGCCCTAAAAGAGTTGTACTTTTGATACACTAGAAAATAAAATATTTGCTACTTTGTATATTGTTTCAAATCTGTAGACCTGTTTCAGGAAAAAGCCAATACTTTTCACTTATACTTAAACAAAAATCTTGAAATGGGTTTTGTTGATTTTTCTACTGTGAAGTTGGATTTTATCAAGAATTAATCAATCAAAAAATTACTCTTCCAATCATTTTATAGTAATTGAGTTATAATCCCTTTCTGGGTCTGTCAACATTCCTGATGGATGGGTCTGTCTCACAATTTCTTATTAATGTCTGTTGTCAAGTTCTCATCATTCCCTTATTTTAAGATGGTGATACTTCAATGGAAACAGCACTAAGAGATAACATTAATAGCTGTATTTTAAATTTGCACTGACACAAGAAATTAACTATAGAAAGAGAAAAATGTTACAGTAAGTGTTGTTACAGAAAAATGAATATATATATTATATTTTCATTTCTAAAACCTAGCCAATAGTAGAAGTCACAAACAGTTTTTCTTTTTTTAAGTAAAACATAGTAAAATGTATTACATATCTGCATTTCTACCATTAAAAATATTCTGGAAAGTAAAAACCACATGTGCTTTAATCCCAAAATGAAGATGTGAATGCTAATTAACAAGAAGAAGAAAGAGAAGAGGGACAGGAATATTTATGGTTTCTTACTATGTGGCAGGTTCAGTTTGGAACATCTGCATTTAATCCTCATTGTAAGCTTATGTGGTGACTCTTATGTAGGGTTTCCTTTTTACAGATGAAGAAATTGAGGTGATAGTGGGCTAAGTAATTTGTCTGCAGTCCCATAGTGTGGGCAAGATTCAAGTCACACAGTATAAGGATCCAGAACATGTTTATCTATTATAGTTGTAAGATGCTAGATTTAAACAACCTGGATTTAAATAGGAAATCTCCAAATACCCATTCAGTGTAAAAAACACTTAAAATACATTGTTTTCAAATATGAAACATTTAAGTAATGTCACCATTAGCAAAAATAATACACATATTTCTTCTCTCCCTTGATTTATTTTACCTGAATTTAAATGAGAATTATAGTAATTTCAAAGTCTAACAAAGTCACAACTTATTTCTACAAAATTAAAGGAAACAAGTTATGTATAGAATGATGATACTACATATGATCACCTGTTAAGAACATTATACATTTAAACATTTTCAGTGCTTTCATAGAGAGTAAAAACAGGCAACATTATCTATATTTGCCAATGAGGAAATCTAAGCTTGAAAAAATTAAATGATTTGTTCAAGTTCACATTGGTTACAAATCTAGGTTCTAATCCTATCCCCGCTTTGTAAAATTATAAGCAACTCCTTTTTGGGGGGTTAGGGGGGACCAAGGATTGAACTCAGGGGCACTCAGCCACTGAGCTACATCCCCAGCCCTATTTTTTATTTTATTTAGAGACAGGATCTTATGAGTTGCTTAGTGCCTCAACAAGTTGCTGAGGCTAGCTTTGAACACTTGATCCTCCTGCCTCAGCTTCTTGAGCCACTGATATTACAGGCATGCACCATTATGCGCTGCTCTTTTCTTTGTCTTGGAAAAGATTAACTGATGCCATATATTGCATCGAGTGAAGTAATATATTTGAAAAAAAAGAGCTCAGACTATCCCTATTTGCTGACGACATAATTCTATATTTAGAAGACCCCCAAAAACTGCACCAGTAAACTTCCAGAACTCATAAATAAATTCAGCAAAGTAGCACAATATAAAATTACCACTAATAAACCAATTGCATTCCTATACTCTAATCACCTGAAAAAGAAATTAGAAAAACTATCCCATTCACAATAGCCTCCAAAAAAAAAAAAACTTAGGAGTCCATTTAACAAAAGAAATGAAAGACTACAAAAAGTCTACAATAAAAACTACAGAACACTAAAGAAAGAAATTGAGAAATACCTTAGAAGATGGAAAGACCTCCCATGTTCTTGGATAGGCAGAATCAATATTGTCAATATGGGCACACTACCAAAAATGCTATACATAGTCAAGGCAATTCCCATCAAAATTCCAATGACATTCCTCATACAAACAGAAAACACAGGGATGGGGATATGGCTCAAGCGGTAGTGTGCTCGCCTGGCATGCTGCAGCCCGGGTTCGATCCTCAGCACCACATACAAACAAAGATGTTGTGTCCACCGAAAAAAACGAAAAAAATAAATATTGAAATTCTCTCTCCTCTTTCTCTCTCTCTCCCCCCCCCTCTTAAAAAACAAACAAACAAACCAGAAAACGCAGGCATGAAATTCATTTTGAAAAATAAGAGGCCCAGAATAACTAATGCAATCCTTAGTAATATGAAGCAGGAGGCATCACAATATCAGACCTTAAGTTATTATGCAAAGCTATACTAACAAAAACAGCATAGTATTGGCAGTAAAATAGGCAAGAAGACCAATGGTACAGAATAGAAGACACAGAGACAAACCCACATAAATACAATTAACTTGTACTAGACAAAGGCATCAAAAATACACAATGGAGGAAAGATAGCCTCTTCAACAAGTGGTGCTGGGAAAAGTGGAAATCCATATATAATAGAATGAAAACGAATCCCTGTCTCTCACCCTGCACAAAACTCAACTCAATGGATCAAAGACCAAGGAATTAGACCAGAAACCTTGCCCCCACTAGTAGAAAAGAGAGGCCCAACATATCATCATATTGGCTTCTTGAACAAGACTCCTAAAGCACAGGAAATAAAATAAAATTCAATAAATGGGATGACATCAAGTTAAAAAGCTTCTTCACAAGAAAACAATCAAGAATGTAAAGAGAGAACCTGGAGAATATGAGAAAATGTTTGCCAACCTACACCTCAGATAAGGTACAAATTTCCTAGGATATACAAAGAACTCAGAGCTTTGTAGGCTTAACACCAAAGAAACAAATAATCAATAAATATGCAAAGGAACTGAACATATTTATTCTCTTGAGAAGAAATATGAATGATCAACAAACATAAGAAAAAAACGTTCAACATCTCTAGCAATTGGTGAAATGCAAATTAAAACCACACTGAGATTCCATCTTACTCCAATCAGAATGGCAATTATCAAGAACACAGTAACAATAGATGTTGGCAATGATGTGAGGAAAACGGAATGCTCATACATTGCTGGTGGGACTGCAAATTGGTACAACCACTCTGGAAAGTGGTATGGAGAAGACTTGGAATGGAATCCCCATTTGACCCAGTTCTCTCACTCCTTGGAATATATGCCAAGGATTTAAAGTTGGCATACTACAGTGACAGAACCACATCAGTGTTAATTCATGATTCATGATAGCTAAGCTATGGAACCAACTTTTGTGCCCATCAACAAATAAATCATTAAAGAATATATACACAATGGAATATTACTCAGACATAATGAAGAATGACTTCATGACATTTCCCAATAACTGGATGTATCTGGAGATTATCATGCTAAGTGACATAAGCCAAACCCCCAAACCAAAGGCTGAATGTTTTTGCTGATATGTGCAAGATAAACCACAATAAATGGGGAACAGTGGAAAAAAAGAAGTTCAGTACATTAAACAAAGGGGAATGAAAAGAAGGGATGGAAGAAAGGAATGGGAAAGACAGTGGAATAAATCTAACATAATTTTCCTATGTATGCATCCGAAAATATCTAAGTGAATCCCACCATTGTGCCCACTCATGAGAATGTGATCCTTAATTAGAATAAGATACATCCCATGCTTGTATAATTTTATCAAAATGGATTCTACTGTCATGTATAACTAAGAAGAACCAATAAAATAAAAAAGAAAACAAAATGCAAGAGAGACCAGTGGATTTCAATGTAGCAAACTGTGAAATATTCACTAATGTCATTTCAGATTCCACTTTACAATTAACATTTTAAAACTCTCACATGCTAAGTTTTAAGGTATATCAAAAAGTATGGCTATAATTATTTGATTTTAAGATTATTAAAATACTCCTTCCTTTTCTAACAACATATTTAAGGCCAGATTTATATGTGTGCATATTAAGTGTATATAAGGCATATTGGAACAAAATGGATGCAGAGTCATATAGATACTCCAGCCCTTTCTGTTCAGCCAGATGTTAGTTTTGGAAAAAGGCAAAGCAGTACTGGTCTGTTACAATTTTTAAGTTTTGGAAAATAGACTGCTTTTCATAAAATATGTATTGTTTATGTTTGCAATGTAAAGGATTTATTATTTTAAATTAATAAATATTTTTAAATTTTTTAAAAATATAGTACAAACATCATAATAGACACAAACTTTCAAAAATAATAGTATACACTGTATTTTAAATGTGGATTGCAAAACATCATATTAGCAAGTATTATATAACAAAACTTCATGTTACAAATATTGGCACTACTTTCTTTGGAGTTGTATCAACCATAAAATAATCACTAACATCAAAATTTCTATAACTACCAATCAGATAACATCAGCTGGTTAATGTTTTGCTAGGTAGAGGGAAGTTGTACATTTCATAAACCATTAATTTCAATATTGGTATTTATTAATTTTACTTGAGATTTTAATAGTTGTCCCTTATTTGTAGCCATAAAATGCTGAAGAAAATAGGTTAAGTTTACTTAAATAATTTTAACTGAAATTGAAGTTAATATTGCCTTCTATTATGGTTTAAATATTAGGTGTCCCCCAAAAGCTCATATGTGAGTCAATGCAGAAAGGTTTGGAGGAGAAATGATTGGGTTATGAGAGCCTTAATCCAATCAGTGAATTAATCACCTGCTGGAGTTAACTAAGTGATAACTGAAAGCAGGTAAGGTGTGGCTGGAGGAGATGGGCCTTTGGGGGCATGCTGTTGGGGTATGTATTTTGTATTTGGCTAGGGGAGTCTCTCTCTGCTTCCTGATCATGTGGGCCATGCTCTTCTGCCAGGATGTTCTGTCTCACCTCGAGCCCCAGGGAGTGGATGGAGTCACTTAAATGATGGCTAAAATAGAACCCAATCCATTTATGGATTGAGATCTCTGAAACTGTGAACCCCCCAAATAAACATTTCCTCCTCTAAAATTGTTCCTTTGGGGTCTTTTAGTCACAGCAGTGAAAAAAGCAGACTAACACACCCTCCATGTGTTTATTGTTTCATGAAACTCGACCATTATGGCTTGGAAATTTCCCAAAGGCTTGTAAAAATACAACTTCAATGTGTTTAAATGAGAAAGTCTTTTAGTTTTTTGTGAAAAGTTAAAACATGAAATTCTTTGTGTTGACAACCAGTGAAGAATGATTTGCTTGTCATTTGAAATGGTTGAGCTATAAAGTACTGACATGTGAAACTTACAACAGAAATTCAGAATGACCTTACCCTCCAAAGATAAAAATGGAAACTTTGTAATAAATTTCTCCCAAGTATTACCTTAACAATATACTTCAATGTTCCAGCTCTACAGAGTTCTTTGTAATATACAGGATTAAATCAAGTTAAGTATCAAAGAGTCCTGAAATAGTTTAGTATCACCTTCTCCCAGCTAGAGGAAGGTTAAGCAGAGTGGCACATACTTTAGTAGAAGCAGCAACAGGAAAAAAGCATGATCCCCCTGATTTTTTTCATCTTTGAATCAAATTTTCTTCTACCTCATTTCCACTCAGTTATCAGTCCTATTTCTTCTTCAGGCACAAGCACTACAAGGGCTCACTCTGTTTTCCTTCCCTTTTTAAAAACTCAGTAGCTCAGACTTTCATTCACGGGTGACTAAAGCAAAAACTACTAATTTATGCTCAGCCATTTTTTTATTCATTATGTAATTTCTGGCATTAGTTTATTTTGTGTAAAGCATAATTCTTTCCTCAAGTATCTTACATGCTCAAAACTACATAAAACATGGGAAAAAATCATCATGCGTAAGAAACCAAATGAAAACGTGGAATTAAAACACCTTAAGCAATTGGAAAGTGAAATGAAATGAGGTTGTTCATATACATTTCAGCAGAATATTCATGACTTTGTACAACATATAAGCTAAGTTTTTGGTTCTATTTCAGCCATCATTTAAGTGGCAATTGTTAAATGTAGAATTCAAACCCTTAAAATAGGGCTGCAGTCATATTTTATGTCTTTCTACTCTCCTGCTTTCTAGGCAATCAGATATTATTTCTGTTCTTGAATAGAATTTGTGCCCTTGCCAAGCAAATTTTTGCTGACATGCTTTCCTCATTAAGGTAGCAGCTGTGTTACCTTAATCTGCCTATGAATGGCCATAGCATTCTGCAAAGTCTGGACAAATTTCACATTTTCTATGAAACATCAAACCTGTAATCAGAGCCTGACTATCTCTATCTCTATCTATCTCTGTCTGTCTGTCTCTCTAATTTGTAAGCCTTTTACAACTTTAAATTAGTTATATAATACACAATAATAAGATTACACTTTTATATAACTGTGTAACCTACAAAGTGTTTCACATATATTCTGCAGCTACATGGTCTATTAGTTAAACTTTAGAAATGAGAAAACAGGCACATGAATTAAGCAGATTGCTATTCATTTGTAGATATGCAGAAAGCAAAAGCCTATGTTTCTAAAAGATATCATACTGTATAAAACTTTTTATTTTCATTTTAATTGTCTATATTTCTAACTTTTGCTCTGTGTAGGCCTATCCATGTGATGTAAGGCCAATTCTTGGGTTTTTTTTTCTTTCTCCTTTTCAATATGTTGTAAAGTATAACACATGTTGAGTATTCAAATATTTGCTTTTAAATTAAGTGGGGTAATTCATTGCTTTTTCATCAATGCAACAGGTGCCAACATACATCAAAGCGAAACCATGATTCCTCTCAAAACACCTATGATATATGAAGATATAATTCATCCTCTCCTTAATCAGCTCTATTACTTACCTGTTTTATTTCTCATTAGCATTTTCAAGCTTTCAATCTACTTGGTTTTGACTTAGATAGCTTCCTTCTTTATGGGGAAAATAAAGGCAACGAATTATGAACTCAGTCAGCTGCCTAACCTCTCTTAGAAATGAACCTGAATGCACTGTTGCAGATGTTATGGTGTGGGTTCAGAACTTACATCTTAGAAGGTCTTTTGCTCCTTTTGTCTAAGGACTCCATGGGTGCCCTGGTTGCCACATCCCCTCTTCACACTGTCCATGACCTCATTCCATCAGTTTTACCAGTTCTCATAAATGTACCTCGTCTCTCTACTTTCTCTCCTTCTATTTAGCTTTTTACCCAATATCATCACACATTGAAACAACATTTCCTAATCCTTACCTTAATTGGAACTAGAAATTCAATTATTTAATAAAATTATTCATCTTACTTTCTTTTTTATCTTTGTAGTCAACTTATTTACCTTATTCCTCTGTTGCTTTATTTTTTCTCAACAACACAGATTATTTTCTTAAAAATGTAGTCAGAAAGATGTCAGCTGGCTGTTATCTATTCTAGGTCAATAAAGCCAAGGTTATAGGAGCCAAAAGAATTCTTAGTAAAGTCAAGGATGATCAACACTAATAAAGTTAACTGGAAAAAAAATGACAGAATCAAAATGCACTCAGCCCAGACTGCTGGAGGTCCTACATCCATGAAAGTGATGAATGGCACTGTGGATTAGAAAAGACATAAAATCTTTCATATGCTTCACTAGTGATCCAGGGACCTGAAATGTTACATGTGCACAAACCAATTCATTGTTTAAAAGACTTGATTGTTTTAGTAAATGTAGCATAGATTGTTTAAATTAAGAAATTGATTTAATAAAATATTCCTTTGTGATTTACCCAAAAAAGTAAAAAAAAAAAAGAATGTGTGTTGAGACACAAGTATACGGAAAAACAAATTCAATCAGCTTTATACTATTTTTTTAATCTACCTTGACATAATTTCCTAATAGTTTAGTATGTAGCTCTTAAGAAAGGTGACATAATTTCATTTCAAAGGTTTTCAAGAGGACATTTTTTTCTATATTTTAAGCTATTTCATTTAGATATAATAATGATGTCCATGTATAACATTGAATAATACAAAATAATTTAAAATAAATCAAGCATAACATCATCCAGAAAAAATATTGCCACCACCTGCCTCTGCATCCTTTTTCCTTGTTCATGCATGTACTTTCTAACATTTAAACCTTATTCTACTATAACGTTATTTGGCATTTGAAAATTTAAAGCATTTTATATCATATCACAAATTCTTCATAAGTATCACTTTATAATAATTCTTTTGGCTCCTATAATGATAGAGAATTACACACTACTTCACTTCTATAACAATTTTGGCATTAACATTTATGTTTCTTTATCTTTTTAATATTTTATTTTATTTTTGGCTAATATGTATTCCTTTTCATAATAATGGATTCAGTGTGACATTCAACACATGCATACAGCATGAATTTACCACATCCAGCCTACTTTATTCACCCCCCACCCCTCTCCCCAACCTCTAGTCATATTCTACATTTAGGTCAAAGAGTTTTTAGCTTCCACATATGAGAGTGAACAAAAATACTTGTCTTCCTGTGTCTGTGTCTGGTTTATTTTACTTAACATAATGTCCTCCAGTTCCATCTATTTCACAGCAAATGACAGAATTTCATTTTTAAATATGACTGAATTCCGTATTGTGTGTGTTTGTGTGTGTGTGTGAGAAAGAGAGAGAGAGAGAGAGAAAGAGAGAGAGAGAGAGAGAATGTTATTTGGCTTTTGAAAATTTAAAGCATTTTATATCATATGTGTGTGTGTGTGTGTGTGTGTGTATCAGATTGTCTCTGTCCATTCATCCAGTGATGGGACCCTATGTTGATCCCATATCTTAGTTACTGTATTGCCATAATTATAAATATTCAATATGTTTATTCCTTTCCTTTTCCTATATACCTAGAAGTCGACAGTTGGGTCATATCCAATTCACTTTTAGTTCTATATAACAACTGTATTAGTTTACATTTCTACCAACATGAGAGTTACATTTTTATGAGTTACTTTCTTCCACATCCTCACTAGTATCTTTCTTTTAAAATAATAATTGCTGCACTATATAACAAAGCTGTACTCTACAGTTTGTATAATTTTCTTAGAATTCACTCCCAGATAGATGAATATAAGGTCCAAGAGGTATGTTAGTTTTGACGATTTAAACTTTTGGTGTATTGCTTTATATTTATCCCCAGGATGAACCCACCAATGAATAAAAGGTCTATATGTTTACCATAACTGAATCCTGACATTAAAAGAATCATCTTTGCTGATTTTAGAAATCAACGTTTAAATAGTTGTTGATTTTGTACTTTAGAGATTGCTAAGTGGTTAGGAATTTTAATAATTTTGTTAATCATTACCATTTCTTATTTCATTGAAATTGTTACCATTTTAATATTCCTCTTCGAGAGGTCCTTAGAGTGACTGGAATAGTTTTGCTCACTACTACAGCCTTAGGCCTATCATAGAGTCTTTTTCAATATGTACTCATTAATAAATGTTTTTGAATGACTTAAGGGTGAATTGGATAATAAATGAATAGATAAATAAATTAAATAAAAAAGTATAATGTCAAAAATATGAGAATTTTAAAATACTTATAGGAACATAATTCCATATTTGGCATATTAAATCAATATAAGGGGTGTATTATTTTAGGGAGGATACTTTGTTTTTAAAATTTTACTTTTTAATTGACAAAACTTCTGCATGTAGAACATATTGCTTTGAAATGCATATATATTGTGGAATAGCTGAAGTGAGCTAATTAACATATGCATGACTACACATGTTGTTTTTTTCTCTTTTTTTGTGGGGAGGACACTTAATATTTACTTGTAGCAATGTTCAAGTATAAAGTACATGGTTATTACCTACAGGCACAATGTGGCACAATAAATCTTTCTTCTAACCAAAATTAAAATTTTTTTGACCAAATTCTCCCCAGCACACAAAAACCACATTTCTCTGAGATTAATGTTTTCAATTTTATATATGAGATTATGCAATATTTATCTTTCTGTGCATGTTTAAATTAACTTAATATCATGTCCTCCAGGTTTATCCATGACAGTATTTCCTTCTTTTTAAAGGTTAAATAGTATTCCCCTGTGTGGTGATGAACTCACTCCCTCAGTTGGTTTGTCTGAAAAAATCTTCTCTTACTATTTTTTTTTTCATTTATTTAATTTATTTATTTATTTATTTTTACTAGGGATTGAACTCAGGGGCACTCAAACACTGAGCCACATCCCCAGCCCTTTTTTTTAATTTTATTTAGAGACAGCTTCTTACTGAGTTGCTTAGTGCCTTGCTTTTGCTGAGGCTGGCTTTGAACTAGCCATCTTCCTGCCTCAGCCTCCTAAACTGCTGGGATTATAGGAATGCACCTCCACGCCTGACTTCTCCTTTATTTTTGAAGGACAGCTTTACTAGAATCACAGGTACAATTTTCTTGGTTGAAAGTGTTTTTCTTTCAGCCCCATCTGGATCCATCATCCTGTTCTTTCCTGGCTATAATGTGCCTGGTAAGAAATCCATTTACTTATTTTCTCTTGATGCCTTCAAGATCTCCTTCTTATCAGTGGTCTTTCTGATAGTTTATTTCAATGTATTTTAGTGTTGTCTCTTTTAATTTAAAAAGATTAGAGAGAATTTTGACCTTACTGTATCCCAACACATATATCTTTCTCTAAATTTGAAACATTCTGTAATTATTTCTTTAAGTAAATTTTCTACCCTTTTTTCTTTCTCTTCTTCACAAATTCCTATGATTTTTACATTTGTTCTTTTGATGATGTCCAATATAACCCATAACTTTTCTCAATTTCTTTTCACACTTTTTTCATTTTTGTCTTTCAATTATAGCATATTTTCAAGTAACCTGTCTTCAAGTTCACATATTATTTTTTAATTCTATCATTGATGTCTCCTTTGCGATTTTTTTTTCATTCATTTTATTTTTCAGTTCCAGATTTCTGTTCAATTTTACATATAATTTCAATATATCTTTTGGATATTTTCACTTCAGGCATTTATTATATTTCTGTTATCATTGAATTGTTTTTCTGCATTTTCATGAAGTTTGTTAAGCTTCCATAGAACAATTATTTTCAAATACTTTTCAGCAGTTTGCATAACTCTATTTCATTAGGGTCAGCTAATGAAACATTACTATGTTCTTGGTGTCTTAGTTCATAGGGTGTACCTTCACACTGTGGTGTGCCTGGATTCTGGGTCTAGTGGAACAGACCTGGACCCTTGCTCCCTAAGAAGGACATTTTTATGCTTACCTTATCTTATGATGTCTTTAACTACTTAAGAATAAATGGAAAAAAATGTAATAATAATCTTAAGTAAATCAATAGCTTTCTTCTAACTCATATAACCCTTTGTACACCCTATGAACTAAGACACCAAGAACACACACACAGGCTATGGGCCAGAAATCTTGGTCCCAGGACCTAGACTCACCCTCAGAGACTTGGATTCTAGGCCTATCCCAAGGATCCCATGAGCCAAGTCCATCCCAGAACCTGGCCACCTTCTTCTTCCTGTCCAGAGCCCATCCTAGCACCAACTTTTGAGATGTTGACATCTTGAGAATCTTTTATCATTCTAATAGCAGCACTTAGTAATCCTGAGATTGTTAAGTACAATCAGGCTTCACTACCAGGGAAAAGTTCTGAGAAATGCGTTCTAAGGCAATTATGTCATTTTGTGAACATCAGAGAGTATACTTACACAAATCTGGATGCTATGTCCTACTCATCTAAGCTATATTATAAATATATATATGGTGTAGCCTATTGCCCCTAGGACTATAATGATCCAAACAAAATAAAGTGAAATTAAGCAAAGAGGAAGTGATGCAATCAAAAGACACAGTAAACATGAAGTGCTTGATGCTGCAGCCAAAATAATATATTAACATACAACTTTATACCATTTTTAAAGTAGAAAAATACTTTCTAAAATGATAATAATTAATGTATAGTATAGTAAATAAATAAGCCAGTAACATCATCAGTTATTGAGTATTATACACTATATATAATTGCATATGTTATACTTTTATTTGACTGGTAGTGCTGTAGGTTCATTTATACCAGGATCACCATAAACATGTAAGGAATTCATTGAGTCACAACATTGCAGTGACTACAAAGTCACTATGCATGCAGTAGGAATTTTTCAGCTCCATTATGATCTTATGGAACCACTGCTATATGTGTGGCCCATCATTGAATAGCTTATCATTATGCAGCACATGACTGTATATCGATTCCAAGGGTGTGGCAAACTCTCCTATCTAGCATAAACATGGTTTGGATACCAAGAAATATTGAGATCACATGCACATAGGGGAAAAAGGTGATAGGAGAGGCAGTTTTATATATGATGGCATGGTAAACAGATTATTTAAAATGCTGTTGCAATATAAGGTCTCTATAAAGTCTTCAGACTTGCTCTAGTAAAACTTTTGTTTTCACCCTTGCTCATTTTGCAATAAGCAATATAGGTATTCTCTGACTTTCTTTACAGGAGATGGTTCCAGAATCAGAAGTGAGGGACTCTGGTCATTCCAGGCTGCAATAGCATCAGAGTTATATCACACTCATGGCTACCATTAGTATAACATAGGAAAAGAGAACCCATTTTTAAAAGCAAATGCCTTTGCTTGACCAAAGGTAGAAGACATTAGCAAAAACCAGATTAAGAGAATAATTCAAAGAGTAAATTCATTGAATTATTTCTGTTAACTATAGTGGTTCCATATTGGTGTTAGGGAAATCCTTATCGTACAAAGGTAATTTGAGACATATATAAGATTGTTATTTGCTTTGGGTCAAACTCTCAAGGAAGTGGACACTACAATAAGATTAAACATGAAAATAATTATTAGAGGAAATATGTATGAAAGAAAGGGAAACGTTGTGAGGGCCTGAGAGAGTCATCAGAATGCATGGTAGGTATGACTCTGCTGAATAAGAAAAGGAGGAAAGGTAGGGCACATGTCTTTGATACTGGACTGCAGCTATGAGGAAAATCCAGCAAGGTGTCCTGGCAGTCCTAAAGTCAAAGTTACCTATTAGAATAGTTGTGTGTCTCTCAGTAGCAGACCTGCTTTTCTGTCCCTGCTGTACTCAGACACCATCTGAGAGTGGCAAATGGGAAGCATGCCTTTGCATGAATGCAGAAATAAATTGCAAAGCACAGCCATGGATGGGGCCATGGTCAATTACTCTATTTTTAGAAAGAGATCTAAAGGGCACATTCTCATGGCTGCTATATACCTAACATATGGTCTTTATTCAATGACTATTTGTCTTTCTACAGAATAGGAATGAGCAATGACAAAGCATAAACTCTGCTTTTTAATTAAAACCCCCCAAATCATTCATCAGTTTCTAATTGAGCATTAGTAAGCACAAAGAAGTAACAGATTCCAGTTCTGTCAGTATACTCAATATTCCTGATACAAATTTCTTCAATAAATAAATAAACAAACCACCTACATGAATTGCTTTGCAACCTGTTCCCTACAGAAAACATTAATTGTGTATCAATAAATCATGCCAATCCCGTATTACCAAATATTCTTGAACAAACACAGACAACACAACTAAACGATTTATCTTACCCCCTTTCCCCGTACAAAAGTTCTGTGGCTCCCTCACTACTACACAGCTTAAATCATTTATAGACTCTGACATCCTGAAGCTATTTCACAGTCCTGCTATCAGTTATTCACACATCCATTTGTTAGAATAACACCTGTTATATTTTAATTCACTTAAATGACTGAATTTGGATAGCATACGGAAACTATACACAGGCAAAACTATTCAACACCTATAATGCGCCCATTTTACAAGGAAAATATCACACATTTTAGTGTCCCAAAAGCATATTTAAAATCTAGGCATTGGTTACTTCAGCAAAGGTCAGTGAAATATTTTCAGTTGATTTACAGTTTGCTTGTTATGAGCCTGGGGTACTTGTCATAGACTGACACAAAACATATTTGAGGAAAAAATTATCTGCACATTTATCTTAAATAAGTGTCACATATAAAATAAACATATATTCTATATTTTATCATGCTCTCGGTAAACTCGGTGACCATATAACATCTAATGCTCAAAAGGACTTATTTGTTTCTTGCTAAAAATAATTGGTTTTTGATTGTCATAGCACACAAAGGGTATAGTTATAGAGTATAATGAAATTTAGTAAAAAGCTCATTACATCTGTGCTTTGTTCCAAAAAAGTCAAATGAACATAATTGGATAAAACGTGGAACATGTCTAGCAAAAACTAAGGGCTAAATTATGTTTTATTTAGTCATGGTTAAAAATAACATACCTAAGGTTGTTTCCATTTTTGTGTATTGTGAATAATACTGCAAAAAAAATTAGAGTGAAGATTTCTCCTCAACATACTGATTTTTCCCCCTTTGGATATAAATAACACCCCTGGTGGAATTGCTATATCATATGGTAGTTCCATTTTTCATTTTCTGAGGAAACTACACACCTTTTTTACACATTGCCTGTATTAATTTGCATTTCCACCAAAGTGTGCTCGATTCCCTCTCCTCCACATCCTTTCCAGCACTTGTTATCTTCTGTTAATAGTCAGTAACTAGGGTAAGGTGATATCTCACTGTAGTTTTGAATTTCATTTCTCTGATGATTAATGATTTGAAATGTTGTTTTAATATACCTGTTGTCCATTTGTATACCTTCTTTTGAGAAATGTCTATTTAGGTCTATTGCCCTTTTTTCAGTCAGATTGTTTTTATTCACCACTGAGTGGTTTGAGTTCCTTATATCCTCTGTACATATTAACCCTTTGTCAGATAAATTGCAAGTATTTTTATTTTTACTCACATAAATTACAAGTATTTTTTTTTTCCTGTTTTGTAATTGGTCTCTTCTTCCACTCAACTGTTTCCTTTGCTATGCAAAATACTTTTAGCTTGATATGTCTATTAAATGATGAGTGGATAGAAAAAAATGTGGTAGATATACAGTATTACATTGCAACAAGGATGGAATCCTGCCATTTTTAAAAATGATGGAATGGAAGGACATTATCTTAAGTGAAATAAGTTGGGCACAGAAAGCAAATACTGTATCAACTCACTTATATGTGGAATCTAAAAGAAGTTGATCACATAGAAGTTCAGAATAGAATGGTGATTACCAGAGGCTCAGGGGAGTAGGTAGGAGGGAGGGATAGGGAAGAGGTTGGTCAACAGGTATTAAATTACAATTAGATAGTAGTGGTAAAAGCTGGTGCTCTTTAGCCTAATAGAGTAATTAATGTATTGACTATTTCAAAAGAGTGGAAGAAATGACTTTGAATGTTTTCACCACACATAAACGACAAAGATTTCAAGAGACAGAATGCTTACCTTGATGTTTTGGGGGGAGGGAGGTACCTGCTGTTGAACCCAGGTATACTCAATCACTGAGCCAAAACCTCAGTCCTTTTTTGCATTTTATTTAGAGACAGGGTATCACTGAGTTGCTTAGGGCTTCACTATATTGTTGAAGCTGGCTTTGAACTCATGATCTTCCTGCTTCCGCATACACAGCCGCTGGGATTAGAGGAGTGCACCACCAGGCCCTGTACCTTGATTTAAATGTTATACACTATATATCTATATTGATTAAATGTGTGATTTTATGTGTTCATTAAAAATAGTAAAATATAAAAAATTGAATAAATTTTTAAAAATAAAGGACTGGGGATTTAGCTCAGTGGTAGAATGCTTACCTAGCATAAGTGAGGCACCTAGTTCAATTCCCCAGCACTGAAAATTAATTAATCAATAAATTAATTAATTAACAAAATAGGTATCAGTACAAGTATTTTATATTAAGCATTCTTATAAATCAAAATTGGAACTTTCTTTGTCCCTTCTTTGATTCCTTCTTTCTATTTTGTCTTTCTTCCATTCTTTCTCCCCAATTATTTAGTCAGGTTTTTTTAGAAATTTTGAAGATCAAAGCTCCTTTGTGACTTCTAGTCATACTTTAACTTCTTACCCAGGTTAAAAAGAGAGAAGTTCAGAGACCATGTGTCATTTTGTGAGCATGGGGCCTTAATGGACAAAGATAACTGAAGAAGGGTAGTCATTGAGCACAATGTGTTTTTGAAACTTTACCGTTCTTCCCTTTGTATTTACAATGATTATGGTATACAATGCTTGATTTAATCTCCCAGGAATGCACCCATCAACTTCAAAGTTACAAAAATCACAAAAAAATTGTATAAGTAGTCATTTTAACAAGTACTTTTATTCGTTAAACTAAAAATTAAATATATCTCTATGGGGAAATGAAGTTGTTCTCTTTCCTTAAGCTGTAAGTGAACTGAAGAGCTTTGTGTTGATTTTCACTACTCTGCAAATAAACTCAACAACTTCCTGTTAACTAACTTCAGTCTCATAGTCTGGTTTTAACCTGAAGTTCTCTTAAAATGAAGATTGCTTCCTGCAATTTAGATTGCTTGTCCAATTATAACAAATGTAATTAGAAGCTAAGGGAAAGGGAAGAAACTCCTTGATTAAACCTAATCAAAGTGGTCAAGGGAAGACAACTGATGTGTAAATATGTTTACATCTGCAATGGAAATAATTGGTTACTAAGACTTCAATATTAATGCTATTCCAGAAAGTTCCTGTATCTGGAATAACTTTCTTCTCCATCTCTCTCTCTATATGCAAATTCTATCTATCTTGTTCAAGTCACATTTTACAAACCTGCTGAATCTCTAGAAATAATCACTGGTTCATGTAATCAGTCTTTCATGGTGATCTCTCACACTCTTAAAAATCTTTTTAAGTCAACCTAGAAGGACTTTAGTATTCTAAAATCTCATTTTCTTGACAATTATTTTTTTACATCTCATTTTTTTTCTCAAGGGATATATAAAGGATCCAAATACACTTCACAACCATCATTAGATATATTTCCATCTACCTTCTATTCATATTCCTCTGAAACTACTCTGTTGCACCACTCTGTATATCCTGAAATAGGTGACTTCCTGTTGTATTCCACCATCATACTCTGCAAAACTGTTTATCTCATTCTCTTCCTTCACTTATCTTCGCTCTTTTAAGTACATGCATGATTTGACCATACTTTCCTCTACAATTTAGGCAGACAAAAACAATATTCTCTCTGCCAACTAGAAATGGCGAATATTTTTCTTGTGCTAATATTTTTGTCTTGTGAGTCAATACAAATGCATTACTGAGCACCTACTATGTGGCAGGCTCAGTATCAAGAAGATAACTGGAGGCATAATAGTAAACAAGGCAGACTAGTGCCTAGAACTGATGGCATTGTGGGGATCCTGTAAATAGACAATTATGAAATATTGTGATAACAATTTTATCAGTATTTTAAAGGACAGGACAAGGTTCAATAGAGAGAGAAGAGTTTCCCTGAGCAAGGTTCTAGCAATTCTCATTCATTTTGATGGATCAGAGCCTCTCATGGCATTTTAGAGTGGATCGGTGATTCAGAAATATATTGCCATCTCTAAGACACATGCAGGAACATCTCCATTATATTTTATATTCTTTTAGTGTGTGTCCTTCACCATTATTAACACTTTGAGACTAAAGACATCATTTTATACACACTTACATATTGGAAAGTACTAAACAGTATCTGACAAATAATGTGCTTTTATTGTCTTCCCATGATTTTCATTATTTGAATTACTTTATCTATTAGTGATATTTTGTGCCCTTCATTAGCCTCCTGGCCCACTAATATAGAACTGTCATTTATGAATCAATTATTTTAGTATTTCTAATCCATTGAAATATCGTATCAAATATACATAAACAATGGTACCATAATTTTATATATAAAATATAGTTTTATATTTTATATCCCACATGAAGAATTTCAAATTAAAGATAGAATAACTTGTCACTGAAAGTGAAATCTGCCTATGTGTAGCATCTTTTATGTTTTGTTCTTCCTTCACTGACTTTGTCTGACTTCAGAGAACAACAGACATAAAACTGAAAAGACTGATACTTATGACAACCAGAAAACTGTTTTCTGTTACCAACACTTCTCTGAATTCCAAAAAACATTGTATTCTAGAAAGTATAGTCATCATAAATAACTGTTTATAGGTATTAGCTTCTACTAGCTGGACCATTTAACAATACAGGCTATGAATTACTGTTTTTATGGACTTGATATAGTCAAATTAAAAAAAAATAATTGGTTATTAAAAGTCAATGGATATGTTGCCTCACTAGAGAAGAGATGCTCTAAGTATATGTAAATCTAGGATAAATTGGAAGTATTTTCAGGTGCATACCTGAGTTCCAGATTCTAATCACACAAAAGAATTGTATTCTAATCCAAGAATACATCCTACCTCCCCTCTGTAGGTGTTGTGGTTTGGATGCTGAACATTCCCTAAAGATTTATGTAATTTATGAATTGGTCACTAATGTAGCAATGTACAGAGGTGGGGCTTTTAGGAAGTGATTGGATAATGAGGACTCTAACTTCATTAATGAATTAATCCATTTCATGGATTAATAATTTGAATGGACTTCTGTGAGGAGGTAGAAACTGTAGGAAGCTGGGGTATGTTAGGAGCAAGTAGGTCATTGGGATGTGTACTGGGGGAACAATATCTTGTCCCTGAACCCTTTCTCTAACTCTCTGTTTCTTGGTTGCTATGAGCTTAGGAGCCTACACAGCAACATATTCCTGCTACCATCTCAGGTTCAAAGAATTGGAGTAGGCTGATCATGGACTGAAACCTCTGTAACCATGAACCAATATGAACTCAGGTAATTTATCATAGCAACAAAAGGCTAACACACACAGTAGGAAAAGGAGGGAAAAACCCAAAACCCCAAATGCATTTAATGTGTTTACTTTTGTTCAAGAATACATTTTTTAAAATTAGGTAAATTTGGAATAGGGAAGAAAGTCAAGATCATCTAGAAAGTAGATTATTACTTGTGTCAGAGTAATTACCTATTGATGTATAATTAATGCAATTGTCAATTATGTTATCATCCTCACAGTATCCATTACTACCAGTCTCCTCCCTTGCAATATAATATCTGAGCATATTAAAGCTTAGTTATAGACATCACTTGCTTGTGTCTCTTGCTAAGTATGATCATCCAACTGAATTTTACACCAACCTTGGTATATATAAGCTAACATGATATGTGCAACTTTGGAAACACTTGTTTATAAGAAAATATTTAAAAACCCTATTTTTTAAAAAATCACCTTAAAAACAACTTGTATTAAAATATCAGAAAATAATTTTATGTAAAAAATATTTAAATAAAGCAAAGTTCATGTTAGTAGAGTAAAAATCTAGAATTTGAAGTAAAAACCATTAAGTTGGAATAAAATAATTATTTTATGTTTATAAAAGTCTATAATCTATTAAAATATGACATGACAGAAATGTACATGCAGGTTAATATAGCACTTGGATATATATACATATAGAAAAATCTCAATAACTCATGGGGAAGTTGATGGAAGCAAAATAAAGATGGTAGAATATAAAATTCTTCTCTCAGTTCCTAGTACCTCATGTGAAAACAAATAAACAACAACAAAGAAACACACAAAGAGGAAGTACTCAAAAGTTATGATAAATGGACATGTTTAAATATATAAGAGATATTCAAATTGAAAAAGAAGAAATTAAAATGTGTTTGTAGATGAAATTATATATTAAAACCACTAAAGGTTTAAAAAATATTTAGATCTAGTTAAAATAATATATAACATGTAAAATATAAAAATAATAATCTACCCAAAAATAAATGAAGAAAACTGTCATTTTTCAATATCTTAAAAATATTTAAACAAATCAGGTGAGATATCTGTACATTCATACCTATAATTAAAGAAACTGGAGAACACACAAAAAAAGGGAAAACTTGTTCATGTTCTTGGGTCAGAAGTATTAACATTTAAAATATCCATACTACTTGAAACATTCTGAAAATTTGATGGAATCCATTTCAAAATTCCAATGACATAAGTAGATGTGGAAAATTATCTTAAATTTTAAATGGAAGCACAACCCCCCCTCAAAGCCAAAGCAATTCTGAATAAGAAATAAAGCTGCAGTAATCACAATACTTGATTTGAAAATTTATTATAAAAATATAGTAATCAAAACATGAGGATCAGGCATATTAATAGAATGAAAAAAAATGGAGATCTTGTAAATAAATCCACATTTTTACAATTGTTCATCAATAATATTGCAAGAATACACAATGGCAAAAGGACAGTTTCTTTAAAAAATAGTTCCGGAAAAACTGCACAACCTTATCCAAAAGAATAAAACTGAACCTTTATCTCACCCTATATACAAATATCAATTCAAAACTGAATAAGTATTTAAAGATAAGGCTCAAACCTGTAAAATGACTCAAGCAGAACATAGAGGAGAAGCCTCATGATGCAGAATGGCAACAATTTTTGCATATAATGCCAGAACCAAAAATAGAAAAATGGCAATATATCAATCCCTAAAGGTTCTTGCACAGCAATCAAAATGATCAAAAGAATGAAGATACAATCTACAAATGGGGAAAACAATTTGCAAACCATATATGTGATAAAGGATTAATAGCAAAATAAACAAGTAAATTGCACACATAAGTAATATAACAAATAACCCAATCAACAAATGGGCCAAGGACCTGAACAGACACATCTCAGAGGAGGACATACAATCAATCAACAAGTACATGAAAAAATGCTCACCATCTCTAGCAGTCAGAGAAATGCAAATCAAAACCACCCTAAGATACCATCTCACTCCAGTAAGATTGGCAGCCATTATGAAGTCAAACAACAACAAGTGCTGGCGAGGATGTGGGGAAAAGGGTACACTTGTACATTGCTGGATGGGACTGCAAATTGGTGCAGCCAATTTGGAAAGCAGTATGGAGATTTCTTGAAAAGCTGGGAATGGAACCACCATTTAACCCAGCTATTCCCCTTCTCGGTCTATTCCCTAAAGACCTAAAAAGAGCATGCTACAGGGACACTGCTACATCGATGTTCAATAGCAGCACAATTCACAATAGCAGACTGTGGAACCAACCTAGATGCCCTTCAATAGACGAATGGATAAAAAAAATGTGGCATTTATACACAATGGAGTATTACTCTGCATTAAAAAATGACAAAATCATAGAATTTACAGGGAAATGGATGGCATTAGAGCAGATTATGCTAAGTGAAGCTAGCCAATCCCTAAAAAACAAATGCCAAATGTCTTCTTTGATATAAGGAGAGTAACTAAGAACAGAGTAGGGACGAAGAGCATGAGAAGAAGATTAACATTAAACAGGGATGAGAGGTGGGAGGGAAAGGGAGAGAGAAGGGAAATTGCATGGAAATGGAAGGAGACCCTCAGGGTTATACAAAAGTACATACAAGAGGAAGTGAGGGGAAAGGGAAAAATAATACAAGGGGGACAAATGAATGACAGTAGAGGGGGCAGAGAGAGAAGAGGGGAGGGGAGGGGAGGGGAGGGGGGATAGTAGAGGATAGGAAAGGCAGCAGAACACAACAGACACTAGTATGGCAATATGTAAATCAATGGATGTGTAACTGATGTGATTCTGCAATCTGTATATGGGGTAAAAATGGGAGTTCATAACCCACTTGAATCAAAGTGTGAAATATGATATATCAAGAACTATGTAATGTTTTGAACAACCAACAATAAAAAATTAAAAAAAAGAAAACAAATAACCTGATTGAAAAATGGGTGAAAGATCTGAATAAATATTTTTTCAAAGAAGACATACAAATAGCCAACAAACATATATAAAACTGTTTATCACTCATCAACAGGGAAGTGCAAATTAAAACCATAATGAATTATCACCTAATATCTTTCAGGATAGCTATTATCAAAGACAAGAGAAAACAAAAGTATTGGAAAAAACGTGGAGAAAAGGGACTCTCCCCAACCCAACCTTGCGCACTATTGGTGAGAAACAGAAATTAGTACAGCCTTTATGGAAAATAGTATGGAGGTATCTCAAAAAAACTGAAGATAGAAGTATCAAATGAGCACAGCAACTCCACCTCTAGGTATATATTCAAAGGATGACTCAAGCAAAACATAGAAGAGAAGCCTCATGAAGGAAGGAAACAAAAACATAAAATCAGCATGTGTACTCCCATGTTACTACAGTATTATTCACAATAAAAAAGATATGGAAGCAACCTATGTATTCATCAATGGATGAATGGATAAAAAAATGGGATATATATATATATATATATATATATATATATATATATATATATATAAATACACTTTGAAAAAGAGGAAAATCTTGTCTTCTGTGACATCATGGATGAACCTGGAGAACATTATGTTAAGAGACACAAGCCAGACATAAAAAAGCAATTACTGAATGAACTTCATTACATATGGAATCTAAAAAAGTTGAACTCACAGAAGCAGAAAGTGGTATTGTGGTTACCAGAGACTAAGGCTGGGACTAAGGAGTGGTGGGACAAAGGTTGGTGGAAGGAAACAAAATTTCAATAGGGAGGAATAAGTTGAGGAGACCTCTTGTACAATACAGTGATTGTAGTTAATAAAAATGCATTGTATACTTAAAAACTGCTGAGAGTAGATTTTTACGGTTCTTAGCACAAAATAAAAATAAGTATGTGACTTAATGGATATTGTAATTGGCTTGATTTAATGATTCCGTAATGTACACATATATCAAAACATCATGTAGTACACCATAAATCTGTTTAAATTTTGTTAAAATCATTGTTTTAAAAATTTAAAATATAGTGCTAAGCATAGTACCTCCGTGTTCAAAGTGCCTTTTAGTTGTTAACTGTTATTCTTACTTACTAAGTAAATAAAAGTTACAAGTTATTTTATTTAATTCCTACAACAACATTGTGAGACAGTGACTATGCTTAAATTCCCATTGTAATGGTAAGTAGCAGAGCTGAAATTCAAATCAACCCTACGTATGTTTAGTGGTATATAAAAACCATTAAAAATTAAAATATATTTTAAAGGGTCCATATCATCTAAAAATATGGAAATATGTTAGTTTTAAAACATCTCAGAAATAAAGGGGAAATTACATAATAATACCAAAGCAAAAATCTACACTAAGCAAAGAAAGTCAAGTATGCATGTACTTATAAGTATGAAAATTCTCAGCATAATACTTTTATATAGAGAAAGGCATTTTTTTAAAATTTTTTTTTAGTTGTAGATGGACCAATACCTTTTTTAAAAAATTTATTTTCATGTAGTGCTGAGGATCAAACCCAGTGCCTCACACATGCTAGACAACTACCTAAGTTACAACCCCATCCCAATTCTTAAAAATAAAATAAAAAGAAAAATTGGTCTAATAAAAATAAATCAATGAAAGTTAATGAACAATGAAGAATAAATAAATAAATGTTTTAGCTTTCATTAACAAAGATACAAAAAAATTATTCTTAAAACAATCATAATTTTACACTTCTATTGTCATTTAAAATATAACTTTTATGTAGTTTGGTTTGACAAAATACAGTAAAACTATTTAAAAAATAAGTGAAACTATAGGCCTAGTTATATTAACACAAAGAAATCTGGAATATTAATCTATGAGAGTGTTGGTGTGATAATCTCTACATGTAAGTAAAATGCTTTCAAATAACCAAACATTTGAAAATAAGAATGGATGTTATAATATAGATTTATTATGCTATATTTTCAATTTATAGATCATAGATTTATATAGATATATCAAGTATCTTCTGCTAGATATATCTGCATCATATATAAGCTGTAATATTCCTAAAGTTTGAGTTTCCGAAGGTCAGTCACACTATGTATTCCTTGTGTGTATTACGTACCACATTTTTAAAACATGTGTCCAGTTCAGGTTGATAGTAAACTGTTAAATGTAGTGAAAATATCTGATTTACACACATAAACTAGATTATTAGTCACCGCAATAAACTATTTAGATCTGAGTTAGTCTACTGTGGATACTTCATTCTAAGAGTGAACCAGTCAAAGGGATTTTTTTTCTCACTTCATAGTTAAAATCTAGAAGGCTAATATGTGTTTCCTGGGTGATTGGCTTAGAGGAGCCTAGTTAGTAATTAAGGTCAGTGGCATGTCTAAATGGCAGGGATTAGATTCTAGGGAATCACATGATAGCTAGCTCAGATCAGGAGTAGAATTGGGGATCAGGACATTGTTGGCATTTAGTGGAACGGACCATCATTAAAGCTGTAAGGACAGACACATCAACAGCTTGGTTAGCAGTGACAATGAAAATGGAAAGAGAGCTCTGTTTCAGCTTGCAACATAGTGATGGAGTCATGACTTAATAGAGGACTAGTGGCAGAATTGAAAGTGGCAGTGTCCACAGAGATCCTGGACAAAGAACATTGATAGTAGCAGTTCCACCAAGGACTATCTGGGAATTCAGGAAAGCAGGAGGCAGAAAACTGATGACTGAAACTAACTTACAAAGTTCCTTTGCTTCCAAAGATGCCTCTACCTTCTCATCTGTGAAAAGAAGAAAGGAATTTCTTCATCCCTTTACAATGATTAAAATTAATAATATATGTAAACCAATTAGAAGAATAAAAGTCATTTATGTAATTATTGTAATTATTATTGTTATTAATAATTATACAAATATAGGAAGTTGATATAGTGAATGCATATGTAAATATGCATGTTGATAAATATATACGTGCATTTGTTATCTACTACAAAAATAATGTTGCATAACAAACACTGATAAACCCAGTGCTTAAAACAACAACTATTTTGTAAATGCATAAGTTAGAAAAACAGTTGGGTAATTCTTCAGGTTTTGATTGGTCTTATTTTATGCCTCAGTACTCAGAGTATGAGTCATCTGTGGTTGCCATTATTGGCTCTCACATGTCTGGGGCATGGGCTGTGAGAAGTCCTATCCTCTAGCAGGATAGCTTGAGCTTGTCAAGACAGAAGCAGGAGTTCAAGAGAAAGAGAGAAGAGCACAGAAAGTCTTGAGGTGTAGACTTAGAACATAACAGTGTCATCTCCATTGTATTCTACTTGTCAAAACAAAGTCACAATGCCACACAAAAAGAAAGTAAAAGAGACCTAAAATATCACTGGGCAAACAGCTTGAGTATTTGGGATGCTACTGAAATAATCAATGTCATCTATCTATCATAAATTACTTTCTATGGGTAAATATTTTCTATAAGCATATAATAAATTATTTTATATTTCACAAATTTAATGCAGTATATCTGTATTTTCTTTAAACCTTAAAATGGATAAAATATTTAAAATAAAAGTAAATGTGAAAGTATTCCACTGTAATCCAGGGAAGAATAGAGGTACTTTGGGTTAATCAGAGGGTAGTGAAAGGTAGGAGGGGGTATGGGGATAGGAAGGATGGTAGAATGAACTGGACATTATTGACCTATGTTCCTATATGCTTACATTACTGATGTAACTCTACATGATGTACAACCAGAAGCATGAGAAGTTATACTCCATTTATATATGATGGGTCAAAATGAATTCTACTATCATGTATAACTAATTAGAATAAATTTTTTTAAAATTTAAGGTTTTAAGTAACTTGTGGATACAAAGAGCTAAGAAAAATTTAAAACGTAAGAAAAAGATTGAGTGGGGAATGTCTGTGACTTGATTAATCAACCATATTTTCTGCCTATCAGTAATTATATACCTCAGCTTCTAGAATTCGCTATCATCTGCTTGACAGAATGAATGAATCCCTGCTCATTACCAGCACACACATTAAATATATGCGTGATAGAGTACTTTTAAAAGTATTAATTGAGGGAGAAAATAACAATTTCCTGACATAGAAATTAAAAGTAACTTCAAAATTTCTAATGTCATTATTCTATGAAACACTAAATCAATGAAAAAGAAGCCAATGAAAAAGAAGCAGCTTCTTGTTTTACAAGTAAAACCTATCAAGAAGACAGAAAAATGCAATCTGGTCCTGAAATTGGATTTAACTAATGGAATTTAGGAGTAACTTTCACTAGTTGAAGTTTAGCTGTCACATCAGCAAATAAGGAGACCGATTGCATTGAGAGTCTAAATCACCACTGACCTCAGCATTCTCTTTTTCTTAAATTGCCCCTGGATTAATCACATGAAATCCATCCCTGGAGAGGAGAAGCTTTTGAAGGAACTTGATAGTTTAAAAAGGCTACAAAAACTTGGACATTTTTTTCCCAGCTTTCTCTGTTTCTCAATTTCAGGAAAAAAAAAAATACATTTGCAATTTCATAGAGTTGTTACAAAGTTTTAAATGTTTCTTAATGTTAGGAACCAAGAATAATGTCAAAGAATAATAATAGTTTCAGAATAAGAGTATCAGAATTTTTCATATTGTCACCACAGTGGTGATACTTCTCCCTAACTCTACCACCCTGACCCTTGTTCATTTTCTTTGCTCTGCTTTGTTTTTACAAAGGATGACTTCGGAAGACTGCTTCAGGCCCTTCTAGTTGCTTCTTCTTTGATTCAGCCAATGGATGACTCTGGCAAGAGATCAGAAAATAGGGGAGAGAGTTCGTGTTATTTCTTTGCTTTTCTCTATCTGCTCCCTGGTGCCATAAAGCTGCCAATATTGCAATTTCTGTCACTTGGCTCCCTCTTCAAGGCCTCAGCTCTCACTGGGGTGGAATAACACCATATTGTATTCTAGGCCCATCAGCTCTTTGAGTAGTAGCAATTTTCCAGTGTTGCAAGTCTTGGGTACTGCTTTATCCTATCTTTGTTTCCTGAACATACACAAAACCTTCAGGGGAATCTTCATTTGAACCGTGAGAATAGAATATTTTATCTCTATATATTGCATACTGAATTTTCCACTCAATTTTTTTTAAATCTACACTTTACTCAAGAGAATATACTAAGACAATTTGTACTCTGTCCCCTTCATCAGCATTGGATAAAATAGTTCTAACTTGATGAGTAATATTACAAGGATAAGACTATTAATAAAACATTAGTAGAAGTTAAGAAAAGATGATCAGAAACAAGTGAATGAAGATATTAAAACAATCTTCACATATGCATTAAGAATAAATATCAAAATGATATGGAAATTTGCATACAGTCAAATCATACTTCCTCACTGAAATTTATTTATTTATACTTTAATTCTTACCACTTTCTTATAATTATTAGAACATTAATTTCTCCTTCTCCAGGCAAAGCTGATTCCTGGATATAATGCTTTTTTTTTATCCATCTTTTCACTTCTAAAAATGTACCTTACCTATAGTATGTTTTAAGTGAATGAAAAATAAATGAATAAATAAGTAATTGGAAGTACAATTCTACTGGTTAAAATTGACCCATTAATCAGCACTAACAAGATACAATTTATACAACTATAAATTATCTAAAATATACTATGCAATAAATCAAGAATTACCAAATTCATTTAACTCTAAAATACATGTAATATGCTGTTGTGGCACCAAAGGCACATGTGTAGATTGAAGTAGAAATAATAACAACAATAATAATGTCCCCACAGATCAATTCTTTCTTTTTTTTTTATTGCTGACTTTGCTTCAAAAGCATTTTTTTTATTGGTTGTTCAAAACATTATAAAGCTCTTGACATATCATATTTCATACATTAGATTCAAGTTGGTTATGAACTCCCAATTTTACCCCAAATACAGATTGCAGAATCACATCGGTTACACATCCACATTTTTACATAATGCCCTATTAGTAACTGTTGTATTCTGCTACCTTTCCTATCCTCTACTATCCCCCCTCCCTCCCCTCCCATCTTCTCTCTCTACCCCATCCACTGTAATTCATATCTCTCCTTGTTTATTTTCCCATTCCCCTCACAACCTCTTATATGTAATTTTGTATAACAATGAGGGTCTCCCTCCATTACCATGCAATTTCCCTTTTCTCTCCCTTTCCATCCCACCTCATGTATCTGTTTAATGTTAATCTTTTCTTCCTGCTCTTCCTCCCTGCTCTGTTCTTAGTTGCTCTCATTATATCAAAGAAGACATTTGGTATTTGTTTTTTAGGGATTGGCTAGCTTCACTAAGCATAATCTGCTCTAGTGCCATCCATTTCCCTGCAAATTCTATGATTTTGTCATTTTTTAGTGCTGCGTAATACTCCATGGTGTATAAATGCCACATTTTTTTTATCCATTCATCTATTGAAGGGCATCTGGGTTGGTTCCACAGTCTAGCAATTGTGAATTGTGCTGCTATGAACATCGATGTAGCAGTATCCCTGTAGTACGCTCTTTTAAGGTCTTCAGGGAAAAGTCCAAGAAGGGCAATAGCTGGGTCAAATGGTGGTTCCATTCCCAGCTTTCCCAGGAATCTCCATACTGCTTTCCAGATTGGCCGCACCAGTTTGCAGTCCCACCAGCAATGTACAAGAGTACCCTTTTCCCCACATCCTCTCCAGCACTTGTTGTTGTTTGACTTCATAATGGCTGCCAATCTTACTGGAGTGAGATGGTATCTTAGGGTGGTTTTGATTTGCATTTCTCTGACTGCTAGAGATGGTGAGCATTTTTTCATGTACTTGTTGATTGATTGTATGTCCTCCTCTGAGAAGTGTCTGTTCAGGTCCTTGGCCCATTTGTTGATTGGGTTATTTGTTTTCTTATTGTTTAATTTTTTGAGTTCTTTGTATACTCTGGATATTAGGGCTCTATCTGAAGTGTGAGGAGTAAAAATTTGTTCCCATGATGTAGGCTCCCTATTTACCTCTTTTATTGTTTCTCTTGCTGAGAGAAAACTTTTCAGTTTAAGTAAGTCCCATTTGTTGATTTTTGTTATCAACTTTTGTGCTATGGGTGTCCTATTAAGGAATTTGGAGCCCGACCCTACAATATGTAGATCGGAGCCAACTTTTTCTTCTATCAGACGCAGAGTTCAATTCCTTCTATTAGACTTAGATAAACTGTGCATGATCCTTGAGATATACATGCCTAATTTATTTTAAATCCAAATGGCATTAAATATACAGGACATCATGATTCTATTTTATGTTTATCTTGGTTCTTAGTTGATACCTGATGTGTGTGCAACCTTGTATATTCACACATCAAAAATGTCTTCTACAACTTCCTGAGTTCTCTGGCTCCACAAAGATGAGAAAAACATTGAAAAGCATGCACCATTTGTTATATTACTCATAAATATTGATATATATATAACATCAGAAGAAATTATATATGTGTGTGATACACATGTGTGTAGGGGGGTGTGCATGTATATTTGTATATATTTATATATGTGTGTGTGTATAACAACATAGAAATTTTAGAAAATAATATATTTTGGGAAATTTTGTCTTTCTAAAATAACTTACTTAGAAAATAAAACAATGCCATGTTTTAATCAAAACACTGAATTCTAAAATGATCCACTATTCAAATACTTCACAATAATATAAATGATTTTACTTTGGTGTAAATAGTTTCTGTAGAGTCCATTCAGATGTCAAAAGATATAAGACAATTGTTCTTTATTTCAAAAATAGGACATGACATAGAAAGTTTCATTCAAAACATTTTATTTCACATAGCAATACTCTATTTACCAAGTCCTACCAATTCTATTTCGGAAATACCTCTGATCTCTCCCTTTAAAATTTCCCAATTTCTGTAGTAATTTCAAATTCTTACCTTAGTCCTGATATTAATTTCTTTTTAATGAGGTTACACAATATCCCTTGGTAGCCTGCTTTAAAATTTCAGCTTCTCTATTCCACATCCATACTCTAATCTGAGCTGTCTTTCTAAAATCAGATTTTATGATTTCAAAATGTATACCGAAAGCCTTAGCTTTCCCCCTATTGCTTAGAGAAGATTTAGTTCAGGTTTTCTAACAGTTAAGGCTACACCTGATTGTTGATGACCTCTGCAACTCAATTTTTGCTGATTCCCTCTCTCATTTCTACCACACACTTACAGACTGACCCAGGATCCATCATCTTGCCACATGGCTGTCAAATCTCTTCCTCTGACCATGTTTCTTCTGCCTAATGTTATATAAAGAACAGTTCTTATCACTTCCTTCATGGAATATTTGTTGACATGCCACAACATACTGTAATTTTTCATGCCGCCACATATATTTATCTACTTATATTTTTCCAACAATGTTGTTATGTAATTATTGATATAACTGCATTTTCTTGGATAGGGGGCTCCTAAACAATCCCCTATCATATTTATATCACTATTTCTAGAATATAGAATATAGCCCATCAGATAGTAGAAATACAGTACATTGAATGACATGCTAGTATAATTTTACTTTTTTTTCCAGGGCTGGGAATATAACCCAGGGCCTCAGACATACTAAAGAAGTACTGTACCACTGAGCCACATCCTCAGCCACGCTAGTATAATTTTTAAAATAATAATAATTTTGGCTTGGAGGCTGAGACAGGAGGATCACAAGTTCAAAGCCAGCCTCAGCAAAAGCAAGGCACTAAGCAACTCTGTGAGACCCTGTCTCTAAATAAAAAATATATAAAATAGGGCTAAGAATGAATGTGGTTCAGTGGTTAAGTGTCCCTGAGTTCAATCACTGGTATCCCCCCACCCCCGCAAAAAAATGGGCTGGGGATGTGGCTCAGTGGTCAAGCACTGCTGGTTCAATCCCCTGTACTAAAATCATAATTGTAATCATAATCATAATTTATATTTCTTTTTATATGTAGTTTTGTACCTTGAGCCTGGCCACAAAAACACAAATGGAAGTGATGTTTGGGAGTTTCTGTTATAGGATACATGTTTCTCCATTTTATTGATTGGAAAAACAAATGGAAAGAGATTCTGCCCAATATCTTGGATCATAGGACAAGTATCATACCCTGAGCTATTATAATAAGATGATTTAGTAAAGCTGCCATGGATGAATTTTTTCAAGGCTGTCAGTCTTAAATTGTCAAACAAAGGACCTTTTTATACAACTGAAAAATAATTGTCCATTTTTCCTCTTGTTTATGAATGTTCCGTTATCTGCAGCAGAATCCAATCATTCTCTATGGAGAAAACTTTATAGTTTGTTAAATATAGTCTGTAAAACCGCATATATCATTTTCATGTAGATAAAGAACCTACATAATTTATAGAAAATGCAATTTATTCAAACATATAATAGAGAATTTGAGAGACTTAGTAATTTAAACCTAAAATTATGAAAAGAAGAAAAAGCTTAAGAATAGCTAAGAAATGCCTGCAGAAGAACATAAAAAAATAGGAAGATTAGCTAGCTACAATAGCTCTAAATATATTTGCAACATACATAAATTGACAGAGTATATAAATTGACAGAGTATTATTATCCAGAATATATATTTTAAAGTTTTTATAAACTATAAAATAACAAATGCAACATAAGGAAAATATGAGTACGTATTTCACAGAGACAAAGAAAGCATGAATCATAAATATATGAATAGAACAACTGTTGGTATATAGTAAGAGATCCATAGTACTTCTTGAATTAATAAATTATTAGTGTTAATAATAGAAAAAATGAGAATCAGAAAATAAATCTAAAATTAAATAGATTTTATATCTACAAAATTATCAAAAGTAGTCTAGTATGTCAATTTTTGCAGTGGTAAATGCAAGTGAGGGCCTCCATGGTCCACCCACATTCTACTTGGTGAGATATAACACAAGTATGAACTCTTTCTCAAGTACACCAGGAGACCTAAGTAAAACTATTGATTTCAACAGGAAACACTGAAAGCAGCTTAAGATTCTTCTGGCAAAAGAGTGGATAACTAATTACATCCCTACATGCACAACCCTATGCTCAATGGGTAGTATGTATTACTGAAAAAGAATGAACTTCAGTGACTGAAAAAAGAACTCCGAGAAATACAATTTTAAGTGGAAAAAAAAACAAAACACAAGTCAGAGAAGTATAGATAGCACATGATTTTTTTTTCCCCTAAATAAACTCAGAACAAGCAAAACAAACAACAGAATGTTAGGAAATTCCCTTGAACATGTCAGAACTATTTTGAAAACATAAAGGAATCAATACACAAAATTCAATATAACGGTTACCTCTAAAGTGTTACCAATGAGGAAATAAAGTGGTAACTTAAGCAGTATTAATAATTTCTCATTCTTAGTGTATTCTCACACTAAGAATTATTGTTGCAATGCATAGTTTACACCCATCTTATATAAGTGCTTAAGAATCAAATACTTCAAAATGTAACTTTTTTTTAATGTACTGAGGTTTTAACCCAGGGGTGCTTTACCACTGAGCTAGATTCCCAGCACTTTATATTTTTTTCTTTTGTAACATGGTCTCACTCGGTTAGCTGAGCATCTTGCTAAATTGCTAAGGCTGACCCTTAACTTGTGATCCTTCCAACAGTCTCCTAAGTCACTGGGATTACAGGTGTGTGCAAAATATAACAATTTAAAAAATGAACAATAGAAATGATTCTCAGAATAATTATAATTCATTTTATTTCATAATTCATGAAATCTTTACTGCTCTTATATCCTTAATTCTAATCTTATTTTAAATTATCTAAAATTTTCCTGTATGATTATGTCAAAATGAACCCCAATTTTATGAATAACTATAAGGCACTCATGAAATATTTAAAAAATAGAAAAAATTGATCTTCTTTTATCTTTTAGGCAAGTCAGAATTTCATTCATAATGGTTATTAAAATTCATATATCTCAAAAATTACCAAAATTGAATAATTTTTAGCTACATTCCCAGGCCTTTTTAGTTTTTATTTGAAGTCAAGTTCTTGCTAAGTTGCTGAATGCCTTGCTAAGTTGCTGAGGCTGGCTTTGAACTTGTATTCTCCTGCCTCAGTGTCCTGAGCTGTAGGGGTTACAGGCATGCAACTTGGTGCTTCGCCCAAAATTGGAAGTCCTAAGAGAATTGTTAGACAAGTTCTAGATATCCAAGGCTTCAGTCTTTCAATACCTGGAGAGCCAGCTGCATTCTAGAAGAATAGGGAAACAAGACCAGGAAAGGAACATCAAGACTTCATCAATCCAAACTTTTGTAATGCTACTGGACAAGCTCCACAATGATATCTTTCTCCTTACAGTTATATTTATTACATATAAAAGTATAGTGTGGACCAAAAACTATAACAAACACTGGCAATGTAAAAATATCTTGTAATGGGATATATACACCTTAAATTGCACTTTACAACCATTAATGTAATTAAATTTAATTAAAAGGATTCATATTATTATATAGCAAGTATGCATCTCAGTGAACAAATTCACACCTGTAATAAATATGAAGCTCTCTATTCTAGGATAGGATACACAATAAATGTAGGTGTCATTCTTTCTAGTTTGGAAAAATTCCCCACACTCTTAAAAAAATTATTTCTATGTCTTTGATCAATCTTTATTCCCCCCACCCCCTTGTAACTTCTCATTTTTATTTGTTACTTGTTTTTGATGTTGTTTGACTTCTTACTGTTCTTTAGTTTGTTCTTCTGGAAATTAATAGTACCAAGTTCAGGACTGAAGGAATTATTATTTATTCTCACTGGCCTGGCCCCCACAGGCACTGAAGACAAAGCCACTGCCTGCTTGAATGGCAGAGAGGTGTTCTTGAGAGTATTGTAATTAAAGTGCTATAAAAGGAGATAAAATGTATGTACATATTGTTAGGTATCTAGGGAATATTTTATGTTAGGAGAGGAGTATATGTGCTCTCCAATAAATACCATCTTATACTTTCTGAATGTGGATATACAATTCTGCTTATCATTAGTTAAGATCATATCTTAAATCCTAAGTAATTTTATGACATTATTTTATCGTGATGGTTTGATGGTTTTTCCCTCATAGTGCTGTTTGAGTTAGAGATTGTATTTACCTTTAGACCACAAAATGTTGAAGAATTACTAGTACATAGCTACTATTGTAGAAAGTTCAGGTAGGAAACATGAAATAAGTAAAACTCTTTTGTTCTTTATCTCTGGGACATTGAGATTAAAGAGACCACCAAATGTTTTTTTGTTATCATTTTAGATAGAGTCTACTGCAACAGCTATTATTCCTGTCCTGACCAGATGAGGAAGCTCAGTCACTGCTCTGGTTCCACTTCTGTTTTAACCATTCATGTGAGCTCTACACAATCTGGAATTGTGAAGAGAGCTAGTAACTCTTATCTCTCCCCTAAGTCTCAGTAGGGGGGAAGCATATGGAGGAGGTGGCATTTCAAAGAGAATGAACCTATACTTGGTTCCATTTTTGAACTGATTGATTTTAGCACACTAGGCGAATTACCAACATTTTCCAAGCTACAGATAATTAAAGTATGGTTTGTGCTACAAAAAGTACAAGGTCCCAGGAAATTCTGTAACAAAGTTATTTAAATAAGTTTCATTGCATTAAGGAAGGCTTCTCTGAAAAATAATGGATAAGCCTGAAATGAAGTTCCTCTCATGTTCCACTTATATAAAAATAAGCCACATCATATGGTGGGGACACAACTGCCATAAATCAGGCATTAGTGTTTTAAGATTTAATTTTTTCCCAACTTGGAAAGAGAGGGCGAGAGGACAAATGCTTTTCTCAATTCCTCCTTTCCCTACATGGTCCAAGCCAACTCTCTCTCTCAAGCCTGAGGCCTCACGTATTATAGTGTTTTCACATTTCACATTTCATATTTATTTATACTAATCTAAGGTTCACAGCATCAGAAACTAAATTTAGCTTTTATTCATCTGCCTTCCTTGCTAGAATTTCATGTTTGATGTGTGATATTTAAATTCTCAACAAATATCTACTGAAAATGACACTGAATATCATTGAGCTCCTTTGAACACATGCTACTCTGCTGTAACTATTCATCATTAAAACTCAAAAAAGTGCCTTTTTCATAAACCCAAAGTATAGTGGTCAGATACATGGAGGGCACCATACAGAATGGCCCAATACTCATCTGTGCAAAACAACAGGTATCTATCTAGAACATAAGATCTTTCATAGTTATTTATCTGTATTATATTAAAATTATATTTCATAAGTTCTCAAAGTCAGAAATATTAAATAAAAAGGCCTAAAAAGCTCTGCCAACTCATTGAAGATTCTCTGTTACATTTTTATATGATGTATAGGAATTCCATTCTTAAATTTCTCATTTATATTAAGGAGAAAATAATTCTATATGATAGATAGATTTTAGTTTTAGTACTACTTTAAAACTACTCTAGAATTCATTCATATTTAAATCATTATAACTATCTCCTAATATTTTTACTATGCATCAGAGATTTGAAATCATTGAAAATTCCCTCTTTATCACGTACTACGTAGTGTTGATATAATCACTGGTGTTCATAAATATAAGATTTTCTAATAATTAAAAACTCTGTATGTAATAGTAAAATATGTTTTTCTTAAAACTCCTCTTTGGAAGCATAAAAAAGGATATATGTTTTTAATAAATAATATTTCTAATAAATAATACTTAGGTAGAATAATTTCTTGTAACTGATTCTTTTCAAAATACAAGTAATCACCAAAATTTTGTGTTTCCTTGGTATAATTCTATAGCTGTCTGTCATTGGTGGTTTTTCAAGTAATTTATTTCTATCATAGAGTAAGTTTTTAAGGAATATGTATTCTGTTAAAGTAAAAATCTCCCTTTTAGCAAGGATATTCTAATTAGCCTAGTTCCCTGTCCTTGAGCTTACACATTTCTGAATTCTTTTATCACTTGGACAGCAATCCAGAATCAGACCCAAATCAGACATTAGGAATAGATCTTTCCCTCCCCCAGGGATTCTGCTTAATCCTGAGGTCAAGTACTGAACACATGGGCCTCAAATAATTTTGCTATGGGTCCTACTTTGAACTTGAACTCTGGTTTTCCTGTTTTCTTTTTTCCGTCTGTCCTGCCACTCCTCTAATTGAAATGCTGATCACATTCCCTTTAGGATAGACTGATGATTGTCTCCAGTAGAAATTCCCAGATCTGGACTTTAACCACAAATCTAGGTCAAGACCATTATGAATGAAATTCTGACTTGCCTAAAAGATAAAAGAAGATCAATTTTTTCTATTTTTTAAATATTTCATGAGTGCCTTATAGTTATTCATAAAATTGGGGTTCATTTGACATAATCATACAGGAAAATTTTAGATAATTTAAAATAAGATTAGAATTAAGGATATAAGAGCAGTAAAGATTTCATGAATTATGAAATAAAATGAATTATAATTATTCTGAGAATCATTTCTATTGTTCATTTTTTAAATTGTTATATTTTGCACACACCTGTAATCCCAGTGACTTAGGAGACTGTTGGAAGGATCACAAGTTAAGGGTCAGCCTTAGCAATTTAGCAAGATGCTCAGCTAACCGAGTGAGACCATGTTACAAAAGAAAAAAATATAAAGTGGATAGAGTCATATAAGGAAACAGACATTTCCTACCATCTTTACCATATTCCATTGATTATAGAGACATACCAAGCTTTACCCTTACCAGAGGGCAGGGGATTTTCATAAGGCATGAATCTCTGGGAGCTACCTTATGATGTGCCTGCCATGCTATGTATTATCTCAGTTAATCCTCACAACTTTACAAAGTGTGTGCTGTCACTATGAAGTTAAAAAAAGCCAAGGTAGCAAGTAAAAAGCCAAAATAAGGCTACTGGCTTGAAACTTATTTAATATATATATATATATATAAAGGAACATTACATATATAATAGTTTAATTAAATTCTGATGCAATAGGAACATTATATAAATATATATATAATGTTCCTATTGCATCAGAATTTAATTAAACTTAATTATAATTAAGTTTAATTTATAATTTAATTAAACTTAATTATAATGCAATTCATGTTAAATATTTCTAAGTAAGATAACTGATTTTTTATTGTACCTCAAACTACAATATTTACACAATACAATATTCAAAATGATCATACTTTATGCATTGTTGGTTAAACATGTAGTGACATTAAAGCATGATTTGTCTTACATTATATTAATCCTGCTAAACCTATGCTCACTAACTTTATAAATGACATAGTAATGAAAAAATGAATGAATGTTAACATAGCTTTTTCCTATATGGATTCTTTTGGTTTACATCTGGAATGTCCCCACAAAGTTCATGGGTTATACAATGCAACATGTTCAGATGTGAGAAGATCAGATAATGAGGACTCTGACCTTATCAGTGGATTGATCCATTTTGGATCAGTCCACTGACAACTGAATTGACTACTTGGAGGTAAGATCTGTTTGGAGGAAGCAGGTCACTGAGGGTGAGTGTGTGCCATGGAAAGATTTATCTTGTTTCTAGTCCCTTCCTTCCTCCTTTCATCCCTCCCTCCTGGCTGTCATGACCTGAGCAGCTTTCCTCCACCACACCCTTGTGTGATAAAATGTCTTCCTTGGAGCCAGTCAACAATGGACCCATCCTCTGAAACTGTGAGCCAAAATATATCTTTCTTCATTTAAGTTGTTCCTGTCAGGTATTTGGTCACAATGAAACACTGAATAAAACACAGGTGATAAGAATAGTAAGAAATTTTTCTATAATTAACAGCAATGTACTTAGCATAGCATGTTGCTTAAACAAGGCATCTGAGAAAAGATTAAGTCCTATTCTTCATATACTTATTTTGTAAAATAGAAGAAGGAATTTCCTAGGCTTTTCAACTCTTAGTGTATTTTAGGTTTTTAACCATTTTTTCATATTCTTTTCAAGCACTTAATGGTATTAACCCATTGCAAAGCCATCAGTAATTACTGGGAGATATAACATGTTCTATTATTTTGATAGACTGATTTGTTTACTAATTCATTCATTATATATCTTCCATAACAAAAATATTTCCACGAGAGCAAGGTGTTATCTGTTCCAAATACTATGGTATACTGTGAATGTATGAAATAGTAGCACATATCAGGCACTTAATAAATAAATTTGAATAACCCAATTGAAATGAATAAAATAACATATTAGAATACAATTGTCAATTTACTGTTATTTTTTTCTCTTGCTCTATATTGTTTTTGTTGTTACTATTTGTATTTTAAGTCTATACTACATGGAGAATAAATTAGTGGAATCAATTCTCAAGCTTCTTTTGGCTTTAATACACAATCAAACAAAACTATATTTTGAATTTTTGTTTTGTTGTTGTTTAAACACCATCAACATTTAATTAAATCTCAAGCAACTACTGTTAGAAAGAATGTCATACTCTGCCAAAACATAATACACATAGATTTAAAGGAAAGTTGTATTTTTCCACACGAGTTTTACTCAGAAGAGCTAACTTATAAAGTGTTCCTCTGATCTCTGAAGACACACTCATTTCTATGATATATTTCATATAATCAAACTACCTAAATGATTTTGGAAACAAGATTCTAACAACATTTTTTCCCTCTTTCACTTTTAGCTAGAAAATATCCAAATCATTTATCATGAGGTAGATCTTCTCTTGTATCTTATAGCAATAAACTCTCCACTAACATATGGTGTTATTTAGCTGTGTAACAGAAAAAGATTAATCAGCCAACAAAATGTCATTATAAAGGAAACATTTAAAACTCTAATTTTCGTTTTTTCCCTCACATATGGGCAACATGCCAAAGTCATCTGCAGCTGCCTTAAACAAGGACATGTGGAAATTATAAAACAAACCCTTAAGTTATCAGTGGCATTTAATATATTTGGAATGCCACAATGGAAACACATTGCTTGTGAAATGTAAATATTTGACTTTAATGAGAAATCACATTATTGTGTGAGTGTGTGTGTGTGTGTGTGTGTGTGTGTGTGAATTGCTGGTTTCGTTACAACATTATCAAAATTGTCAATAACAGTTATATTTAAGGTCTTAGTATTGTTTACCCAAGACTTAACAGTAAATAACTATGTATCCTGAATCTCTCTAGAAAAAAAAAGGATTTAAGCCACAAGTGGGGAAGAGTTATAGGAAAGAACTTAATAAATATTTGAGCTTCTGAAAGAACACATATTATTAAATCACTTGACATGTTAAGATGATCCTATTATTAGTAAAAATATTCACTGAAAGTAAAACACTTTATTGACTATGTACTATTGCTTTATTAAAGTCATATGAGTATTATAATAATTAAATTAAATTATTTTTAAGTAGATCTTAACCAATTTAAAAATTGTTTAAATCAAGCATAAATATATTAATTTAAGAAAAAAATATGTATTACTGATTTTTTAAATATATTAATTGAAGAGATAATATGCATTAAAAGTGAAGCACTTGCACTTTAAAAAGTTAAAAAAAAAATCATTCTACCATCTTATTTATTCTTCCTGAGGACCTTACTCACACCTCAAATTCAAGAGACTGACATTAATTGTATGCTCAATTTTAAATAATCATTTTATTCATCAGTCATTGAACTACCTTGTGACTTAGGCACCATTTACCCCAGGTCGTGGACCTAAATAGAAATTTGTCTAATTTTAAAGTCTTGGCTTCTTCAGCTGACCTGCACTCTACAGTTCCTGGGTCAGTTTAACATTTGTCTTACCAGTCTTATCAGTATGTATCTAAGATATAATTTTTAGCAGTTTTCCAAAATCTATGAACATTACCTCCATTTTTATGAGGGTCATGCCACAACTTATTTCTTTGCTGTGGTTTTATATTTATGCATTTACATATTCAGTTTATAAACTCAGGAAAGAAAACATTCTTATAACTTTCTGAAAACCTGCTGGATATGTGACATATTAATTTGGAATACATTTGTATAAATTAACATGATAAGTATCCTAACTAAAATTCAGACTACCTAGCAGTGTGAACTCTATATCATTTATATTTTCAGATACGGACTACATTTTTTTTTTACTGTAGAAGACAATCCTTCCTTAATGAGTTTTATCTAAAAATAATGAATTCAATATTAAACATAAAGCCACAGAGCTTGTTTACACTAGTAACTGTTCATAAAATTAGTATTTTGTTAGTTTCCAAAGATAGTAGTTAAATTGTTTATTAGAAGACAGAAACAAATTAATCTGTTGGAAGAAAAATAAGTACAATAACCTTTGACATTTTCATGCATAGTAAATACTTGTTTATTTTGCCAAATTTATGTTGAATAGAGAATAATACCCAATATAATTTAACAAATATGATTGAATATTTACCATTAACATGTTATTCTACTAAAGGTTAAGTTTCCAAAGATGTCTAAAACACAGCTTTTGGCATCTAAGAATATAATATCTATTAAGGAGAATAGACAAGTAATTTTTTAAATGAGTCTTAAGGGACTAATATTATAGGATCTATAAAAATAATGCAAAGTGCTATGTGAATTTAAAGAGAAAGAACTAATATTGAGTTGGGGTGATTAAGAAGCACTTTAATGAGTTGCTACAGTTGAGATCTATCGTTGAAGATATGCCTTTATGATGTGAAGCAACAGAGAGAAAGGTCATTTTGCTACAGGTATAATTTGAGCAAAATTATTTGAGCAATGATAAAGAAATGGAAAAGACTCGTCTAGGGGAATAAGTAATTGCACTTGAGTACAGAACCAATATTTCCTTATTTCACTAATATTTAATGAGGACTTATGTGTTTGGCACTATTTTAGAAACTGGAACTATAAAAATAAAATAGAAAAAAAAAATCTGCCTCTTTGATGCTTACTTCCTTGTGGAGAAAGCTAATAGACCTATAAAAATACAAATGAGTGAATGAATGATGTGAAGTAGGACTGCAAAGTAGAATCAGTTATAGAGCTCTTGAATGCATTTTGGGTTGTTGAAAGTGATAGGCTAGGCAGTCTTATATATGACAATTAGTGTGTATTTGTGTATGATGCGGTAGTATTTGAAGTACCAGCAATGAAATCAATCAATAAAGTAACCCAAGTATATGTAAAAAATCAGGGTGATGACTATAGAATTTTTTTGAAATGTGTGAAATATATAAAATGGAGAATTTCAAAGACTGAGCAAATGATTAAATGTGTAACTTTTTAAAAAAATTCAGTCTCAAGGATCTCATTCTTTACTGTTGGGAAAATAAACATGACATCTTTGGAAACTTAACCTTTAGTAGAATAACATGTTAATGGTAAATATTCAAGCATATTTGTTAAATTATATCAGTAAAGGAAAAAGGAAATCAGAAGATGTTTTCAAAGAGATAGTAGTAATTCTAGAGTTTATAATTTGTGAAATAATCAAAATATACCAATGGTTATGTTGAGCAGCCACTTAGGAAGTTGGGCTTATAGAAATAAGTAAGGAATCAAGTTAGACACATAAAGGACTTAGAATGATCTGTATTGATTTACTGATGTTGTATTGAGTGTCACTTGGGAATGAGCATGTAAGGATAAAATGTTACTCCTTAGAAAAACCTACATTTAACGACTTGGAGAATATTGGTTCTAACATTGGGCAGAATGTGGATGAGATTATGCTTTTAAAGTATCTTATTCTAGTTGATAGAGGAAGGATACAAGATAACTAAGGAGACAAAGGAGAAAAATACACTGTAGAAAGAGTATATGGCTAGTGGCATGAGAAAATGAAGGTATTATTAACCATTGCCCATTTTGTAAAGATTCCAGAAAAATAAGGAAGAGGAATGCCACTTAATTTTAAAATTAAGAGACACCTTTAATGTAATCTCTTAGAACATAGTAAAAGCAATAAAGCCAAACACCAAGGAATGCATATTGTAGGATTCGATTTATATGCAGTACAAGAGCAAGAAAAAGGAACATATGATCATAGCATTGTTCTCGAGGGAAACTTCTGAGGATGCTAAAACTGCCTTATATCTTGATCTACGTTGTAATACAGTGTGTAATCTATTGAGTTATGTACTTAAAATCTGTGTAATTCAAAATAAATAACTTAATATCAATTAAAAATGAACTAAAAAGAAAAAACATAAATAACTTAAGCACCAGTTATAAAGTGAATTTTCCAAAAGAAGAAGAAAAGATGAGAAGGAAAAAGAAAGAATAAATCTGTCCCATAATCGCTCTATGGAACACTGGATCCAAGTCCGTGTAAATCTAAGCATATTTTGAGGTCCAGAAGTAACAGGAATAGTAAATTATCTTTACTGTTTATGCTGATTTGAGATACATATGATTTCATTTGCAATATAAAGTGCCCTAACTCATATATGTTCAGAAAAAAAGGTTTATACATCATTTTGCAATTTGAATCATAATTAAAATTATATAATGCTTTAAAGTTATAATCAAAGGAAAATAAAAAGTATGACTTTGGGATATGACATAGATGATATAATTAAATACTATTTGCTAAGTGGAGTATTCAGTATTATTCATGTCCAAACTATAAATTCAAATGTGCTACGTATTACAACAATGTTTAAAGGAGTCCTTAAATTACACGACAATATCATAGTTTAAGTACAGTCATAAGAACATTAATTAAATTAAGCTTTATCACTTGCAGAATATACACAGTAGGTAAGTGTTTTTGAACAGTAGATATCCACATCTCAATTTTAAGTTTTATATAAAAAATTTTATATAAAAAATTGATATAAATAAAAACATGAAATTTTATATACATGAGTATATTTAGATGTGTATAAAAGCATCAAATTAATCTGTAAACTTACTATAATCCAAAGGAAAATATGCACATGGATTCTGTTGTAGCTGATAAAACCAATTTGAAAGATCCTCATAAAATTAAAATATACAATAATAGCCAATAAAATTCAGCAATATGGAAATAATGAGAGAATTTTGTTCAAAATATAATCACATACAAAGCTATATAATATTTAAACAAGTAGGATGTAGAGAGCAAAATAAGTGCAGTAGAATTAACATTTAGAAAAATATTCAGTTACATATGATATAATATGATAGGTAGGTATTTCAAAGCATTTTATTGTGGTGATTCAATAAATTGGGATAGGGCAATATTTGTTGTTGTCACTGTTGAAAGGATCTAATTAATTCACCAGTTAATGTGTTTTAAAGAAAAAATCATATAGATTTACAGGCTACACTTTAATCAATAAGGTTGTAAGGAACAAATCTAGATAGGCATGTCCATTATTGGGATAAGAATGCCTTTCTTAAGACAAAATATGCAAAACATATAATGAAACAGAATGTTAAGTTACTCATTTTAAATTTTAAACAAATACATCTATCCAACAACAAATGTCATAAGAAATTCTGAAAGCACTGTTGATACATATATGAATGTGTGTGTGTGTGTGTGTGTGTGTGTATGAGCTGGTTAGACATCCAGGATATGCAAAGATCTTTTACTAATACTTAAAAACAACAAAATAACCCCCAATTAAATCAAGATGAAAGAAAACCTCCTTAAAATGATAGTACAACTGGGCTGGGGATGTGGCTCAAGCGGTAGCGCGCTCGCCTAGCATGCATGCGGCCCGGGTTTGATCCTCAGTACCACATACAAACAAAATGTTGTGTCTGCCGAAAACTAAAAAAATAAATATTAAAAAAATTCTCTCTTTCTCTCTCTCTCTCTCTTTAAAAAAAAAGATAGTACAACTAAAGTTACAAAATGTTTGAAGAAATGAAATGTGAAGAAAGGCAGCAGAAGTAAATATTGAAAATATAATTCAATAAAGGTGTTATTAATTTTGTCAAATGATCTGAGAAAGTCTTTGCGAGTCCCTTCTTGAGGATCTTTAAAAATTTAGAATTTTGGTGTCCACATTGCATGGAGAAAGGTGGAAAACATAGTTACACAAGATAAAGTTAAAGAAGTTACCATGAGATGAATTAAAAATATACGAGTCTGTCAGGGCAATCTCAGTGACAGCAAAACCCAAACCTCAATAGGTGGTATCCAACTCCCACATCTGGATGTCATTTTACCCATACATTATGTAAATGCAAAGAAGGACATGAAGAAGGTAAATGAGGAAAAAAAAATGAGAAATTCAACACATTGTCTAGATTCAAAACTATCTTAAAGATGAAGGCTCAAATATGACACAGATGCTGAAACTATCAAATAAGCAATCATAAATCTCAAAATATGTGAGAGGCTTAAGGGGAAAGGAGGACAATATCCATAGGTGCAATACAAGGACCACCTCCACTGCCCAACAGACCCACTCTGCAGCCAGGCCCAGGCCTAGGACCACCTCTGGTGCCCTCCTAGGGAGCCCAGGCCCAGGTTAGGTCCAGATCAGCCCCACCCACTGGCAGATCCACTTCAGGGGCCAGGCCCAGGCCTAGGTCCACCCCACCACCTGTGTGGGAGCTTAGGCCCAGGTCAGGCCTAGCACCATCCCTTAGGAGCCTAAGCCTATCCCATCTCCATCTTGGGACACTGCAGCCATTGCCATAGCCCTGCCCACACAGTATCCTCCACCTTGCAGCAACAGACAGAGCCAAAAAACAGCTGCATCTCAGAACAGGGAGCCCAAAGCCATTATTAGGCAAACCCTTTCAGTCCCATTTCTGAAAGTGGTTGCATCTGTCTTGGGACACCCCTACTGCTATCTTAAGTTACCTCCCCTATTGCCACCATCACATTTAGTTGCAGTAGCATCCATCGTGGGACACCAGCAATGTCTGAAAGCCCAACACCAAGGTGAGGTACAGATAATCTGCACAGACATTATGAGATTATAGGGTAGAAACTGTAATACCTCAGATTCTCACTGCAAGAAAGAAAGATACATAGATAACATGAAAATACAAGGGAAGAAAATGCCCCCATACAAACCAGGATACTCCAATAAGAGAATCCATAGATGGCACAGAGAAGTAGTTCAGAATGTACATAATTAAAATTATCTGTGACTTAAAGAAATACCTAAATGAGAAAATTCAGGCAAAAAAAATTATCACTCTAACAAAGAGATAAAAGAGCAAATACAGGTAACCATTAATCACACCAATAAAGAGATAAGGGACTAAATACATGTAGCAAAAGATTACTTCAAAAAAGAGATAGAGATTCTGGAAAAAAAAAGAGTCAAAAATCCTTGAAATGAAAGAAACAATAAAACAAAAATCTCAATAGAAAGCATCACCAACAGACTATACCATGTAGAAGACATAATGTCACATAATGAAGACACCATAGATAATCTTGAAAATAAAGTTGACCACACAGTGGAGATGGTGAGAAACCATGCGCAGAACATCCAAGAATTATGGGACAGCATCAGAAGACCAAATATAAGAATCATTGTGATACAAGAAGGAATAGAGATTCAAACCAAATGAATGCACAATCTCGTCAATGAAATAATATCAGCAAATTTCTCAAACAGGAAGAATGAATTGGAAAATCAAATACAAGACACCAAATGTACAAAATTACAACAGATCTACACCAAGGCACATTATAATGAAAATGCCTATCATACAGAATAAGGATAGAATCTTAAATGCTGCAAGAGAGAGGAATAAGATCACATATAGGTGGAGACCAATTCATATACTTCAGAGATTTTTCAACCCAGATCCTCAAAGCCAGGAGATCCTGGAACAACATATACCAAGCTCTAAAAGAAAATGAAATGCAACCAAGAATCTTATATCCAGCAAAATTGAACTTCAGATTTGATGACAAAATAAAAATCTTTCATGATAAATAAAAGTTAAAGGAATTTACACAGCTAGAAAGCTTATATTATACAGCATTCTCAGCAAAATATTCCAGGAGGAGAAAATGAAAAACAACAATGAAAATCAGCAAAGGGAGGAACTACACTAAAGAAAAGGCCAGTCAAATGAGAAACCAAGTTAAGTTAAAAAACCAAAAATAAACCAAAATGTCTAGGAATACAAATCATATTTCAATAATAACCCTGAATGTGAATGGCCTAAACTCATGAATTAAAAGACATAGATTTCCATATTGGATTTAAAAAAAAATGACCCAACAATATGTTGCCTTCAAGAGACTCATATCACAGGAAAAGATAGCCACAGATTGAAGGTAAAAAGGTGGGAAAAAATGTACCATTCACACAGACCACATAAAAAAGCAGGGGTTTCCATCCTCATAAGAGATATAGGGTACTTCAATCAAAAGCTGGTGAAAAGAAATAAAGAAGAATATTTGAATATCATGCATAAGGGATTCATACATCAATAAGACCTAACAATCATAAATATCTATGTCCCAAACATTGGGGAATCTATGTACATTAAAGAAACTCTTCTCAAATATAAGAACCAAATAGACCATAACACAATAATACTGGGTGACTTTTGTTGGTAAAGATGGTTCCCAGACTGCTTCTCTTCCAGGAGCTCAGGTCCATGATGCACTGAATGGTGCGTGAACCGTCACCTCCAATCCCTGTAAATGACGCGAACTTTGAATGGCTCATCTCCAATCCCTGAAGTGGCTCGAACTCTCGGCCAATGAGGCAGTAACAGCTCACTCGCCTTGTTCCTCCTCATCCTGTGATAAGCCCATAAAAATCAACACCCTGTTCGTGTTGTCTCTCTCTCTCAACTTCCTTCTCCTCTGAGACTGGCCGCTACAGTTCTGCTAATAAAATCTCGAACAGGTAAACGGTTGTTTTGGCTTGTTGAGTTTATGGAACTTTTCCATCGTCCTTTACAACTTTAATACACCTCTCTCACCACTGGATAGATCTTCCAAACAAAAACTAAACAAAGAAACTATGGAACTCAATAATGCAATCAATAATTTGGACTTAACAGACTTGTATAGAATATTCCATCCATTAATGAGCAAATATACTTTCTTCTCAGCATTCCATGGATCCTTCTTCAAAATAGACTATATGTTATGCCACAAAGCAAAGCTTACCAAATACAAAAATAAATAAATAAATAAATAAATAAATAAGGGTATGGCCCTGCATTCTATCAGACCACAATGGAATGAAATTAGAAATCAGTGATAAAAGTAAAAAGAAAAGCTACTCCAATACCTGGAGACTAATCAATATACTATTGAATGATGCATAGATAACAAAAGAAGACATCAGGGAGAAGATTAAAAAAATGCTTAGAGATAAGTGAGAACACTGATACAAACTTATCAAAATCTATGAAACACTATGAAGGCAGTACTAAGAGGAAAATTAATTGTATTAATCTCATTCATTAAAAAAAAACAGAAAAAGTCAACAAATAAACGACCTGGCATCACATCTAAAAGTCCTAGAAAAAGAAGAAAAAAACATACTAAAAGTAGTAGAAGACAGGAAATAATTAAAATCAGGGTGGAAATCAATAAAATTGAAACAAAAGTGACAAAACAAAAATCAGGTTCTTTGAAAAAAATAAATAAAATTGACAAACCTTTAGTCACCTTAATGAAAAGAATGAGGAAGAAAACTCAAATTACTAAAATTTGTGATGAAAAAAAAAATCACTACAGATACTATTGAAATACAGAAGACAATTAGAAACTAATTTGAAAATTTATACTCTAGTAAAATAGAAAACCTCAATAATACCAATAGATTTCAAGAGACATATGATCACCCCAAACTGAGTCAAGAGAACATATACAATTTAAACAGATCAATTTCAAGCAAGGAAATAGAAGATGCCATCAAAAGCCGACCAACCAAGAAAAGCCTGAGACCAGATGGAGTCACAACTGAGTTCTACAAGACCTACAAAGAATAATTAATACCAATACTCCTCAAATTATTCCTTAAATTATTCCATAAAACATAAAAGGAAGGAACCCTTCCAAACTCATTCTATATCAAAATGAGGCAGAGATACATCAAGGAAAGAAAAGTTCAGACCAATATCTTGATGAACATTGATGCAAAAATTCTCAATAAAATTCTGGCAAATCACATACAAAAACATATTTAAAAAATAGCATATCCTGATCAACTGGGGTTTATTCCAGGAATGCAAGGTTGGTTCAACTTATGGAAATCAATAAATATAGTTCATTAAATCAATAGCCTTAAAGATAAAAATCATATGATTATATCAATTGATACAGAGAAAGCATTTGACAAAATACAGCACACTTTCATGTTCAAAACACTAGAAAAACTATAGATAGTAGAAACATACCTCAACATTTTGAAAGTATCTACGCTAAACCCAAAGCCAACATCATTCTAAATGGAAACAAAAAATTAGAAGCATTCTGTTTAAAAACTGGAACAAGACAGGAATGCCCACTTTCACTACTTCTATTCAATATAGTACTTGAAACTGTAGTCCAACAATTAGGCAGACAAAAGAAATTAAAGGGATACAAATAGGAAAAAAGAACTCAAACTATCATTATTTGTTGATGACATGATTCTATACTTAGAGGATTTTAAAAACTCCATCAGAAAACTTCTCGAAATAATTAATGAAATCAGCAAAGTAGCAAGATACAAAATCAATACCCATAAATCAAATGCATTTCTAAATAAAAGCGATGAATCCTCTGAAAGAGAAATTAGGAAAAGTACCCCATTCACAATAGCCTCAAAAAAAAAAAATACTGGGATTCAACTTAACAAAAGAGGTGAAAGACTTTGATAATGAAAACTACAGAACACTAAACAATAAAATTGAAGAAGACCCTTGAAGATGGAAAGATCTCCCATGCTCTTGGATAGGCAAAATTAATATTGTCAAAATGGTCATACTGGGCTGGGGATGTGGCTCAAGCAGTAGCGGGCTCGATCCACAGCACCACATACAAAAAACAAAAACAAAAACAAAGATGTTGTGTCTACCAAAAACTAAAAAATAAATGTTAAAAAAAATTCTCTCTCTCTCTCTCTCTCTGTTTAAAAAAATGGTCATACTACCCAAAGTGCTATATAGATTCAATGTGATTCCAATTAAAATCCCATTGTCATTCCTTATATAAATAGAAAAAGCAATCATGGAATTCATTTGGAAAAATAAAAGACTCAGAACAGACAAAGCAATCTTTAGCAAGAAGAGTAAAGCAAGAGGCATCACAATAACAGACCTTAAATTATACTACAGAGCTATAGTAACAAAAACAGCACAGTATTGGCACCAAAATAGACATGTAGATCAATGGTACAGAATAGAAGACAGAGACAAAACTACATACATATAGTTATCTCATACTGAACAAAGGCACCAAAAACTTACATTAGAGAAATGATAGACTCTTTGACAAATGGTGCTGGAAGAACTGGAAATCCAAATGTAGCAAAATGAAAATAAATTCCTATCTCTCGCCATGCACAAAACTCAACTCAAAGTGGATCAAGGACCTAGGAATGAGACCAGAGACCCTGCATCTATTAGAGGAAAAAGTAGGCTCAAATCTTCATCATGTTGGATTAGGCCCTGACTTCCTCAATAAGACCCCTAAAGTGCAAGAAATAAAATCAAAAATTAATAAATGTTATAGACTCAAACTAAAAGTATTTGTCTCAGCAAAAGAAAATTTAATATAGTATTATTTATATTAGCAAAAAATTACTTAGATATGAATATAACAAAATATAGGAGTTTCATGCTGAACACTAGCAAAAAACTATAGAAATAAGTGAGAATCTAAAAAGTGTAAGAGTTACTATCATATTTATGAATTGGAAGACACAATATCACTAAGATATAAGTTCTCCACAAATTAACACATAGGTGTGAATAATCATAATCAAAATCTCAGCAGGATTGTTTTAGACATTGACAAGGAAATTCTGAAATTTATTTAAAGAAAGCAAAAGAACTCTAGTAGTCAAAACAATTTTCAGATAGAACACAGTGGAGGTAGTCACTACATGATGAAGATGAATTATAGACTGTAATGTTGAAAGACAAGTCAGTATTAGTAGATAGATGGACATACAAAAGAATTGTAAAGTCTAGGAATACAGCTACAAAAATATTGTCGATTTTTTTACTATTCTATTTAATTCTTTTTTTAATACTTTCTTTTTTATTTTTTTATTTTTTTTTAAATTTTTATTGTTGGTTGTTCAAAACATTACATAGTTCTTGATATATCATATTTCACACTTTGATTCAAGTGAGTTATGAACTCCCATTTTTACCCCGTATACAGATTGCAGAATCACATCAGTTACACATCCATTGATTTACATATTGCCATACTAGTGTCTGTTGTATTCTGCTGCCTTTTCTATCCTCTACTATCCCCCCTTCTATTTAATTCTTATATTATTAAAATTAATTGAAACTTCTTCATTCCTTATGTTAACCTGAGCACTCACAGGCAGTGATTTGAGCAAAAAAAAAAAATAGTTCAAAGAGAATAAATAAGTGCTGCCATTCACATACAGGTAAAAGAATCTGTAGCAGAGTGCACTAAATTCCTTATAGTATAGCAGTACATAAGTAACAACGAATTAGTAATATATTATGACTGGAGCATAGGGAGCATTGGTTTGGAGGGCAGGTGAGAGACTCGGAAAACTCTTCTGTGCCAAATCACTAAAAGCCTTTTTGGCTTTGAGCAATACTGGAGGCCACTACAGATTTTTCAGCAAATGGTCACAAGGCATTGTGTGCTTTGTAGGGGTGGGAAGTAAATACCATGCATGAGTGAATTGAAAGACCTGAGGCAGGCAGTCAAATGATAGACATTTACTATAGCCCACAAGAGAGGTCACATGATAAAAATGCAGCAATAGAAGTGAAAATTGAGAGCAAGGAGAATGGATTTAAAATATTTTTTTAATTTCTGTTTTATATTACTTGGTGACTCACTGAATATGAAATAAGGGACAGGAAAGCAAGAACATGACCTTAGGTTTCAGACCTAGGCAAGAGATTCGTAATTTAACCAGTGATTCCATTATTATAAAGTTAGGGCGGGAATGGAAAGGACAGTGGTTAGAAGATGCAAATGGGAAGAAAATATGATAATCAGTTAAGATGTAAACATCCAAAAAAAAAAGTGTCTTAGAGACACACATAAGGAAAATATCAAATAGGCAGTTTGAAATATAAGCCTATCAGAAAGAGATGTGTCCTGGCAATTCATATTTTTAACTTATCCAATCCATATATTTATTCATAAATTTAGGAAATATTTGTGAGCTAAAAATAGCATAAAATAGATAATTTATATGTTTTATCACCTAAATGTTTATGTCAACTCCATGAAGACGTTGTTGAGGCCTTAGTAATGGAATAGGTGGCCATGAGGTACAAAAAATAGAAAGGGAAACACAATAGATCTTAGGATATTCCTCTCATTTCCAAACTTAAAGAACGGTTGAAGAAAAGGAATCAAATAGAGAGGCAATATTTTTTTCAAAAGGAAGAGAATGGAAAATTTGAAACCCAATTTGTAAGGTTTTAGGAAAAAGGAATGATTAAGGAGGTCAGATCACTTAACAAGGGTAATAAAGAATAGAAACTGAAGAAGCCTTTGGATTTTCCATTAGATGGTTATGTATGAAGTCTAGATTTCCTTGATTAATTTGTGATGGTTGAGATGATGAAATGAATTTGCGAACTGGGGATGGGGATGGTAAAGGCATCGGATACAGACTCTACAGTACTTTCATGATAGTGCATTGGAAAGGAAGTGGAGTAAGAAACTTGGAGATATTTTAATGTAAGGTATAGTGGAACATAAGAATATTAAAAGAAAAATGACAGAGCAAAAGAAAAAATTAGACAAGATTTCATGAAAAAAAGATTCTATATCAACAAAATAAACAGGATAAGAAAAAGAATTGAAAGCATAAATAGTAAAAATTAAAATGAAAGCAGAATATACTTCAGGAATTATGGGATAAAAAGTTAATCAGAGATAATTCAAATGCAATTTCCAAGCCAATCTCAATTATTTAATTAGGAAGTTTTTAACATAAAAGTGCTTACTTCTCAAACATTGCAGCATTTGAAAGGAAGCATATGAGAAGGATCCTTAGAGTTATTAAGTTTTTAATGTATGTCCAAATAAGTTTGAAGCTGAAGACTATTAATTTTATTCTTGGCAGGTAAAATGCAATATTATAAAATTGTCTTAAATCTAGTAACAAATATGAGAGTTTTGAATATGCTTCAATTTATTACTAATTTATATGTAGGTAAGATTTATTTTAATTAAAAGTTCAGTGAAACAGTGCATAAAATAGAGATATAGTCTTGTAAATAATAATTTATTTACATCTTTCAAAGATATATAGTTTAAATTAAAATTAGGTAGTGGAATACAAGTGAATTGTTTAAAGAGAGCTGTTCATTAAGTGATATTTTCAGATTTAATTACATAATTACATCTTTAAAGTTGTAAGGAAAGGTAATTTGCATTAGTTTCTTGAATTACATGATTTAGTATACTTATTTAAGTAACTACCTTTCAAGAATGAGAATGAGAAAATCCTGCCAACTTTCACATTCAGCAGACTCTAAATCACTCAGCATTAACTTCAAAAGGGGGCCTATACTTCACTAGAGAACAAAATCATGACTCTTTTTTGCAGGATAAGCATATTTTAAATACCTGCATAGTAAAAAAAAAAATTAAATTAAAAAAAAAAAAAACATAAGCAGTCTTATGTTTAGCATCTGGTGCCAGAACAACAACTAAAGACAGATCAAGGAGGTATTCTGAATTTATTTTCCCATGTTTCACAAAATAACTTTTTTAATTATGAGTGAGAATACTAAAAAGCATATGCTTTCAAGTTGAATGTACACTATAACAAGTTGACTTTTGGAAAAATATACCATTATTAGATTTATAAATTTAAGAAGTCAAGGGAATTCCCATGATTCCTTTCTGGTTCACACAAATTAAGAAATTCTAAAATACACTGTTACAGAAAAATACAGTTCAAATATCTGATATCTCTAATAATCCAATGACTCATTTGCATTCTCTATAAACATAGTTCAATACAGAAAAGAATTTCCCACAAAGTGAATTGTATCTAAGAGTTGTTGGCAGTTATATTTATAATAAAATTCATTTAAGATAATTTATTGCTATGAAATGCCTATATAATTTTCATAAGAATTTCCGGCAAATGTTCTGTTTAATTTTTAAAATATTCAAAATGGACTATACTCTGACAAAACAAAGAACAATAATTCTGTGTGGTTGACAATTTCTATACTTTATATCAATTATGTATCATGATCCTTGGGAGGCTGAGGCAGGAAGATCGCAAGTTCAAAACCAGCCCCGGTAAAAGGAAGGTGCTAAGCAACTCAGTGAGACCCTGTCTCTAAATAAAATACAAAATAGGACTGAGGATATGGCTCAGAGGTCAAGTGTCTCTGAGTTCAATTCCCAGTAGCCCAACCCCCCAAATAAATAAATAAATAAGTTGAAAAGGCAAAAGCCCTGTACAGACATTCCTCCAAAGAAAAGATAAAAGTCACAAACAGGTATATAAAAAAATTAGTCAATATTATTAAAAGAAATGCAAATCAAAACCACTATAAGATAGCACTTCACATTTATTGGGATTGCTATTGTCAAAAAGTCAATAGATAGAAAATATTGGTGGCCCTGTAGAGAAAAGGAACTTCTTATACATGTTGATAGGAATGTGGACTGATATAGTCATTATGGAAAACATTGCAGATATTTCTGAAGAATATAAAAATAGAACTACCATATGATCCATCAATCCCTCTTCCAGGTATATAGCCAAAGAAAATGAAACCATCACTTTGTAAAGATCTATGCACTCCATGTACATTACCGTATTAGTCACAATAGCCAAAACAGTTAAGATATAGAAGTTGTTGATGAATGTTGATGAATTAGTTGGGTAGAGTTTATTAGACTTTGTTATAGTTTATTAATTCTATATTTATCTATCATCTATATATCTGTCTAGTAGGATGTTATTATCCCAAGGCTAGGGTTATAGCTCAGTGGCAGAGCATTTTTCTAGCATGTGTGAAGCCCTGAATTCAGTCCTCAACACCAGAAAAATAAATAAATAAATACAGATATTGGGTCCATATACAACTAAAGAAAAAATTTTAAAATATATTATTATCACTAGAAAGGAATAAGATCTTGCCATTTGCCACAATGTGGAAGAGCCTAGAGGACATTATTCTAAGTGAAATGAGCAAGGCACAGAAATAAAAATAAAGTGTGATTTCAATTATGCATAAATTTTTAAAAAGTTCAAATATACCTAAATTTAAAAAAACACAGCAGTGAGGTGAGATGATAGAAAATAGGGAGATGTAGATCAGAGGCTACAAAGTGGAAAAATGCAGGCTGAAAAAAATCTGGAGATGTAATATAAAACATGAGGACTGGGGGCCATAAAATCATCCTGTATTTGGGATTCATGCCAGATGAACAGATTTTAGCTGCCTTTGGTCACACATATACACACGCAAAAGGCAATTATGTGATATGATAGATATGTTAATTTTATTCACTATAATACTATTTTTACTTTCTACTTTGTAGAATCATGTTGTAAACCTCCCTATGGACAATAAAATCATTTTAAGTAAAAAATCAACCTTTGAAATGAAAGAAAATATTTGCAAAACATCTGTCTGATAAGGGGTTAATATCTAAACCACAAAAGAAATTCCATAGCTTAATAGTAAGAAAAATTACCTGATTAAATGTGGGCAAAAGTACTAAAAAGGTATTTCTCAAAAGAAGACATACAAATGGTAAACATGTATGTAAAAGGATTCTTAATTTGCTGAGGAATACGGATTAAAACCACAATAAGATATCACCTAATACTTATTAGATTAGAAATTATTTAAACAGATAAAAGATTTTTAAAATGTTGGAAAAAAATTGGAACCTTGTTTGACAGAAATGTACATAAAATGGTACAGCCATTATTGAACATAGCATAAAGATTTCCCAATTTTTTTTAAAAAATTAGTAATATATGACCCAGAAATCCTGATTCTGAATATATACCCCTCCCAAATTTAAATAAGGATTGGAAGACATATCTGCAGTCCCATGTTTATTACCACATTATTCATAGTAGCCTAGAAAATGAAACAGCCTAAATTTCTGGCAGAAGGATAAGAAAATGTAGAGTGAGCGTGTGTGTGTGTGTGTGTGTGTGTGTGTGTGTGTCTGTGGCTACACAATAGAATATTGGCCCTAAAAAGATGAAAAGATGGAATTCCTGCCATTTCTAGCAACACAAATGAACCTTGAATCTGGAGAAGATTATTTAGTGAAATAAGCCAGCCCTACAAAGACTAACACTGCATGATCATATATATATGAGGTAAATAATAGAGTCAAACATACAGAAGCAGAGAATAGTATGGTAGATGCCAGTGATTGGTGGGAGGGGACAATAGGGATTTGCTGTTTAACTTAATATGTTTAGGTTGCCATAACAGACTGCCACAAACTGGGTATGTTATAAACAACACAGTATTATATCTTACAGTATATAGGCTGGAAATTACAATATCAATTCAGGAGGAAATTCTATGTGGTGAGGTCCCATTTTGTGGCTCATAGTTGGTGCTTCTTTCTGTGTCCCCCTCACTTGGTGAAAGGGGTAAGGGGTCTCCATTCGGCTTCTCTTATAAGGGCACTACCTCCACTTATGGGACAATCCCTCTATGACCTAATCAATTTTCAAAATCCTACCTTAACACTGTCACCTTGAGAGCTCAGATTTCAATAAATGAATTCTGGAGGACACAAACATTCAGTCTATTGCACTAAAAATTTTCAGTTATGCAAAATGAGTAAGTTCTACAGACCTTCCTGCGGTTAATATTGTTATATTGTACATTTTAAATTTTGTTAACAAGATAGATCTCATGTTAAGCTTTTTCCTCAGAATAATAAAAATTGTAAGTGATTTGTATATCATCCCACATGTATAAATTTATAATATATAGTTTAGTGTATAGTATCTTAAATCATCTTTATCATTAAATAAGTTATGAAAACCCTTAACTCAGATGAAGTCGAAATCTGGTGGAATTTACATTCTTCTTTTAATTTTGATCGGTTCCTCCTGTTGCCTGCATTTCTCTTGTTCTCTATTATTGAAAAACCATTTATTTGCTGCAGGGCCCTTATTCTTGAGGCCTTATTCTTTGTAATCTTCTTGAAATGTACCTGTTTATCATCTTTCTGGGAGTTTTGATTTTTTTCTGAACGGCTGAATGTGTGCATGATGTTTATAGTCTATGTCTTGAATTTATGCAGTCTGTGTCTTCTATCAGTGGCAGCTGTGTTGTCTCTGCTGTAGCCAGCATTCCAAAATTTGCTGTTCATGCAAAAGGCAGGATATTTTGGTAAGAATGCTGGTTTCTGTGATGAAAATGAATAGCCCCAAGGTAAAGCACTATGAAACTTCCTGTGCACATTAGTTATTACCTGGGTAAGAAAAATGTACACATTACCATTTAGTCACTCTATAATCAAGGCATATGTTGTGGATTCTCTTGGGCTTTGTAAATTTGAATCAATAAGGGGGAAAAAACGAGTCCATTTTTATAATCAACAGGTTATGCTAGCATTTTCTGCAATAGAAATAATTCCAAAACCTCAGAGGCTCAAAACAACAGAGGTCTATTTCTTATTTTATGTGGATATTTCTGATTAAGGATTCAGGCTCCACCATCTATAACAGCCTTGGTGACCACTACAGTCACAAGAGAGATGTGCTATATACTATTTACATAGAGAAGGCACATATTGTAGTATTATTTACATCTTATTGAACAAAGCATGTCACAAGGCCATATTTAACTTTAAAGAATGCTGAAGTACAATCCTATTTTGTGCCCTGAAAGCAGCGAACAGGAAATATTGATGAGCATCATTAATGTATAATATAATTTTCAATTGCTTATGTAAGAGAGATAAAAATCATGCCATAATTTTAAAACACTGTGTCAGTCTACTTTGGTAGCATGTAGTAGAGAGAAGAACAACACTGCAAGTTTATATTCAGTCTCTGGAAAATAAGACCCTTAAACATGTTTTATGAAGCTAAAAATAAAGGCAAATTTTCAAGGAACCCTAAGGATATTAAATGCTTCAAAAAACCGGCCACACAAATTTTAATTAAAGAGAGGTCAGCCATAGAAGGCAGCTCTGATATCACAGGCACTAAGAGACATGATCCTTGAAGAGGGCGGTCAGAGCTGCGTTTAACTACTAGAAACACAAGCAAGGCTGGAAGCAGCTGATGACATTGGAGACATAAAAAATCTCCCTGTGTCACAGATTTTTCATAATGAAGGAGAAGAGCAGTAGTTGGGTTCATGGGAAACAAAACTCTCTAACCAGACTCTAAGCATTTAAATTTTCCCATAAATGATATAGCTTTGGAAAAAGTGGATTACCTAAATCAGAATTCTTTCCAAACTGACAGGCTTCATTTGGAAACCTATTTACAGCATATTCTTTTCATAAATGTTTGTCCCACATTCCTTACAGATATGTTTATCATTATAAAATCAGAGGGGAAATAGACTAAAGTTCAAGAACCATCACTGGAAATAACAAGGGACATTTTTAGATGATAAGGTAGACAATCCACAGAAATGCACAAAGGTTAAATAAGTATATGCACGGATAATAATAGACTCACGTGGTGCAAAAATTGACAGAGTAAAAGTTAAAATTAGAAAATTCAACAATAAGCATTGGAGAAGTCAACAGACATTTTAAATGATGGCTAGAATAACTGTATAGAAAGAATGCTAAGAAATAAAAGAATTGAGCAACACTATGAACCAGCTGGCCTAACATATATAGAAGGTATGCCATCTGACCAAGTAGAAGAAACATTCATTTCAAATACACATGAAACATTCACTACTGTGGACTACATGGCAGGCCATTAAGCACACCAATAATAAAAGGATTGAAAATATATCAAGTATTTTCTCTGACTACAGTGGAATTAAAGTAGAAATCAACAAAATAAGGAAATTTGAAAATTAACACACACTGTTAAATAACTAGAGTCAAAGAAAAAATTCACAAGGGAAATTATAAATTCCATTGGTACTAATGAAAAAGATACAATCTACAGAAATGTACACAGATTGACTATCCCGTATCTAAAATACATGGAAAGAGAAATGTTTCATATTTCAGAGTGTTTTGGATTTTGGAATACTTGCACAGACTTTACTCAAGTATTTACTCTAACTCAAAAGTCCAAAATCTGAACTGCTTCAGAAACCCAAGCCATTGCGAGTACCAATGCACTTGGATTTATAGAGGATTTAGGAATTTGAATTTTTGGAGTAGGGGCATTCAACATGTAATACTCAGCAAAATGGTGCTGAAATTTGTAACTGTAAATGCTTATATTGAAAAAAAGAAGACAGATTTCAAATACATAACCTAATCCTTCATTTATTAAACTTGAGAAAAAGAAGGATCCTAAAATTAAAGCAAGCAAAAAAAGGAAATGATAAGAAATAAATGAAGCCTATAGGAAAAAAAGAGAATCATTGAAATTAAAAGTCACTCTTTTGGAGAGGTCAGCAAACTGACAATACCTTAGCTACAATGACTAATTTCAATGAAGGAGATTCGAGTTACTGAAATTAGAAATCAAAGAGTGGACAGCACTACTGACCTCACAGATACACGACAGATCATAAATGAATTCTACGAACAATGTTATGACAACAAATTAAATAGTATATATGAAATAAGCAACTTTCTAGAAAGATGAAATTACTGAAACTGGTTCAAAAAGTAACAGAAAATCTGAATGAACTTGAAATAAGTAAAGACTTCAAATTAGTAGCTAAAAACTTTCCAGAAAGAAAATCTGAAGGCTAGATTATTATTTTTTTAGTTGTTGATGGACACAATACCTTTATTTTGTTTATTTTTATGTGGTGCTCAGGATAGAACCCAATGTCTCACACATGCTCAGCAAGCATTCTACCACTGAGCCACAACCCCAGCCCCACAGACACTTTTAAGAATTAAATAAGAAGGTAATATTTCTCATCAGATAAGCAAGTATTATTCTAATGTGCAACCAGACACATCACAGAAACGAAAGCTAGAGAACAAAATTCAACATTGATATATATATATATATATATATATATATATATATATATATATATATATATACACACACACACACACACACACACACACACACACATACATACACTGAATGAATTGCTAGCAAGTGGAATTCAGCAATATATATAAATAATTACATGTAATAATGGAGTACAATCTATCCCAGAAATGAGAGGTGGACATAATGTTTGAAAAATCAATATACTGTGCTAAACTTACAGAATAAAGAAAAAAGCTACATAAACTTTTTAACTGATGATACTTCAATGTTACCTCAAACTGAAGACAAATAATTCAATTTTAAACATGGAAAAATATTTTAATATAATTTATCCAAAGAAAATACACACAATGACGGTCAGGCATGGTGGCACACACCTATAATGCCAGCAGCTCCAGAGGCTGAGGCAGGAGGATCTGTGAGTTCAGAGCCAACCTCAGCAACAGAAAGGCACTAAACAACTCATTGAACATTGAAATTCTATCCCTAAATAAAATACAAAATAGGGTTGGGGCTCAGTGATTGAGTTCCCCTGAGTCCAATCCCTGGTATCCTCTAAAAAAAAAAAAAGAAGAAAATAGACACAATGAGTACATGAAAAGATAGTTACCTCACTAGTTATTAGAAAAATGCAACTTAAAACCACATTGAGACATCTTGTGAGACTAAATAAGCAAACAAACAAACAACAACAACAAAGAGATATAGCAAGTGATGGCCTGGATGGGGAGAAATAAAAACTCTCTTATTTTATGGTATGAATGCAAAATGGTGCACAAACCTTGGAAAGCAATTTTGTATTTCCTCAATATATTAAAAATAGAGATACTAGGAAACTGAATACTACTACCCTAAGCATATATCTAAGACAAATAAAAATAAACATCTACATAAAAACATGGAGAAAAATGTACATACAGTATTGAAAACAGTAAAAAAAAAATGGTGATAACCCTAACATCTACCAACTGAGAAATGAATAAACAAAAACCTATAAACATACAGTATATATCCTTTCACAACAAAAAAGGAAAAATACTACTGATGCATGACACATTGACTCACCTTGGAGACAGTAACATAAATGAAAAAGGCAAGTTGCAAAAGACCATATGCTGTTTGATTACATTTATATGAAAGACCAGAAAAGGCAAATTTATAGAGACCGAAAGTAGATAGATAGTTGCCTGAGGAGGTGAGGGTCATATTCAGGAATGGGAGCTACTCCTAAGGGATATACCTTCAGCGGGCAACAAAAGCATTCCAAGATTAAATAGTGGTGGTGATACAACTCTGGTTATACTAAAACATATTTTACAAGGATATATTTAATAGATGTAAATCATATATCATAATTATTAATTAAGAATAAATAACCTGAAATGACAAAACAAAAATTATACTATCATTTATGATGAAAATATTGTAAATAACCTCAGATCCTAAAAACAGAAAATGATTAAATTAATTTATTGCAGTTAAACAACCATGATTTCTCAAAATTTAGTTTTTAAGAATCAGCTGGGTACATTGAAGAAAACACACATTACTGATTCCCTACCTCACAAACTCTGCTACAAGTGTCCCAGGAGTTACTGTAGCAGGCTGTATACAGACAATACTTTGAGATCTATTTCTTTTGATAGAATATTAAGTAACCATTAAATTATGTGTATGAAGTTTTCCAGCAACTTGAAACAGGCTTATATTTTAATTTTAATTGAAGGGAGCACAACATATGATAAAAATTTAAATTATAAATAAAAGGAGTTATTTTTCTCAGTCTCAAACCAGAAGATTGGATATAAATAGTTAAAAAATACAGGGTAACTTTTTGTTTGCTTTTAATTTTTCCATAATATCTATATTTTAAACCAACATAAATTATTTTTTATAATTAGAAATTAGGAAGATGACTTTTAAAATGAGGATCCCATGTTAAAGAATTTATTTAAACTACAGAAGTTTAGACACAAATTACAATAGATTAATGCTTACTTTACAAAGGTACTCATGACATGAGAGCATAATGTAATATATGAAAAATAACAAAAGGCCCTTTTATGAATTCTTCCAATTTCTAAATGTATGTATGTGTTACTATGTTGCAATATAATTTCAAATAATTTACTGACAAAATGAAAGTGAAGAAAGTTATCTAGTAAATGCAATTTTAATGATATTTACAAATGTGAAACTAGTCTTTTCTGAGAAATCTGTGATTGACTTTTTATGAATAATGATCTACATTTAAGAGGAAATTCAATATATATTACTGGGCTTACAGTATGATTTGTCACAGTTTGTATACATTATATGTTTCTGAATTGTTGATTAAAATACTCTACGTTCAAATATACTCCTTTTCACAGTTTTGAGTTTTAAAATATAAATTGGGTTGTTAAATTGAATATAAGTAAACCATACTGTATGGAAGACATGTATAACTCAATAGCTCTATACACGTTGAATTAAAGTAAAAATATTGAAGGATTTCTTGCCCTGTACATATTCAAAAATAATGGTACAGAAAATGGGGTGTTAACTAAATGTTACCTGGCTAAAAACAGCTAAGTTTATATTACTCTTATCAATATTTATACTATATTTAAGTTCTGCTATAAACACAAAATTTTATGCATTTTGAGGCTGGCTACATTTTAATTTTAAAGCATTTTATGATAAGTTGCTGTTGGCTGGATTTAATAGGTTCTTGAGAAAATGTGGTTATATCTCCAGATTCATAATATCACACTAAGCCAGATTTAGCATTTTATTATAGAAAGAATAGAGTCAGGAATCACATATCTGAGACCCTTTTGAAACAGGACAGAAAAGCCTAGAAGTAAACTGCTGATGGGAAGAGACAATTTACTTTCCTCTGCCAGCCTGCATTTAAAATAAGGGTATATTTAACCCAGAAAAGAACAGATGGACTGCATTTATAATAGTCAGAGATAAATGTTGTATTATTCAATTCTTCTATTAATTTATTTCTATTGCTCCCACTGCCAAAAAGTGCACTGTTACACATAGGTGAATTAAATGAAAAGAAAAATCATACACCCTGTGTAGTGTTTGATTTATGAAAAGCTGTTTACTTCAAGTTAACTCTGAAGTATTATCTAGTTTGTATTTTTTCTATTGAATTTAACATCGGGATAAATATAGTATTAGATTTTAATATCTTTATAATTTTTGCTGAAGTGCTCTGTTGAAAAGAAGAGTCACTCAATGTCACTTCCATAATGTTAGAACTGAAATACTGTATGTATCCATTAAATAAACAAGAGAGAGGTGGTCAAGATATATAAAGCATAAATCACACTATCACCTTGAAGTTTGACTCTAAACAGATGAGAATGAGTAGACTAAATTATTTTGTTTTGAAATATATGGAGCATTTTTACTCTTTTAAATTAGATTTGATGCATTTCAAATAAACAAGCAATAGAAACAGAATGAGCTGTGCTTTTGAAAAGCTCCTCTTTGTCTTCCACACTGTAATGTAAAATCTAATTTGTGCTTGCTTTGATCATTTCCATTGTTCATCACTTAGAACAATGTCAGGGACATTGATAGAGGGGTCCTTCATATTATAAAGAATATGGTAGAATAATGTATTCCATACTGAGATGCTTGCTACAAAACAAAGGTTAATTGAAATGTAAAACAAAAAAAGAAAGAAAGAAAATAAACCATTGTAATGTGTTTACCATAAATACAGTTTTTCTCAATATTTTTACATGGAAGTAGGAATCACTTTGACATTAGCAAGGTATTTTCATGATCAATATCTTCTTTACTACCCCTGTGAGTTAAACAATTTACTTAACCATTTTAAGTTACTTTTTCTCATAGTTCTCATATGTAAGAGAGGAAGAATACCACGTGATATAAGAAAATGTAAATTTAGATTCCACAGATAAGTGAAATCATACAGTGTTTGCATTTCTGGGCTTGGCTTATTTCACTTAACATAATGTCCTCCAGGTTCATCTATATTGCTGCCAATAACAGCATTTCCTGTTATTTTTAAGACTAAATAACTTTTTATTGTGTATCTGTACCACACTATTTAATCCATTTATCCAATTTAAATTCCGTTTTATCTAATTTGAGAAAAATTGTCTGGTAATTAAGCATTTGTATACCTATAATAATCCTAATACCATTAATTAACATCTTATTTGCAATTTATAGTCCTGGATATATTACTATTCCTCAAATAAGTAATTAAGCCTGCTTATAATTTAACTGCTAGTAATTAATCCAGCATGACATTATCTCTAACCTATAAAATACAAGCAGATTCTCAAAGATGATTCTTTTCAAAAGACAAAATTAGCTATTTATTCAAGTATCTGAACATACACAAATTCAATCAATAGTCCAGTATGTTGCATAAATAAAATGATGAATTTTCAGAATGTTTATAAGCCCTTTCTCCATTTTGTTGTCTTGTTATCTATGACAACTTGAATTCTCAGAACCAGAGCAAAATTCTTTGCATTAAGATGGTGCTTTTCTAAATCCTTGGTTTCTGGGATATGTGAGCAAACCCTCTAACTCCATTATGTGCACATCTTGCTCATAATGACCATGGTACAGAGGGTAGTGAGTAAAGTATACCACAGACCACCCCCCTTTTATTCAATTTTCCATTAAAAACAGACCATGGAGTGAGTCTTACCAAATATTGCTAAATGTATGAGGCAAAAGTAGTATCAATGATATTTTAAAATTATGAATTAATAACCAATATCGTCTTACAAAAGATTGACCCTATACTAAGAAAATTAATGTAAAACTGGCTGAACATGTGGACCACAGGAGAAGCACTAAAATCCCTGAATGCAAGTTACAAGGTCAATTTCAGCCCAGGATGAAGATGGCTCTTACAGCAGTCGATGCTGACAAAAGATTAAAATCTGAAGTAGCAAGTTCCTTGTCACTGAAGAGGTTCAAGTATCTGATTGACACACACTTTGTAGAGAAGATTGAATCCCTGAAGGAGTGTTTTGAGGAGACAAATGGGAACATTTCTATCCTGAGGCTGAAATGCTATGATCTTCCCAGAACATTGGTACACCATAGACCACATATTGGGACTATTGTCACTAAATCGTGTACTTACAGGGTATTAGTTGTGATAACAAGGTAAAAAATAAAGAATGATTTTTGTAAGATGATTTAGAGTGTACAGGAGACTTTACGTGATGTTTAATTCTCACACCTTCTTGCATTGGAATTATTACTATCATTGATAGAGAAACTCAGCAAGGCTGAATGACTTGGCTATGACCATCTAATAAGGGGTAAAGCTGAGTCCTGATTCAAGACTGGCTTTCCAAATCATTTTCTGTTCCACTACATGATTATGATGGACAGATAATTTAAATTTTTTCTGTAAGCATTTTTCTGGGGTTTTCTTTGAAAAAAATTACAGGAAATATTTCAAACTCAAGTGAAGATCCACACATCTGCATGAAAGTATTTTAAAACGACCCCTTCATTTAACTTCCTGAGGGATTCTGCACTTTGTGGCAGAAGCTAGCTTGGCATTATCGTAAAAATAAGTCCCTAGGAAAGGTCCCTGCATATTTACCATGATATAATGTGCTGTGGCATCATGCCCCAGGCAGAGTCCATTTCTGAGAGGGTCAGTCCCCCTCATAGAGATCTGCAGGGAAACCAAGTGAGCAGGAACTGCTGATCTGTCTGTTTTGCCTTGGTCACACTCATCATTTGAATCAGAAATCAGGGTCATTTTTAAATGTGCTGCTTCAAGGCTTCCTGGGGATCAGAGTTTTTAAACTTGTTATGAATTTCATTCTGTACTGAGATGGTTAATACCAGTCAATGCCAGGTCTTTCAATCTCACTATTGTGATAAGATGGGCTAATTTAATTTATATACTTTACAAAACACTCCCCTGTAAATGCAGGACTGAATTAACCTTCTTCCCCACCACTTGTCCCTCTCTATCCTACCCCTCAACTCAAAAGTAAAGAGGTTTTTCATTTTTATTTTAAATTAAAAAAAAAAACATCAACTTTCAGTCTGTTTTAATGTAGAAGCACAACTGTTTTCTTGCTTTTTTAAATTTTGCTACATTAAGAGAATTGTAATGCCAAAAGGACTTTCTGTACATCCTCCAGGAGGGAAGAAGGATCTATATTTGAAAGATTTATACCTCTGAATTTAATGGGGCCACAAAATTGATTATGAAATAAGATGATAATATGGTAACAAGTTGATTTTTTAGTAGTTTTCTGTTCTCTTTATTCTTTGTCTTCTTGTTTTTTCTTCCTAGACATGGGGATAAAGTGACTGTGGCTGTGAGAACTTGCAAGATCACTAGGATGGGGGCAGAAGTTTCAAATATAGTAGCAGGTCTCTGGATGCTTGGAAACTCATTCTGAGTAAGTTGTTCTCGGAGTATACTGGAAGAGTCATATACATGAATCTACTGCAAAAAACAAAGCAAAAGGGATTTTGTAAATTTCTATAAAACATGTGGAACCTAACTCTTTGTAAGCCCTCATTCAGTGCAGAGTAAGAACACTTTCCATTGCTTGCCTTCCATTGCTCTTCCTTTCTCTGACTTAAGAAAACTAAAACAATGGCACTTCACTTAAAGGTAGTTTAACTACACATCTCTGCCCAATGACCCCTGATGCCTTTAAGCAATAGCCTGAAACCTTAAGAAGGTAATGTTGGAAGTCCCAGAACTTCCAATTGGAATGCTGAACCCAACAAAATGGAGACAACAACTGGAGACACCTAAGTTATACACACACCAAATTCATAAAATTAGAAATAAAAATAACAAGAAAATGACTTGCTAGTTTTTTATAAATTCTGATAGTATGATGATCCATAAAGAAAAGACATATTTATATATCTCATTAACTCCTGAAATGAAATTGCTTCAGTTTTCTTGAGCACTAACTGTATGCTAGATCCCATTATATGTTCTGTGGGTGAATAGATAGACAAAATAAACAAGGTGTCTGAAGGTATATAGTACTGACTTCTAGAATGTGAAGGCAGAACATAAACAGGATAGTTAGTGCTACAAATACAGAGTGTAGTCATAATACTACAGAGTTATTGCAGGTAATCTAGGGTGATCTACTTTACATCTGTTGTCTCACTTAGGAAGTGACATTTGACTTGTGGCTTAAAGACCAAGATGGGAACAGTCTATTGTATCTAGAAGCAAAGATTTTCTGGCAAAGAAACCAAAGAGTCCAATCCAGGAGTAGGATTGGCCTGGTTAAAGAAAGGAGGTCAATATGACTGAAGTTCAAGGACAAAGGAGAGAGTGGTAAGAAATTATATTGCAATGTAAATAAAGAGCAAATCATGTGGAACCCTGAAGTTCAGTTTAATAAATAGAGTTTTATTACAAATACAATGAGAAACTATTGGTGGTGTTTAAAGTAGGAGGATAATATAACTTAACATTTTCCAGGGCTGGGGATGTGGCTCAAGCGGTAGCGCGCTCACCTGGCATGCGTGCGGCCCGGGTTCGATCCTCAGCACCACATACAAACAAAGATGTTGTGTCCGCCAAAAACTAAAAAATAAGCATTAAAACAAATTCTCTCTCTCTCTCCTCTCTCACTCTCTCTTAAAAAAAAAAAAAAAAAAAAAAAAAAATT
>NW_026000101.1:9186930-9231869 GCF_001458135.2 Marmota marmota marmota | reverse complement strand
CTGTGTGCCTTGAGAGACGCCGACCACTCCGTCTCTAGACACTTTAAGCCAAGGAAGGAAGGCATTTTGGCATGGATGAGAAAGAAATGAAGAATGGACACCAGGAGCCCAAGAAACTGTGCTGCACCAGAGTGTGTTCATCTCTCTCTCTCCTCTCTCACTCTCTCTTAAAAAAATCAAAAAAAAAAAAAACATTTTCCAGACCTGTTCTATTTTATATAATGTTCTTACAATAAAGGGAATACATTTTGTTAGGAATAGAGTAAAAACAGGGAAAGCAGTAAGGAAGTCAATGCAATAGTCCCCAAAAGAGAGAATAGTGGCTTGCATTAGGGTGGCTATAAAGTAAACAAGCTTCAGGGATGGGTTTGAAGTACAGTTTGAAAGTAGAGCCATAACTCATTTATACTTTGGATGTCAGTCAGGAAGGATAGATAAATACATAAATTACATTTAAAGCCATGAAAGTAGAAGAATTCCCCTAGTGAGATAATTTAGGCCAAGAATGATGGAAAGTCCAGGATTGAGCCTTTTAACTTTCAAATATTGTGCACTTAGGTAGAGGAGAAGGCAGCAAAGAAATAAATAGTTACCCTCTATTTATGATGACTAAGATTTAAGATTTGGGCTTTCACAATTTGATCAGCGGCAGCATTTACTTAGTGAGATAGTGAAGACAGATTAGAGATGAGAGCAATTCAAAAGTCTGTTTTCACAGTGTTGACTCTGAGGTTTCTATTTGGAATCCAAATAGAGATGTCAAGCATGCAACTGGATATCAACTTGGAATGTGGTTCACTCAGCCAATCACTGCAACCCCAGAATGGGCAGAGAAATGGCACAATGCATTGTGATAAATTAGAGCTCTAGCCAGAGGGGAAGGTAAATAAAGCATCCAATCTGTAGGGATAATGAGATTCCATCCCCGAATCACAAGCATTCTATTGCAGGATTGTTAGAAGGAATCACTTATCTTGAAATACTGTATGAGTTATCAAAATATCCCTTGAACATCTATGAATTCAGATATTCTACAACACACCATGGCAAGCTTATTACAAAAAGTATGGGAGGTCATTTATGCTGGACTACGCTTACATTTAGTGCTTGATGTTTATTGCAGACTTTCACTATTATCTATTGATGAAAATAAACTGTTAGTAAGTGTTGTTCTTAGTATGGAGGATAAAATAAATTGTTAAATATAAACAATTGAAATAAAACAATTTTTCTAGCTTTCCTGTCTTCATGTTTAGGATGCTATAACAAAATACACTAAACTGGAAAGCTTATAAACATCAGAAATTTATTTGTCATAGTTCTTGAAACTGGGATGTCCAAGATCAAGTTGCCAGCAAATGTGGTGTGTGGTGAGGGCCTGCTTTCTCACACATTACACCTTCTTGCCTTATCCTCACATGATGGAAGGGAAAAGGAAGCTCTCAATGGGGTTCTTTTATAAGGATACTAATCCCTTAGCTAATCACCTCACAAAGTCTTCCACCTCCTGATGTCACCACACTTGTGATTAGGCATCCACATAGGAATTTTGGAAGGCCACAAATAATTAGACCATAGCTTCTAAACATCTCTTATCTTCTCACATGTGGTGACTTTTGGGGAACTTAAATGGCCAGGACTTCTCAGAACTTGGGTCTCAATGATATTATGACATTGGTGCATGGAAATGCAATTTAAGTATTACGCCAAAGAGATTTATTTTTAGGGCCGTTGACATTGACATTTTAACATGACATGAATCATAATTCTAGACCTCTTCTTTGCCATACTAAGGAAATGCTCAAACCCCAAGGAAATGTGCAGAAGAGTATATCATCCTCAGAAAAGTGTTCTTCTGAAACAAGCAAATGTTTACCATGGAAGAAATCTGCATTCCATTTATGTAATATTACTAAGAATTACACTTATAAGTATAATCCCCTATTTCTTCAAATTCAGAAAAGCACGAATGTCTGGCTCATCAAATTATTTTTAGATATCAGCAAAAATTAGGTACAGAAATCCCATTCACTATGAAGCTAATCCCAGTGGTTGTTAACAACAAGATATCTGTTTAACAACTTGTAACAGAAAAGGCATATGACACTTCTCTAAAGATCAACAAAACTCAACTTAGAAAATGTACTGTTATAATGATGGCTCAGGCACTGGTTTCCTGAATAAGACTTCCAAAGTTCAAAAAATGAAACTAGGAGTCAATAGGTAGGAGGGCTTCTGCACAGCAAAGGAAACAATTAAGATCATGAAGAAAGAGTTTAGAAAATGAGTGATACAAAATAATTTCCTCTGGCATGAAATTAATAACCAGAATATAAAACAAACCCCAAATACCTAATACAAAAAAACCCTAATAATTTACTCAATAAATGGACAAAAGATCTAAAGACACAGTTCTCAAAAGGTCAAAACAAATGACCAACAATTATATGAAAAAAAAAATATGTTCAATATTGTGTTAGGTTTTTCATCACTGTGACCAAAATACCTGACAAGAACAACATAGAGAAAGAAATGTTTATATGCAGCTTGCAGTTGCAGAGGTCTCAGTCCATATATATGCAACTCCATCGATCTAGGTTGGAGATGAGGCAGAACATGATGGCAAAAGGGCATGGAGGAGGAATGTCACTCAGGACATATCAACAAGAAAGCAGAGAGAGCTCTGCTCACCAGGAACAAAAAAATATATAAATCCCAAAACCATGTCTCCCCACCCCAGTGACCTGCCTCCTCCAAACACAACTCACCTGCCTACAGTTATCACTCAGTTAATCCATATCAGTGGGTTAATGACTGATTAAGGTTAAGCTCTCATAACCCAATGATTTAACATATGAACTGTCTCATATTGTTTCACAAATGAGCTTTTTGAGTACACCTCATATTTAAACCGTAACAAACATCTTTAGCAATCATGGAGATGCAAATCAATACTGCACTGAGATTTCATCTAACTCCAGTTAGAATGGCAATAATCATTAATACAAATAACAATAATTGCTGGTGTGAATGTTGGGGGGGAATGTACACTTATATATTGTTGGTGGGACTGCTAATTAGTACAGCCACTTTGTAAAGCAGTATGGAGAATCCTCCAAAGACTAGGAATGGAACCACCATTATAATCCAGCTATACCAATCTTTGTTTTTTATCCAAGAACTAAAATCATCATACTATAGTGATATATGTATACCAATGTTTATAGCAGCACAACCCACATTAGCCAAGGTATGGAGACAACCTATGTGTCCATCAATAAATGAATGGACAAAGAAAATGTGGTATATACACACAATGAAGTCTATCAGCCCTAAAGGAGAATGAAATTATGTCATTTGTTGGTAAGTGAATGGAACTGAAGAACATCATGCTAAGTGAAATAAGCCAGTTCAGAAAGTCAAGGGTTGAACATTTTCTCTCATATGCAGAAACTAAAGAGAAAAAAGAAATAAAAATGGGACTCTCATTCCTCCTCTATGCACTTTCTCATGAAAATAGAAGGGAAATTAGTAGAGTAGAAGCAGGGGACCAAGGAGGAGGGAGGATAAGAAAGAAAGGGGAATAATTGGGAAATTAAATTGACCAAATTATCCAGATGCATGTATGAATATACCACAATGCATTCCAATTTTATGTGTAACTATAACGAATCAATTAAAAATAAATAAGTAGAAGAAGATCAATAAAGTAAAGGAAGGAATCAGGGAGATCAGGATGAAGGAAGGGGGGAAGAAAAAAAGTAGTACTGGGGATTGAAATGGATAAAACTGTTACATGCATATATAATATGTCAAAATGAACCCCACTATTACATATATCTTTAATATGTTAAATATAAAAAAGAAAAGGTATTGCTATAATACTTTGCAATTCAAGACAGACATGATGTAACAGAGTACTATCTAGAACAAATCTGTAATTTCTTTACCACTTTAAATACACAATCCAAAACTAAAATAGGACCAGTTGAAATAATTCATTTCAACAGCTTCTTCCCCATCAAAGAAAAGTAAGAGGAGAAGAGGCTTCCATACAGTCCAAAGGACTTAATATTCATAATAAAGAGCAGACTGTGTTCTAACCAAAAACAGAAAAGTATTCCACTTCTCGCTCCAGCATAGAAAATGTGGGAGTGAGAAGGTAAGAGAAGGAAGCAGACCAGTGATTCTGAATATGCTAATCCAATGCTTCCCCAATTTGGGAGAGGTTTTAATCCTCTCCAGACATAAAAAGAGGCTGCAAAATTTATCTGCAGGATACAGTTCAGATTTTCAGAAAAGGAATATCAGAAAAGGGGTTATTGGTAATTTGTTGTAAAGAAGGAAGGAAGAATAAGACACACCTGTAATTCCAGTGACTCGGGAACTGAGGCAGGAGGATCACAAGCTCAAGACCAGCCTCAACAACTTAGAAAGACTCATGGCAACTTAGTGAGACCTTGTCTCAAAATAAAAAGTAAAAAGGGCTGGGATGTAGCTCTCTGGTAAAGTGCTTCCGGGTTCAATTCCCAGTACCAATTAATAAAAAAAGGAAGGAGGAGGTGACAGACGAAGGAAGGAAAGTAGGTCTACCTCTGTAGAATAAAAACTAAAGATGATAAAAGATTTATGAAAATTATAAGTGACATAAAATAAAACAGGCATGTCCATAGAGGATGGTTCACGGGGTGAAGGGCTGCCTCATATATAAAGCATAGTGTCATCCTCCCTAGGTTATCACTGCATAATCCAGAAAGTGGAAGTAAGAACCAATTTTAAATAGACTTAAATTACTCTGTGTTAAACACTGTGCAAAATCAATCTCTTTCCACTTGAAAGCCATTGGGCTACCCTAACATAAGTCTCCTTGAGACTTAGTATATTTTATACAATGCATTTGAATATAACAGATGAAAGGAGAGAATTGAGATTTAATACTTGCTCCTAAAAGTTTATATGTCTTGTAAGTAAAATTTTCCACATTTTTTAGTGTAAAGTATTGTTTCATAGTGATGTATTTTACATCAATTACTTTCATCTGGACATTGATAATTTCAGAAGCAATTTACCCTGATATTTATATCAAACAATATCTGAAAACTGTTCAAGGAAAATATATCCCTGTTTTATTAGACAATACTCTGATATTTGTCCAGACTACAGGAAAGGCACACAGTAATTGAGTCTCCAGGGATGTTGCAGAACATCTCTTGCTATAATACACAGTGTAATTATAGCAAGAATGTAAAATATGAGACTGTCAATAAAAAAATGTTTAAAACCATCTGAAATAAATTATTTTTAAGCCTTACTGTTATGATGAAGAAAAACATTATGCAAACACACACGCACACACAGTTGTTTTCTTTAACATAAAGATCACAATTTAACTCTAGATTTGAGATTTGAAGATAACTTACTCCTTCTTTGTCCCTTGGGGAAAAATTCACAGAGATTTATTATAATTAGAGACCAAAGATTTCATGAAAAATCTTGCAAATAGGGTACCAAGTTACCTATTTAGACACATACATTTTACTGCAGCAATGTTAACAATATTATAAAAAATACCAATGAGAAAATTGTATTGTTTTCTATTAATGAACTGAAAGTAACTGACTTACTTTTTTACATAGTCTCTTTTGGACTTTGTCTATATACACACACAATTTATATCTTTATGACTATAAAAGTGTATTTAATATTCTACCTTTCACATAGCATTTGTTATAATCATATTTACACATTCTTACATAACCTCCATAAATTTTAATGTAACCATTGCCTAATGCTTAATTGAATGGTACTATAATTTATTTAATGTTAGATATTAACATATCCTCTATGGTTTACAAGTACAAAAAATGTTAAAAGGTCTATAGCTAAATACATATGCTTTTTCTTTCTCTGAATTAAAGGATGATTTCTGATGAAACATAATATACATGTTATAGTCCCCCATACTATTATTCTTTTCAAAGTTTGTACTTCTTACTTGTGTGTGCACACAGGCACACACCGTATTTTAAAATGGTTATGACAGATTGGACCAGTCTTTTAAAATTCATAAATTAATAATTATATAGTACTTTATTAGATAAAGTCTTTGTTTCTCTACTATTAATAACAATTTCATAACAGAAGTTTCATTCTTTTCCATTAGTTTTACATAACTTTCAACTAATAATTTTGACTCCTCCAATATATATATGTATTTTAATTAAATATATGGCTAAGTACATATGTGAACTTTGGTTTGGTAAGTCTACAACCTCATTTAGCCTTTGCCTACAAAGTATCCTAGGAAAGCATAACCTGCTGTAACTCTCTTTGAGATCTTATTTCTTTTCTTAAGTTAAAAATATGCCATGATTTAAATTCCTGAGAATGAGTGGCAGACACCAGGCTGCTGGTTAATAGGAACTCATACTCTTTAATTAAAAGTGAAAAATTCTCTTTTCTACACCCTTTGAACTATAATTACATGTTGGGATTGCTACTGTGTTTTCTAAGAACATGCCTGGAAGACACAAATGGGTAATGTTTGCATAGAGCTCCAGGTCTTAAACTAAGACTAACATACATTCTCTCACAGAACGAGTCTGTTTTGAACTCTTGCTGGGTGTAAATTCAGCTTGTTGCTACTAAATCTCTAGTGCTCAGTGGCAGTTTATTTAATATCATTATATTTCAACTTTTTATAAGTAAATTAATTTAAATTTTTTTTTTAGTTGCAGAAGGGCTCATACCTTTTTCATTTTATTTATTTATTTATTTATTACTTGTAACAGAACTTTTATTAGTATAGATATTTCCATACTTATCATTGTATTTGAAGCTCCAAAGTTAAAATATTTGATATAGGTCATGCTGTTAATAATCTTTTTTAGTCGAATTTCTTATTGATTTTTTTTAAATAAATGACAGTGGAATGCATTACAATTTTTATTACATGTATACAGCACAATTTTTCATATCTCTGGTTGTATATAAAGTATGTATATAAAATTTGATGAAAAAATGTTCATCATCTCTAGCAATTAGAGAAATGAAAATCAAAACTACTCTAAGATATTTATTTATTTTTATGTGGTGCTGAGAATCAAACCCAGTGCCTCACACATGCTAGGTAAGCACTCTGCCACTGAGCCACAACCCCAGCCCTTTATTATTTTAAATTCTCATTATCCTTATACATTATTTTGATAATTTTGAAATATCTACATTAAAATGATTTGAATAAAAGATAGTGTAGTCTGGTTTGTACAGTGAAAGTCTAAATTATCTTTAATCTGCATGTGTCTTAAAATATTATAGAATAAGGTACAAATTAAACTTCTTAAAGCAACTAGGCAACTGTGGATACACAAAATGTGAAAAATGTTGATGGAATGGCAGTATGAACATTTTTTGTCCTATTAACAATATATACAATATGATAGGACCTTGGAAACATGGGGTCAATAATTAAAGGCAGCAGGTAGAGATGCATGCCCTAAGCTAGGACAGGTGCACAAATACTGTGCCTAAGAAGAAATGAGAAAAATTACAACCGCCCATGATGCCTGGGAGAGTCAGAATCTCATAACCTTGTTAAGAAGTACATAGTTGTTTTATCAAAAAGACTTAGGAGGACTAGAAAATTCAAGTGAAATTTAAAGTTTTAGGACACAGGTAAACTGTGGGACATTAGGAAAGAAGTATACTCAAAACTCTGGGCTTCCAATTTCTGGCCTAAAATACATGACTGGTATAACCAGAAAAGAACACAACTTTTAGCATGTGAGTCCTTGAGTGATGTTTAGATAAAATGTTTTTATTTTTTAGGTGTTTTTGTGCTAGTAGGCAGAGTAAGCAACCCAGTACCAAGAAGAATCTAGCAGAAACACATCTGGGAGAATCACTGAAAGTGGAGATTGACATCTCTTTAGGAGTTTCCAGTTGATTTGAGGTTCTAGTTTGCTTGGCATAAAGTAGACTCTGGAGCAGGGGGAAGGCAACATAGAAATCTTGGAGAAGCTGGTCTACCCCATGCACTGTATCAAAGAAGTCTTAACTGAATGGAGTTAAAATCATTGGTCTTCAGCACTGGTTGGTACAGCAACCTGTATGTGCAGACTTGAATTCCCCTTAAGTTACACAGGACAGAGGAAGCAGAACCCAAGACAGGTACTAAGGGTTTAGCTATTTAGCATTGGATTACATATCAGTTTTTCAACTATAATAAATTTTCAACTTTATACATCACCAAGAGTACAAGACATTACCTGAAGATGTATAAGGATACTTGTTACCCTCATTCTAAAATTAAAAAAAAAAAATCTTACTGAGATTACGTACTTTTCAGACCCTTTTTCTGATAATATTATCATAACTGCAGTAATGGCTAACATCTTTTGAGCACTTAATGCTTACAGACACCAACATAAAATTTTGAGAACTTAGTGTTTATAGACACCGTCCTCAAATTAATCTTCTATTAAACCTGTCATTCTTCATAACAAAGCTCAGAATTTTAAATTACTCTTCTCCGCAGATTATTGAACTAATTCACCAAGTGGCCTAGTAACTTCACAAAGACCATGTAGTTACTAAATGATAAAGTCAAAATATGAATTAAAAAAAATTGACTCCAGAAGTTTATGGTAACAATTATTTTCATTAAAAACAACAACAAAAACAACAAACAACTTATTTTAAGTATTTATTAGGACACTAGGATAGAGTGATTGGTTGATTTAATTTAATAACCAAGGTATAGCATGACTTGTAATCCGGTTAGGAAAAGGGAAAAGGAGGAAGAATATGAAATTGGAATAAGGTTTATTTTTCCTAAATAAATTATCTGTGCAGCAGCACATGAAGGCAATAAAATGTAGAAAAGTATTTGGGGGCAATAAGTTTTTAGATACAGGAAACTGACTGAACGTTCAGATTATTTTAAAGTAAATAAAATAATTTCTAATCTTTCCTGATTTTCTGTTGCATATGTTTACATTTTTTTATTGCATTCAGACATTGAGTTTGAGAGAGAAAAATCATTTATCTGTTTATTTGATTTTTCCTACTATAAATCTATCTTTGCTTTTGGTTTTTTTAAATATCATGTCTCAAAATAAAAAAGTTTATTTATTGGGTGCAATGTGCTACTCTGATCCATGTATACACTCCATAATAATCAAATCAAGGCAATAAGCATAAGTGTCACCTCAAGCATTTTATTTGTGATGAGATCAAGATAAAAATGTTTATATTGATAGAAGCAATTATAGTACACCTAGGTTCTCTATTTTATTCAAGAAAAGTTTTATTCTTCATTTTGTGATCTTGTTTCTTTTTCATCAGGACCTATGCTTTCTTTACAATTTCACAAGTGGAAGTAAAATCCTTAAAACATTTTGACACAAAACAAGCTTTTAATAGGTGTTAGTAATTGATGACTGTGTGCAAATGAAAGCATGGGTACCCAGGGCAACTGCTGTATCTTTCCACAATATTGCCTCTAGAAGGAGTGCTAAATATATTTTGTGCATCATAATCAATGCTTTGGAGGTAGTTTCAGGCATGGAGCAAATGGGAAAGAAAAAAAATAAGGAAATGGCAAGATCACAATGGACTGGAGGATGACAATTCTGGAGAACAACAAAGTTTTGGTGGAGAAAATTCATTGTTTTTTGGGGGGACAATCCGCAATTGTCAAAAACAGAAATATATAGAAATAATAGCATATATAACATGAATAAAAACCTGTCTTCTTGCTCTTCATTTTGAAAATCCTAATTCAAAAAAATGCCAATGAGAATTTCAATACTTTTAGCCTGGGTGCATAATCCATAAGCTTTAATGTTGGCTCTGTGTCAGCTTTATGAAATTTTTCTGGCTCCAACCTTGTCCAACAAAATGATAGAAATACCAAGGGGTGCAGGGCAGAATATGCCAATATAAAGAGCATATTTTTTAAGCAATGGAGACCTTTAATCAACCGGAGTGTTCATAATTACTAACAAATTCAAGCACAAAATAAATATTTTGAAGAGATGATGGACTTCTGTTACTTTTTCTACCATCCTGGAGAAGTACAAAAGAAATTAGTTTTCTTACAACAGAGATTCTCAAACTTAAATGTGAGTCAGACTTATCTGCAAGATTTATTAAATCACAAATTAATGGGCCTGCTTCTAGAGTTTCTGATGCAAGAAGTCTAGGTTGGGGTATGAGAATTTGCATTTTAACAAGTTTCCAAGTATTGGCAATGATGCTGTAATCTGTGGATCATATTTTTAGCATTAATGTCCTTCGGGCTGTTCTGTGGCACGCAGTTCAATCAATTAAAGTAGCAGTCTAATGAAGCTCAATCATAGGTTTTATTTTAAAAATGGTCAGGAGTCCAGGAACTCTAAATCTTAATTTTCAATACATGAGACAAATTGGTCATAAGGTTGAGACAGCGTGTGAGGTTGGACAATTACTAGTAAATAACCATCATTTTTAAAAGGACTCAATACAAATGCTCTAAAATTATGAATCCATTGTACCATCTTCACGTACAAAAGATTGCACATGATATTGAATTAACAACAAAGGGCATTAATGCCCAATTGTTGACTAAGCTTTCAGTTATTTTTCCCTAATCTTAGAACAGAAATATTTTCTTTATCCATTTCAAGTAAAAAGTCCTTGACATTTTGGCATTTCTGTATCACTGCTTCTTTCTCCACTTTAATTAAAATAATCTAAAACTATTACACACAGTGCACATCATGTATTTTCAGTGATACTTATGAAACAATTAACAATGATAGTCTCAGTAAGTACTTAATAAGTTTATATAATCATCTTGAAAATTAGGTACTTGCTTTATCATTATTTAATAGTGGGTTTTATATTATCTTTGTTTCTTATTTTTTAAAATATGTCATTGAGTTTAATGTTTTCCCAAGACATTAACCAAGGGGTCAGTTTAATCTGATTTATTTCACATTCTAAAGGCAGTTAGGTCCTAATTTTCTTTTCAATTTATGATTTTATTATTTTTTCTCTAAAGATTTTTTTACTTTTACCTAACATCATTTGCACTGCAACTATTTTACCCAGTTTTTTTATGAGTTTAGTAACAAAATAAATGTCAATGTTTCAAATGCTCCCCATCCCCAAATTTGATCAATATGCAGGGAGAAATATTTGTCACATTATTAATTAGTGTCGTGTAGTAAGCAGGATTGTTTGGCAGAGTACATTAATTTTCATCTGTTTTTTTCTGACATTGAGAATACAACTGTTTCTCCTGCTTAGATTGAATTGGTCAATCAATTTGCAAGTGAAATAATGCACGTGGAAGCAAGACCTTATTCCAGTGTTAAATTATTGGAACACATTGTTTTCAATTCAGTTGTCTGGAATGAACTCCAAGCCATGACTTTCTAAATTCCAAACATTATTATTATTTTAGTTCTATTAACAACTATGTACAAAATATGGTTTTTAATCACAAAGCCTCCAAACTAGGAAGAAATACTTTATGTTAAAATATATGCATATTTACTTATATTGTTGCTCAGGGAACAGCAACGACACTCACTGAATTGTTTTATCATATATAATTGCTTGATTTTTATCATATAATATTGCTTTGTCCATCCTGTCTTATAAACACTTTAACATAATGCATTTAAAAGTGACAAATAAAACACCATGAAAGTTATTTTATTTGTTCAGTAGATTATTGTATTTGCTTATTTTTATAATTTATTTTGAAATAACTTCATACTTTCAGAAATATTTTAAGAACTCTGCAATTATGCCTACATGCCCTAATTTCCTCATTGCTAACATTTTATACTTTCTTTCCCCTCCCCATACTTATGCTCCAACTGTTAATGTATCACCCATTATTTCCAAACACACAGGTATGTATTTTCCACAAACAAGGGCATTTTTCTACAGAACATCTCTTCAGCCCTCCCAATAAGAAATCAATGCAATAGCACACTGCCATTCAGATCACAAAACATGATTCAAAGACACCAGTTGTCAACTATGTCTCTTTACCTTTTCTGGTTCAGGAACCAGTCAAGTATCATGCATTACATTAGATTGTCATGTCTCCTCAGGCTCTTTCTATCTCATCTTTCCCAGAGGTTTCCTTGTATAAGATGACTAGCAAGCAAGTCCACCTGATGTTTCCTCATGACCAGCCTCAGGTCCTGTGTCCTGGGCTGAAGCATCAATCATAGGTTGTGCCCTGGGGGGCATCACATCAGAGATCAAATTATGTTGGCCCAAATTCTTGCTGGTTAAGTTAACGTTGATCATTTGATCAAGTCCTTGTCTGTCAGATTTCTCTACCATAGACTGTATCTACCCTTTTCATTGTTTTGTGGGTTGATACTATAAAGCTATTCCAATAGTCTCTTCCTAAATAAAAACCTTGCCCTAGCTTCTGCATTCACTAGCAACTCCTTAATATCACTAGTCTCATGATTAACAAATAGTAAAGCACAAGTGGAGGGACACATTTCTCCAGATTTGGTGAGTGGAAATTCTTTCAACAAATGGCTCCTGTGTTCCTTTGGCTTGTTCTCATCTCCTTTGAGCATTCTTTACTATTGGCACCAGATGCTCCAGGTTCATATTATAACTTTCCCTGACACAATCATTTTTCCAAAGAGCTCTGGTGTATTTTAGGAGGGTATGGTATTTCGAAACAAAGTTCTTAATACTCTCTATATTCATTGCTATCGTAGCACCCTTGTTTGCTGGGCTCCACAATGGCCTCATATCTGCTGCTGTTTCTGTCATCATGCCCTTGTCTTAAGGGCATACTATCACTCCCACCCTATAGCCATTCTCCTCCCACTCTACCACTGCATTCTCGGCCATTAGACATGCTATCACCTCTGTGCACTCCACCCCCTCACTTCTTTTAGGATTTGACAGCCACTATATTTTAATCTTCTGTATAGCAAAGAGTGCTAGCTAACTGTGAAAAATAACCTTACATTCTGAGTTGTGCCAAGGCACATTTTAGTAGACTGAGAAATTAAAGATGATTTAAAGATGACAAAAACAGCCAGAGTTCAGGAGAAGTTAGAAACTTTATGACATTCAGTTTCTACCCCTACCATCTACAATGTTAGCAATTATCTTCTGTTACTCCATCCCACATGTACACTTCATTGATTGCCTGTCAACAACATTCAGCACTGCTAACCACTCTTCTTGGAAGATCTTTCTATTGCTTTCTATGCCACTACTTTTCAAAAGCAAAAAAAAAAAAAAAAAATCAAGATTTTTTTTTTAACACAATACAACATTGTAGAGAAGGTTACAACAGTCTGGGAATGAAAAAACAGTTCAGTTTAATTAACAGAATGAATTCTGAAGATACATAGGAAAGTAAACTCAGTATGGATAAAGTAAGACATATCCTTCAAACCAATCCTTGATAGATTTAGAGGAACTCTGTATGATTGGGATCTGTGTCAATTTATTTGATATGTACTTTTACATATTCAACTTTGAAACTGTTATATCTACAAAGTGCGTAAATAATATGTATTATTTACAAGATTATATATATGTAATATATATAATATATACGTATGTGTGTACATATATTATTTACAAGATTAGGTTCAATTTATTATTGAGGTTATAAAATTTGGTGATAATCAGAACCTCCCCCTAGGCAGGGTTTGGGTTGTTCTCCTGCTTCTCCTTCTGCCTTGAACACATCTGCCTACAAGGTCTATATATAGGCCTTGTCTTATACCAAGATTGGTCATCTCTGCCTTTTAGTTAAGATGCTTAGTCCATTTGCATTTAATATGGTTATTATATGTTTAGATTTCAGCCTACTTCCTAGGCATTCAACTTCTATTGGTCACTGTTTTTGTTCCTTTTCTCCTTTCTTCATTTTTAAGTAAATTGAATGTTCTTCATTTTAATTTAATTTTATCTCCTCTTGACTTTGTAGTTAGGTCACTTTGCATGATTTTTAGTGCTTGGTTTACAGATTTTATTAAAAAAAACTTTAAGTGATCACCAACTGCCTTAATAAATGGTGAATTTCTTCAAAATCAATGCAAGAACCTTATAAAACACGATTTTCAATACCATTCTCCTGCTTTTTGAAATATTTTCATCTTATATTTTTACTTCTATATTATATTCTTAACATCCTTAAGTCAAATAATTAACAGTATTTTTAAATACTAGATTAAAAATATATATTTGCAGATGCACAGCAATTTTTTGCAAAGTTCTCTGTTTTTCATGTTATGTTTACCCTTCTCTGTGTTCTTCATTCCTATTTAAAATTTCTGCTGTGCCATTTCTTTGTAGCTGAAAAGCTTTCTTAGTATATGTTGTGGTATATGTCTTTTGGATACAAAAATCAGTTTTTCTTTGTCTAAAAGCATCTTTACAACACCTTCATTTTTAAAAAGTCTATTTAATATGGAATTCTGGATAAATAGGATTTTTATCCTTTTATAGATGTTCTATTATCCTCTGGATTACATTGTTCTGATTATATCAGCCAAATTAATACTGTTGATCCAGTATTCCTACTGTATCTATCCATTCTATTTTTAAAACTGCATTTTTATCTTCATTTGTAGCAATTTTTTCTGTGTTGTCCCCAAATTGTAGTTGTATTTGTATTTATGGTACTTGGAGTTTTCTAAGCATCTTGGATCTGTGGCTGATGCATCTTACTCATTTTGAAAAATTCTTAGCCACTATATATGCAAATATTTTCTTTTGTGTCATTCTTTCTCTTTTTTCTTTCTCTAATTATGTGCACACTGGATTGTTTGATATTGCCCCTACACATCTAGATGCACTCTTTATTCATTCACTCATTTCCTCTCTGTGTTTTAGTTGGGTCATTTAACTTGACCTTCTCTTCAGGTTCACTGATTATTTCTCCTGCTGTGTTCAGCCTATCAGTAAGACTATCAAAAATTCATCATTCATGATATTATATTTCTTATATGTAGCATTTGACTCTTTTACCATTTCCATTTCTTTTCTGTTTTCATGCATATTGTCCACTGTTTTTACCATATCCTTCAACATCGTTATAACCTAAAATACTTACCTGATAACTGCAATATTTGGTCCACTCTCAGTCTATCCTTTGACTTATACCTTGACAAAAGCATCTTCAGATTTCTCATAATTTTAAAGCTGAGTATTAAAATTGTATGTTATATAGCATTGGAAATTAAAAGTCATATTTATGCCCATAGAAAAACAACACTTTTTCTACTAGGCTATAAAAGTATGTGTGTGTTTGGGGGAGGACAATGATTAGTTCTAATTACTATAGAACTAAGATTTTGGGGTAGCTTCTCTTAGATTCAATTTATTAAAGAGTTCATATAATTTGATGATATTCAGAACTTCCCCGTGGGCAGGGTTTGGGTTTGTCTCCTGCTTTTCTTCTGCCCTAAACAGATCTGCTTGATCCTCAGGGAGAGTTCTCTTTTCTTGACTCCCAACTCCCGGCAATACAGCATCTGCTTCCCGCTCATTGTAGGACAGAGACAGCCTGGAGTATTTCTCCAAACTCTCTCATCTTGCTCTAAGAGTTCATCAGGCTATGGTAAAAAAAAAAAAAAAAAACCTACCTGAACACATAAGGACTACAGCACAGATTTATTATTTTATAGTTCTGAGGACATAAATCTGAAGTAGATATCACTGGGATAAAATTAAGGTGTAACCAGGTTACATTGCTTCTTGAAGGAAAAGGAAGCCTCTCCAGAGTTTTAGGAGGCTTGTAGGGGCCACCTACATTCCTAGACTCATCTTCAAACCCAGTAACAACATTTATCCAAGTCTTTTCCTCAGATTCTGACACTCCCACCTCTCTATTTCACTTATAGTAACCCATATGATGACTGTGGACATACCTGGATAAGCCAAGATAATCTCCTGATCTCTACATATTGAACTTAGTCACATTTGCAAAAATTCCTTCTTCTCCCTATGTTAATATATTCACAAGTTCTGAAGGTCAAGACTTAGACATCTGTGGTAAATGATGATTCTGCCAACCACAGGCTGTTGTATATGTACTTTGGAAGCTCTTTCTCAGCTCTCTGGCTCTTCCTAGTCATGGAGATCTTGCTTCATTATTCTCATGGTGAGACTGAAAGTGCCTATTGGGTTCCTTGCTTCTCCTGCCCGTCTTTAGATTTCATTGAGTCCCATGTACCTGTGCCCTAAGGGCTTCCTCTCTTGTCTGTCTCCAGTGGCAAAGGCTAGTGCTTGATATTCAATGTAGGATTTAGAATGCCTGTAAGGCTTCTCTTTCTCTCCACTGGGCAGGCCTCAGCTCCACAAGAATGTCATCCTGAGCCTCCCTGAGGAATCTCTCTCTGCCAATCACTTCATATCCAGCCACATCACTCTCTCTAAGCCCAGAGTGCTTGTGGAGTTCTGTTAGTTCTGCTCCAACTTCAACACTCTGGCACAATTGTGCCAAAGAAAGTCTCTCAATTCTCCTGCCTCAATTTACCACATGTGCACTTGACACAGGCCCATTGGAAAGAGTGTGGGTGTGGGCAGAATCTTCTGGCTCTTAGGTGGGGCTTAGACATCCCAGCATGCACGCAGTCTCTCAGAAAGCTCTTGTCTTCTTCTCTCAAAAAAGGCAGTGCACTTCTCCTGCCCCTCTAATTTTACAGGTTTTCTGAGTTAATCTCATCAATAGGCTAGGGGCAGTATTCTGCATTCACACATACATTCTGAGTGAAAAGAAGTGTTCTGGCTCAAATGTCATCAAATGGGGCTTGTCCTAGATTAACTCTGAGGTTAAACTCATCTGAATCTCAGATTAAATGACTACCCAAGGTGTGATCCAATATTTTATTCTTCTTAATGTCTATTCAATTAGGAGATGAAAGGGGAAGGAAAAGTAGAGGAAAGATTAGATTTACATAATATTGATTTTCTGATGCCCTGAATAACACTTTATAATCAAAAGAAAGTTTTTCTGGACTTTAAAGCCCTTGTCTTTAGTATTTTTGCTTGAAAATTACTGAAGGTCTGACAGTATTTTAAGTTACTATAATAGTCAAAATTGTTTAGAAAATTTCCCAAAATCTAAGAAAGAAGAATCCTGAAAGCCAATGAACAACCATTGTCTATTAGCGCAAACTTTTTTCTTAAAATCAAAGCTTTTTCAGGTAGGAGATACGAAGGCTTTGATTAAGACAATAGTACTGGGCTGGGGGTGTGGCTCAGTGTGTGGAGCACTAGGTTCAATCCTCAGCACCACAAAAATAAAATAAAGGTATTGTGTCCATATACAACTAAAAAAAAAGTTTTTTAATGATAACGGGACTGTTAGGAGATGTTAGGAGATGTATATTTTGTTCTAACTACAGAGAAAAAACTCCTAGAGGTAAGACTTCCATTGTAGATCAAGCAATGAAACCACTCTGAGACTGCTGATAGAAACCACATGCCTTCTGAAATGGGATAAACTTAGCAACTTCATTCACAGAAAATTATGGCCGGACCATGCCACAGATATGCTAGAATACAGTACTCTGAGGTAGAACAGTGAAAAAGACTGGCCAGGGGCCTGTCAGATCTTAGAAGCTATTTGAAAGATTAAAACAGCAAAAGGTTTTAGATGTGGGACTGGCTGCTGAGCAGCAACCAATAAGTATTCAATAACACAAGGACAGCTGGAGCACATGCAAATTGTGATCAACAGAAAAAGAAAACTCTGTCCATGTGTTAAAAGAATGAGAGGCTTTTGCAAACAACTGTATTCACAAATGCCATTTTAAAAATACCATTTTGTAGAGAGAGAAGAACCAGGTTTGATCAGAGCAAATAATAATAGGACTATTCATACTACTGCCCTGTTAGAAATTTTCATTTGACATAAGAGAGCAGCAGTAACATTCCTAATCTTCCCTTCTCTGATTCTTTCTGCCAATTGGAAAGGAAAAATATGGGTAGAAATGGCTGCTTTTATAGAACAGTCCAGGATAAAAGAACATACAAGAGTCATTCCGACTCAGAGCTGGAGTGTGGGAGTTGACACTCAGACGACTTAATTCAAATTCATTATGCTTAAAGCTTCAGAGGAGTGATGATAGGGAGGAGACTCCCTCCAAGAAAGCTCCCAGAGAAGACATGCAGCCATGACAGGAATTAATTTCTCTAATATGCTACTAAGGTGGCAGATGGTCACAAGCAAGATAGCTGTGACAAATCAACAAATTACCTCCTGGGATATAGCAAATTACAGCATGCCTAAAACTGACCCAGGAGAAGTTCTAGCAATTGTGGTTCTCTTGCTGTTGAGGATTGTGTGATGGGAGTATGTTCCAAGTTATAGCTGAGGACCCCACTCAGCAGAGATGTCAGACTGCACCTGATTGAAAAACAAAATAAGTGTCATGGGACTAAACCCCAAATCATGGTGAAGCTGTGCTTGTGAGAAGGATGGGTATTAGTTGGCAGACTTCCCCATAATGTGAATTGAACTGTCGTGATGGGCTAATTAAGGCTTGCCTGAGAAAGATAAAAAAAATAAAATGTAATCAAAGATAAACCTTCCTGAACACATTGTCCACTCATATCTCTGGAGGCAGAAACTCAGAGTTGGAGGATTAGTGTAGCACTCTAACAAAGGACACATGAGCCCAGCATATAAAATTGAGAAAACTGATACCATCTGAGATTCAAAATATGGGAAAGATATGATAGAAGTGATGATACAACTTTAATTTATATGAATCACCTGATGATCTTATTAATGCAGACACAGATTTTATATTTCCTATATAAAATAGGAAATTTTATTTTCAGGGATGCAGACCACATAATCAGAAATATGGTGATAGAGACTCAGGTAGGGGCAGTCATCACACACTCCTACCTAAATCTATCACATTCCTAATTTCAGCTTTGTTTTGCCTCCAAAGCCATGATTCACTCATGGGTGAATTCCCAAGTATTTCTCTCCTGGAGCCACTGCCCTTACAACACAAACAGAAGGCCTCTTCATTTTACTAAGGCATCTCTAGCACCCTAATACTAGAACAAGGATGGAAATGGACCCATAAACATTAAAGATGTGACTCTAATCTCTCTGTTATTAACCATGGGGTTGGAGCAAAAGTATTACAAGTTGGGTGCTGAGTTAAGTCTTATTTTTGCACACAAATGAGATTGATGAACATAATGCACTTAAAATACTTATCCTTCTATTAAATTCAGTAAACCCTCTCTTCCTGAATAAGTTTAATATGAAAACTTGATAGGGATTGCTTAACATGTTGTTTCTAATGTCATGTACTATGTGAATATAAATTAACCCACCAAGGTATCAACATGCACCTGAATGCAAAGGGTGCTGCTCCAGATGCGACTTTCAGCAGGTGCATCAACTGGCTGCACTTTCCCCCCAGACAGTTCCTTGAAGAGATGTTATTAGGCAACATCTGTTTGTTTGTTTGTTTGTTTTTTCCTGATCAGAAACCTTTAATTGAAGTCCTCTCATTACTAACAGTCCAGTTATCTGATACTCACTTAGGTCAGGTTTGTTTGAAGCACTGAAAAAAGAGACGTTTACCAGTTTAAGATTCAAAGCATTCCCTCTGAAAAATGGTGAGTTACAAGGCAAGTATCATAATTGTAATCTTCAGAGAAGAAGCCTTTCTTAGATATGGCTTTTTATTTATTTATTTTTTTTTTTTGCAATCCAATAATCTTTTGTGCCCTGGTCCCCTCTGTGAAAATGATGGACAGGCAGACTTATATATTGTAATACAGACTGGAAAATGGCTTTTCCCATCCAATTTTAAAAGTTCTCTGTTATTTGGGGTAGAGCAGCATTCCCAAACTTTAAAGATTATTAGATCTATATAATTTTAAAAAGTAAAAATTAAAAACTGGCATAGTATTGCTAACTTTAATTTTGTCAATACAAAATTCTTTAAGAAAAAAAAAACTCAACTACTACTGCAGTCACCATAATTTAATTTTAAAAACTGACTTGTTAACATAGAAAACAGTAAGATACCAAAAACAGGCAGAATATTCTTTCAGAATTAAAGTGAATATTTGAACTTAACAAACTTAACTTTATAAAAATTTCACTATATTTTTTCCCAATTTGCATTATGGATCCTTCACATAAGTTCAATCTCAAGCTAATTTTCTCTCCATTTTTCCCATTAGCTGCCTCCTTGTCCACCTGTACTGCCTTATAATTTAAGATCTGAGGATTTGTCCCAGGTTTGCCAAGAAGTCAATGATGAAATTAAACATAGGCATGTTTGATTTTTTCACTCTACCATGCAATCTCCTGATAGCAACCTCAGAGCAAATGCTCATTTATTTTTTGCTGTTGTTATTTTCTATTCAGTTTAATACATAACTGATTTTCTTATCTAAAAAGTACTGGAAAATTTTGCCTTACGATTATTCAAATGGGTCAGATAGATGTACATCATTTCTAACCTTTTTTGTTAAAAATTTTTATCTTAACTTCATCACTTCAGACTATGTTGTTTTAAGTCTGTATTAATCAGGGTACTCCAGAAGAAACAGACCAATAGGAATAAGGAGAGAGATAGAGATACAAATAGAGAGAGAGAGAGAGAGAGAGAGAGAGAGAGAGAGAGAGAGGAAAATGAACAGGAGGTTTATTACAGGTATTGGCTCATAAAATTCTGGAGACCAAGCCATCTCATGATAAGGAATTTGTAAAATGAAGATCCAGGAATGTTGATGGTGAAATTTAGTCTGACATCAAAGGTCTGAGAACAAGAAGCTCCAATACTTAAGAGAAGAAGATGAATGTTCCAGCTTGAGGAGAGTCAGAGATCAGAGAGAGTACATTCACCCTTTCTCTGCCATCTTGTTCTAGTCAGGCATTCAATGGACTGGATGACGCACACCTTTATTGGTGAGGTTGGATGATATTTTTTATTCAGTCCACTGATTCAAATATTAATCTCTTATGGAAATACCCTCACAAACACTCCCAGACTCTCAGCTGTCTGGGCATCCCTTAATACAGTCAAGTTAACACAGATACCATTACAGAGTTCAAGAGTGGAAATTTAGATATTAAAATATCAACTACTTTCTTTAAAATTCATCTGAAACTTTCCTTTGTGTTCAGATAATTTACCTTTTCCATATTCATTTCTTCATTTCTACTTCTGTACACATTCCCTGCACTTTTGCTCTTCCACTCCTCTGAGGCTTTATACGAGAAAACTTATCTGCCCACAACATCAATTACCATGGTTTTAGGTAGTTAACACCTGCCCATATTTTAAGACTCAATTCATAGGATATCTCCTTCAAGAATCACATTTTAACCTGGCCAGGCAGATACTCCCCTGTATTCTCTTGTGATATCTCTATATAACATGGAAAGAAGGTGTAGAAATTACATTTTCATGATAATTTGAGTCAAAAAATTTGATGGATACTCCAACTCCATCATTTCACTAACTTGATCACTTGGGCAAGTTGCTTAAAATATCTGAAACTCTACTTCCTTATTTGTAAAAGAGGGGCAATGATATCAACTGCATAACATTTATTGAAATAATATATAAAGAATATCACAGTACCTTATCTGAAGAAAATATTCAATGAATGCACATTTTAATGCTTTGTTAAGCTGTGAATTTTCAAAATTTTGATTGCATGAACTTACCCATTCCACTAGAAATGTTTTTCTTTTTCTGTCTACCTTCCCCACTAGAGAGTAAACTCTTTGAAGTAGAGCCTATGCTTTATTTATTTATTCTCTAGAGAACAACTTGGCAAATTGTGTTGTGTTGGTTGAATTAATGAATATCACTATACCCTAAAACATTGTGACTTACAAGAAATTAACTTATATTAAAAAGACACCTGAAACAGAGCCAGTAGTCATTGTGTGCATTTTTAGTTTTCTCTGTGGGTTGCCCCATGAAAAGTCAAGATTGATACTCAGAGAATGCTCTCTGGGGCACACTCCTTCCTCAAGTCAGAGGATCAAATTAATCTTGTGTTGCCTAGTGATATTGTGCCACAGTAGACTTCTTTAGGCTCTTATTAGAGACTTAATATAGCTCCTCACTTTGTTTTATGGGCACTAAAAGTGCTGCTCTATATTTTTATAGAGCACCATTTCTGATCATCTTGTTAAATATATTACTATAGTCATTAAGAAAATATCTTGCTTTAAATATTTGGTAACAAAAACTTTAAGCATAAACTACTATTTCTGAGTTGTTTTTCTATAGAGATTTGAGCCTAAAATAGGTTTTGATATCTCAAAATGGCCCACTAGTAAGCCAGTAAAATATTTAAAGGCCAAAGCACAGCTGCAATGTGAATAAAATATTATTAGACATGTCCTTGATCTTTAACTTTATTACAGGTTGGAGACTTTTAATTTTTAATAAAATTCATTGCAATGACAGATAAGATAGATTGTTCCCAATGGTGGTTCACATCAAAGAAATGATATAACATGCCTGACTACTAAACATAATGGTATGATTAATTCATTGAATTAATTACTTCTTTTGTTGCATATTCATGCATTTTATTGAGAAAAAAAAATTCCCTGAAGATTACTTCTCTTTGGAGAAACATAATGAATATAAAATTAACAAGATGTTTAAATTTTTTTAAAAAAGAAAGACATTAGATGACAGCAATATGTGCCCACATAGATAATGCTGCCTAGCATGATTTACAAATCAAACAAAGGGTTAAATGTTGGTTTGATTTAAAGGGGGGATGGTAAAGATCATCAACACATTTTCATTGAACTTGATAGTATATAGTAATTAAATACTGCAGTATGTCACTTTTTCTTTTGATAAAATAATATTCTGGTTTATTAAGAATTGTAGCAGAGCTTTTCAGGTTATGCTTGTAGTTCATTAGCAGTTCCTGTGTGTCTTCCCCCATTTTCCTACTGAACCACTCACTAAAGCAATTGATGAAAACACCCATTTAGGATGTGAATGTATTGATTAATTATCTGCCAAAAACCAAAAAGAAGTGTTCACTATTTGAAGTAGGGATTTATCACTGAAGCACAACAAGAATTTTCAGGGGAAGCATAATAAGACATTTCCATTTATGCACACCTACAATAGCACTCTTCCTCAGATACATCCTTCTCAAAGGCACAGATTTATCCATTCCTGATTGAAAAAATGTTCTTGATTATTTTATTTTGCATTGTTTTATTTTACTTTAAGATTCTCTGACTACTTTGCAATTCTGATACTTATTGCAAAACACTATATGTGGATTTGAGGATCATAACACTCAATGCAACTTAATTAAAACAGATGAAGGCAAGTAATGGTAGCGTATTTCCTGGAATGTAAAGTATGCAATAGAAAAACTCTGAGGGAGGGGTAAAGTGTATCTACATTTAATTTGTTCTACATTTAATTTGTTCTCCCCAGTAGAAAGATAAAACTTTACTGTTTAATATGGTAGCCACTAGCCACATGTGAAAATAAAGGACTCAAAATTTGGCAACTTTGAATTGTGAAATATGTTCTGAATATAAAATATGCTAGCTTGTGATGAGTTCATATTAAAATAAAGGAAAATATCTCATCAATATATTTTACACTGACTACATATTTTATACATATTTGGTTGAAAAGTATTAATATTAATGGAAATATTTTTAATTTTAATATGATTACTGGAAAAAATTAATTACATATGTGGCTCATGCATGCATTTTATATTATATATGTTTGACAGCCTTGATTTAAAAAATTCCTGCCATAGAATTCTAGAAATACTCAAGAAATACATTTTTTTCTTATATAGTTAGATATCTTGGCAGCAAAATTAGAATATTCTTTTTTATTTAAATAAGAAAAAACTAGATGAAACACATCAAACAGTTGGTAATAGTGAATGTTCAATTTTATCATCCTCACAACTTCCACACTGCCTAAAAGTTAAAGTTCTAAAGGCCAAAAGACATATAGTGAGGAAGATGAAGCTCATGCTTATGAACATAAATAAGGTGTAAACATCCAATTGTTATTCAGTCTATGAACAAATATAGAAATCTTTGCAACAATAACAAAATATAGGCCTATGAAATCATTTTTTATTATGAGAGATTTAATTTATTCATTGTACTCTTGGCATGGAGTGGGATTACATCCGAAGTAAGAAGTACATTTTAGAAAACTTTTGATTTGTATTCTAAATAATATTGAAGAAAATGTGGTATTTAGGAAGCAAGATAGCAAAATAAAATTGCTTAAAAAATAGACTGAAAATAATAAAGCTGACTGTGGGAGACTGAAGAAACTAGATGAGATTTCAAGGAAAGATAATGATATGAATAGAAGCATCCAACATCTTTATAATCATTTCCATGTTGAACTAACCAATAGGAAGTTAAAGTCAAGGAGAAACTAGAAAGGGTGTCAACCAAATCCCAGAAATTCTTAACAGTATCTACACATAAGGCAGATAGGAATACATAAAAAACATCAATACCAACTCTAAAAGTTCTTTTAAAATTTTAGAAGAAAAACTGCTTGAACTCTTAATCTGGAAAGATAGGAGTTGAATTCAAAAGTGCACTGTGAGTCAGTCAAGAAGCAGGTAAATATAATGTTTAAAAATAAAGAAGGAAATTGAAAAATATAACAATTGATATAGCTAAAATATTCTGAATAAATGGAGAATGATATAGTGAACAAAAATTATTGTTATTGATAGATTGATGATAGATATATGACAAAGCAGCAAGACTGATTTCAGAGATGATGCACATGGAATTCTCATAATAATACATCCACCTTCAATAAGATAAGTCAACAAATATATTTATCAACAACTATATTATCAACATTTTCTATATTTATCGGTAAGTAATTGATTATATCATAACAATATCCAGTTGACTCTAAATATTAAAAACAGGTTGAAAATGATATGCTCAAGTATGAACAACTACAACTGATCTTTAGATGAATTGCCTCTTGAAATCCCATGATTCATGCAATCATCATCTTTTCAGGAGCCTGTTTTCTTTGATATCTCTAAATAAACCATGACTCAATGAAATAGTAGAGTGTCTTTTTTATTTATTCTTATTTACTTTGCTGTATTTTGATAAAAAGTAGTGGAAAGGGAAAAAAAGAGATTCAATGTAAAATTAACTGAATCAAGAATGGAAAAACTCATATGTTTTACTTGGATACACAGGTAACATCCTTGTGTGACAACATTAATATAAGAAAATAGAATGTGATATGATCACCATAGAACTGACATTTGCCTCCCCATTCTAAAAGTCACTGGCTCTTTCCACAATTGATCTTATTTTATTCCTAACTGCAAAAATCTTTGGTTAAAAATTGTAAATAATAGTGTTAAAAAAATAAAGATTATAATTTTAAATTTAAGCTATGTGATGATTCAAAAACATCTTAAAAATGAAGAATAACTGGTAGTTAATATGTAAACCAGATAAACAATTTTGAAATAATTATGGTAAATGTTATAAAAATTACATTAAAATAATTATGTATAAAGACATAGTCAATGAGGCCTGACATGCAAAATTAGGTCATAAAATCTGGAAACAGGTGGGAGCATTGCCACCAAATACTTCATATTCCACCAGGATTTCAATCATCAACTTCTCTAGGTTTTACTAAAGCACTGCAGAGATCACCTGGAATTATTTTCCAAGTGAACTCATGATTTTATTTTTATTTTTACATTTTCTGATCCAGTTTATCCTTTTATTGAATTTCATTTACATATATCTAGATTGATAAATCATTGATATATCTGGCATTTTTGTGTCATTCTTCTTTAGTTTCTAATATTGTGTTATGGAATATTTATTATAAAAATTTTTATATAGAAGAAAATTTTAAACTTATGTAATAAATAAAACTTTAGAGAATACAGTTACTTTTAATTGAAAGCAAGCATAGAAGAAGGAAAATTGAAAATGTGACAATAAAAATTAAAAGCACAATTATCAACCTAAGAACTTCAAAGAAAGTATAAAAACAAGTCTGGTTTCTGCAGAAATACAAATCTGAGCAAAAATTGCAATCTGAAAAACATAATTAAGAAACATCGGGAAGATTAATAAAATATATGGGGCTGGGGTTGTGGCTCAGTGGTAGAGCATTCGCCTAGCATGCATGAGGCATTGGGCTCGATCCTCAGCACCACGCAAAAATAAAATGAAAGATATTATGTCCACCTAAAACCAAAAAAATAAATATTTTTTAAAAAGATTAATAAAAAATAAAGTAAAAGGATGGAATAAATAATATTGCAAAAGACCAGTAGAGAAGAGGAAGAGGAACAGGGATAGGAAGGCGGGAAAGAAAAGAGGAAGTACTGGGGACTGAAATGGAGCAAATTTTATTTGCTCTGTGCATGCATAATTGTGTCAAAATGAATCTCACTATTATTCATATAACTATAATGCACTAATAAAAATATTTAAAAATAATATTGCAACAAAATAAGATGTTCAAGAGGCAAAGAAGTGAGAATAATATTTTACATTTACTTTCTGCTTTTGGTTAAACTCTGACTGTTTTGATTATGAAACACTAAATATTAATTCGTTTAGTTAATTCTCATGACAATCTTGAAATATATGGCTATGATTATAGTCCCAATGTACAGAAAAGAAAACAAAGCAACTAAACAGATTAACTCAATCAGATCACAGTTGTTATCTGATAGAGCAAGGATTAAATCTGAGGCTGTAAGACTCTGTACTGTGTGTACTTGACCAGTTTAGTCCATAGTGTGGTTTGAAATGGTCTGTCTCCTCTGAAGCTCATGGGAGTTTGATTCCCATCCTGAGATATTAAGAGTGGACACTTAATCACCTATAATCCTTGGTGTTTATAGGCATTGTCTTTGGAAGACTGTTAGAATTATATCAGGTAGTCAGAGTGGACCCCACTGTTGAACATTAGTGACTATAAGAAGAGAAAGTCTGATTTCATCAGCTTTTCCACTATTGTGACCAAAAGACCTGACAAGAACAATTTAGAGGAGAAAAGTTTATTTGGTGCTCACAGTTTCAGAAGTCTCAGTCCATAGATGGTTGACTTCATAGCTTTAGGCCTGAAGTAAGGCAGAGCATCGTGGTGGAAGGACATGGAGGAAGAAAACAGCTCAAGACATTGCAATCAGGAAGCAGAGAGAACATCACTTACCAGAAACAACAAATAAACCCCAAAGGCACATCCCCAGTGGCCCACCTCCTCCAGCCACTCCTGACCTGCTTACAGTTACCACCCAGGTAATCCATATCACTGGATTAATGCACTGATTAGGTTATGGCTGTCAAAACCCAATCATTTCAACTCTAAGCTTTCTTGCATTGCCTTACATATGAGCTTTTGGGGGATACGTCATATCTAAACCAAAGCAGAGGAAGACCAGAATAGATACACATGTGTGTTCCTGTCTCTTTCTGTGTAATGTCCTGCACTGCCTAAGGATTCTGCCAACAAGAAGGTCTTCCCCAGACACAGACCTTCATCCTTGTTCTTCCAGAACTGTAAGCCACAACACACCTTTTCTTTGTGATTTATTTAGGCTGTGGTATTCTCATTGGCAACAAAAAAATGGACTAAAATAGTACGCTTTCTCAATAAAGATAAGCATTAAAAACTAAGTACATGACAAAATTAGTTTAAACGCAGATACACAATATGAACTTGTTGATTTGAGTAAATTATATATAAACTATAAATATGTATATATGTATATACATATATATTTCAAGTATTTATAATAATCCAGAAAAAGAAGGAAGAATATCTACCAAGAAATGTGTATGAATCTTGCTGTCTCCATGGCAACACCGAAAGCCCAAAGATAATGGATGCTTTTCTATGAAGCTAAAAACAAAAAGATTTTTTTTTAAAACCAATGAATCCATAACATTGTCAACTTAATCTGCTTATACAAATTATGTCAGGAAAACATTATTTGGTATATAAGTCACCAAAAAGTATATTATCTATGAGCATTCAGAAAGTTATTCTATATTACTTCAACATCAACAAGGCAGATTCATTAAAATTAGAAAGTTTAACTATGAGGCATTATACTATAATACATAAGAGCAACCATAAAGTATTTTTTGACATATTAATTTCTTCTCTTCACAGGTGACCAATTTTTAAAATAGCACCATAACTTAACACACCAAAAGCAGGTATGTCTTATACACACACACACCCCCCACATTATACGGACAGCCCCCAATTTACAATGGTTTAAACTTAATGATTTTTCAAGTTTATGATGGTAAGAAATTAGTAAGTGTCCTGTTGAAAACACATTCAAATTTTGAATTTTGATCTTTTCCTGGGCTAGAAATATGCAGTAAGGTATTCTCTTGAAATGCAGAGTATCAGCAGCAAGTGGCAGCTCACGATCAGATACATGATCCAGGGGGTGAATGAACAGTACCATATAGTGCACTGTCTTGCTAATGTGTGATGTTCAGCAAATGAGTTGTCAGTAATGTGTTTTAGATGTATGATCTTTTCAACTTACGATGGGTTTGTTGGCATGTAACCAAGTCATTAAGTCAAGGAAAGAGCCTCTATGTAGAGAGAAAGAATCTTACTACTTATGTATAAGTATACAGTATACACATATATATGCTACACACACATATATACACATACCTGCATTTATTATACACACATATTATATTTCTTATTTAGTAAGCAGAGTAATATTGTCGTATTTAATAAGCACACAGTTCATAAAGAGCTCCCTTCAGTTTGATGCTCACCTCCTGCTAATTGTTCACAATTGTCAGGCTGCTGTCTGGGAGGCCCTTGCCATTCAACACCCACCAGATTAGTGGCAATCAGCAGTCACTTGTGTTAATTCCCAGGACAATTTTTTTTGCCAGCTGTACTTATTCTTTTGATGACATAATTGAATAAATTATCATGTAGTCTGAAGAAATAGTTATGTGAAAATAATTTCGATGAACTCTTAAGTTGGATGGTTTGCAAAGTCCAAATGCATGTAATTTGACAAATATTACTAATAATTTTAAAGACATCTTTTGAAGATTAGGAAAAAATCATAAAATCTAGTATTTAGTATGCTACACACGTATTTCTTTACAAAGTATATTTAACTTCCTTATCTATCTTAAAGCCTAAATCGGGGATTCTAGAGAATGCTCTGTGAGCATGGCTTATGGAAGAACAGAATGAAATTTCATCTGGTTAACTCAGATTTTATAAATATTTAACTCAAAATTTGGCCAAATCAATGAACATGTATGTCTAAACTTAACTTGGAAAAAAAAATGACTTATTAAAGTTCGCCTAAAGCCTATTTTAACTGACCCCAATCCTACAAGAGAGAACATCTGTTTCACTGTTATCTTTCTGTTATCTCAACACACCCACACACACACACACACACACACACACACACACCTCCAACACATACATAAACCACATGTCAACAGTGAATTAAAATGTTTTTGTGAATATTCTATTTACAAATAAATGTATATTAACTGTTAAGTGAAGATAACAGTTTAAAGATACACCTTTGTTTAAATCCCTAAATAAAATTATCCTCTGTGATAAATCTATTAATTTATAAATTTGTAAAACCATTTCTGGTTGCTTTTGAAATTTTCTCTATGAGTCAACATAATCAATTTCAAAATAATATCTACAATACTGGAAAAGAAAGTCATTTATGAGTCTCACAGGTGGTTGCAAATTGAAAGAAATAGAGTTTGTAAATGACAATTGTCTACAATTAACCTTCATTTCAGGTTTCACAACTCTGAAGAAACTTGACTTTTCAAATTTGTGTCAATTTTGAAAAATAACTTTAAGATATGTAAAGATGTTTTGTTCAATACACCTGTGAAAGAGTTCAGTAACATTTCATTACTGTATTTATAGTACTTCATATTTAAAGTGTATCATGGAATATCACTGAAAGGCAGAATAGAGAGAAGAATTAATACACACCAGAACAAAGGGATACAATGAAAACAATTAAAATTTCCATAACTATAGAGGAAAGGGGAAATAATTACAACATAAGCTATAATTTTCAAATACTGGATTAAGTGGTTTTATATATGTTAGTCTAACTTAAATCTCATAACAACCCTGGGTGAGGCATAATTTCCTCCTATCACAAATTAAAAAATCAGGCTCAAATAGCTTAGGTATCCCATAGATCAAATATTCTACTGAACTAATAATAAGGGATGCAATTAGCTTTTTTTAACTTACCACTTTCTGTCCCCCAGAGAAGTATCTCCTTCAGTGGTTCACAAAGTGTCCCTGAACCAGCAGCATCTGCATCAACTGGAAACTTTTTAGCAATGCACATTCTTGGATCAACCCCAGATCATTTGAAATCAGATCTAAGAATGGGGTTTCTGTTCTGTGACCAGCTTTCCAGGTGATGTTAACCCATAATCCAGTTCAAGAACCACTGGGCTGCATCATTACTTGGGTGATACATGAACTGGAAAAGAACTAAACAGAAGTTTTCAAAACCATTTAAAATCTGCAAATCGGCTTCTTTGTTTGCTGCATTCTTTTTGCTTAAAATTCACAAGACTTGGAGGATTCCAAAGACAATTTTGAAATGTAATATGAAAAGCATAACAGTGATAAAATTAACTGTGGCTAAGGAGATGTATGTCTTTCTTTCCTCAAAGTGACTTCTGTATTTAGCTTGTTCTGAAGTAGGAGAATTTTTAATTTTGATTACCTAAAACTGAAATTTTGACCCCTGATCTGATTTTTTTAATTCAAGTGGCACTAGAAAGGTAGGTGGGGGGAAAAAAAGAAAGAATGGATCTTGGAGCTAATGTGGCTCTATTCTTTCTATAGCTTCACAAGTCCCCCAGAAATTTTGCATTAGAAATTTTGTGTCATTGTTCTTTTTTTTTTTTTTTTTTTTTTTTTTTTTTGCTTTCATTGAATTTGTTTCTAATGGTATATGCCTTTTTGGAGCAATACACCTGATATTCCTCAGTTGAGAAGTTGCTTGTTACTATTATTTATTTATTTGTAATGTTATCTACTCTTTGTTGTTTTTTTCTTGTTTTTTGTTTGTTTGTTTGTTTTTTTGTAGTTGTTGTTGTTGCTTTTGTATGTACAAATCCAAATCTACAGCCTAATTTGCAGGAATCAGTTTCCTTAGGAATCTAACTCTTCCCAGAAAAACAAAGACAGAAGTGTATTACAGAGATTACTTCATGTGGTTTATAGAATACAGCAGGAATAAAGAGAAAAAAGATACTACTTAAAAAAAATTTAAAACAGAGAGAAATAAGATAAGAGAACATGAGCTCCAACTTCCAAGCACCTGATGCTTTTGATAATGGAACTATTTGAAACTTTCTGGACACAAAGATATCAATGTTTCCCATTGGTATCATACTTTATCTATGAAATTTCAGTAATATGTTTACTTATATTTTAAAAGAAAGTTACATGTTATTTAAAAATGCATTAATTATTTTTTTCTGTAAGTATTGAAAAGATATAATGCTGTAATTAGATTTTTTACCCTGAAATCTGTCAGAACTTCTAGTCTTGAGTTAGCTTTTCTTCTCTCATTTTTAAGAATTATTTTATCATACCCCAAAATAAGGAGTACACTAAGATCTTACTTTATAATGTCTATTCTGTTATTAAAAATTAAAATAATTTGTGTAATTTATGTCCTAATGCCTCATTAACTACCTCTATGAAAAACATTCTTGATTATGGTTATTATCAATTAAGGGTTTTTAAAATATATATATTTAGAAACACTATTATTTTAGTTCACTTAAATCCATATAAAAGTGCAAGAAATAGAAATGTATTATGTCTCCCATCCAAAAAAGGATGTGGGGATGGGGATATAGCTCAGTTGGTAGAGTGCTTGCCTTACATGCACAAGGCCCTGGGTTCTAATCCCCAGCACCATAAAAAAAAAAAAGTGTGATTTTATAATTAGTCAAATTGGGGTTTCTTTTTTTTGGTAATTTAGTAATTATCTTCACTGAGGCCTCAAATTTTATTTATTAAAGATATGTTTTAGTATTTTTTGATTAATGGGGTGTTTACAAATTCTAAAATGGTAATTAGTTTTTATTATTTTTATTTATCTGCTCTAATCAGTTATACATGACAGCAAAATGCTCTTCAATTCATTGTACAAAAATGAAGTACAATTTTTTACTTCTCTGGTTGTACACAAAGTAGGGTCACACCATTTGTGCAATCATACACGTACCTAAGGTAATGATGTCTCTCATTCCACCATCTTTTCTATCCCCCTGCCCCATCCATTCCATTCCCTCCCCTTTGCCCAATCCAAAGTTTCTCCACTTATCCCATGCCCCCACCCTTGCATTATGTATTAGCATCCACTCATTAGAGAAAACATTTGGACTTTGGTTTTTGGGGATTGGCTTACTTCACTTAACATGATATTCTCCAACTCCATCCATTTACCTGCAAATGTCATAATTTTATTCTCTTTTATTGCTGAGTAATATTCTATTGGTATATATATCACAGTTTTTTTATCCATTTATCTATTGAAAGGCATCTAGGTTGGTTCTACAGTTTGCCTATTGTGAATTGTGCTGCTATAAACATTGATGCTGGTGTGTCACCGTAATATACTGTTTTTAAGTCCTTTGGTCATAGACCAAGAAGTGGGATAGCTGAGTCAAATGGTGGTTCCATTCCAAGTTTTTTTTTAGGAATCACATACTGTTTTCCAGATTGGCTGCACCAATTTTCAGTCTTACCAGCAAAGTATGAGTGTGCCTTTTGCCCCTCATCCTTGGCAACACTTATTGTTGCTTCTATTGTTTTAACTGCCATTTGACTGGAGTGAGATGAAGTCTTAGAAGATGGAAAGATCTACCTTGCTTATGGTTAGGCAGAATTAATATTATTAAAATGACCATACTACCAAAAGCACTATAAGGTTCAATGCAATTTCTATCAAAATCCCAATAGCATTCCTCATAGAAATAGAAAAAGCAATCATGAAATTCATCTGGAAAAATAAGAGACCCAGAATAGCTAAACCAATTCTAAGCATGAAGAGTGAAACAGGTGGTATTGCTATACCAGACCTTAAACCATACTACAGAGCAATAGTAACAAAAACAGCATGGTACCGGCACAAAAACAGGCTGGTAGACCAATGGTACAGCATAGAGGACACAGAGACTAACCCACAAAATTACAACTATCTTATTTTTCTTAATGAATTTCATTATGGCTTTTTATATTTCTATGAGGTATGATATTAGGATTTTAATTGTATTGCGTTGAATCTATATAGCTCTTTTGGTGGTATGGCCATTTTGACAAAATTAATTCTGTCTATCCAAGAGCATGGGAGATCTTTCCACCTTCTAAGGTCTTCTTCAATTTCTTTCTTTACTGTTCTGTAGTTTTCCTCGTAGAGGAAAATTGATTCCCAAGTTGGGTTTTTTGTTGTTGTTGCTAAATTGATTCCTAAGTTGTTTTTTTTTTTTTTAATCTATTGTGAATGGTGTAGTTTTCCTAATTTCTCTTTCAGGAGATTCATCAGTAATGTATAGAAATGCATTTGCTTTATGGATATTGATTTTATATCCTGCTATTTTGCTGAATTAATTTATTAGTTCTAGGCATTTTCTGGTGGAAATTTTTTGGGTACTCTACATATGGAATCATGTCGTTGGCAAGTAGGGATTTCTTTATAGTTCACAATTCCTAACTGTGTACATACATAGGCATATTAATATATTTACTATATCTCACAACTATCACTTTGCTAAACTGTATTACTTCTCACTAATATTTTCCTTTTTGAAAACATAACATACTGATTAGCAAAATATCTACTATCATTTAGTGATATGCTATATGATAAAATTCCAGTGTAAAGAGTTACACAGGACATTGTAGCTCTATCTCATTCTGAAATTTAGTTGAGCATTGCTTGGCTTTAGTAATAGAATGTTCTGTACTCTTTAAGCATCAGACATAAATTAGAACTACTGGAAAGAAGGGGGATTTACAGGCTAGATTAAACCAGTGTCTAAAGGTTAAGACTCTAATTATACAAATTTTTATTTCCAGGTTAATCCTACAAGAGCTCCAGACTATTCCTCTTGGATACAAAAAAATTATAGAGAAATTATCCGAGACAGATTTTATATAAGAATGTTTCCACTCTCCTTTTTGTGAAATTTGTGAATTAACTAGAATTTACATAATGCTAATGTTAGATTCTCATCTTGCTTTTAGTAAACAAAATAATTATTTTAGTTGAAAATCGGTAAATTCAATGCTCTAAGCTAAAAATTGTTTTCTTCTTTCCCTGAACCTGCAACCTTTATAATCGAGGTAATGTCATGTTATTATTCTGCTGCTATGGAAACAACAATGAGTATGTCTAATTAAAATAAAACTTCCCCATTTATTATAATGTGGACAGAGTGCAGATCTTGAAATTATAACACCTTACCAGGTCTGTTTCTTCATCTGTAAAATGGTGTAATTATAATAATAGAAAATGGACTGGAAAATATGAAAGTGTCCCATAAACATTTCTATAATAATATACAAAAGCTAACTATTTTTATTACTCAATTTATTTATTTCCTATAAAAATATTAAAGCTACCAATTACAGCCTTATATATTATTCATTCTCTCCTTATTTCCAGCTTGAAATCACCAAACAATATTTAATATATGTCTCAGTGAGCCTGGAGCTATGCTAAGTAATAGACAATTTACAGATCCATTTTTGCCACCTATTTATAAGGCTTAAATTTAATGAAAAATCATAATCCAGAACTTGGTTGCTATTTTTAAAGATATGCAGAAATCTGTAACAAAATATTCCCTTAGTCAGCATGAGAATTTGTAGACATGCAATTCAATTTGTTTTTAGGGATCTTAAGTCTTAACCGGATTAAACAATTAATTATAAGCACATGTTAATAAAAAAATTATCCCCTGCTGTTAATTTATGATGGATTATAAAGAGTTCTGGCCTTTGAAAAAAATTTTTTCTTTAATTACTTTAATTATCACTTTATACCCACAAAAAAGCAACATAGGAAGCATTATTAAGTTCTACCTAGGTAGGAAAAACAAAGGTAGCAGCTGTTTCTACTTGATACCAAGACATTCCAACAATCAAACCAAGTCAATAAATATCAAACAAATAATTTTTGTTTCACTAAATTGCTGCATTGAATTCACTCCAGTAATAATTGACATGATACCTTCTTCTGGTTAGTTGATAGAAATGTTACTTTTAAATAAAAGGAAAGTATGCGTTTAGTAAAAAACTAACCAAAGGAATATTTCAATTTCTTTGAACATTATGAATTTGCATAGGAGGCATATATTGTCATAAGAGCCCAGAATATAAAATTAAATCTTCAAGCTAAATGTTAGCCTTTTATGGTAGAACACACACACACACACACACAACCTTTTGGTGCTTTTGCATTATAGTGCATCAGGAAGAAAATATTAACTGTATGTATAAGCTTTTCATTAAACAATTATAACTCATGAGATATAATTAGAAATTAATTTTGTGTCTGTTCTTGAAGTTTATTTCTGATTATTGCCAATGTTCAATTTCTTAATCTGGGTGTTACACATTTGCATTCAATTAGTGAAAATGGTACAAATTATATACGTATGACTTGAGCCCCAATATACAGATCTATATAAATGTTTAGGTCCATGTATAAATCAAAACTGATTCAAAGTAAATCTCTTCATCATTTGGATCCTTTAGTTAAGTGAGAAGCCAGTGAGAGCAAATGTTTTTTCTTCAATTTCTAATGTTTCCATTCCTTAACCCCACCTAACTTACTATCTAACCTCTCTCCATGGTCAAATGAAGAAAGGATGTAAGTTAGGGGATTTATTAGTCAGGGTTCCCAGAGAAACAGGACAAATAGGATGCATGTATATGTGGAAAAGTAATTTATTTTAAGGAATTGGTTCACATGATTGTGAGGGCTGGAAACTGGCAGGTGAGAGACCCAGAGAACAGGCTGATGTTGTTCAAGTCCGAAGACAATCTGGAGGCAGGATTCCTCTTTTTGGAAGGACGTCAAGTGTTTTCTACTTAAAGCCTTTAAATGACTGGTTGATATTCACACATTATGGAAGGTAATTTATTTTATTCAAAATCTACTGATTTGAATGTTAATCTCATCTAAAAAAATTTTTCAGTGACATGCAGATGGGTGTTTGACCAAAGAGCTGAGCACTATGGCCACATTGACACTGCTGAGGCCTTGTGAAGTTCTTATTTTACTGTACTTTTTTCAAGGTGGTTTTGTTCCCTTTATACAAAGCAAGTGTTTAAATAGGACTTTTCTCTCTTTGTTGCTTCTCAGATTTCTCAAATATCCCATGAAGAACAATTGACTACACTCCTATGACCTATGTAATGCAGTCCCTTTTACTGGCCTACCTCACTCAGCCTCTGATTTTATTGTTGCTCTTACTGTTCTAACTCTCTGTTTTAAATGCACTCTATTCTGTTTGACTCTCTTTGACCCTTTCAGAGGTCATTAGAGACAGCACTTTAAATGATTCTGTTCTGGCTTTCTCTGGTCTCCTAATATTTGTACAATAGGAGGTACAGGGAGAGGATGGTAAAAGGCTGATCCCAACACAGCTCCCACTACTTCTTCTCATTGTGTAACCAAGAGCTAGTCTATCTCCAGTATTTTCTGTGTCCTGATGAGCATCAAATACTGGCCTATTAGTACCACAATGTAGAAGGTATATATCAAACCCTTTGAAAAAAATATCCAAGAAACATCTCTTTACAGGGTTTGGCATTAGAGATCCCTCCCTCAATTTTGGCGGAAAATGAATATTATTCACAGTCCAAGTCTTAATACATAAATCCTGTCTAAAATCCTTTGCTAACTTACCACAATCCACATTCTTTAAAAAATAGATGTGGATAAGGTTTTAAGAACCATGTAACATTTTTTTTTCTTTTTTAATAACTACATCTTTTAGGGTAGTCTTACAAACAAACAACTGAGCTCTAATAATATTTTATCTTATTATCTAGGTAATACTTCCCTTAACAACCTATTAGATAAGTTCATAAAGTGAATATTTTACTGGATATCACATCCAACTTCCTTGTTATGTTTCTAAATGGCAGTATTTTCACACACTCCACATCCACCTCCATAATACAGTCTATAAATTGATGAGGCAGAATAAAGATCTTGATATATTTCATTAAAGTTTATTTAAGTGTTATTTGTTCCTTTTGGAGAGACTAGCCATAATGTTTTCTTTTTTGTCAGATGCCCTATCAATACACCAGAAAAGATTATATGGAAGGAACAGTGCATTATATGTCATAATTGATAATACAGAAAACTAGAAATTGTCAATAGCAGAATCAGAGGCAGGAGTAGGAGGGGAAAGGGCAGTGAACAAATACATACATGTCCAGTTGGATACGTAATGTCATCATGTCATATGCTAATGATACAAGACTAAGTGCAGTTAGAAAAAGAGAGAATCCAAGTGTGAAATGTGCTGTGACCAGTGGAAGGGAAGAGTCCACCAAAAGGAAAATTTCGGCCATGATATTCAGAGATACAGGTAGGAAGAAATCAAATTCTATCCAGAAGGCTTGGAATCCATAAGGCCTCAGGCATAGGTCTGGGCATCTTCATAGACATAATTACTCAGAAATATTTTTAAGCATGAAAAACTCATAATGAACTCTAGTCCTAGGAATATTTGAATACATGCAAAATCTCAAGAGAGATTTTAAGCCATTGCATCCATAAGGTAGGGGTTTTCTACAATTGCTAGGAAAAAATTGTATATTCTTCCTCACAAACTAGGAAATGCCTTAAAAAATATAGTGCACAAGTTCAAAACCACTCTACCATCAAAATGAAGCCAATTTAATTAGCTCATTATTAGGCTAGTGATTTAAGTTCTCATGGCAATGATCATTATTTTTTCCAGATCTTCACTGTGCTAGTCAGCATTTCTCTTGTTGCAAGTGACAGAAACACAACGCAGACCAACTGAAGAAAATGAGCAAATAAACTCAGTGAGTTTTACATGAATCCAGGGCCAAAAGCTACTAAGCTATTGCAGGTCTTTCTCACATTGTTGTTCTCTTTGCTCTATTTCTTTTTATGGATGGGCCTTAGTCTTTCTGCAATTGGCCTTATTCCATTTGGGATAGACTATTCATGTAGTTGATAAAAACAAAAGAGAAAAAAAATTGAAAACCTGCCCCATAAGAGCATCAATAATGAAAAGAAAAAAAGAATACATTTAATGTATAATTATAGATCAATACTGGGCATTCAATCAGCAAGCAACTTGTGAATTAAATATATCCTAAAATTAGTGAGTAAAGGATTTGAATCTAGACTTGAGGAACTGTGATCTATAACTTAGATAAACTAATAGACTTCACTCAAATTTAGTTCCTTCATATATAAAATGAGCATAAAATTACTTCAAAAAGTTGTTAGCATTCATGAAATAAAGTATAACAAGAGCCATTCACTGTCTGATACATAGTAGCTGCTCAATACTCTAACACAGGCTACATTAAAAGATCGTAATAGTATTTGCTCTGAATCTCTCAATTAATATTACAGACACAAGAACCACAGCTTACCAAGAACATCTCCTGTGTAGTGGGTCTTTGTCATCTTATTCTGGTATTAGGACCTACTGACTACTGCTTTTGGGAGTGCAGATACCGAGAATGGTATTTGTACAGGTCCCTTCTTGCCACTGCTGTGCTATTAGATCTTCTCACTGTAACCAATACCAGTGTTTCCAAGTAGGTTTTTCCCTAAGCCATTATAATTTTCACACATTGCAAAAGGAAGTCTTCTGTGTCTGTTTCACAGTTTATCCTGTTTCTTCCAACTTGAAAACTGTTACACAGGAATTGGGACAATTAAGAAAATTCCCATCTGTGCCAGTTACAGGGATTTTCCTCTTCACCAATAATCAGTGTCCTGAACTAAGAAACATAAGTCTTTGTGTTCTCTTATTTCTGGGTATATTCCCTATTTACTTAAAGTGTATCACAATTTTTGGGAAATGAATGGTCACTTAATATATGACTTCTCAAACTGGTATCTTGGATCAGAGAAGCTTTTCACTGTTGTTTTCCAGAAAGACAAGAATGTCCTTGTGTCAACAGGCCCCTCTTGGCCATTCTATACCTCAGGCTTGGGTGTGGACATTGCCAACAAAAAAAATAGGAGCACATTGCCAACAAAACACAAGGCAAACCTTATGGACACTCAGAAGTGGGAGCAGTTCTTCACTTCAAGCTTCTGGTTCTTAGTGTAAAGTGATTTATAAACTGCAAAGACAAGAAGAGCCAATGTTTCCATCTTATCTTTTAGGAAACTTATTTATCTTATCAGTCAGGGTCCTTGTTGGAGAGTAAACATCATGAAAAAGTTTAATTTATGTGAGTTCAGGAAAAGGAGAAGTTACAGAGATAAACCAGGGTTGATGGAGATAATAGGGATCATGTAGCACACAGTGATTTTCAACAGTGGAAGGCTGCTACCAGTCATTGGCCTGAGGTTAAATGAGAGAGATATGTTAGAAACTCTAGGAATTATCACCATGGAAGAAAAACTCAGAGTCAGACTGTGGTCACAGAAATATGAACCCATTTCTAAAATTATAGGCCAATAGTGAGGGAATAGGAGAATAAATACCTAACATTTTTTTTTCTCCTCTTAGCCCTCTGAGCTCCTCCCACTGTTCCCAGAAAATAACCAGACAGCAAAGATACAGGGTGATACAATCTATATAAATCACTCTTCTAAAGCAGAGGAAAGTAGAAAGTAGGCCAAATAAGACATTCATAGGTTAAAAGGGGGGAGTAGCTAGAAAAGCTCAGCCTTTCTGTTATTCCAATTCCACCTCCAGCCTTTTATTTAGAAAAGAAAGCTGGTATATGCACAAAAACTCAATCAACGTGTTACCCTTGGCTTGCCTTCCTCCATCTAACATCAATGATTATATAGAATATGTGTTGCTACTGCATGATGTCAGTTACAGTGGCAAGGGATATTTACCCATCCAGCATGTAACAAAACTCAGAATCCCATTCTGAGGTTTGGTTCTTGTGCCCAACACTGCTATCAATTATTTTAATTGCAAAAAATACTGTCAGAAAACACATATCATGTTCAAAAGTTTAATTAAAGAGAGTATAATAAAATGGTAATTTACAGATGTGTGGAGGGGCTAACAAAACTAACAGGAATGATAAAGGTCCCAGGGACCAGTGACATTGTTAATCTATTAGTAAAACTATGACTAATGGACAAGGGAAATAAATAGTAATGTGGGGTTTGATGAAAACAGAAGGTATTACGAAGACCACATCTTAGATAGAAGAACAGAGTCACTAACACAACTGTAGCCTTGGATTGAGAGAACAAGGGAAATAAATACCCAACTTCTTTCTTTTTGTACCATCTAATCTTCTGTCAATGCTTATTTCTGACTGCTATAGTTTAAACATGCTTTGTCCCCCAAGGTTCATGTATTGGGATCTTGAGCCTCAGGGTGGCTGGTGGTATTGGGAAACTTTAAGAGGTCGGGCCTAGAAGAAATTCCTAAGGTCCACTGGATGCAGGCCCTCAGAAGGGATTAAGGCATTTTTCATCTGATCCTGTTTAATTCTCATAGAAGGATTGTCATAAAGTCCTGAAAGTAGGTTTACCAGCTTCTCTGGCTTCCTGTTTTGAGATGTGATCAGTCTCTTTCACACATGTTCCTGTTATGATATGACAAAACCAAGAGGACTTGAGAGCTGAGTCTCCAGAGCTGAGCCAAGGCAAGTGTCATGCCCTTGAATTTCCAAAACTGTGAGATAAATGCCTTTTGATTATAAGTTAAACTTCTTTGGGTATTTCATTGGAGTAATGAAAAATGGGATAGTACATCAACTCAATATAAGTCAAAGGTCAAGAAAGCCTGAATATTTAGAATTTGTTTTGCCGGATGTGGCACAGGACAGAAAAGAGTGAACAATAAATAACAATTGTCATGGAGAGAAAATTAGCACTGTCATTAACTTGGGTCTCTTCTAAGTTAAAAGCTAATCACTGACATCTTCAATAGGAAGTTAAAAATGAATATAAAGGGTTGTAATAAAAAAATCTTGTCACAGGAGTAGGCAAGATGCTGCCTCCCAAGAGGATCCTAATGAGGTTCCTCTTTTCTTTCCTTTTAAATGTCTAATTGCCTGATTGCCAGTGCTTCTATCTCATTGAAATGACTCCAGAATACAAAACAAAATGAGTAAAATATGGTCATCTATTTGTTTATTTAGTCATTAGACACATTTAACAAGTTCCACCTGTGCAATTGACACAATGAAAGGCATTTAAAATTATATTCTGGAATACTTGAAAGGAGATATTTGTTATTCCTCTAAGGTGAAAGAGAAAGGAACAAAATATTGAAGGAGAAAAGGGTTCGGAAGGAACTGGGAATTGAGAAGGCTATTATCCAGAAATCAATCAAAGCATTCAAAATTGCATAAGGGAAAAGTCTAATTTGTTTTCAGCATGACAAATCTACACTACTTCAGTAATGGCTACAAAAGACAGACGCTTGCTTTGCTCCGGCAGGGAAACATATCCATCATGAGGCTTAATGTGCTCACGTATACTTTCTCGAAAGCTTTGCTAACGCCTGCTGATTTACCTGCAATACATTTTCCAGAAACTGTTGAGTAAAATGACAACATATATATTTAGCTTCACACTTCAGTCTGTCCAATTAGCAGTGTTTGCTGTACCAGCTGTGAGCCCAGGAGAGGATTTAATTTTAAGTACAGCAGTCTAGTTAACCAAAAAAAAAAAAAAAAAGAAAGAAAGAAAGAAGAAGAAAAAGCGGTGAGCCAGGAATTTTGCAGTGTTAGATTCCAATCATTGTTTCTGAGAAATAGTTCTTTATTACTGTTATTGAAAATTGCTTGAAGAACTAGCTGCAGAAAGTCTATAAAGGGGTGGCATGAGACAGACTGCTGTGGTAGACACTATCATTTTACTGTGGTTATTACCAGGAAGCTTTGGGCAGAACCCCATGCTCACTGGACCTTGGCTGAACAATACTAATCTTCCGTGCTCAGTTTCAATGATCATGGATTGAGACTGAAGAACTTCAAAAACAGTAAAGTCATGTACAACAGTAAGACATGAAAAAGGAAAAATAGATGCATGTTTTTTTACAGAGAGTATCAACCTGGTCAGTTTTTTGTTTTTTTTTTCGCTAAATATCTAGCCAATAAGTAAATAATAACTGCAAATCTGAGGACAATAGATGGCACCAGAGACAGTACCATTAAAATCTATGTATTGCTGGGCTTGGTGGTACAAACCTGTAATCTCAGTGACACAGGAGGCTGAGGCAGGAGTATTGCAAGTTCAAGATGAGGCTCAGCAATTTAACGAAGGACTATATCAAAATAAAAAATAAAAAGGGCTGGGTATGTAGCTCAGTGGTACAGCACCCCTGGATTCAATCCCCAGAATAACAACCAAAAACTCTCAATTTAGAATACTAATTAAAGGAATTAACAATATCTAGTCTTGTTTAAGAGGCAATGAGAAAATAAAAATCTACTGTAAATATTATTAACCGAAGACAGGAAATGTTTTTTCTAACAATTTTAACTATCCATGGCAAAGGTATAATGATCAGAATCATCTATGTAGCAATAAAAGTACAATTACCAGTACTGGAAATTCTAAAATATAGAGTGAATTTAAGGCTATTTTTAAGATGGAACAATATATCATTTTCATGGATTGGAAGATTAGAAATTAAAATTGTTCCCCTAGATTTTGGTTAAAAAAAGGATTAAATCCTAAATGTGATAATTATCCCCTTGGAAAGTATACTCAGGTTACAACTGGAGAAAAAGAAAAGTAAAACTGTAAAAGCAAAGTATTTAAGAGAAAACAAGTTTGAAAAGTATAAAACCTAATTTAAATGAATATGTAAATATATGTTGAAACAGTTATAGGAAATGCTTTTATAACAAAATAAAAATTTTAAAACTGAATCAATCCTGCAAATATGGAAGTAAAAAGTAAAACAATAGATGAACCAAAAAGAAAAATGAATGAAGGTATATGAAGAAAGAAATGAGCAAGAAAAAAACAATAGAATTAATAAAATTTATGGATAGAAATTTGAAAAGAGGGCAAATATATGGTTAAAAATTCACATGTTAAGTAGTCTACCAACAAAAAGTAAATAAAATACAAATAGATAACACTGGAAATAAGAAAGAGAGTATGGGGCAATCTGCCTGATAAAGGACTAAAGACACACACTACTAAATCCATAAAGTTGTGAAGTCAGATATAGAATGCACAGTTAAATTTAAATTTCAGGTAAACAATGCTTTTTAGTGTATCCTAAATATTACATGGCCATACTTATACTAATATATATTTATACTTTCTCTAAAAAGAAACTAGTATAGGGCATGCAATTCTCAAAAACTGCTTTGACCCATAGCTGAAGCCAGACTTTGGAGATCTGTCAGCCTCTTGCTAAGGTTAAAATGAGAAAAGTCCTTGCCTGTATATTAACATATACACCTGGCAGGGAGTGAGAGGGTGGCAAGTTAGGAGGAAGAATCAACTATGTGACTCTGTAACAAAGGAAAGTTCCTGGTCAGGGAAGAGGTATTGCTAAGAAGGGTGAATCTCCATTGCCCTCTATGTTTTTAAATCCATTCTTCTGTTGACTAACTCATACCAGTTAAGCTAAGAAAAATCCCTGGGCCAATTTTGGAATGCATATATTTCCTACAAAATTGTCCATTTCTTTCAGAATTTCCATTTATTAACACGAATAAATATGATTTTCTATAACTATTTTAATTTTACCTGTACATGTGTGTTTCCTACTCCACACACAAAAAAAGTAAAATCTGAGATGGCGGCGAGGGGAGTGCATTGCCCCCGTGTGCTGCTTCACTGTGTGGGAGTATGACAAGTCAGGACGGCTAAAGGCTATCTTGTTAGGAATTTCCAGCAATAGTGGGGTGCTTCAGAACCTGGAGGACGGATTTCCATCGCACGAGGATCGGCTACGGGGACTCAAACGCGAGAGGTTTGTCGCACGCAGGGTAACACTGCTTATTCAGCAAATCGCCCCGTGGCTAGAGTCTGCAGCGCGTGCTGGGAAACGAGGAGATAGCGACGCAGGGATACACCGTTGCAGTTTCTGCCAGCTGTGCAAGCACCGTACTCAGGGCTGAATTCTGGGTTCGAGACGGGGGAAGGAAGCGGTCCATCTCGGTTCTCCACACCGGTCAGACCACAGAGGAGGCCAGCAGCCACCATGTTGGAAAGCTGACGTCACCATCCCTGTTTTTGACTGACCGCAGCTCATTCAGCCATAGAACAGGTAATTTCAGGCTGCAATTCGCCTGTGGCTTGCAAACAGATTGCTAGGGTTCAGTGCCTGGGGGCTTCTTAGAACCTGATCTTATCGGAGCGAACACGGAGCACGGGGCGGCCGAGTTCCGGCGCCCGGAACCGCCCTGGCCCAGGGCTGCGGAGCCTGCGGAGGCTGCTTCTTGGACCCTGCTCCTATCAGAGCATACACCAAGCACTAAGTGGCCGAATTCCGGCTCCCGGAACTGAGCCCGCGGGGACTGCTTCTTGGAGCCTACTCTTATAGGAGCTTACAGCCGAGCATGGAGCGGCCGAGTTCCGGCTCCCGGAAGCCTTGCAATGGCCCGGGGGCCTAGGAGCCCGCGGAAACTGGCTTCTCGGTCCGGGGTCCG
>NW_026000101.1:9090000-9181544 GCF_001458135.2 Marmota marmota marmota | reverse complement strand
ATGGCAATATGTAAATCAATGGATGTGTAACTGATGTGATTCTGCAATCTGTGTATGGGGTGAAGGTGGGAGTTCATAACCCACTTGAATCAAAGTGTGGAATATGATATGTCAAGAAATTTGTAATGTTTTGAACAACCCACAATAAAAAATTAAAAAAAAAATAGTAAAATCAAAATAAGTCTAGGGACTCATTTGCTCCCTAACAATTGGTGTCTTAGAATGTAGCTGGCTTACTACACAGAGTTCACAATTCATAATTCTAATTGTAGAAAACAAACAAAAAATAACTACTATTAAACTATTAAAAGTAATAAATATATTTAGTAAGACCACTTGATGTAAGATCAATATACAAAAATTATATTGAGCACCTATATACAAGTAATAATGCAATAGAAAATAAATGTTTTACCATTTGTAGTGGCATCAAAAACAAAGGTAGCTAGGTATAAATCTATAAAACTTTGTACAAGACCCAAATTCTAGAAATTATAAAACATTGAGAGAATTTAAGAATGCCTAAGTAAATAAAAGGATATACTACTATCATGGACTAAAAAATAATAATAATATAATAAAGATGTCAAGTATCCCCAAATTAATCTTTAGAATCAAAGTAAAACTAATTAAAATCTCAGAATTATTTTGTGGAAGCTGACAAGCTAATTCTAAAATTTACATGAGAATTATAAGGGCCAATGATAGACAAATCAATTATAAATAATTACAGCATTGGAGATATTCACTAACACCTATGAATTTGTCTTACAAAGCCATAGTTAATAAGATAATGTAACACTGGCATAAGCATACAGAAATATATTCATTGAACATTACAGATACACATATATATAGCACAGGAATAATTTATGACAGGAACCTCACAGTAGTGTAATATTAAAACTACATTCTTCTAGTCATTGGCACAGGATAAACTGAATATCCACTAGGGAAACTATTAAAATTGCCACTAACTCACAAAATCCAAATAATTGAAATTTCAAGAGATAGATATTTTATACACACACACACACATATATATTTGTATGTATATATGTATATATATACACACACACATATAAATATATGTATATATATACATATAAATGTATGTATATATGTATATATACACACACATATATATAAATAAATAAATGCATATATATATATATATATATATATATATATATATATATATAATATATAGTATACGGTGGTGCGGTCTGATCTTCCAAAAGGNGTATCTATGCATAGATATGGATATATATATATATATATATATTTGAAAAGTAAAATAATCAAGCCATTTGAAGGAAATATGGATACCTACCATTATTACATTGGACTAGACCTAAATATCATAAATAAGGCACAAGAAACACTAACCATAAAGAAAACCTTTTCATTTTTCCAAGGGATGAAATAATAAGCCACAGATTGCAAGAAGACATTTTTAATACATACCTCCGATAAAGAACTTGTGATCCTCCCTACCTGGCTGTCTGCCCTATAGATTTTAGACTTCCTTAGCCAGTCCCAAAATTACATAAACCTTATCCTTACTGATTCTTCTCTAACTGAAGTCTTGACTGGTATGGAATTAGTTTTCTATTGCTGTGTAACAAATTGCCACAAGTGGAGTAGCTTTAAGGAACACATGTTTATTATCTCACTATTTCCAAGGGGGCTGGGGGGGCTAGTTCAGGCACATCCTAATTAGGGTCTCAGAGTCTCAGAAGGCTGCCGTCAAGGGCAGGATGCATGCATTGGAGATCCCGGGTCCTCTCCCATGCTCATATGTTTTTGATTCTGACACCCTTTTTTCATTTTATATTCTCTGCCCCTTTTAGTCCGAGGGGTCAGGGTTTGTGCTGAATGCTTTTCTCAAGAATGATGAGGATCTTGCATAGATTTCACTGAGTTTCACTCCATTAAATCAAAGCCACACCCACAAATCATTTTGATATAATCCCTTCCCTATCTTTGGCTCCTGACAAGCTGGCTAGGGGACAATTTCTTAAACTTCCTAGAGGCCCTTTGGTATGATGGAGGGTTTCTGTGAGGTACACCCTTAATCTCAATGAAATGGCCTTTTGTGTGACTGACTATCCTGACCTTTTGATCTTCCAGAACTTCAAGCAAAAGGTTGACCAGTCCTGTACTCAGCCATTTCTTTTTGCCATGAGTGCAGGGGCCGTTCTGACTTTTCCATCTTTTGCCATCTGGAGAGGCTGAGACTTGTATTAAATCACCGGGCCTTAGTTCCTCTTGTTTAATGTCCTCCCTTAATTTCTCTACCCCCTCACATTTTACCATGAGCAAGTATAAACCAGGCAGCAGTCTTAGGCCTCATTTGGAAATTGTCTTAGCAATATAACCAATATCTTTGCCTACAAGTTATTTTCAACATGCCTGCACTCTTTTCTGCCCTTCCATCAAAAGCATCTCCTTTCTTTGGGTTTTCAATACCAATTTCCACTTCTTTCTGAGCCCTCAGTAACAGCATCCTAAAGGTTGATAATCCTACTAATAATCTTCCATCACTTTGTTCAGAATTATTCTAGGCTTTACCCATTGCTTAGTACTATAGCCATTTCTGCATTCTAGTTGTTTCTTTTTTTTTTTCAGTAGCCAATCACTTTCAGATACCAAAACTTTTATTCATTACCTATTTCTACATTATAAATTACTACAATTTTTTTTTGGTGGTGGTGGTGCTGGGGATTGAACCCAGGATCTTGTATATGCCAGGCAAGCACTCTATCAACTGAGCTATATCCCCAGTCCTAAATTGCTACAAACTTAATGACTTAAAATGTATATGTTTATTGTTTCACAGTTTCTGTGGGTCAAGAGTCTGAATGCAGGTTAGCTGGTCTCATCAACCTAAAATCAAAGCTTCAGCTAGGGGTGGGGTCTTACCTGAGGCTTGGGGTTCTCTTCCAAATTCATATGGTTGTTGGCAGAATTCATTTCCTACAGCTATAGAATTCATAGCTTTTCTTCCTCAGAGCCAGAGAAAAAGAATAAACAGAGAGTAAGGAAAAAATATATGAAACTTCAAAACTCTATTAGACACACCTTTGAAGGTATCAGCTGATAATGCCAGGCCCAGCCATAATAATTTCCCTTTTCATTAGATTAACTTAAACTATTAATAACCGTTTTCCATAATCCTTTTCCATAATAACCTAATCACAAGAGTGACATCAGTCATATTCACACGCTCCTCAAGGAGAGAATACACTGTGTATGTCCACTAGGTAAGGTTGGGGGAGGAGCAGGAATTGTAGAGGTTATTTTAGATGTCTGACTACACCAGTTGGAAATGTCAGATGGTGATCTTTTCAAGACAGGAAATAATAACTTTTTCAGTCGATTTGTTTTTCTTTCTAAATTTCACTATCATCTTTTATTTTGTTTCTACCTTTATGAAGATACAATTGATAAAAATCATATATATTCAAGGTGAAAAACTTGAGGCTTATGTTAAGCATCTCACTTATATATGGAAGTAAAAACATAAAAATTTATAGAAGCAAAAAGTTGAATGGTGGTTCCCAAGGTTAAAGATAGTAGTAGAGAAACATTGGTCCAAGAACACAAATTTTCAGTTAGGCTAAATGAATAAGTTCAGGAGATATAATATACAGCTATGTGAATATAGGCAATGATATTATATTATACACTTAAAAATTCACTAAGGGGGAAGATCCTAAGTCCATTTGATAATTCACTCTGTCTACAGGAGCAATTTGGCTTAGATTTCTTGAAGATGGAAAAGGTTCTAACAGAATCCAGTTTCTCACTTATTAGTCATGTTCCCCTCAAGTACAGCAACATCACTCCTATGACACTTGTCACAGGAAAAGCAGATTCAGGCAGTAAGTAGCAGAATTGGAAAATCTCCTTGCAAACATTTTTAAAGTGGTGTTGCCTAAGCGTGCACCCTTTTCATTTATAACTTATGGAATCAGGAGCTTTCTGTTTTTACGAATTGATGGTATGAAATCTGAGCTGGGATTGTAGAACATGATTAAAATTAGGGTCATTCAACAACTGAAAGAAGATCTACAATTTAGGTAGCGCTTAACCTCACAATGGATTATGCTCTAACAACTGCTAGTGAGAATAAGGAGCTTTCGGTATGAATGTAAAGGTCCCATTAGGCATCTGACTCTTCATAAACTATTGCACATTACAAATTCCTGTCCTGCTGTGGAGAACGATTGTCTAGCATGGCCAAAGGAGAGCAAGGTTAATGAAATTGACCTTAAAAATGATGAAAGATCCAATAGCACAGGAGGCAGAATTTAGACTTTACAGAAAAATTGTTACTCATTATGATTATTTCTCTTTGCTGAATAATCATTCCAATTTCATAGACACTCTTACCTCCCATGGTCAAATTTGCCAGTTAAGACTTATATAATGATATTTTTTCACCACCGCTGATTATTTTTCTTATATTTATTTTCTTTCACTCTTATCTCCACAGTATGTGTGTGTTTATATATAATTTTACCAAAACATTGAAAATGCTGTAGTTATCCACTTGCCCACTAGTCATTAGGATCTGATCCTCAAACATAGGTCAAGCATAGCGTTGGTTTATGGCAGGGTACGGGCCTCCTCCAGCCCCAGCACATGCATATTGATGAAGAGAGAGTCCTGTGCCAAATGTGGTGCTTTCACAGAACCATCATCACAGGACTTTGCCTAGCAGAGAAAGTGTGATCCCCAGCAGTTCAGCAAATGGTTGGCTCTGGGACAGAGCCCCTGAAAAAAACAATGAAAAAGGTAGTAATGGTGAATACAGCTAAATAGTACTCTGTATCCAGCCTGGCAGAATCTGCAATGCCAGACACAAGAAATAATTACATCAATCTTTTAGTGTTTGGTGTCCAGGAGTTGGACAGGGCTCTCTCTAATCCCCAGAGTAAAACTGGCCACAGCCAAAACAACTTCCAATTATAAAATGAGATGGGAGAGCCAGGTAATTTACTAGAATAGAAATTCAAATTAGAAATCAAAGCAAAAACTATGCCCGGTGGAATAATAACCCTAATCATTAGAAAAATCACCTTCTATGTTAAGTATTTTCACAGTCATTATTTTATTCAGTCCCCATAAAATACTTTAAGTGTTCGTGGTTGGCAGCTTTTGAAATAGTTCCCAATGATCCTCATCTCCTCATGTCCTTGTGTAATTTCCCCCTCTCTATGTGGGCTGGACCTGGTGACTTGCTTCCAACAAATAGAATATGGCAAAAAGATGGGATGTCAATTCCAAAAGCAGACTATAAAAGACAAGACAATGGCTTTCAAATTGCCGGTTCTTCTATGCTTGATCTGATGAAATAAGATGCCATGGTTTGAGCTGCCCTTTGAAGCCAATGAGATAAGAAACTAAGGGTGGACTTTAGCCAACAACCAGTAAGAAAATGAAGGCCTTATTCCAGTAACTTTACAAAAAAAAAAAAAATTCCTCCAATAGCCAAGTGAATGAACTTGGAAACATTTCAGCTTTCAGATGAAACTGGCCTTATACCTTGGTTGCAGTCTCGTAAGAAATCTTGAAGCAGGACTCTCAAGTAAACTATGTCTGGATTTCTGACAAAAGAAACTGTAAAATAATAAATATAATAATAATATTGTTTTAAACTGATGTCTTTTAGGGTTGTTATGTAGAAGTAGGTAAGAAATACAGTATGTGATTTTAGGATGTCTGTAGCATCCCTGAATTTGGACTACTAAATGCACATTTGTGGTTTATTACAGTAGAAAGATGAAAAATGCAATCAATAATGGTAAAAGAGCAGGGTCCAGGAGATGAGGTGCAGAACTTCCATTTGTTACCTCCTAGCAGAATTATATGGACAGGGTTTATTTCTCATATCAATGATGAGTCCTCTTGCTTCAACATACATGGAGTATGGACAGCCACAAAAATCTCACCTGAGCTTTGCTGTCTAGACTTTTTATTGGGATTGGGGTAATTTTATAGACAAGGCTGACTCCCTGCCTTGCTGACCTGTCTCCACCCCTTTCAGAGGTCAAGCTGATACTGGATGACATAGGCCTACCATAAATCACATTGTCAGCATATACTCTCTGTTGTGATCCAAGGTTCCCCGTAAACAAAGACATTCTTATCAGACAGGGGATTCTAAAGACTAAGAGGTTGCCTCCCAGGAGCCCAAATCTTTCTTTTGAAAAGGTTAATCCTTCAACACACACAGTATGACCTGTATTCTATATTCTCATTTTAGTTTTAAGTTTATTCTATTTCTCAGTGTTCAGACTTTTGTTAATTTGCTTAACTCATTGCCATCACCTCAGTATTCTATTAATGGCCTTTATGCTAGTTATCAATATAGTCTCTCAGCAACAAATTTATCCTTTATTATCCTGCTGTGTTATTGAGAAGCAAGAGCCTGAAGACCTTTTTTTTTTTTTGGCCAGCTGGCATGATGCTAAACTGTGATGGTCAGTAGAAAGTGCTAGAGGGCCCTCCAGAGGGAGAGGCTTGTCCCTATCCCCATGCATTTCTCTTTTTCTTGAGGCTGCAGTGCTGCCGAGCATGCAGGACACCCAGTATACATTTACTTCCCAGTGGGTGTCACTGGCACCCCCAGAGTCCCATCATCATCCCAGTGGGCGTTCTAGGATGGTTGGTGCAATCCCAGCAGGTGGCCTTCTCAAAAACTGTCACCAGTACCAGAGCCAGTTTTCCAGGAGGCTCAGTACAAAGCCCACAGTAGGATTCCCAGCACATCCACAAGCACCACCGCTGGACTCTGGGGCCAGTCCTACTCTTGTCCTAGTGGCAGGTTGCCAGTAACTGCAGCACCACAGCTTCCCAGAAAGTCCTCTCAGCACTGTGGTGGGCAGTTTCCTGCTTGCCAGCTTCAGAATATGAAAGCTCCATCTACCACTAAATCCACAGGCTACAGCTATCCCTTTCCCAGTGAGCTCTGGGTCTCACTCTTGGGGTAGGGGTAGCCTCTTAATTTTATCTGTTTTGTGGATGCTTCCTTAGTCCTGTGTTACCCTTAAAGAAAAGGGGATAGTAAAACACCATGTCCTTGAATACCTCTTTGTATTCCCCAAAACCTAACTAAGAAAAGGGAACAATGAAAGCAGGTTTGAAGCAGGTGTCCAGGTACATATTACCCTGAAGGAAAGACACAGGCTTTCTCTCATTTATTGTGGGAATAAGGACAAATTAGAGTCATCTGTAGAAAGCTGCTTTTTTTTTGCATGCACACTAGAACTGCTTCTCCTTGATCATACAATGAGACAAGACAAGCTAAATTGATGCCTCTTCTATAACCTAGACCATAAAATCCCAGTACCTGAAGAAGTTGGGGTGGACCAAAACACTGTGAAGAGGGACACACTCATCCACGAGGGTTAGTGTGTCAGGATGAGTGTGTTTTTGCTGCAGTCCGGCTGCAGCAAAATAACCGGGGGGTGATGAATAACTTGTGTACGTTGATACAGCAGGAGTAGGAGCCGTTTATTGCAGGACAGGAGCAGTATTTATACATTCCACACAGCTTATCTAATTAGCATAAACTAGATACATCAGTCAACCAATCAGGAATCTCCACACTAAATGGCTTGTTTTTGTTACTTCTCAAACCACTCCCTCTGGCATTTTGCCAGGCACCATCCAGACTTGTTTACGAACTCTAATATTCCCCTGGCAAAATGCCAGGTGTTATTTTGACTTGTTTACAGACTCTAACATGTTTTTCCCTGGGGGGAAAAAAAATGTCATGGAGAATAGGAGATATTACTTTCTGGAGAGATACTGGAGTCATGGAGCAGAAGTACCCCTGTCCAGTGTCACCCCTGAACTTTATGGTAAAGCATTTGCCCAGACTGTCATTGCTGGACCTCCCCTATAAGCATTTCTCACTAAACCCTACAGCTCATATCTCATCTGGTGTTTGTACCTTTGTTTCTTAGCAACCTATCCCACTGACCCTCGGCAGTAAATTGTACAGACCCTAAGAGAAATCTCTGCTCCCTGGATCTGTTTTTTTTTAATATATTTTTATAATTATCTTTAACATTTGATAGTTAAACTTATAAATTATTTAAAATTATTTAAGAAATTTCCTGTTCAAATTAATCTGTGATATCTGTTTCTTCACTAAACCCCAACTAATTCAGCCTTAAATTTGAAAGGACATAAAAATAACTTTGTCAGCAATGTGTGGCATTTTTGCCTATGTTTAAAATAAAAACTCTGAAAAGATGTTTTTCAGAATATTTCCTAACAAAATTGCTGAGGACTTGTGAACTTGTTTTGCTAAATTTCTGCCTCAAGCATTTCTGTAAATTTGAGGGGGAAAAAGATCTGAAAAAAAAAATCCCGTCTTGCAAAAAAGAAGGAAAGTAGGTATAACTTTTATTTTCACTATGAGGACAGCAGTGGTATAATACATATTAATGTACTTCCTACAAAGAGACAATTTTAAAGTAATTAGGCATGATGCTTCCCTTGCTGCAATGATCTTTACCAGGAAGATGTAGAAAGCAAGAGTGAGATTAATTTTAAACTTCAAGAAAGGCAGCCTCTTTTTAAGATACACTTTAAAATTTTAATTCATTATTCTACATGCTTCCTCTGGGCTAGAGCTGTTCCCCCCCACACACACCCTTGAAATTTATTAGCGATGGGATACAGTGTTTGGCTCCCATGAGGCACTCAGCAAATTTATGTGAACTGCATGCTTCATGCATTTCTGTTTTCTATTGGTTTATTTAGTAACTGACATCTGAACTAAAAGTACAAGGAATCTGTCATGATTTTGGCAATTTTATCCTGGCACATGTAGGATTAGAAACAGAAAATCCATGTGGTGGTGTGGAGCAGTGTTGACTGACAGTTGTGTCTTGAAGATCTCTGTTTCCTCCATTTTCCACACCTGTCTCTCCCTTAGTTTAGAATGTTGCTTGGGACACAGCTGTCCCAGAATGAACACCTGCAGAGGCGATGGGGGGATTCATTCAGTACCCATGAACCAGGAGCTTCACATGTCCTCTAATTCCATCCTCCTTTTGGGTGGGCTGATATCATTACTGCCATTAAATGGAAGAATTTAGGTTCAGCAAGATTACAGGACTTGCTCAAAGCCACCTCTTAATTAATAACAGAGCTAAGAACTCAGGATGGCTTTTGTGATTCAAAATCTCATAATATTTTCCATTCTGCTTTACTGACTCTATTTGAACCATGAAAATTGGAATCCAGTTTTGTTTTTAAGTTTGTCCATCAGTCACCTAATAGAGAAATACTTTGTAAAATATTCCTGATCAGTAGCTCTGTTTGAACTTTCTAAGGATAAAGAATACCATTATTTTACAAGATAATTTCAAGTTCTATAACCTTAAAATTAGGAAGTTATTATTTATATGGATTCATAACCTTTCTTCTTGCTGGCTTTCACCCCTTGGTAGTAACAGTGTTTTCTAGAGGCTTCCAGAAAAAGTATGATCTCTTTCCCACACAGGCCTCCATTCAGCAGCAAGAATAACATTTTGATAAAGAAACAATTATTCATTATGGAAGACAATAAGGAATTCTTTACTCAAGGAAGATGCAACACGAGATTTTTGTGGTAGAGAAAAAAGAGGAAGCAAAATCCAAATACCAAAAGGTAAAGTGATAATTTATAGCCATAAAGTAGGGTCAGAAACAATGGATAGAAAATTACTGAGAAGCCAGGCATGGTGGTACATACCTGTAATACCAGGGACTTGGGAAGCTGAGACAGTAGGATCACAAGTTCTAAAGGCAACTTCTGCAATTTGGTGAGGCCCTAAGAAACTAAGCAAGACCCTTTCTCAAAATTTAAATAAATAAAAAGGACTGGGGATGTGGCTTAGTGGTAAAGCACCCCTGGGTTAAATTACCAGTGGGTGCAGGGAGGTAGGTGTCACTGAAAGGGAATATCAGAAGTAAGAGAAGATTCTGGTTAAACTGACAGCAGGGTTCTTGCTAAAATTGGACAATGCAAATGTAAACCTAGAAGCCCCCAAATCAGGTTATATTGAGAGAATAGTAAGGCTAGTAGTTGGCTAAGGTATGAATCTTTTAAATTTCTGTGTCTAGCATATTCCTCTCTCAACTTTATAATAGACTGTCATGTTCTTAGCATTTGATATTAGTTATCATCGCTGCTAGGATGTGTGCAAACCTTCTAATTTTGTTGTTGTTGTTGTTTATCTGGAAATTTTGTACATTTTTACATTCTGGTATATCAATGAAATAGAGGGTCAATATTGATTTAGTATAAACCTCCCTCACCAATATTTTCCATCCAGACCCATTAATATTAGCCTGATTCTTTCTAGTTATGCTTCTGGGAAGCACTGGGAGAATCTTAGATTAAAAAGTCATCATGGAACTTGGGCTTTATAACTAGTCAAGAGAAAATGACTAGGAAGAATAGGGACAGTCCATGTGGAAACCAGAAAGAGAGCTCTTCAAAATAAGTCCAAGCTTGGGTGTGTCAGAGATGGGCAACACTTCTAATCCTGGAAGTGGAGAACAGGAGCCAGATTGTGAAAATAGGAATCCAGGTTGTTACTGACCCCTCAAGAATCAAGTAAGGGTCATTCCCCAAGAACCAGACCATCTCCTATAAATCTAGAGAATAGAAGTTTACAATCCAACATGGACAGACTGGGAGAAAGGAGAAGAGGCCAAAGCTGAGTCCAAATATCTCAGTTTAAAATGAAAGGCTCCAAGGGAGGAGGGAGAAAACTGGAGTATTAGAGAAAGGTTACTTTTGTTTCAGGAAGAATACCTGTTTTTTCTTTAGTCAAATAATGGAGGAATAACATGTTTGTCAAACCTGAATGTTTCACTTGTATGCAAACAGAGAGTAAAACAAAATAACTCATCCACGCTAAGAATTCACTTGTTGAAAAATAGCTCTTCAAATTAGCAAGAAATTTCAACAAAATTACTACAGGGGACAGGGAAAACCATTATACTGAAATATCAGTGAAATGTCCATGACACTGTGAGTAAAGATTTAGGTTATACTCTGGACTGAGAATTCCACCTGAAAATGAGCCAGCCTGATGTTTAAGTGTTGTCTTGAAGAGAGATCACAGATATTGCCACAGACTGTAATCTCTAAACTGAAGTCAAGGAGAGTGTATTCTGGGCAGAGGTTATCAGGTTAAGCTGAAGACTGGTTTCCACATCTGGGAACAATATGATTTCCTATCTGATGGGGAGATATTTATAAAATGGGAAGGAAGCTGGTTTCAGTAATAAATGCCAGAAATCAACTGCCAAGGGGTCATTTGAATCTTTACCTCTTCATCTCCATTCCTAGAATCCTCTGTTTTGCCATTAGGGATACCTGAATTTTCTAATTTGGAAGACTAGGGGGGTTTCTTACCCTGCTGTACCTACTTCTTTACAACCAGGTTTCTAAAAACTATGACTCCAGAGATGTTCCTGCCACATGCTCTGGTTTCCATAGCTAAAGTTTCTCAGTTCTCCTCCTCCTTCCTTACCATAGTAACAAGAAGTTACTATGTAACAATAAGGAATTTATAGGATTTCTTAAGTCTCTTAAACTTAAAACTAGCCTCTTAGGAAAGTATTGGGTTTGATGTCAGTTTTTTTTTTTCCTTCTTCTTTTTTTCCCTCCTGGGGAGCATGAACTTGGCATGCCTGTCCCTCTTCATTGCAATTATCCCTCCCTACTTTATCTTTGGTGCTTTGGATCTTGGCAAAATAATTTCCAGCATGAAATGCTGTCTCCCGACATCAATTTTATTTACTGCCCTTAAGATAATGAAAAGAAATGTTCATTTTGGCTTTATCTACAATCGCAGTGAAGTGGGCTGAAAATCAAACAATGAAAACGAGGAAGTAGCAAAGTTTTGAGAATTGTATAAAATCAATCATTCATAAGCACTGAACTGTTTTTTTATTCCTTCTGAATAAAAATATACTAGCCATGGGGCCAGTATAATACTGTACCCTAAGATTTCATTCTTCAAACCCCCAAAACAGCCTCACATTCAGCCACTCACCCTTTTCCAACCCCTACCTTTCCCTTCTTCCCCATTATCCATCCATGTCCCCATTTATTTCTTATTATACATATTTTCTGGAAAGTATTTATCTATTCCCATGAACATTCTATAACTGGATGACTTCGGATTCTGAATCTTCAATCTAAGTCGTTCTTCTACCCTGCAGTCCCAAGTTTACCAGACACCCCACGCTGACATCCCATGAACATGTGAAGCTAAACTTGTTGTGAACTGAGCTTTTCTCCTTCATCCTGCCATCCCCTTGTTCTGAATATCTGGTGCTATATATAACTAACTAAAGGCAAAGACATGGGTGTCACCCTTAAATGCTCCTTTTTGCATAATTCTGCTCTTGCCTACATCCCAAATTCTCTAAGTTTTCTTTCATTTGTCCTCTTCTCCCTCTTCTCACCACTGCTGCCTTGGTTCAAGTTCTCATCCTTTCTCGTTTAGATTGTCATAATTGTCTCTATTCTCATTCTCTGATTCAGTCTTTCCCCGATTCTAATTCATTCTCCACACACTAAATGGATTGATCTGTCTTAAACTGCATCTGATACTGTCACTTAACTTCCAAAAAAATTCTACATTGGCTCCTGTTTGCCTTTAAGATAAAATACAAACCCTTCAGTTTGATTCACAATTGATAAGTTGTGTATCATTTCACCTTTGTCTCTGCTCATGCCTGGGGTGTGATCAATTTTATATGTCAACTTGACTGAGCCACAAGGTGCTCAGATAATTGGTTAGACATTATTCTAGGTTTGTCTGTGAGGATGTTTCTGGATGAGATTAGAATTTGAATCAGTAAACTGAATGAAGGAAATTGCCCTCTCCAAGGTGAATGGGCCTTGCGCAAGCTACTAGAAGCCTAAATAAAACGAAAGGTGGGGAAATCTATTTGGTTTCTAGTGAGATTCTGCCTGTTTTTGAGCTACACCTGGACTAGCACTGCACCACCAATGTCACTGGGTCTCCAGCTTGCTGATCACAGGACTTCTCCGCCTCCATAATTAAATGAGTGAATTTCGCACAAGAAATCTGTATCTATCTAGCTGTCTATCTATACGTTTCTTGTTAGTCCTATTTCTCTAGAGAATACTAAATACATTTTATTAAACTTCAGTTAAACTGAATCTATTTTCATTTTCCCCAAAATATCTTATTTTCACACATTTATGAGCTGGAACACACTTTCCTTGCTCTTTGTGACAGTCTTTCAGCATTAGTACATGCCTGCACACATGCACAATTGTACCACTTTATTTGGTTAATATTCTATTCAGCACACCCACACTCCTGCTCTCAAAAAACCCCTCAATTTTCACATTAATCTGCCCTAAAAATTGTCATTTTATTTTGAATTAAGCATATTTTCAGAACAAGAACCAGGTTGAGTGTCAAAAAATGTATACTTTACTCAACATATACATTATACCAGTAATGCTGTTGACAATGATCATGATCAGAACAATAATATTTTCTGTCATTTATTAAGTGTTTACTATCTACTAGATTCCTTGTACATATTTTTAACTGTCCAATAATTAAAAACATATTATCTCAATATAATTTTTATCTTTGGATGTGAAAAACAAGAATTAAAATGTTTAAATATCTTGCTCTAAATTCAGCAGCTAATAAATGGTAAAGGCAGAACTGAATCCTACATTTAGTCTTATCCTAATATTTGCTCAGAATCATTTTATGTACTATCACCTTTCCACATAAAACTAAAGTGGCTGTAATTTTTACCATTCTTCCTTATATGCTACATTTTAAATTACAATATAAACATGTAAACAATTATAAGCTTAATAAAGAGCAAGTTAGCAGTATAATTTATCAATAGTATCTGTGGTGATTTGGGCAGTTGCATGATAGGACCTCTTTTCAATAAAATATAAACCCAGCACAAAGGAGAAACCTCATTCTAATTTCCTTGGGATACTATTTCCTATATGGTTTCCTATAAGAATCTTTCAATAGCAACCATTGGGGGAAGAATACCATATGTTTTGTGCTATAAGAAACTGCTATTCTCACTGGTGACCTTCCTGATCTCTGCTTCTGCAGCCCTTTCAAATATTGCATCAAACTCACTCTCTGTTTGAATATCTCTCTACTCAAAGTACTAAGCTGTAGTCTATGTTCCTAACTAAACCATTTATTTTTTACTCAAGGACACTTAACCTAATTTCACCATATAAATGAAACACCTACTAAATTATACAAAGATAGATCCTAATGATTTGGTTTTAAATGAGTCTGTTAACAAAAGGAAAAGATGTCCAAGTATTTCACTCTAAAGTCAAGGAATTAGCAGCATCTTTTGTCGAGGAACTCCAACTTATCTCCATAATCTGAAATGCCAGAATAGTGAGTTAAGTCCCAAGGAAGCTTCATCATACTGGTATGCATATTTGGTGCTTTGTAAGTCATTACAGCACTCTGGATAATAAATGTGATTCTCTCTTCCCCAGATTGTTCCAGTAAAGAAATGAGGTCAGTGGATTGTTTTGAAAGCTGTTGTTTTATAGAGGTTGCTATTCTTTCTATACCATCCATGCATCTTACATATGTTTCTCTTGTATTTATCAGACTTAGATTGTTTGCCTGCCTCATTTTCCTATTAGATATGAAGATACTTAAACATTGTGGCCTTGCATTATTCACCTTTAGTTGCCAAACTATCAAGGGGTCTGGTTTAGAGATAAATATGAAGTGTTCACTAATTCAAACTGAGTTAAATTCCTGAAAGTCAAAAGTAGTGTGGCAGAAGGGATTCAGATTCTACTTAGACTTCTGATCTGCCTTGCAGGCTCCTGGAAATCTTACAATAATAGCAGAATTCTGGAAAACCATCTGGCATTACATGGAACTTTCTAAAGCCACCTCAGAGATTTCAAACTTTCCTGAGCATTCAGACTAGCAGCTTCCCTAGAGTATCTTATTTAAAGATATTCAATATGTTACGTGCATAAAAATTGAAAGGAACTTAATAAATCAATTGTCCTAACTCATTTTTGTAGAGACAATGCCTTGAGTGGCTTAAGTGTTTTAAGATTCATGTAAAGAACTATTTAATCTCTTGTATTTATCGTTAGGTAAAAATTTTATTATAAGACTTGTAAAAATATTATGTCTTTGCTGGACTACAAGCAGTTATTCCAACAATAAATTAGAAGAGGTGCCTAAAACCCCTGAGTAAAGAAAGTTTACTAAAGTTATTGGCACATGCAATATAGCATGAGCATTAATTATCATAGATAATACACAGCCTAGTGGAAATATATATATTATGAAGGCTAGAAAATGAAGCCTATTATTATAGTTCTCTGAAGACATGAGAATATTTATGATAAACTACAGAGATTTACAAAGTCTCCTACTATGTCAGTTAATTCACAGTTCCGAGGACATTATCAGATAAGAAAGCTTAAATTTATGCTTGCAAATAGTATGCCAAATTAAAATAGACTACACCTAAAGTTCTGAGTGTTACTATATATGGTCCTTTTGGCATGAGGCTAGACATGATAACTTCACATGTCTTAAAATAACCTGTAAAATAAGGATGCTTAGTGACTGCATGCATGCACACATCACATAGCTAATATGAGGGTCAAATGAAAACATGTATATGGAAGTTCTTCTAAAATTGTGAAATGTCATACAAATGCAAAGTACCAAAGCAATAAGGTAGATTTTCTTGAGGGACATACAATAAAATAAAAAAGATAAATTTCATCACATTTTAAGTAGTCATTTTAGAAAGCTATAGTTATTTCAATGATGCTTAGAAATTGATTAAGAAGTTCCTTTCTGAAGTACCTCACTTTTTTGTTATTTTTTTTTAACATTCACCATTTGGAAGTATATTTAATCTTTGGGAAAATAGAATATAATCTGGTCAATAATGCAAGTAATTAGCAAAATGATGAATTATTTAGTAAATAAAAGGGATGCATATGAAACAATGACTTTTATGAGTGTATCTTTAAAGATTGGTCCAAATAAGAAGTCAAAACTTTGAATAATGGATGCATATTTGAATATCTAACTATTTATTCAAGATGAAAATTTTGACACATGGCAATATCTACAAATGCAAATTGTATGATATTTGTTTTGGAGAGAAAAGTATATTATTTGTGCATCACTAATCACATAAACCTTCCTAAGAAACGGGACTCTTCAAAATCAGAAAAATACATCACCCTCTGGGAAGACATCACATAGATGGATATCTTTTGAAGTAAATATGTATCAAAAATCTTAAGACTAAGAAAGAAATGTGGTGATTATTTATATTATATAAGACCCTTTAATTTATAATTACAAATTTTCTCCAAGATTTGAGATGCTTCAATGCATTTCAATATCAAATTAACAATGAAAAAAATAGACACAAATAATGGTATGACATTGACCCAGTAATCCAATCTCTGTCAATTTATGTTAAAACCACATGAGCAAATATATTTGAGAGGAAAAAAAATTAAAAACCAAAATAAAATCATACAATAATAGAAAAATGGTTAAGTAAATTGAATATACCACACATTAAAATACTCTTTTGTCATTAGAAAATATTAGTGTTCAGATTGATGTTTTTCATAATTATAGAAGAGGCACATGTGTTTAAGGAATGAAGCAGAAATAAGCAATTCTTCTGTCTAAGGAAATCAGGCTCCATAAAAGTGGATGCATTTAAATTCATTCTTGAAATATGAATTCACTAGGCAAAAAAGGGAGAGCAAGAGAATTGCAGGCACAGAGAAAAAATATCTATATGCAAAACTTGCAGCAAAAGGGAACATAATATTTATGTAGAATGGTGAGAGCACTTGTTTTGATTTGAGAACTGAGGATATGGAAAGTACAGAGGGGTGAATTAAAGTAAGTGTTGAAAGACAGATTTGAATTTGATAGTAAATGGTCTTGATCTTTATCATATAAAACTTGAACATCACTTTTAGATGGAACTAGGAAGTCAATTTCCTTTTTTCTTGTGTTGGGGATTGTTACATCCCCAACCATTTATGTATTTATTTATTTATTGAGTCAGGGACTCACTAAGTTGTCCAGATTGGCTTGAACATGTGATCCTCTTGCCTCAACCTCCTGAGTTGCTGGTATTGAAGGCCTATGCCACCACATTTGGCTAGAGCTCTACTTTTTCAAAAACAAAGCATTTACTAACGTATCTATAAATTATTGAGAAAATGCATTGATTATACATGTTCCTTGATGACTCATTAGCTCTAATTTGACTATGCTTATTTATGTGCTTCTCTTAATTAACTGCAAACTTGAAAATATATCTTAATGTATCCAAGATGCTTGCTTTGGTACAACCTTAGGAATAGAGTTCTTTTCAATAGATATTTGACAATTGGGTCAATACTAACTAGAAAGAATGGCCTCTGCAATAGTTGGTTTTTAGTTATTTAGTTGGTCTTTATGATATGTGCCAAGCATTTTGCATATAATAATGGAGATATTTGTCACATAAACCCTCATAGATAAATAATATTTTACTACTTTGTGTATGATCAGCCCGGAGTCAAGAGCAGTTTGGTACATTTTCTCTAGATCTCACTGATTAAAATTTGAGAAGAAACTTTGCCTGATTCCCAAATCACAAAACTATGTTATTCAACTGCTCATCATTTACTTCAGTGCTAGTTGCTGTGATTTTTATTGTTATTGCTTCTTTCTAATTGGTCTTGAGTTCTCTCTGTTGAGAGTGGCAGTAAGCCAAGATAGCAGCTCTCCAGGAGAGAACTGATGGAGTAAGTTAGGGTAAGCTGTCAGGTGAGACACAATGAGAGTGCATGAAACAGAAGAAATGTATTACTTACAAGATCCTGGGGAAAGTAGGGGTGTCAATGTAGGGTCAGTGGAAGTCTGTAAGCAGCTAGGAACTCAACCATTGAGTGAGGAGGAAGAGAGTGTATTATTGAGGAGTATTCCTTTAATTAGGATCCTTGAGTATTATCTCTGAGGCTCTCCCATGGGGATTATGGATTGACTAGTTTAAAGAAAACATGCACAAAGCAGGGGGTGGGGTAAATTTACATTACTCTAGAGTTGACTTAGGTTTTATCATGGTCAACAGCTGTGGAATGTGTTCTGTGTTGAGTCCGTGGGATGAGGAACAAGTTAGCCATATTTCAAGCCAACCACAGAGGAAGCTGAAGTTTTAATTAGGCCTAAGGTGGAAGAGTATGACGGGCTTTCAAACTACTTAGGTCAGGCCTAAAAATGGAGCTGAGGCAACACTATATTAAACAAATTTATGACAATATTATAAATGAAATAATAGTTTTATAGATGAAATAAACTGGTAGGAGCAAAGGAAAGATGGGAGTCCAAAAATAATATAGTCAATGACAAGTGTGGATTAGAAAATATCTTCTTTGCAGCCCAGGAAGTTGAGCCAAAATTAACAGGAAGAGAGTCAAATGGGATGCATATTTCTATCGAAGCTTATATGTTCAGCAAGCTTTTTAATTTGTTATTTTTTTATAAGTCTCCCCAGTAGAATTAAGAGATTTATCTCCGAGTTCTCCAATGCTTATCAAACTACATAGCATTTGAAATGTTCAAGGAGTGATTAGTGAATACAGGTAGAGATGCAGCTCATTTCAAATGCTGTAGAGCTGATGGGAAGGTAATAAAGAGCATGTAAATGCTGCTGTCCCTGTGCAGGTGCCGAGACTGTCAGAACTCCATACCCACAATCAACATGAGCATTTCAAATCAAATTATCAATTATAATTTCTGTCCTTGATTTTAAAATTTACTTAAAGTATTTAATTAAGTAGTAGTAAATTTAATTAGCTATTGTAATTTCACAATTATTCTGAGTATGATATCCTTCTCTGAAAGAAAATATATCAATCACTAACTGGAAGGAAATGGCATTTGGGCTTATCACTTGATTCTCTTGTTAAACTTACCAATTACTTAGCACTGAAGTCTTGCAATTTAATCTTCACTATCAGTTGATGTTCATATGCTGGTCAACTGACTAATCCTCATGTATCTGGTTATGTCCTTCCTGCAAAATCTTATTTTCCTTCTACAATATTTTTATCCCTTATTTTTTCTCTTTGCTAAAATGAAATTCTAAAATTGATCCCTATTTAAAATTGTTCCTCAAAAGGAACTTTGTTGCTTACTCAACCCTAAGTATGATTTAATGTTCTTTTTGCTTCTTTCTTGAACCTTTTCACCCAGGAACATATCTATAAATTGTATATAAAGCTGCTTTCACTTACTAAGCTTTATATACAATTTATATTACAATACAATGTAATAATCATACATACAAAATAGTTAAGAATTTCCACGTTGATTACCTATGGAATATAGGATTGGGCTTGGATAGGTGAAGGCTCCTTCAAACCTTCATTGACTTACCTTGAACTTAGATGAAGGATGTGGAAGCTACAGGCTTATAGGCACAACTTGCTATGGGGTATAATGGCTCTATGGAGTAGACTAATCCATTGGATAAGTAGGACATTTTCTCTTATTTGAATTTCTAGTGGATTCTGCCTTCAGTGTTTGTGAAAAACCCTCATCTTCAGATATGATTTTTCATATTCCTACAATTTCTAACAATGAAAAGCTGGTGAATCTCTTCACCCTAGTACAATGGGTAGAAATGAACTGAATAAATGCTGAAACTTCACATAAAAAAGATTTGATGATTCAGTCAAGCAAGTGGGAGGTGGTTCACACCATGACAGATAGGTAATGTATTGTAGAGAGCCTGTTTCTTGCCTGTATATTTATTTTCCTTTACATCATAATGTATGTATATGTATTAAGCCATATGACTTCCCCTATCCCTCAAAAGTACTTTCTTAAAAGGCTGTGCATGTATGTAATCCTAGTGGCCTGAGAGGCTGGGGCAGGAGGATCATGAGTTCAAAGCCAACTTCAGCAGCAGCAAGGTGCTAAGCAACTCAGTGAGACCCTGTCTCTAAAAAGAATAGAAAATAGGGCTGGGGATGTGGCTGTGGCTCAGTTTTCCAGTGCTCCTGAGTTCAATCCTTGCTACCCACCTCCTTCCAAAAAAAAAAAAAAAAGGTTGTGCCTGTGAGTAACCAAAATAATATGATATATGATACAACTGGCATTTCAGAATTTAGGATGAACTTCTTGCATAGGTGGTCTAAGTATGATTCTGCAAGCATGTGTGGATTAAGATGTTTAAAAACTACACACATTATTGTCAAAAAAAAAAAAAAAAGATAAAGCACTTAATTCCACAGTCATTATTTTAAACCCAGTCAAAATAATTTATATGATCCAAAGATTAAATAATAAAAGTCAGTGGATTAGTATGTACATGTGGTAGATGTTTATGCCAATAGTTGCTTAGACATTTAAAACTATTCACAGGAAGTTATCCAAAGATATACATAGGCTCAAAATACTGCTAATTTTAAAGAATGCTGAGTGTCTTCTAAAGTAAATGCCAACTGTTTCTTGAGAGAAAGGAAAACGCAAATAGGGTAGCTGAGGGAATCAGGGGAGGTGAGTGAAATCAGTGTTCCTGAAGGAGTCCCTTTAAGGACTCCTCAGATGTGATGAGACCCACTAATTGCAAGTTGCTGGGTCTACCAGCCAGTGATTCTGCCTGCTGCTAAGGAAGACCAGAAAAGTTGAACAAAACCTTAACTGCAGAGGCTGGGGCTGTAGTTCAGTGGCAGAGTGCTTGCTTAGCATGTGTGAGGCACTGGGTTCAATCCTCAGCACCACATAAAAATAAACAAATAAAATAAAGGTATTCTGTCCATCTACAACTACAAAAAAAAAAAAAGAAATCTAATACTGCCAACCATCCCTTTCAGCTGATTCAGCATCCTTCGAGCATATTCTAAAAAAGAAAATCCATGGATAATGAAGTAGCTCATCAAGTACACAGCTCACCCTTCCCCATGGATTCTGTCCATTATATCATTATTCCTGATTATTAAGTTTGGGGTCCAAGGAAAATTAAAAGCATTCTAATTTTGTAGAAAAACAAGAAGGCTGGGTAAAAAACTGAGGCAAATATCCCTAAATTTTCTTTGGTAATGTGTAAATGTGGCTAATTTCTTAATTCAATGTTATCAGACTTGTGGGCATCTGTACTTTCCTACAAGGAGCCAGAGGAAGAGATGACAGGTAGTAGCCTGATAGTTGGCTATAATCCTTAACTAGGTTAGTAATGGTATTACATTAAATCTTGCCACTGTCCACCATGGTTACAACCCTTTATCTTTTATGGATGATAGATCATCATATTGAGGTAGGATAGAAGAAATTTTAAAAAATAGGTAGAAAGGAGATATGAAGTGAGATTTTCATTCAGAAGTTCTGCATAACTTTCAGTCACTCCCTAAGCCAATCTCTCGACCAGACCTATCACTCATAAATTACTAGAAAATCTATAAATCTAGCTGTGCACAGTGAATTAACCCACCAATAAATAGGCTAAGCAAAGATAGAGACAATATCTTTAGGAATCTATAAATTAAGGGACTTTCCAGTGCTATTTATTGATAAGATAATAAAGACCCTAAGAGCCTGAGGACCTGGAGATTGACCGGACCACTCGAAAAGCTATCTTGAGATCTGCAGACTGATATCATTCCTACATACCTTTCCATACCCAACCCTCACCAAAGTTTCTTAGAAAGAGGAGCCTTTGAGAGTAACTTTAACCATTTGTTCAAGATGCCCTGCAACAGGCATCTCTCTGGAGAAGGCCCACATTCTTCCCTCAATGTGTATACTCTGCTTTGCCCTGAAAAAAATCCCTAAGATCCCTCATTCTACCTTGAATATGTATCTACTTTCCTAAACAACCTCTGTCTATGCCTCTGACTGGCATGTGCCGGAAATTCTTTTGCATCACACAAGCCAAGAACCCCATTGGTCCTGAGTCAAGCCCCCCTTCTCTCTGGGAATGCCTTGGACTCTTCTTCAGAGATACCTCTTCTCCCACAACAATAACCTCACTGGACTCAGACTGAACACCAAATGGTGATCATGTAGACATCAGACTGACCCAGCACCACCACTACTCCTAAGAGATGGCTCCAATTTTTATCTGATTCTTGTTCACATGAAGGGATGTAGCAAAGTGAATTACTCATGGCTTTGAAAAGGTGACATTCCTGAACCTCAGTGTTACTACATTTAGAGTTATATTGTGATAATAAAATTGATAGGATAACTACAGCTTAACAGATTCAAACATTAATATTTATAGGTAGCATTTCCTTCAGGGTTTCCTGACTATGCTCAGAGATAAACACACAGGGTGAGGACTGCAGGAGGTTTTGTTCTGCACATGTTATCACTAGACTATATGTTCTCTAAGGGTATGCTCATGACATACCAAAAACGAAATTCAGTGTTCTCAAAGTGAGAGTAACTTTAACCATTTGTTCAAAGAGAAACTCCTTCAGTTGCATGAACATGACATTATTGTATCTGGCTATCCATCTCTCCATCTATCTCCCTAAAACCCTTTCTAAAAAGACAAAAAAAAAAAAAAAAAAAAAAAAAAGAGTCCAGGAAAGAAGACCAGAGGTCACCTTGCTTCACAGTTAACTTTTTTGTCTTTTGATTCAGCTATAAAAGCTAAACTCTTGTCACAAATATGTGTTGGCATAACTATGATCAAAAGGTGATGATTACGGGAGGTAACAAATGTTTCCTTGGCCAAATTTCTAGAGATTACTTCCAAAATAAAAAATCTACCATAAACACTGCTCCAGAGCAGATCATAAAGAGTAGATTCTCGATCATATTTAGAATCTTCTTTGGTAGAATTCCAGAAAATTTTAAAAGTAATTGTTGTTGAGAGCCACAGCTGAGTCGGGATGGTGCCTGGCATTTTGCCAGAAGGAGTGGTTGAGAGGTGACGCCAGAGCGAGCCATTAAGATGATGATAATTAAGTTAAACTGTGTATAATTGCTGTGACTGGATGATGCTGGATTGAAACAGGCTGTGTATTCAGTTGTATATAGACCCCTGCTGTCCGGTAATACGGCGGCTCCTGCTGCCTGGGCGCCCGCTACTTTTGAGTTCTCTTTGAAGTTCCCGTTGAGTTCTCCAGGAGCCTGTGGAGAGCGGGAGAGTTCCCAGGGAGTGCGACTTGGTTATTTTGTGCCCAGCCAGACTGCGGCAAATTGTAGCAGATAGAATATATAAATGTGAATTATAAGAAATTATGAGATATATTATTTCATATTTCTTGGGCATTTCTCTGATTATTTCATGAAGAATAAATAATAATTAAAGCTTTTAACATTGTATTTCTAAATTTTGTTATATTTATTGTTAATAATAATTACTTTATACTGTCCCTTTTCCATTTGTTTAATATTTTCCAATCTTATAGATAATAAATTATTTATATTTAATTTGATTTTTTATTCCTAGTGAAGTTATATAACTTTCCAATACATAAAGTGCAAAGCTAAAAACAAAGGAAACTTCAGAAAATTTAATGTTTTCATTAAAAAAAATGAGGAAACAAAACAAAATTCAATAAGCATTACATTTGATAAATGTTAAAAGCTAAAGCTAAGTAAATCTTAGGGAAAAGAATGGGAAGGACTGACTCAATAAATATAAAATAAAAATTAATTTAAAAATTTAATAATCAATTAAATCTAGTAAGACAAAAAATAAATAGAATTGAAATGTGATGAAAGTAATTAAATAATAAAGACATGACAGTCAATGGAAGATCAAGGAACTAAATTATCAATGATATTCTATTTACAGATAAATGTGTGATCACTTTAAGCTGAAAAGAGCTGTGATAATACTTATGTTAGGACAACAGGTATAAAGTGGCACCTCCCCAGGCAAATTGGGAAGGAAACATCATTATTCCTAATTATCAGTTAAACATAGAGGGTACCCATTGTTTTTCTACATATCAGTAGTGAAGACTGACATACCACAATGCAGGAGGTGATAGGAGACTCTCAAAGGTAAAAACCTACCAAATGTTACAAACATGCAATGCAACTTCATTGAAGAAAAGTATAAAAATTTACTGAAGGACATAAAACAAGTCAAAAGAAGAAAATTATCTTCCTAGATGGAAATGTTAGTTACATTAAGACTTCTGCAAATTAAAATTATATTGAGAATGAAACAAAAACTCCTTTTTTGATGAGGAGGGGTAGGTGAAGAGGATATTGACTCATTCCTAGGATTGTTTATTCCAAGATTATTTTTAAAATATTTTGGGGAAGTACTGGGAATTGAACTCAGGAGCAACCAACCACCAAGCTACATCCCTGCCCTATTTTGTATTTTATTTAGAAACAGAGACTCACTGAGTTGCTTAGCACCTTGCAGTTGCTGAGGCTGGCTTTGAACACTCAATCTTCCTGTCTCAGCCTCCAGAGCCTGAGATTACAGGCATGCGCCACAGTGCCTGTATAGATTATTAACATGCAGAGATAGTACCCATAAATTAGGAAAAGAAGAATGAGACTGAACTTAAATTTTACAAACGTATAAAATTATGGTATGTTCAAGAATGTTCTACTGGCATATGGACTATATTATAAAAATATCAGTTACGATATTTGTAATGGTATTAATAACATACTACAGTCTAATAATATATTAAAGCATGTTCACATTGTTATCTTTCTACTAATACTGTAACTTTAACCTTGTTTTTAATATCCTCTTGTTTTTTGTTTGTTTGTTTTTTACCAGTACAAAAGTTTGAAAAGTTTGGGAAATATTAAGTCATTAAACATATCTTTTGCAGTTCTTGACTTTATATACGCATAGTAAGAGGAATGGAATCCAAACATTATGGGCTAATTTCATATATCTTCATATATACTGGAACCAGATTGCTTGGATCCAAAATCTAACCTTTCTTCCTGTTTACCAGGCTGAGTCTGTGCAAATACCTGACTTCTCTGTGTTCCAGTTTCATCAAATGTTAAACAGGGATGTGATACTACCTTAAGACATTAGTAAAAACTAATAAAATAATGATGTGTTACAAACAACCACAAAATCTCGGTGGCACACAATGTAAGAAACAATAATGTTTGTGTTAGCTGGGAACTAGATGAGCTGATGAGGTTCAACTGGTGGCAGCTCATTTGCATGTCTCCGATCCATGTATCTGTCATGATCCTCCAGGCCCTATCAGGCCAGCCTGGACTCCTCATTGCCACTGTACAACAGCAAGCCCAATTGTGCCAGTCTTTGGTTTCATCATACCTGGTAACATGATCTTAGTTATAACCAGTCACAGGACCAAATCCTAAGGCAAGAGACAAAAGATTAGTCCCATCCAATAAGGCAGAATGTGAAAAGTGAATATTTTCAATATTGCTGAGTTTTAGAAAAAAAAAACAGTTAGCTAATAAAGTGTCTTGCACAGAGAAAAGTACTCAATAGTTTTCAATCATCATCATCATAATGTCAATCATTTTATTATTTTCTTTTGCTGAACTCAGTTTCCTTATAACAATGGATATAACCTGTTAAACCCAGCTAGTAAAAACTCAATTGCTATATAACATGAACAAGTTAGTCCTAATAGTTATCTTCTTCAGAAATGTGATGAAAGTAATTAAATAATAAAGGGTATTTAAGTGATCAAATCTTTGGTATGGAAGTGTCAGAAGAAAATAAACATTTAGTTTACATTTTCCCCACCTTAATTAAGTTTAAAATTATACAGGCCCAAAGACAGAAGCCAGACTAGGAAAATAAAAATGAGAAAAATAGGCACAGAAATGGGAACATTATTGCAACTCTTCAGTGTATCTCAATAGTTGTGATACATGGACTTTTAGTTTATTGTTCTGATGTTAATAGTTTCATAGTTGCATTGTTTCAGAATTCCACCCCCTTTCATAGAGGATGATTTTGGCATGCAAAATCTACATAGTTGGTAAGGCAGGCATCATATTTATAATTTATACATAGGGTCATTAAGATTCATACAGTTTTTACCTTGACGAAGTTCTCAAGCTAATTAGCAATGGAGCTGTTATTATAACCCAAATGTTCTGCTGCTTAAACCACTGTTCTTTCCATTAAAAGCAGAGCATCCTGGATCTGCCTTAATTATGGAATAAAATGCATCCAAAAGCTTTGTTGATTAACAAAGTTGCCACACAATTTTCATCAATCCTCCTTACCAATCTGTTCAAGATACATAATTGCAAGAGTTTACAATTGAAGGCAATATGGGCATAAGATTAAAGTAAAGGTGTTTCATTTTCTAGGCAATATGGTCCAAAAGGTGGGATGAAAAATATTCCTCCTGAAAATTTTCCATAGATAATTAATATGTCACAGATACTTACTTTTCCAGTTGTACATTCATTTATAGGAAACCTAGTCTAACATTTCAGTTGGTCTCACATAATTATAGTAAAAATACTCACAGTATTAAGTAATTGATCTTTTCTTTGTTCATTAACTAATGGTGAGTTCATTTAATAGCTAAATCCATTAAGTTAATTAAATGTTGGATCTACTTGCTGCTTAATTAGAGTGCACATAAACATGCAATTTGATAATTTAACTTCAAATTATAAATATTAATAAAGTGAAATATTTAACTTAGTTTATAAATAGAAGATTAATTGGAAGTACCTTATAAAGGGAGATATGCCCAAAATAAAACAGACTTCTAATAGACTAAATAATAACAATAAGAATATTTATATACCTCACCTTTGCCTCACATCTGAAAATCAGAATGCAAATTGTAGTTATTATCATTTTTTGACTGCTGGCACTTGTGAATTTTTTTTAGAACCTGAACATATTTTTTTCACATTTCTTCTTAACATTCCACAATCTCATGCCCACATACACTTGGACAATAAATCCTGTTAGTGTGGAAAAGTCTTCATAATGCCTGTTCTACCTGTCCCCACTACTTATATTATATATGAGCCAACATATCCTTCTAGAAAAATTGCAGAAACATGTGAACATTGACTTCATTACTTCAAACATTTCTTCAAGCTAGTCTACCTTCAGTGTTGTCCATGATTTAATTTTTAGCAAAATTAAATGAGATGGAGGGAGAAAAGTAGAAGGGTATTCCAAAACAATGGCATCATACCTACAGACCTGACAATGGGTAAAAACATTAAATTATATGTGTGTATATGAAACACATATGGCTCATTAATATACAATATTCAGTGAAGGAAACATCAAGGAAAGTAGAATGCTTTCCTCACCTCTAATGTCTCTTTACTGCTTTAAAATCAAGGTTAGAGTCCTTAATGTTCCACAGGCTTCTTCAACAGCACACTCACTTTCCAGACTGTTCCTTCCCAGAGGAATGTTCTCCTCCAGCCATGTATCCAGCCACGTATCCATTCACATCTTACTTAAATCATTCCTGGAACACCCTTCTTCTACCTAAGAATGCTTCTTCATCTTCTAAGCTCCATGGTATCTATGAACCATTTATCAGTTCTTTAAGGCAAAACTAGCTTACTTCCTCCACATGTTTACTGTATAAGTTTATTTTACAACCCACATTACACTGTGGTTGTTGAAAGGCATCTCTTTCTAAAATGTCAAGTTCTTATTCTCATAACAGAGTCCAGCACACAATAGTGTTTGAATTATAATGTGGTTGAGATAAACTTACCAGCCAACAAAAACATCAAAGTACATCAAACTCTTGAATTTGAGCTGATCTCAGATTTTTTCTCTTTCAGCCTCCCTATTTATGAAATAACAAGCACACAAAGGATCAATTATATAATAATTTGCAGTAACGTGCCCCAAATAGTATGGTAGATAAAAAAATGTAATTTGAAGTTAAGGCACATGGACTTTTGAACCACTTTAACATCAGCTTGCTATGTGACCTTGTTAAAGTTATTTAACTTCTCTGAACCTCCTCAGAGAAGAAGAGGATGACAAAGCTGGCTTTAACTCACAGACTTTTGTAACAGATTGTTGTAACCCCAGGGTAGGTATGAGTCACTAATGAAGAGTTATAGCTCTCAGCCCCTTGCTAAGATCTCTAATTTCCTTCCTTGCCTGCATGAGCTGATCACATTAAACATGCTTGACATCTAAGCTCTTAAAGAAGAAATTGTGTAGTGGGATTTGGGATGCAAATATCAGAATAAGAATTATGGTTTGTGCTATTGCTAACATCATCCCCTGCTGTAGGTTTGGGAATTCTCATCAGCCAGGCACAGGCCCACGAGTATCTCTAATACAGAAAGGAGTGAGAGAAACAGCCTAGTGAGAGGTTTATTCTATCCTACATGGAGCTCATAACTCTTCATCTAGGGGAGGAAATAATGGCCAAGGTCAGAGCAGGACTGCTCAGTGAGTATCTCTGGGACAACTAGAAATCTAAAAACAAGCATCCCTACACCCAGTCACACACCTTAACTATCCAGAGATCTACTCTTGTACTTGACCTGGAAATTATAATGCAAGAGTGATTGTTTTTGTTGCTTCACTTCTTTCTTTCAGAGATAAATGGGCATTACTGAAAACTTTATGAAATCTTTCAAAAATCCTTAAGCACCTGCTTAGACTACTGAAGATTTATTTGTTTGCTTTAGGACTTTCTTCCTTCCTTCTTTCCTCCCTCCCACCCTCTCTCCTCTCTTGTTTTATTCTTTTTGCCCCTTCTTAAAAACAGACTTCTCCTACACAAGTCAATTTGACTTTAACATTTTTATTAAATATGTGATTTTTTGTATACAGGAAAAGTTTGTACTGATTATTCGATGTGTATTGAACAGTGAGTTCAAATCCTAACTCCATTCCTTTATATATAACTTGTGGTATCTTACTTGCTGGCTCTTAAACTACAGGTCTTCAAATGGTAAAAATAATACCTTCTTTGTGGATTTTCTGTGACATGTCCAAAAAGCATACAGCACAGTGGCTAACACAGAAAACACTTCAGTAATATTTTTATTATGAATAATATTACCACTAATATGTACCCACATACCACTAATATGTACTAGAGTGGGCTAAATACCAGCTTAGGAAAGCCAATTATTCAATATTCAGAAAATGTACTAGCCAGCTATTAAACTGTAAAATGCTTAAAATTGACCATAGTGAAAATATGTAGAGACCAGAAAAATTAGCAAATGTTATAAATCAGAGTTTTATTTTTCCGAAAGATAGTTTACCAACTAAGTTTTGTTTACTGATAACATAGGGGCTGGGGTTGTGGCTCAGTGGTAGAGCACTTGCATGGCATGTGTGAGGCACTGGGTTTGATTCTCAGCACCACATATAAATATATGAATAAAATAAGGTCCATCAGCATCTAAAAATTTTTTAAAACATATTATATAAATCAGACAAAAATAATGTAATGTTTAACATTATCAATAAAGGTCCACTTTATAAATCCAAACAACTGGGTAGTATGTACTTCTCCATATAGGATTTTTTCCTTTGTATTTTTAGTGATGATAAACAAGCTAAATTATGTAGAAGAATTTTGTAAAATATAAGTAAGCTATAAAACAATATCTTTTATTCTTTTTATGTGAACCTTCAAAATCAACTTCAACAGTCCTCTTTTAGTCACACAGATATAGTACAATGTTAATTTCCTTGTGGTTATCTATTTACCTATAATATTCATTTCTTTTACCTATCCAGGCAATTTTTCCTTAGTCCTTTTTCTTCTAAAATCTTATAATACCTTAGAGCCATACTATTGAAAATATCTTTACATGAATTTCAATAATTTTCATACCAGCTTTGCCGCAGTCTGGCTGGGCACAAAATCACGAGCCACCACACACCTTGTAGATTCAAACAGCAACTCTTTATTCCCGAACTCACACCAGCACTCTACAATCACGTTCTGGGGAAATCCACGTTCTCTGCCCAAATCCACCCCCACTGGGCTTCTGTCTCCCAAAAAATACTGTCTGAATCCCGTGAGAACTCAAGGGGAACTCAGGCAGCAGGATACGCCCTATTCCCAGCAGGAATAACCTTAAACTTGGAACCACCCTAAACCCGGATCATCCTAAACCGGGAACACCCTAAACCCGGATCCGCCTTGGTCCTTGAGCAAGGTCACCTACATGCAATGTCACTGCAAAATGTCCTATTTCCACGAGTCCTTCCACTAAGCAACATGGGGTACGCTGGCAAGGAAATTGTCATACCTACTTGGCTAATGGCTCCCAGCAAGCTTGTCATACTTTGGATACTATGAATGTTTTAGAATGAATAAAGGATAATTTAAATGTGTAAGATTTCTTACAATCTCTATTCTTTTAATTTCTTTCATTCTTCTAATACCTTCTAAGGTATTATTCTAACACCTTTTCTTTATATTCTTGACTATATTGTATAAGGATCTAAAGATAACTGTCTTTTTGAGCACATATGTTGAATGAAATAGACCACACTTTCTGGGAACTGTTGTTCTAATTTTTCTAACCCAGAAAATCACAGTCTTCAAGGACATAAACTAAAACTACTCATGAAATCAGGTTAGGCTGATTCATAACTTGACCTAGTTATAAAACACCCTAGTTAGTGTTGGCATAATTCCCATTTGTTACTCTCTAAAGCACAGTGGTTCTTCAGAAATCTTGACTCAAGTGTCTGAAAATGATGGGGATATTGGGATAGGTTTAGCCTTTACCATTCAGCTGATGGAGGGAGGTAAAAATGAGGGCAATGTTAGTAGCTGGATTCCTTTATGATCTAGTACATTTCCTCTGAGCCATTTGGAAAAGGCAAGATTCCCAGGCTCTATGACTAATATTCACCAGACAAATTACATTGAGGTGGGGGGAAAAACATCAAACTCCTCAGTTAATTATCATACATACATTTACCCTACTGATTACCAGTGACATCCTCCCTACCATCTGTATCCTTGATCATTACATTTGTTTCAATCTATCAACAAATTACTCATGGGCAAGAAACAGACAACCTGTGTTACTCCCTTATCCCTGGGCCCTTTGACTTCTTTTAAGGACCTTCGTGGAGTTAGACCATGAGAGCTGTGCATTCCATGTGCATTCCCCAAATCCTGGACTCACAATCTCTTATTGACCTCAAGGTATCTAACTACATCATCTATTTCTTTGTTTCTTTGTTTGACAACTGTGTCATGGTTGGTAATCCCTAAGTTCCCTAGGAGTCTGTCTGATGCACATTTTTTCTTTGGGAATTAGTTTTCACAATACCATCTGATATTCTTCTGAACTCATACACACACACACACATACACACACACACACAAAATCCAAATCCAGTATAGCAAAGTGAAAATTATGTATTGTTTGGGGATCCAGATTTTCTATGGCTGTGAGACAGAGTAGTCATCAAATAGTGACATTGGCTGAATTCTTAAGACTTCAACATGATGCTATTTCTAGTAATTGAAAATTAATCAGTTTCTCTCTTTCATCTCTAAATAAATTCAGGGTTTTGAAGTCATCCAAAATTCATTTCATTTATATTTGTATTATTCTTTTTACCTCTAAAATATTCCCCAAAAAACATGCCGAATGTCTTCTCTGATATAAGGGGGGTTGACTCAAAATGGGGAAGAGAAGAAGAGCATAGGAAGAAGATTATCTCTACATAGGGAAGATGGGTGGGAGGGAAAGGGAGGGAGAAAGGGAATTGCATGGATGGTGGAAGGAGACCCTCATTGTTATACAAAATACATATATGAAGATATGAGAAAAAAAAGAATAGTGTTACCCTAGATTAGGTAGAGAGAAGTGATGGGAGAGGAGGAGAAGGGTTGGAGAGATAGGAAGGATAGTATAATGAAACAGACATTATTATTACTGTGTGTATATATGTGAATTCATGATCAGTGTGATTCTGCAACCTGTATACTCAGAAAAATGAGATATTATATCCCATCTGATTCAAATGTATGATATGTCAAGGTCATTGTACTGTCATGTGTAACTAATTAAAACAAATAAAAAATAATAAATAAATAAATAAATAAGCTAAACCCTAGGAAGATAGAAGCTTTTTCAATTTTGTTTGCATTCTATGCCTAGTGCCTGCAATAAAGCCTACAACATAGTATGTACTTAACAATATCTTCTGAGGGAAGATATATAAAATATATACAAAAATATTAAAGTATAAAATATATATACCAAATAATAGCCAAAGCTTAATAAAAGCTTAACTTCTATGAGAATCTTATTCCATGTTTTATGTGTGTGTATGTGTGTGTGTGTGTGTGTGTGTGTGTGTGTACTATTTACTCCTCAAAATAACACTAAATGGAAAGTACAGCTATAATCACTATTTTATCTTTTGTCATTTATTTTAAGATTAAGAACTTTTCCCTAAGTTCACTGGACTTCTGTTTTTTTCTTGAAAAAATTTCCCAAGTTTTGTGCATTGATCAGTTTGTACATGTTTATTAAATTATCAGAACTTCTAATTTTGGTCATATATGGTGCAATATACTTTCGGTTTGTGTTTACATTTTATTAATACTGCATTTTGGAGAGGAATAAAATGTTTTAAAATTTACCAGGTATTTTTCTATTTATTCTCTTTTTAAATTTTGTTTCCCTGTTTTTGGCATCATGCTTAGACATGCTATATTAAACAAGGATTAGATTGCTTTCAAATAGCATTTTCTTCCAGAAATTGTTTCATTTTTTACATGTAAAGCTTTAATTTATTTGGCACTTACTATTATGTATGATGTGTAGTATGAATCTAATGTTACTTTCCTCTCCAAATGGTTAGCCATTTGTGCCCCTAGCATTCCTTAAAACATCCATCATTTTCCCTAATCTGATATAAAATGTCACCTTTATCATAAACTAACTTTATCATATTCTTGGGTAGTTTTGTATTTTCTATCTTGTTTCATTAATCTGCTTTTATTCCTACAACAGATAACACTCTGTGTTCTTTACTTTATGTTTCTGTAAATGTCAGTGTCAAGAGTGAGATGGTATCTTTTCTATCTCACCTCTTTAAGACAAGTAGTCATACTGGATTTGAATATAAAATAAAAATATAAGAAATTAGAATAGAGACCAAAAACTCTTCAACTCACATTTAACCCTCTACTGCTATACTGTCTAATATGGTGACCACTAGCCACAATTAACTCTTTTAATTTAATTTACATTAAATAAAATTAAAAATCAAGATTCTCTGTCTAAATGCATATGTTAAATGCATGAGGGGATACAGGAGGCATTCTGTCAAAATATGGCACTTTGATATTTGAGAAAACAGTAGAAGCAGGAAGGTCATTTCCACTTTCTTCTAGCCCTTCTACACTGAAACAGTTCATAGACCCCTCATGTAACAGTTACCTTCCCTGTAAAAACTAGAGGAAAGAAATATCTTTATCATTGAAAACAGGGACACAGAGAAGAATTTAAGCAGACCAGCCTTGATGAGTTTAATCCAAGTTTGCATTTAGATCAAACTCCTTTATCAGACTTCTCCATAACTATACACCTCCTCATCAAACCTGAATATAAACAAGTCTTCATTTTCTTATGAAGGCTCCCATTTCATGTGAAACATAAACAAATTCATGTGTTATCCCCTTATTTATGTCTTATTACAGGGTCTTGAGCCATGAACCTTGTGATAGCTAAGGAAAACAAATACTTCCTCCTGTGCATGCTAAATGGTAACACGTGGCTGCCATATTGGACAATGAAAGTAGAGAACTTTCTATCATTACAGAATGTTATTTTGGCTACCACTGCTCTATATAAAGGCTTGCCTGGTCTCAGAGTCAGTTGCTGAGTGAACTTGTTTATTTACGTATCTAACTTCCTCAGTAGAATCTAAGCTCCTTGAGGTAAAGGGGCATATCTGATTCATCATCATAAATCTCTCATAAGAGCTATTTCTTGAAAGAAGTGCTTGTTGGTTTTTAGAAATGTTTGAAAAAAGATTGTACTACAAAATATACTTAAATTACTAAATCCTTTGCTGTTTTATCTTTCTCTTAATTTTCTATTTCTACCAATCCAAAGACTACCAATTGACTTTGAAACATCTCTAATTTGGGAAAATAATCAATCTCATTAGAAATTGTGAATAGACTCTAAGAATATTCCTGCATTTCACTTCAGTCCTTCATTCTAAATCAAAGCAGAAGAAGGATATTTCCTCAGCCATTATACTTCTAATTTCTACATTATGATGAAAGCAACAATCGTTGTATCCCATACAAAATAAGGGTAAAAAAGGCATTAGGTACATGATTACATATCAATTATTCTTTATGATCTATATAATCAGATACCATCTGGCGATTTGGAAAAAATCAACCACAGAAGCAAAAGTTGAATGCCAGGTCAAATAAACTCTCAACCATTCAGGCCCTCTGGGGTGTTCGATTTAACCTGAGGAACACCGGGTGATTTTTAAAAGGAAGCAAGTCTGATGTAAATTCCCAAATCTACTAGCAAATCATTTTTGCCTGTGAGCTAAATTTTATCTAAGTTGAGGACCAGAAACCCTGAGAGGCAAGGAGACAATTTCACCTCAAATAAAGGAATGATAAGATGAGTTAAATATAAGTAACTACTGAATTTATTGTGATAACTGTCTGCCACTTTTAATTAAAATAATTTTCAAACTTTAAAATAGAATTATCCCAGGGGCAAAGATAATGAAAATATGGTCCCAAGAAACCTAAGGACATATCCTAAACCAGCTGGCCATATCTCAAAAATCATATATACTTACCCTCAACTTCATAATATATATGTACTACTTCATCATCAAAGTAATATTTTAAATTATTTACCAAAAGGGCCAAATGATTTACTCATCTTGGTTAGTGCAACAAGAGCATTGTGTGTAGTCTTTTCAATTTTGGAAAATTTTGCTGAATTGAATCAAGCTGACACTCTCTATCAAATTTAACATGTAGAAAATTTATATATTCTGTGTTGGCATTATTATATATTTTGAGAACTCAAACACAAGCAAATATGTGGATATAAATAGCAGCATTTTAAACACTGCTTTACAAGCTATGGTTGGGATATCACTGAAGAAAGATCTTCAAAATACAGCCATAAAAATGTGCCATGATAGAATGCTTTGTTTCACTTTTAGTAGAAATATTGGTCTTTAACTTAATTCCTTTAGAGGTCAAATGACTGGTGTCTTATAATGGTATCTCTTATCCACTGTTGTTTTTTTTAAAAAATAATAATGATTAAACCACAAAGAGAGAAAAACACGTATATATGGCATTATAGAGCAACACATTGATTATCTTCAAAAGAAGACAAATCAGTTTTACTTGTGTTTACTGTCCTAAAACAAGCAAATGGAAAAATGTTTCAAGAAGAAAAAACTCTAAACTAAGAATAAAGGTGATTGATCATTAAATTCTTTTCCTTTCTCTTACTGCTATCCATTTTAACCTGGTTAATAGGCCAAACTTTGAGTAATAGTCACTAAACAAATTTCTCCTTCCCATCTAAAATTTCATTTTCAGTTTGCAAAGCAGTGTCTGCCACTTAATAGTCTTAATTATGCTTTTAATATCTTGATAACAGAAATCCTGATATGTACAATAAATATATACAGTTCACACTTCAAGTCATCCATTGTGTCTTATCACAAACAATATTAAAGCAGTAAAAACGGACTTTATTCAGCAACAATTGCAACAGAAAAAGAGTGCTCATTTTACAATTGGGTTCAACTTCACATATGCTGTGGACCAGTGGGATTTACAGTCAAGGAGTAAAGGATAGTAGTGGGTGGGGGTGTGTAGTGGGGGTCTGAAGGGAAGCCAATGAATGGAAAATTCCTAAGAAAAGGATCAGAAGTAAGGGCAGATCCCAGCTAAACTGACCTGGAAGAACTGTTTCTGAAATGGGGATGCTAAGACAACATAGAAGCTCAAAGCTCAAGTTCTGGCTGGGAAGAAGGAGTCTGACTCAAGTTTGATCAAGGAGAGTCTTTGTCACTAAATAAGATGACACTGGGAACAATGAAGTAGTGACTCTACCTCAGATATACTTTGTTTGTCCTGGACAGACACTAAGCCATTCATTTCTCTGTTCAGGACTTTGATTTGTACCTTCTTCTAGCCACAAAATTTACATGATTCAGCATAAGTATTCAAAGTCATTTCCTGTCCCATTACACTGTGGCCTAAATAGATGTCTGTTCACAATTTAACCATCCCATTAAACATGCTTTAAAATAAAGAACAAATTCCTTCAAGTATGTAATAGGTCTGATTTGAGCTACTGTTCTCACACTTTTGCTTGCGAAGAGTATAGAATATCTATCACATATTACATATGTTTTTTTTCCTAACATATAGTATCCCCCTTTGAAAAATTAACATGTATAATGTTGATTTATCATTAAACTCTAGAAGTCAGTATTATAAATATAAGGACCTGTACAAATAAATGGTCAGAATAATAAGTGTATGCTTTTATTCATTGTAGAATAGTGAATCCCTTTGCATACACATTGTGGACTGCATGTTTGTGTTGTGTCTTTCTCAAATTCATATGTGATGGCATTGGAGAAAGAATCTACCAGGCATTACTGGGTCAGGAGGGTGGAGCCCTCATAGATGGTATGCATGAGACAACAGACCTTGCTTCTTGCTCTTCCCCTGCAAGAAAACAGCTGTCTGCAAACCAGAAAGCCAGCCCTCACCAATAACCTAACCTTGATCTTAAAATTCTCAGTCTCCAAAACCATGAGCAGTAAATGCTGTTTAAGCCTCCTAAACCATGGAGATGTGTATGGCATCTGCTGCATACTAAGAAAATAAGTATCAGTGCAAGCTGTTTAAGTTATTATTATTATTATTATTATTATTATTATTATTATTACTTCAAGTGAAATTTTAAAAATTAATGATCTTTTTTTTCTCTTGAATCATGACATACTTTGCTCCCCTAAGTTCAGGTATTTATCAAATATTCACTGATCATACATGTTATTCCATAAAACAAATCTGAAAATGGCCTTGAAAGAAACATTTTTAAATGTCGTTTATTTGTTTTGTGTTTTTTTTTCTTGTTGCTCCTCAACTAACTCAGCTAAATTTCTCTTTTCAAAAGCTTATAAAAATTCCACTTATTTTTATCAAATTTTATATGACTATTAAATGTTACTTAAAAATCATATTCATTTCATTATTGTTTAAAATTTTCTAATAAAAAGATACATTTAAGGTTACTTTCATTGCATCTTCTTTAATATATGTACACATATACATCTATTTATCCCCTTGAGCATATGTATTGACTATATTTTTGGTTAACTGCCCATTCACTATTTTTTGGTGAGTTAGATACTTTCATCTTCATCACTATTTAGGCAGTTATGAGAGATTAAAGAAAAATTTCCTGATTACTAAAAATTTAAATTATTTCAATTTGTGTGTTTTTTTCAATTATATTGTTGTTGTTGTTGTTTTAATTTTTTTTTAGTTGTAGATGAACATGATAACTTTATTTTTATTTATTTATTTATTTTATGTGGTGCTGAGAATCAAACCCAGGGCCTCACACATGCAAGGTGAGCACTCTACCACTGAGCTACAATCCCATCCCAGTTTTGTTTTTGTTTTTTAATAAAGAAAAAGTTCACATTCTAAGATTTCTTTATGTAACTTCCATTATGGGTTGTTATTGTTGTTGTTGTTTTTATGAAGAAAAGGTCCACATTCTAAGATTTCTTTATGTGAATTCATTTGGGGCTAATTAAATATAATTTTCTTATTTCTAACATAAACAAAGTGGACTTTATTTAACATCCCCTTCTGAGAGTATCCCCCTGATAAATATAATATGTATTCACCAAATGTATTTGATGTGAAAAGTACTAATGACACTTCTTGTTGACCCAAGACCCAGTGGGCTATCAGATGTTGGTCCTTTGCTTAGACAACCAGTTTCATATCACTCCAGAAATATATACACCAAGTATTAGGTAGGAAGCTTATGAGGCCTGTCACAACAGGCAAACATAAAAGTCCTTTCCAGAGTTCCAATGACGCAAACAGTAATAGATGGCATTGTGGAGCATGTCCTGTTCTATTCGGTTGTCCTGGAAAAAAATGGCAGTGTCTTTCTTTGATGGTCCCAAATGAAGGACTACATTGTTCTCGTCAAGACTGGGAATGACTACATCAGCCAGGCTGCATATTCACAATAACTCAGGAGCCTCACGCTACAACACTAAAGACCATTCATGTTTTTAATAAACAGTGCTAAATCCAAGTATCACACTGTAGCTTTCAGTTGTCCATAACTACATCACAAATTACTGAGCCACTGAGGGCTGGACTCAGCTAAGATGCTGGGGTAGTTGGGGTTTTCCTTTTCTCCATATACTCTGAGCTTTCCTCCAATTCACTAGTCTCTGTATCAAGAACAAAGGCCTTCACATACAGAGGGTCAAGGATTCCAAGTGTGTAAAAGTGGAAGATGTAAGATAAAAGTTTTAAGGGTAGTGCTGGAATTGGCACAATGTCATGTCTATGATAAAATTCTTTTAATTAAATCAGAATCATAAGTCCAACCCAAATTCAAGGGGAGTAGATGACTCAAATTGATAAATACCAGGTAGTATGGTTTCTTATGGACTAATTAACAGATTATCATAGAAACAAAATCTCATCAGCTATAACTCAAGGTTAAAGCTTTACTGCAATACAGGAATAGTTGTTGAATAATTAGGACAGTTCCCCCAAGTAACCTATTTTTGTAGGGGATTTCTTCTGATAGAAATCTCAAGTTTAACCAAACTATGCAAATATTAAACCTTAAAAGTTAAATAAGAATTGACATGAAAATTACACAGATTCACCAAAATACAAGAAGTATGTATTATGGAAAACTCTCAAATAGAAAGTGATTGCCTGCTTAATTTTTTTTTCTTTAATCTTGAACAGTTGTGGCAGACTGTTGAACTAATTTCCGAGAACCAATTTTATTTTGTATAAACGGAATTGAAAAAAAATACTAACTCATAAGACTACAAACTAATTTTTCTAAAAACCAATTGTGTTGGCTACCACCAGGGATTAAAAACAATTATAACTGAAAACCTCCTTCCTTGGCTGATTAACTGAGCTAGCAAGTGATATTAATATGTTCTTCCTAAGGCACTACATTGAATTTACATCAATATAAGTACACCAATAACATAAGTGTTCTGATAATGAGTACATTTTCCAATTACTGCATGAATTATTTTCCTCCTTTTGAGAAGTCTGTAATGCTTTATGAGATTGGCCTGTATCATCATAATTTTTCTCAAATTTTTAAAATTAAATTTCTCCATAGTGCTTAAGCAAGTTTACCCCCAGAAAATCCTAATAGTCTAACGTACTGATTTCACATGCCCTGCACCTTACCAATAAGTAGGGTAGTTTACCTCAGCTTGAAATTTAAATTAGTTCACATGATTTTCCTTCCAGATATGGAAGAATTTTGAGAAAATATAAGATTTCTAACTAATTAATTATGTCATTCTGCCTTATTATTCCTTTTACATGTTTCCAGTGTTTAGATGTTTTACATTTAGATGGTTTGTGGAGATTATTTTGGGTAAGATATAATTAAAACCATAGTTAAAGCTACTTAAATTCTTGAAATAGAATTATAAAATTAAAATATATCTAAAATGTAATGTATTCTGTTAAACAGTAAATGAAAAACATTGCTTTTATTACAAGGGCTACATGTTTAAAATTTCAAAGCCAGAATTCTTCTTAACTTTGACAGAATCCTTTGATTTAAGTATTCAATAATCAACCTTTAATACAGCAACACAGTGGACTATGACAAAGAAAAACAAACCAAGCGAAATTTCTCTCCTACAACCTGCAATTTATGAGCCCAGAAAGTCTTTTAAAAAGGCTTCTTTTCCAATATTTAATTTGTGGATTCAAGCTGTTTTTGTATATTGGGCCTCATGTGTCATAAACATAAAAGTTATTGAAATTGAGTGAATATTTTCTCAGATTTTAACAAGGCTTAACTCCTTCATTTTTAGGTTTTTGCTTAAATATAGCACCTTCTTAAAATAGAATCCCTTTAGTTGCCTGTTAGCTATTCCTAGTACTATACCTTTACCCTTTTTAATAATCATTAGTGTTTATATTAATTCACGAGGGCTGGCATGAAGAAATACTACAAACTAGGTGGCTTGAAACAATTCCAGAGCCTAGAAATATGAAATCCAGCTATCTTCATACTTGGTTCCTTCTGAGGGTTTTGAAAGAAAATCTGTTCTGTGTCTCTTAGCTTCTAGTGGCAGCTGTCAATCATGGCATTCTTGGCTTATAGAGAAACTCCAATTGCTGCCTCCATTTTCACAGGGCACTTTTGCAGTGTGCTTCACATTTGGATATCTCTCCTCTTAAATAATATCAGCCATATTGCAGGGCCCACCCTAATGATCTTAGTTTCATTATAACTGCAAGGACCCTATTTCTTTTCTTTTTTTAAATTGATTTTTTTTTAAATTACAGCAGAATGCATTACAATTCTTATTACACATATATACCACAATTTTTCATATCTCTGTTCTTATATAAAGTATGTTGACACCCAATTCGTGTCTTCATACATGTACTTTGGATAATGATGTCCATCACATTCCACTATCCTTGCTAATCCCCTGCTCCCTCCCTTTCCCTCCCACCCCTCTTCCCTATCCAGAATTCATCTATTAAAGGACCTATTTCTAAATAAAGTCACAGTTACAGGTACCATTCTTGAGGGATTCAGCATAACTTTCTGAAGTACATATTCAACTCCTAACAGCACTATTCACTAAAACATTCCAGTTCTCTCCATTTCTGTCATGGGGAAGCACTGTACTTCTTGCCCCCTGTGTCAGGATGTAGGTACATATGAGACATATGAACTGCCAGCCAATATGGTATAAACCTAGAATACTTCTAGGGCAGACAATTATTTTGTTTTTTCAAGAACTTTCTTTTCTTTGGGGTGTTGTACGTAACAATGTTCAAGGTAGTGTTTGTTCAGTCAATCTGCATTCTTGAATGACCCAGAGAACAGAGAGCCCTCCTGATTAACTACAAGGTATTTGTAGCATGACAAAGAAATAATTATTTGGGTTTTGAGCCACAAAGATTTAAGGTAGTTTGTTGCTGCTGTCATTCTGACTGATATATCTGCTTGATGTTTCTTCTTAACTCCTACAGTGGAATTTACAACATACACATCTTTTATTATCTTTTACTATTTGTTTCCCTCACCAGGATCCAATCTCAGTATGACTGATAATTTGTCTGTCTTATTTTCTATTTTATCCTAGCATTTAGAAGGCAGGACATAATAATAGGTAATAAATTGAAATTTGTTTGGATATATTAATAAATAGATGAAAGAATGGGCAGGTAACATTTTCCCTTTTGTAGCTTCCATATTATCTTCTTTAGGTTTTATTTAAGCTTTGACTTATGTTTTTAACAATTTGATTTTAATTTTCTGAAACTTAAAAACTGGGTTTCATTTTTGATAGAGCATGGATTCCAGAAGAAAGTCAGTTTTAGAAGTAAATACTGTACAGTAATCAATAGCTATAAGATCATGGGTATTTTTTCACTCTAACTCAAGTTCCCCATTGATAAGATAGGATTCTCAGACATGTTGATCATTTAAGAATTGAATAAAATAAATAGTAAGGTAGGTAATAAACTGCATGCACCTTTCTTCCTTATACTGCATTGCTTTTCCCTTCCCTTCAAAATGCCTAGAATAATGAATAGCATATAAAAATAACTAAAATTATCTGTTTCTGGTTATAATTATAAATAGTAAGAAATAATATTTAAAATGTTAAATTTTCTTTGGGTTGTAATTTAAATTAAACCATTATTATATTATTAGTCCCCATTACATAGATTCTTTGCTAGAAACTATCAGGAAAAATGAATTATTTTATAAATTACATTCTAGTTGATGCATATTTGTAAATTACATTCTTACTGACACAGATCTCACATAGTAAATTTATCCCTTTATAATTTGGATTTCAGAAATTGATTTTTAAGTAGTTTGAGTCATGTCAATTGCAGAAAGAGATGGCAGACCAAGGACAAATGGGTGATTTCTTAAATCATATATTTAAAAACATTTTTATATAGGTGAATCTTTTAGTTATAAAATAGTATATGGTAAAGGGAGCAAAGATGGTTGACCTTCAATGGGATTCTTATCCTTTTATGTCTAATATATGGAAAGAGGGGGGTGACTAGTACTATAAATCCTGAATCTTCAAATAGCAATTCTACTGATTCCAGAGGGAAATACACAATAACAAGATCTTAGGAAAATGGACAAATGTTGTCATCAGGCAAAACATAAATTTAATAAGTATTATAAATTTAATAAATATATTATACATTACTGTACATTTATTACTAAATACCTATATGGACTCTACACCATGGTAATTTAGGGTAGATTGCAATGGAGTCCTAAGAATTCCTTTGACCTTCTTCCTAATACATAAATTGGAAGCTTAGTAAGCAGATTTCTTGAATCTTTTCCCTAGACCATCATTCTTATCCCTAGAGTTCTATCAGATGGTGAGAACTCTCATATAAAAAACTTCAAGGAAACTATTGACAAAAGAGAAGAACCCAATAACTCTGAAATCTAGAGTAGAAATGGCCAAAGTATATGACTCAACATAAATATTACGTATTAGTTTTATGTTGTTGTCATAACAAATTACTACAAATTTATAGTGCCTTAAAATGACATAAATTTATTATCTCATGGTCCTCTAAGTAAAAAATGCCAGGTGAGATCTGATAATGCCTTTGCTTTGGTTCTCTTAAGGCAGAAATTAATGTTCTAGACTCCCTGTGCTTCTCTCAGAAGGCACTGGGGAAAATCTCCTGAGCACATTTAGATTGTTGGCAGAATGTAGTTCTTTGTGTTTGTAGGACTGAGGTCCCTTCTCCTTGTTAACTTTCAGCCAAAAACTACTCCCAGCATTTTAAGGTTACCTACATTGCTCATCATGTTCCTCCCTTCAGTTTAACACTAATTACTGCATGCCAAATCATTTTTATATTACAAATGTCACACACTTCTCCTATGCCACATTTCTTCTGACTCTAGACTGAAAAAAGTCTTCTGCTTTTAAAGGTTTATGTAATTAGATGAGTCCTACTGAACAATTCAAGATAATTTCCTTATTTTAAGGTCTACAACCTTAATTATATCTGCAAATTCCCTTTTGACAAATAATATAACACATTCACAGGTTTGGGAAATTATGACATGGACATCTTTGGGAAGGTCCTCACTCAGCCTATAATACACAGTTTAAATATAATCCAAAGTGAGCATGAACACTTTGTCATATTAGAATTGCTCTCTTTTAGAATCCTGACTCAGACATTACTTGGCCTTAATGCCAGTTCCTTTTTTCTGGAAATGGAACTGGTGAAGCTTTAAGTTCACTATACTTTTTAACTTTGTTGAAAAGTAAATAAAAAATATTCTTATCTTTGTCAACCTGTAGACTTCGGCAAAAATAACCCTTAGAAGAACAATGACAGACTTTGTAAATAAACAATATGATGCCCATTATCAGGCTGCTTCTTAGTGATAAACTGACAGATTTGTATGAGATTACACACATGTAGAACAGCCACATAAACTGGGATTTTCTTTCCTTGTGTCTTTATGACATGGGAAATTAGAGGCTTCTATATAAATCCATAATTAGATATTTCCACATTCTTCTTAAATGGTATTTAAAATTTAGCATTTATCAAAAATCACATATCCATTAAATTATTATTTCATTTCCTCAATATTTTCAACATTTACTCTGTGCCAAGTTCTAAGGATAGACTATATAAGACAGATAAGTACCTTAACCTTGGGGCATATATAGTCTGAGACAAACACACTTAACAGGTACTTTTATATGGGATGAATATTATTATCGGAAATAATGCAGGATGCTACTGGGGAGTAAATAAATAGCACCTAACACAACCCTAGAGTACAGCAGATATTTCCCAGGATTTGGATCACTGAATTTCACAAAAACAGCAAATGATAGGAGAATCATTTTCTACACTTTGCACATGCAAAGACAAAAGCAAAAGATAAACTAATTTCTATACCACAATCTGCAGTATGCAGTGTCTCATGGTGGGACTTGAACTAAAAACCCAACTCAAACTTTCAAATTCTATGCCATAGTGTGGGTAAATTGTAAGTACAAATACACTTAGTAACTAAGAGAAATGAAATCTAAAACATAATTTAAAAGTGATATATATATATAATCATAAAAACAAAGCTATGTATTATGGCCCAGAGAGCAGAGAAGCTTTCTCAGTGATGCTCTCAAACCACACTTTTTCAATCACAAAACTGATTTAATCTTAAAATAGGAAAAAAAGATACATATGATATAAATACAATGAAGAAAACGCAGTACTCACCCTGAAATTTATCTGCAGCTGACTAGTCTAATCACTACAGGTTTCTCTTCATTCTAAAAGAGGCTCTTCCACATCAACTCCTCCATTTTCCACATTGGCAACTTATTCCTTATTATTGCAAATCCAGAGTTTAATTTATCTTATTGTAGTTTGGGTCCCCTTGTTTAACCTCCAGCTAATCAACTATTTCACTTTATAATTCCCTTTTCATCTTAATATAGCCATACAGTTAACCACTATTTCAGACTATTTTTCCATTATTTTTGTCTATGTAAAAACACTTAGCACTCTCACTGATCAATGCTATATCAATGCTTGTCTTTGCCTTTGTGATGTTTCAAAGAAGACTTCTCTTCTGACTTTCTTCAGCAAATACTTAATAATTTATTGATTATTCTTCAGATTTCTATATTAAATAGTATCAGAAACATAGTTTTTAATACTTGATGATAGTCTACATTATTGTATATGAAGAATTGAGGTATCATCATTTAGAAGACAGGCTTATTCATATTATGTTAATTGCCCTTTTCACTTTCTAAGAAGCATTAGTAGTATTCTATTATTCTATATTTAATTAGCATCCTTTTTTTGAAATAAGAGCATCCTTTTCTTTGCCTGTCACTTTTGTTTTGTTTTACAATTGATCCGATACAAAAGTAAAAAAACATATTTCCATCAAGTACTTCCAATTTAGGAATATATTTTGAAAAATCTTTTTCCCAGGTGATATTGCCAGTTCCCTTTTCTGATCCTAAATCTGTATCTGCTGTTGTTTTCTTTGGGTTATTACTTCCCAAGAGTCAGAAAAAGATGAAACAAAAGAAGTAGGACTGCATCTCTTCCAAAACAATGCTCATGAAATGGAGGATTGTTCAGTTGCTTGGAAAAGACATATAGTAAGTCTCTGACAAATGGTTGCGACATCAACAGGTTAAAAACAATTCTTCAATTAGCTTTCCTCTATGGAAACTGTTTTTTAGTAGCCCAAGCAGACAACTGGACGATTAATAATTTATCTCAATCTCCCTCTTTTGGTGTGAAATATCTTAGAATTTTTTTCTTGATTCCGGCAAACAATTTCTTATTTGTCTTAAATTTCTGAACTGTTTTCTGAATTTTTCTAACTTTTAATATTTTTCAAGTTTTTTCCCCTATGAAATTTATCTAGAAAACAAATGTGTGCACGCACACACACATGTACACACATACTCCAGAGACTATTAATATAAAGCTACATGATTTGGTTTTGAGTAATACACTCCAGTTCATGTTGACCCTATGCATGGACACAAAATAATTAGTAATAAAAATATTCTACCAAGACCTGAAATAATATATTTGTAGCCAAAAATAATGTTTTTTTTTTCTTCTTCTGTTTAAGCTTCCCTCTGAGACATAAGGAAGCTTGAGGCATGTTGGCCAGATGCTTGGATGGGATAAAAATGATTCACATCACATTATACAAACTTAAAGATGAGAGTGTTCTAAAAGACAGCTTTTGGGGCCAGAGCCAGATTACATAAATCAGAAGAGACCTTTCTGTTAATGCTCAGATCTGGAGGTGGTCATCACAGAGTCTAAATCCGGCATTCAGCACAATAGGGGAAAATGAGCAATATAAGATCACATTAGAAATGTCCACAAAGGAGATGCATGGAGACTCTCATGCGGTACCTTTTGAATTGTGAAAGTACGTGTGGAAATGCAGCTGCCAAGGGCCTCAAACTAGTCACAGAGGAACAAAACTTTGAATTTATTCTTTAGTAAAATATGCATACTTTCTAATCTGTATACTTAAGAAATCTTAGTATCCGTGATAGTTCTAAATAGTTCATATCTGGGATAATAATCACAATATAGAACAGGGGTGTTGTGTCTGATTTAAAAAATTACATCTTTATTCTCTTGAGTCTCTAGTTCTTATCCAAACCATATAACTCTGATTTCTTGACTAGGGTAAATACAGTGTGTATTAATTCTTACCTAAGGTATTAAATATTCTATCTAGGAGCTGTCAACTTGAAAAAGAAATAAACTGTGATCCTCTCAAGATCAAGGTTCTACCATTCATAATTTTACATCATTTAAAGCAACCACCATTTCGATAATGACTGTATTTCAGTATTTCTGTTAAACAACTGAAATAAATTAAGCAACTATTTATGAAGTTTATAAAACTTAGAAAGTATTAATGTAAATATATTCTGTTTCAATCTTCACCATAGAAATTATTACTATATTCATTCTATGAATGACAACAAAGCTCTAAGGTCAAATTTGCTATCCTTATGAATATCTATAAACACATGCAAAAGTAGAGAGAATTGATTTCCATTTAACTATCACCCAGATTCCACATTTGTCAATATATCATCTCATTGGCTTCAGTATCTCTTTGTTTCTTATGTTATTTTTAAAATATTTTATTTAATAACCCCTACATAATTTGGTATGAATCCTTAAAAATATGGCAATTTTAGCTGGGTTTGGTGGTGCACACCTGTAATCCCTGTGGCTCTGGAGGCTGAGATAGGAGAATCGCAAGTTCAAAGCCAGCCTCAGCAATGGTGAGGTGCTAAGCAACTCAGTGAGTCCTTATCTCTGAACAAAATACAAAAGAGGGCTGGGGATGTGGTTCAATAGTTGAGTGTCCCGGAGTTCAATCCCCAGTACAAAAAAAAAAAAGAAGAAGAAAAGAAAGAAAAATCGCAATTTTCTTATAAAACCAATGCATTGTTTCATAACTAGCAAGTTAAAAATAATTTTCTGATATCATCATATGCTCAGTACTTACTAAAATTTCTATGATTTTTTAATAGTTGGTTTGTTTGCATCAGGATAGCTCATTCATTTAACATAACAGAGCCAGGATTTGAAACAAGTATACCTAGACTTTATTGCTGAGCAATTGAATCAGTGTTCTTTCCACTCTAACACAAAGACATTCAAATCAATCAATCAATTAACCAAAGAAAATTAATGATATGCCTATTTAGAGAAAACTCTAGGTTATTTGACATTTCAGCTCTTAAATGAGACACTCTTCTTCGTAAGTAACCTAGTTCTACCCTATCAAAGCCCTTAAGTTACCAATTCTGCATATATGTAATCACACTGTCACCCATACTGGAAGAATAGCTCAGAGCTTGTACTGCTCCCAAAAATATCATTGTCAGTAAAGAGACATAAAAACACATCCCTATGTCATCAAAGAGGATGAATCTTAGAAAACTGAAGGAAAATGTAACAGAAGAAAAAGCCAAAATTTTCAAAAATAAGATTATAAAGATTGATTTTTAATATTAAACTTATTTTTTCTGACTAAACAAATGCTAAATAATTATTAATAAATGTTACCTAACTGAGGTGTATCTTAATCTCATGCAGACATTAAAAGTGTCATAACAGAAGACAAATGGTTTTAGTCAAACTTAGCTCACAACTAGTTTATAGTAACTAAAAAGTTATTAACCTCCTAAGTTTAGGGATTCAGGGTTTTTCTTGGCTCGTATTTTGGTTTTCTTTTTATGAGTTTTACTTTTTATTTTAATAACAAAAGAAATAATACTATCTAATTCACATAGTTTTTTTGAGAGTGATATGGTAAAATATCTGTAAATATGATGAATAGAGCTCCTAGCAAAAATTCTATGCTCCATCAAGTGTAGCTGTTCTTATCATAGTATTAGCACTCTATGTCACATATTATAACTTAGTGTTTAAAATGACCACCCCAATCCAAAGACATCACAAGAAAACTAAAGAATTACATCATATGAATGCAAAATACTAGCAAACCAAATCTATCAACATAAATAGAATTACATATCATAACCAAGAGGGATTTATCCCAAAGTTGCAATATTGGTTTTACATCTGAAAATCAACTAGTGAAAAAATGTTTAACAAAATTCAACACCTTTTTATCATAAAAATAATCATATAGCTATGTGTAGAGGTGAAATTCCTCAAACTGATAAAGGGTATCTATGAAAAATCCACATATAATATCATACTTAACAGTGAAAATTTACGTGCTTTCTCTTTTGAGCTCAGGAACAACATAAGGTAACCTAGAAATACCATTTCTATTTATTTTAAACATGGACAAAGAATATGAAATAGACATTTCTCCAAAAATGTACATAAATGTGTAAGTGTACAATAAGTGCATGAAAAGAAGCTTAACATCACTAATAACCAGGAAAATACAAATCAAAACCATTAATAAGATACCATTTCACACCTCATGGAACAGCTAGAATCAAGGTCTGTTAGCACACATTGGCAAGGATATAAAGAAATCAAGACCCTTATCTACTGGTATTGGGGATGCAGAATGATATAGTCACTTTGGAAAATATTCTAGAAGTTTCTCAAATGACTAAATATATGGTACAATATGACCAAGTAATTTCACTCATAGGTACAAACCTAAGAAAAATGAAAACATACTCACACAGAGACATATATACAAATATTTGTAGCAGCAGTATTCATAAAAGACAAAAGGTGGAAACAACCTCATGTTCATTACAAGACATGGACAGACAATGCACTGGTTACCAAAAAGGAAAAAAAAAATCCAACACAATGGATCTTGTTCTTGAAAGGAAAGGGTTCCTTCATGACAAAATGAGTATCAGGACCACTCCACATATTAGGAACAGTTCCAATCTGTACCTGATAAAAAAAATAAAATAAACACCAGACAAAATAGACACAGAAACATGAAATGGGTTACTGAGGACAGAGGTTTCTTAGGCAGAGAAATAATGGTATAGTAATGGAGTTCCTGGACTAGCACACCTTGGAGCTGAGAGTGTACATATTCATTAGCTCCTTAACCTTTCCTCTTGTCACCACAGAGACGCATGTATCAGCCACTAGGTAGCTGGACAGTGAAAATATCTACACACACCTCATTGAGAATATTTACAAACACTTCAAGAATGTTATCAAGACTAGATTTTAGCTAGATGGAGAGAACATTTATGTTTTCCTAGATGAGTAAACAAACAAACAAAAGAATTCCTTGGGAAGGTGCGGATCAACATACAATCTAAACCCATATTTCCTGAGACTCTTGTGAGAATTAAAAGATATGATGCATAAGAAGTGCTTAACACATCGAATGGAACATAACAAATGTTCAGTATATTTTAACAATTCCATTAAGGTTAAATTTGATGAACACTTGAATGGCATATAATAATACCACGGGAACAATGAGTACAAAGATTTTAAGTGTGACTGAAGAGATTAAAGAAGGCCTTGGGGCGGTAATGCTTGAGTGTGTCTTTGAAGAGAGACATAGGTTTTGATGAGCTAACATGAGGGAAGAGAATTTTACATTTACACAACACAAGGGAATATACATAGTTATAAATTTGAAGCATATATTTGAGGAAAAAGGAAATGACATTTGTGTAGTAAGACACCTTTACATTTTCTAATTTGTTTTCTATTCCCTAGCTATAATACCAATGTAATTATCCTGATAGAAAGACTTATTTGTGTACCTCTGTTCAAGTAAATTAAGTACTCAAACTAACCTAGTTTCATAATTGAAAGAATAATTTAGAGAACAGGGGAAGAAACAGAGAGAGAGATGGAGGATGGAAGGCAGGCAGGTAGGGAGCAGACAGACAGACCAAAGCACCTGTCTTATTGGATTTTTAATAAGGGTATAATTCTTCCTTTTCCCATTCCTTTGGCATTAGTCTATCTCCAGTAAGACACTTTTCTACTTAATAGAAGAAAATAACTGGAACTTACATTTTGTGAAGGTCACTATTAACAAATATCTTCTTTTGGACTTGAACTCTCCACTTCATTAACTATGAGAAAATACTACCAGCTGGTTGGGTGTGCATCTAGTTTGCTCTTTCTATGCAGTTACCTATACAGACATTCACATTCTTGGTCATTTTAGTCACTTAATGCATCTTCAGGTCACGACAATCACTATCTAGTTTATATATTTTGATGGTATGTATTATTCCATTGCCTATATTAATATTTTATTTAAACATTGCACTTTGGGGGGGGCATTTATGTTGTTCCAATGTGACTTATACATGCATGTATATATATTTAACTCTTCAAAGTACTTCCACTGGGATACAGTCTATCTGTAGATAGCTCCATAAGAATTGTATGTCTGAGTCCGAGTATGGGCTTATTGTGTTACATACCACCCAATTCCTTTCTACTCAACTGTAACTATTTGCTTTATGACAATTTTCAAATACTCATGATCTTCTCAGTCTTGCCAGAATAAGGTATCAGAAATCCTATTTTTCCAAATTAATTTTTTAATTTGCATTTCCTTGATTACAGTGAGGCTAAATGTCATTTCATATTTGCATTATTCATTTCAATTTACTTCTATAAATTTCAAATCTTTGGAAATTTTTAATAGGTTCAAATTTCTAAAATAAAATCTACAGTCCCATACCTATATATATATATCTATGTGTGTGTGCACCCCCATGTAGCTCAGATACAAGAAAAATTCGCTAAGAAAACATACCAAACTGTTAAACATAACCAATTCTGAAGAGATTAGCAGAATGTGAAAAGAGTAAATTATAAATGGAGATACCTACATTGTTTGATTTTTAAGAATCATATTTTTATCAATACCATATTAAAATAAACTTTACCAAGATATCTTTTAAATATATTTTTAAATTATTTTTCCATATTATCATTTCATTTTGCATTCAAAGGACACTTTCATTAAAAAAAAACTGCACTGCTCAGAAATTCTATTATCTGGCTTATTTTTTATATATTTCTTCTTTCCCCTACTTCCACTTTTTTCCTATTCTTTTTCTGGCTTTTCTATATATGGCTATTAGTAGTCCTGCAAAATTTTCGTTATCATTTAATTTTTTTCTCCTTTGTGTCTTTACAACTGTGTCCAGAAAAAATACATTTTGTTTGGTGTTCAAGTCACTAAAATTAATTTTTAGTATTTCCATTCAATTAGTCATCCCATCTATTAAGATGGGGTTACTCTCTACACATTTGTATTTATTATCAAAAACAGAGCTAATTGTTTATTTTCCCCTAGCAATTTGTTCCTTTTTTTTCTATCAAGTTTTTCTGGAAAGATATTAATTAAGCTTATTTCAAAGTTTCCTTCTGTTTATCCTCAGGGTTAGCTCTGTTTATTATTTTTTGTTTTCCTCAAATATTTGGTGATTCTTGATCATCTGTTCATGTTTGCAGATTAGACTGAAGGAACATCAGTCTAAATGGTTGAAATATATTTCCTCACTATAATTAAGTTGAATGATATTTCCTGCACTCCTGACAATCAGTAGTTTTTATTACAGCGTTGTTGACTATGGGATTCTTAGAGAATGTGAGAAAATCTATCTTAGTAGATTTTCCTTAGGTTATTATGCAAATGGCTTGTTTTCCAGATACATGAGTTCTCAATCCTTGTAAGGTTGTACATAATTCCCACAAGGGCATTTTTTTGGACTGTGGTTATTTCTGACAAACAGCTTCATCTGATATTTGATTTCAGGGATGGATGCCTCAAAATTGCTCTTTATTGATTGAAGAGAAAACTCTTTCCAGACTTATGTGAGTGCACCCACATGCGCGCGCGCGCGCTCACACATACACACACACATCTTAGAAATGATTGAATATTTATCTAATCTTTAGAGATGAATACACACACACACACACACACACACACAACAAATGAGGAACTTATGTACAGGTATTCAGTATTCATTTGAACTCAATCCCTTTGCATATTTGCTATTTTTATAAACACAATTAGTTACGATAATTTCTAAAATATAAAATTGTCTCATATTAAAAAATGTGTTCAAGTAATTACTCTTACTCTTTACTTTTATCCAGTGCAAAAAGAAACGATCTTTTCTTTCCTTTGTCTTTTTCCCTCTGTATGTTTTTCTTTATTTTTTCCCAGTCCTTCTGTCCTTCCTTTCTTCCTGCCTGCCTCTCTTTCTTTCGTATTCATCTCCCACAAAAAGGGGAATGAGCTTTTGCATTTTAAATTTAAACAAAAGTAGTGACATAAAATTAATCCTTTTCTCTATATCAAATTCTATGGCTTTGTTTTGAGGAGAAATTTAAGGGACTTGCCTGGTGTCTTTGAGTTTTATTTTTTTTAAGAAAGTTATTAAATAAAAATCTTAGAGCCATAGGTTATAGAATTAAGATTTTGTCATCCTCTTTGAACACAGAATCAGATTGCAGCTGGAGATATCACATTTATACTTTCATTTATAAAAAAACTATTTAAATATTTCATGAGCAATGACTTCTAATGTTTAGCCTAAAGTACAATTAAAGAGATTTTCCATCATGTTTCTCTCCTTATTCTCTTCTCTACAGGACTGATTTAGCAGTACAACGTAAGCACACCTCAGCTGTATCAGAAGGGTATGAACAGAAAGCTGGTAAAATGGCTCCAATTTGTCCGGCAGGGAACTTTGAGAACCAAGCTCATACATTCCTAAAGCCCCAGGAGTTCCTAATTCTTAAAAATTAATATTTCCCTAGCATACTAAAACATGTACATCTGCTAGACTGAATATTTTAATGAGCTAATGTCTAGCATATGCCAGTAGCAATCTGCACTCACCCTGCTCTCATGTCTGTAATGTTAACGGCTTAGCAGGCATTACCCTCAGAAGTCACAATCATAAAAGTACAATTTTCTCTTCCCCTTCTATTTGTCATTATTGTCACTTAAGAATGGAGAGCAACTTCCCTCTTCCCTCAGCTCTCGAAACCAATAAGCATATTAAAAATAGCTTGAACATTTTTTACTCTCCTGCATTCCCTGGATTTTTTTTTTCCAACTGTCAGGAGCTGTCCATGGGTTGCACATGGGTCACCACGTATCCAAGCTTCACAGATACAAATATCTGGTATCTGGGAAAGACCAGGGATAATGTAAATCTCTGTCCCATCCAGCCATGGCCCACACAGCACCTGAGATGGGTGTGATCTGCCAAGGTGTCAATCACCTGCTGACAGCAACATGTCAGGAAACAAGACTCTGCCCTTGAAACCTTATCCCTGCCTTTGATTATATCCCTTAAATAAACCAACAGAGCCATTTTGACTTTTGTCTAGTTCCAGGACCCTTATGGACTAAATCTATCAGGAGCTTTGCCTTGTGTAAATATATTTCTGAGTATTTGTGTTTTGTTATTCACTAATCATTTGAGATTTTAAGTTTTAGGGTGGCTTACACCCCACTGTGCAGGAAGAAGAACCCCCAATGAGATGCTGAACATCAACCCCAGGATAGCCAACATCACTCCTAAGACTATCTACCACAATACTTGACATTTCTCCTTGATGTTTTGAGAAACATTCTCCTATCTCTAACTCCACTACTACTACCTTGTTTCAGGTAGCCATCAACTGTCTTTGAATTAGTGCAAGAGTCTCCCAACTTCTTTCCCATCAGTCCTGCCTCCTTCTGTGGGATCCCCACATTGCTACCAGAGAACCCTTTATAATGTAGTAAATCGATTATACTAACTTCTTGGTCCCACCCTTCAGTGTCTTCTTGCCTTGAACAGTCCTCATGCTAAGTTCTGGATTCCTTAGCATGACATGCATGATCTTGTCATTGAGGTATTTTCTTCTCCAACTATGTCTTTCATCATCCTCAACTTCATATTCTGTGTGAAACTATAAATAATCTCCCTTTCAAAGCATTTTTCTTTCTAATCTATAAGACTTGGTAAATATTTCTGTTTTTTGTTTTTGTTTTTGTTTTTTCAAAATCCTCTCTCCAACTTCTCACTTCAACCAAGAAGTCTCATTGGTTGATGGCTTGCCTGCATGAATCCAAGGAACCCTGCATTCATGACACTTTGTCCTAATTGTCTACTTACATTGATTTCTTCTTCAATTGAAAGTAAAATGCTTGTAGGTTAGGATTATGTATTATCTACCATTGTATCTCAGTATTTAGTAAATTTTGATTTATATAAGGTGTTAAATAAGTGAGTTTATGGGATGCAATTTAGAATTATACATATCTCTGAACTTGTACCATCCTTCAATGTCATCAAATTGGCTACTAAAGATTTAATGAACTAATATTTTTCAATTTTTTTAAAATCGATCACAAAATATCCTGCACACTGTCATAAGATTCTACATTTTCGTCTGTTTAAAAAAAATCATATTTTATGGTAATAATATAATATTTAGTGAATTCATAAACTAAATATGCTAAGATAAAAAGAACATTTGAGGAACTACTGGAATAAAAGCATAAGTTTATACTAGCTGCCAGGAAACATGTTATCTGGATCTAAAATGAAATCAAATATGGTAATCATTTATAAATGAGTGCTTACAATGTCCAGGCCCTGTTCCAAATACTAGAACTATTCTGTTGATAAAGAGTCAATGCGGATGATAGATCATCTGGCTTAATAATAAGGAAATTAAATGAATGAGGTCAAGTTTCCAAATTTTGCTTTTCGGCAATAGGATATCTGATGATTCCATTACTGAAATGAGAGAGAATGGCTTTTGTCCCTTATTCCTGAGAGGGAGACTCTAAATCACTTAAATTTTCTAAGTAGTAGGAGTGTTTTTGTCATTCGTAAGTCCCTTGAACTAGATCTGAGTTTGTGCTAAGAAATGAGATGACTTACATTGGACATTTGTTGCCAGAAAGATCAACCATGTGACAAGTTGGGTCTCTGAGCTGGACTAAACTTTGGAGAAAGAGGGGTTTGAAGATAGAGTTGAACCATATGCTCAGTGATGCAATCAATCATCCTATGTAAGGAAACCCAATTAAAACTCTGAACACTGAAGATTGACAGAGCTTCACAATATCAAGCTTTCTGGTTAATGACCACTATTATGCACCTTAATTTCACTGAGAAGGGAGCTCTGCATTTGGAACCTTCCATGACCTCTCACTTCCATGACTTATGGGGTTTTCACTAACCCCACATGGTTGGTGTCAGAATTGAATGGTAGTACTGCAAATAGACCAGAAACATATTGTAAGTCATAAAACAGAAAGAGACCTCTAGGAAGAAAACATAGTTAGCAGGTGAAGAGATTGATAAATGCATGACTCTGATTTGGATGTGAGGTTTCCCCTGAAAAGCTCAAATGTTAAGCAACTTATGAATGTTCAGAGGTGACATGATTAGATTATGACAATTGTAATCTCATTAGTGAATTAATCCATTTGATAGATTAATAAAGTGAATGGATACTTGTTGGTAACTGTCAGCAGTTTGGGTGTGGCCGGAAGAAGTAGGTCACTGGCGGCTCGCCCTTGGGGACTGATTCTTGCCTGTGGCTTGCTAGCAATCAGTCACATTCACTCATTTCTTAGCACAAACTCAGATCTAGTTCAAGGGACTTACAATGACTTACTCTAGCTATCATATATTTTGATCACAGCGATGGAAACCCAGCTAACACATACATATTCTTAAAGGACAAGCAAAGATGGAAAAGTCAGCCTAGGAGACTGAGAAGGTACAATTAGTGATGTAGGAATAAAGGAGCTATTATTAAGAGAGAAGAAAAAATAGGAGAGAGTGATACTATGCAAAACCAAGAAATTAAAGAATGTCAAGAAGAAGAGAAGTAAATGTCTGATATGCTATTAAAAGGTTAACAGAAGATGAATACATGTGCCAGCAGGGTGACCTTTACTGACAAAACAGTTGTGATGAGTGAAATAATGATATTGTTTATAACAATAATTATGTTGACACCTAGCATTTAATAAGGCATTGCTACATGCCAAACTTTCCTTTAAGTATCTTATGTAGGACATTCACTCATTTAATAGTCACAATAACCCCAGAAGCTAAGTTGTATTACTTTTCCAATTTTAATGACTGCTGTTAAATTAGAGTAGATTGAATAAAGAGTAAAATGAAAAAGTGTCTATATTCAACTCCTTGAATAAGCTTTGTTGTAAAGGAAAGCAGAGAACTATAATGATATCCCAAAAGAGATGTGAGAATAAGGTAGTAGGTGTAATAGAATAGATAAGATAGCTGCACAGGGGATGTTACTCAGAAAGTAGGATGTTAAATTAGAAGTTTGGGAGCAATGGTATTAGTTTGGATGAGTAATAGTCAAGGAATTGGGTAGCAATTGATATATACAAAAAGCTACAATTATTTACAACAAACTGTGGTAAATGTTCTTCCTATATAAAAATAATGAAGTGATGCTCCTACATTACAAGCTTTACATGTCATTTATCATAATAAAACCTTTTTTGTCATGTAAACATACAAGTATTCTGTTAAAAGTACTATATATATATATATATATATATAACTATGTATGCAATAAATTTGGGGCAGTTGTCCTTGAAAATACAATACTTTTATGGGTTTATCAATTCATAACACATATTTATAAACATGCATACATTATTTAGTTAGTACATCGTTTTGCCTAAACAATATCTCCATTTTAGAATGAGGAGTTTTTTAGTATTTTCCTTCACTCTACTGAGTAATTTCTGAACATTATAAAATACAATGTGCATGCACTTATACACATAACCACATTCATAACCCCTTGAAGAACAATGACTGGTTTCAGATATGGGAACTCATTAAATTTTCCAGTGCATTTTAGAGATAAAAAAAGACCTAGGGAGTATAAGTGGTTTACATAAACGTCATTTAGCTAGTTCATGGTAAAGTTGAAACTCTTCCACTTATTCACACATTTGTGTATACATTAATTTTTCCCAACTATGAAGTCTTTATTGCAAATTAAAAACATATGTGGATTCAGTTATACATATATTTTCCTTAGCATTAAAACTGCTAAACAGAGTAAGTGTGAGGAAGACTGTGGAACCAACTAAATGAGTCATTGTTGCTCTGCAGACACACTTATGAAATGGGATGTACCTCTGAGTCACTTTCATTTTCACCTTTGTTCCTCTGCCTGTGGCTTGCTAGCAATCAGTCACATTCACTTTCTCTCATGAAAATATATTGTTGTTGCCCTTCAGCTCTATCCTCATACCTTGAAAACCCCAGGAGACATTTAAAAGATAAAGATCAATCTGGCTTTTAGAATGTTAGGAGATTGTATTAAACCCTGATGTACCTTGGTATCACAGCAGGTGGCAATGAACCTCTCAATCCTAAAGCTTAAAAGTTAGTTTCTTTCAAGAATGTATGACCCAAGTCACCCTCTTCATTCCCATAAGAGCATTTCTCACATAATAATCAATTTCAACCCCCTAGGTGACCAAGGGAATGCACAGTTGTGCAATCTGAAAGGTATACCATAGAAAATCATCCACCTATGTTGCAGTAACCACAAAATTCATATCTCCCTTCAAGGGTAACCTCAACATCATCACTGGCAACCAATTATACCTTCTTCATGCTATAAGTTCTAGGTCAATCAGTGAGATTAAAATTTTTTTTAAATTAAAATTACAGGCAAACATAACCAGGTTCCCTGGGCATAATTTTATATTTATTATCACCCTCTAAAAAAGTAATACTGTTTCACAAAATTCCTATGATTTAAATACATAACACTACAAGGGAAAACCTTCTAAATTACAGCCTGATCGTCCAAAAAATGACATTATGGTTTGGATTTGCGGTGTCCCCCCAAAATTCCCTGTTAATGCAGGACTATTCAGAGGTGAAATGATTGAATTGAGAGAGCAGTAACCTAATCAATCCATCTTAGTTTGAATGGATTGGGTGATAATTCTAGGCAGGTAGGGTGTGGCTGGAGGAGGTTGGTCATTAGGATGTGCCCTGAAGAGTGCATCTTCCCTTGGCCCTTTCCCCTTCTCTCTCTTCTCTCTGTTTCTTTCCCTGCCAGGCCCTTGCCCCATGATGTTCTGACTCACCATGGGACCAGAGCAATGGAATCAACCATCTATGGACTAAGACCTCTGAAACCATGAGCCCCAAATAAACTTTGCCTCTTCTAAGTTGTTCTTATCAGGTATTGTGCTGATGGTGATACAAAAACAGACTAAAACAAATGATAATAACAAGGATAAGGTACATTGGAAAATAAGTTTTAAAAATTTTGGTGTGTTCTTTTTTCTGAACTTGGCCAATAGCCTATTTCAAACTTTCCTTAAATGCTTTAAATTCCTGTCAATATAAGAATCAAAAAATAAAGATTTATACAAGCAAATTAAAATATTTTAATTGAAAAATGTTCAATAAAAGGGAAAGCTGAAAATCCTACTCCACAGAATTTTTTTTTTTTCTTTTGCATGGTAATGTGGCGCTTAGGTATACCACACTATATTTATGCATAGCATGGAGTACATAAACAATCAATCTGCTGCTATCAAAAATACAGAAAACAACATAATGTTACATATGATGTTCATATTCTAAGAAATAATGCTAGGTAATATCAACATGCATGAAAACAGAACTACAGCATCATTTAGCTATTTCTACTAACTTTCAATGAAATAAGACTGAGTATGAGGAGTGACTTACAGGGAAGTAAGTCTTTCTCTACAAACTAACTTACTATATGGTACTTTAATACTTTATTTTAGTAAAATCCAAGAACTCTTTTGACTGCTAAAGTGAAAAGCAAGAATGTTAGTAAAGAAACTTAGAAATAAGGAAAATACCAATGATACAGGTTCTAGAATAATAAGAAGTCCTTCATTCGCAATATATGGGTGATGCAGTGTCACCAAATGTTTGTGAAGAGAAGCTGAAGATAGATACTGAAATCTTTCATAGGTCTTCATGCCTCATACATTCATAGATACATAATATGTGAAGTGTATTTGGCTTTTTTTAAGTATAGTCAGTTTATCCTCCACACATTTTCTGTGGCTTTTTCTTTAAATAATCCTCAGAAATGCTGGATTTCTAGATTTTTCTGGGCCATTCTTTATTTCAGTGACTGGAATAAGCACAACTGCAAACAAGCATTAGGACCTTCAGAATTCTGCCTTAAGAATTATTATAAAAACTGTACATATCTAAGGAAGAAATTTAGAAAATATGTATAAATAAAATTAAGAAAGTAAAGATCATCTATATTCCCTCCATCTGGAGATGTTGGTATAAACTGTTTCAGTATTTCACTGGGAATCTATTAATCTGCAATTTTAAGAAGTTTATTTATAATGGATGCACCATTCATTAAATCAAGTATTATGATTAATATATTCATTTCCCAACAATAAATCAGTAAGTGATGAACTCTTAGGCATGTGAGCAAGTACATAGGTGATAAAAACACAAAAATTATTAATGGGAAAAGGTATGATTATTGATATATGTATAAAATATGTGTATTTTATAGAGAGAGATTATATATCATATATATGCGCATATACAGGAAAGAATTTTTGACTAGACTGGAATGCAAGGAATAATGCTTTCAGAAAGTTCTTTAGGAACAATAAAATTATAAGTTATATAATTAAGATTTTAAATCTAATATTATAAGTCATGCAAATCTGCAAGATATGTAGACCTAGAAAATGGCAATGGTAGATATATTGGAAGCAATCATAGACTAGAAAATGCTACTTGGTGTGCATTTAATACTCATTAAAACTTCAGGATATATTAGTGCTTCAAGATTTCTAAGAGGGAAGTGGTGACTTGAAATTGTTACCAAGTGTCATGGTTTGCATAAAAATGTGAGAATAATAGAGGAGCTAATTTCAACATATTTTGTTGCTACATGAAAAAATGATGAATATCTGTGAAGATAATTGAGAATACGTATTATTTTCCTGAATAGATCTTCAGCACTAATTATATTATTCTAGGATAAAACTGCTTGCTGATTGCATAGCCATTGAAAAGGGAGAGAGGGGCATGGCCCTAAAGCAGAAAAATTCTAAATAACCATTTTGGGGTCAGTGTTTCAGTGAATTTCAAGAAAAATTCCATGGTTTTTTCTAGAATCCTAAACATTATTATGGGGAGGGTAGATTATTCTCTTTCTTTTTGAGTTAAATTTTTTTAAAAAATTATTGTTTCTGTACTTGGGGACATAATTAAAATATGTTCAAATAAGAGGATTCAATGATTGAATAGAAAATTTGCATCAAAAGTTTTGCCAAATCTGTACAACACTCATTAATTTATTGTCATTCTGTTGATCTTATATTTGAGATATTATTTCCTTCAAGCAAGATTTCATTCCTTCATATAATGAATCAACATATGGTTAATGCATTCAAGAGCTACTAAAAATTACATCTGTTCAACCATGTAACAGAATTAATAAATAATCCTCATCTTTACACAAAAGAATTGCTTTTTACTTTAATAAAAATGCAATGATTTATGAATAAAATGATCAATGCACTCTTGATTGACCATATAGAAATTATAGAATGAGGCCACATTTAAGAGTTTAAGCTTTCTCTTCAATGGCAATAGATTAAAGCATTGAGACATCCATATAGCTTTGGGGTTGTGCTTTAAGTCAATTCAAATCCCCTACCTACTAGACACTTGCTCTCAGGAATTATCAGAGAAATACTTCAAAGCATAGCTGGCATCACTGAGTGATGATGTGGCATAAAAGAAAGTTATGGGAATAAATATGAGGCTGACTCCAAAACACTTGAGCAATTCCTTATTCCAGGCTTCAAACATCCCTGATGAAGCAATGGAAATCAATCATTTCCTCAGCATGAAGCTTGACCTTCATAAAAGGGGTTGAAATGATTTGCTGCAACTTTATACAGAGGTGCAAAGAGACCTTCATTAATAGTCTACTCAGCATATGTCATGTTTTTTACCAAAGTGATCTTGAAAGAACCTTCAAAGGAACAGAGATCAGAATATGATTAAAATAGCATTTGATTAGCTATCCTTGACTTAGACTTTCCAGAATAAATGTCCAGAAAAATATATAAATGAATATACAGAAAGAGATGAAATATCATTGAAATTCTTCAGAAATAATATTGACAAATCTTTCATAAGATTCTTTAAGGAAATTCCACTAAATACATGACCTGTGGAGTTGAATAAAGAATCACAACTCTTAGAAAACTCATGATTCAGTTTAGGCCATAAGTAGCAATTTCTTATTATGCAAGCTAGGGAGTGAGTTTGGTGTTGGCCTATTAAGATTTAACAAAATAAAGAGCAAAACACTCCCTTAGCTTTATAAAAATGTTATTCTCCCACTTCATCCATGGAGAAAAATACATCAAACCTTCTGTATGATCAAATGGGTTATTAAAAGTGTGACATGTAGTCACATAAAAGGAAGACTAAGATCTTGGGATATTCATCTTTTGGCCATAACTCTACACTTACCACCATTACCTGATGTGTTCATTTGTTCATTGGAAGGACTCATCAGAAAACCTATGAAATGTGAAAAAAAAATAGTATGACAGAAGATCATATGACATAGCTCACTTGAATCTTACTTATGCAGTCTTGTATGACAATGTATGTCAAAGCAGTTCACATGAAATAAGGGAACTTACAGGAATTTTGGATAAAAATATTCATTGAGACAACATTTAGGATGAACCACCCTGATGACTAAAATTATAATGAACTCTTTGAGAAAAGTTCAATCAGTCAAGGATATGGGGTAGTCATACATATTGCTCAATCATACCTGAGCAATGCATTGTTCAGGAAGATAGAGGAACACAAGTTTGTGAACAGGAAGGATAGTTGAGATTGTTTATTGTCAGGTTGTGCTATCCTAGCTAAGGGCTTCAACCAAGAGAACCAGGAGGAGATCTAGGAGAAACAGACAAGTAAATACACTTGTATTTACTTGTGTATTTACCAAAAACCCTATACTTGAAAACACTATAAGAAGTAAAACCACTTAATTTTATTTATTGACAAAAATATTTTAAAAGAGCATTATCAATAGTATTTTTGGATCAATCCAATGAATTATTTTGGAATCAAATTATAAATTTTTAAATGAATTCATGTCCATGGAAAGATTTGTATTCATGAAAGACATGTAACTTAGATGAATTATATGTTTTCTCAGACTTGTTTAAACGTTGTCTGAATATAAAACAGGCTCAAAATTTGTGCCTCCTAAATGTGAGTTGGGTTCTCTTTACTAGAGAAAGACCTCATAAATTTATGTGTGCATGAGTTTAGTAACTGGGAGTGCATAACAAATACATGAATGAATAAAAAATAAATATGATCTATGGGGAGGACACAGGGCAGAAGTCTTGTGAGAAATTAGGACAATAAATGCTTAAAACTGTGCAACCTTTTCACCATCCCTTCAACTGTAATTGCAGTGAACAACAAAATCAGTGGGGAAAGGGGGGAATTAAATGCAGAAGAACTATATTGTAATTTAAAGGCAAAATATCACCCAAGTACCTTGAGTGTTCTTAAGTATGTTTTGGTAAATTTAAGTTCCAGGATCTGAGTAAAACGCATTACTGTATATATAAATTAGAGAAATATATGTACATGATAAAGATTTTAATGAAGATTAATTACTTTAGGAAGTTAAAAATTTTTTTCTGTGAGGTGCAAGTGAGATTTCCCTTGAAGATTCAGTGAGATTTCAACATGAAGCAGTGACAAATGTTAAATGGGAACACTACATTCAAAGCCACAGAAAAGGAAAGAATGAAACAAACCAAGGTGATTCTAAATAGTGATAGATAGTAGGTGAGACTGAGAATGTAGACTAATTCACCAAAGCAAAGAGATCAAGAGTTGGAACCACTGTAAATAACCAAGTAACCCTCACAATTCATAGTTGATTGGATCTGGCTCTCCTCAGAAGGAAGCCAGCCAAGCACTCTATGCTTGGGAACACCTAACAGCTTTGTAAACTGAAGGGCTAAATGGGAGTTTGCAACAAAATAGATGCAGAGGTAAGAGTTGAACTGACAAGGAGAGTCATTTGAACACAGCCACACAACACACACAAAACATGCCAGTGTGAAAATTTATAGGGTACAGAGTGGGAGTAGAAACTGAAAGATCATTGGGCAATAAGTTGGCCATAAAAACATCAGTTTAAACTATAGCATTCACCTCTCAAGTACATCTTTCTGTAGCTCTACTTGGAAAGATACTTTGGACTATTTATATAAATTTTCACTTACCCTCCTGAATATTCATATGTAGAAGATGAAACTGGATCCTTACCTTTTACCCTGCATAAAAATCAGATCCAAGTGGATCAAAGACTTAGGAACTAGACCAGAAACTTTGCAAATGCTAGCATAAAATGTTGTCTCAACACTCCAACATGTTGGCACAGTCATCAACTTCCTTAACAAGACCCTTAAGACTCAAGAAATAAAACCAAGAATTAATAAGTAGAAGAGAATCATATTAAGAAGCTTCTGCACAGAAAAGGAAATGATTAAGATTGAAAATAGGGAGACTACAAAATGAGAGAAAATCTTTGCCAGCTGCTCCTCTAACAGGGTATTAATGGATGGTGGAATGTGATAGACATTATCATCTCGAAAGTCCATGTATGAAGACACGAATTGGTGTCGAAATACTTTATATATAACCAGAGATATGAAAAATTGTGCTGTATACATGTAATAAGAATTGTAATGCATTCTGCTGTCATTTATTTTTTTTAAAAAATCAATAAAAAATCCAGAATATATAAAGAACTCAAAAAGCTTAACACCAGAAACCCAATCAATAAGTGGGCAAAAGAATGAAACAGACATTTTTCAAAAACAGAAATACAAATGGCCAACAAATATGGGGAAAAAATGTTAAAAATCCCTAGCAAACAGGGAAATGCAAATCAAAACTACATTGAGAAAGTATCTTACTCCATTCAAAATGGCAAATATCAAGAATATGATAATAATAAATCCTACTGAGGATGTGAGGGAAAATGTATACTTATGCATTATTGGTAGGTCTGTAAATTAGTACAACCACTTTGGGAAGCAGTATGGAGATCACTCAAAAGGCTAGAAATGGAACCACCATATGACACAGCTATCCCTTTTTTTGGTACTTCTCCAAAAGAACTAAAATGAACACACTATAGTGACATTGTCACATCAATATTTAAATCAGTGCAACTCACAATAGACAAGTTATGGAACCCCCAAAAGCATCAAAAATAAATTAAAAACTAACCAACCAGTAGAGGAAGGGAAATAGGGTGAGGGAGGAGAGAAGGAAAAGAGGAGGCACCAGGGACTGAAATGGAGCAAATTAAACTCCATGCATGTAAGATTATGTCAAAATGAGCCACACTATTACATATAACTATAATGTACTAATAAAAGCATAAAAATTTTATGCATTTGCTGTCTGGTTTATGAGAACTCTAAAATTGAAGTCACCGTTAATTAATGATGAATATAATGCAATAATTACTGTTGTATTGGGATAACTTGATTTCAGAATACAAGGGATGGTTTGTATCTACTTAATTAAAATGAATGCAATTCAATTTTTTTATAAACCAATGTATCAAATTAATTTGAATCTGGGTACAATTATTTGATATATATTATCTCAAAGTCCTTTTTGACCCTTGGATTCCCCAAATTTTATCACTTTGTTTCCTTTTTTCCATAGATAATCCTTAGCAATGTTTTGTCTACACATTATATTGCTCTCCAGTTTTAATCATCCTTTAGTAGGAGTTTGCTTCTAGTTTTTATTACAGGCCTCACATTTTTATTATGGTAAAATATTCATAATATCAAAATTTCTTATTCTAAATATTTTAAGGATAGAGTTAAATAGTATTAAGTGCACTCTCATTGTGTTGCATCCATCATCACCATCTATCTAGAGAATTATTTCATCCTCCCAAACTCTGTACTCATTCAATAATAGCTCCCATTACTCCCTCCTTCAAAGCTTAGTAACTGCAAGTCTACTTTTGGTCTCTATGAGTTTGTCTATCGAGGGTACCTCATATACATGTGATATTGTTCTTTTCTGACTAGTTATTTCAGCAAGAAAAGTATCCTCAGAACTGTTTCATGTTGTAGCACAGGCCAAAATTTCATCCCTATTAAAGATGGTATAATATTTTATTGTATGGAACTCTTCTATCTTGTCTATTCATCTGAAAATCACCATGTATATTGTTTCTGTCTTTTGCCCAGTGCTATACACTTTTGTTACATACATTGCCTCAGAAAATTTGGTCCATGTGATATCAATGGTATGATTTATTGAGAATTCTTTGGACTAGCATTATAATTAATTTTAGTTAAGATTGAATACATGATTGAACACATTTGAATTTTCTATTCACCATTCATACCAAATGTATGTTTTCTGAGATCCTATATAGTAATTAAATAGTTATGTCTAGAAGGGGGGATGTGGGAAGAAGAGAAGCTCTGGACTCAAGATACGTTTAAGGGGAACATTACATTTTCTTCATGATTAAAGGATTTTACCCCATTTAGAAATATTAATTTTGGTTTGGATAATAAGACATTTTTTGCATTAGAAAATATATTTCTTTCCTCTCTAGCCAATATCATGATTTCCTAGGAATATGTTAAAGATTTTCTTGATTTCACCAGGTCTCCTCTTGTCCAATCTCTTATTCTCGCTTTATTGTCCCATAGAAAATGAGCTACTGCCAAACTTAGAGTCATGTCACATTGTCTTTCATCTAGAAGACCCTCTAAGATTGGAGTGTAGTCTTCTGGAACTCTGCTCACCTGAAGAAAGTAATTCCCATTACCACAAGTAGAAAGAAGGGTCACCAAAGTCCAAGGGGATAGTAGGTAGGTAGCATCTTGGATTCCAGAAGCAGAGATCTCAGTAACATCATAGTTCCCAAAATATGGCATGCCCATATTAAGGAATTCTAAGTTGTTTTAAGCTGATGAAAAATGAAGAATAAAGGCTCAAATATTGTGATGGATAGTTCTAAGTCAGGATTTTCACTAGGATGTATCTTCCTTACAAAAGAATTCCAATTGATAAATATTAAAAGAATGAGATAAATACAAAATTGAAACTGAGCAAAAAATAATTGTTGCAATGAGATCCACCAATGAACACAAAAATCAGTGGGTGAATGTCATCCATGTTGTAAAATGAAACGGGATTTTATTTTTCCTAAGGTTGAAAAATAACTCAGTTGTATGAATTAACACAGTGAAGATACAACTTATAGAATTAGAGAAAATCTCTGCCAACTACTTTTCTGACAGAAGAATAATATTCAGAATATATAAAGAACTCAACAAACAACTTAAAAATCCAATCAATGAAGGGGCAAATAAACTGAACAGACACTTCTCAAAAAAAGAAGTAGAAATGGACAATAATCACATGAGGAAAAAAAAGTTTAACATCTTTACCTTTCAGGGAAATGCAAATAAAAACTACATTTAGATTCCCATCTTACTCCAATGAGAATGACAATCATCAAAAATATCAGTGCCAGTAAAAGGAAATCATTCACTGTTGGTGGGAATGTTAACTAATATAGCCACTCTGGAAATCAGTATGAAAATTTCCTCAGAGAGCTAAAAATAGAACTATCATATAGTCCTGATATACTGTTTCTTGGTGTTTAGCTAAGAGAATTAAAGTCAGCATACCTTAGAGATACATGCATACCCATGTTTATCACCACACAATTCACTTTATTTTATTTTATTTATTTATTTATTTTTTAATTTTTTATTGTTGGCTGTTCAAAANTTGTTGGTGTATGGTTCCCTTAAGCAGTATGTAGTGTCCCTCTTTATCCCTTTTGATTAACTTTGGCTTGAAATCTATTTTATTTGATACGAGTATGGACACTCCTGCTTGTTTCCGTAGTCCATATGAGTGAAATGATTTTTCCCAACCTCACACAATTCACTTTAGCCAAGTTATGGAATCAGTGTAAGTGTCCATCAGTGGATAAATGGATAAAACATGTGGTACACAAACATACATAATGGGGTTTTATTCAGCCATAAAGAAGAATAAAATTATGTGATTTGCAGGCAAGTGGATGAAACTGAAGACAATAATTTTAAGTGAAATAAGTCAGATTCAGAGAGAAAAGTGTCATGTTTTCTCTCATATATGGGAGCCACAAGTCAAAAAACAGAGGGAAAGGTATACCGTGAAAGTGGAAGGAAGACCATTAGGATAGAGGAAAGGGTCAGAGGAAGGGAGGGAAGAGGGTGGAGGAAGTACTGGGAAGAGAAAATGACCAAATTGCCTTTTAGTGTATATATGAATAAGCCATAATCAAACCCAACATTTTGTATAATTAATATGCACCAATATTTTTTTAAGTCCTACGTTTGTAGCCAAGAAACAAACAAGCAAATAAATAAAATCATTCATTTATGGACAGACATTTGTTTTGCTTCCAGTTATTTGCTTTTGTGAATAATGTATTTCTCGTTCCTCGTTTCTTCTTGTACCTCAGATCTTTCTTCTGGAATTATTTTCTTCCTACACAAAAGTGATTGTTGTAAAGGAGATCTCTCTCTCTCTCTCTCTCTCTCTCTCTCTCTCTCTCTCTGCCATAAATGTTGTATTCATCATTCTTGAAAAGTACTTGTATAAAATATGTAAAATATCATTTCCATCTTATTTTCTTGTGGCATAGATGAAAATACCATTCCATTCTCTTCTGACATCCATTATTGCTAGTGACAAGTTTGCTCTCATTATAATTACAGCATCCAAGTTCAAAAGAGTTGCCACTATCTCTTTTCTTCCTGGATCATTATAATAGCTTCCTATTACTCTACCTGTCTTCAGGCTTGCTCTCACTTAAGCAATCCTCTAAATGCAACAAGAATGATTTTTTTTTCTAAAATTTAAGTCTGATTATGCCATTGCCTGCTTACAACTGTGTAATTATTTAATTCCTCAATATCCTCATAGCAGGCTCTGGTCCCTGCATCTCTCTGGAGATATCTTGCCTCCACTATTCCATCACACTACCTCCCAGCCACAGTTATCATCCTTCACTTCATGGAGCCACCTATATTCTCTCACTTCTCAGGCCTTTTATAAATTGGAGTCCTTCTTTACTTGCTACTCTGCCTAACTCTATCTTATTTTATAGGACTCACTTAGATACCACATCCTGCAGCCTCATAGCACCCTCTACTTTCCTTATTATGAAACTACTGCTTTCATAGCCTCTACCTCATCAATGAGCCATGGAGGAGACATTCCAATGCATTCCATGGATTTCTAAAACTTTAGATATCACCAAATTTTATGTATGCAATGTATACCTTTTTATACATATTATCTATAAAAGAGTTTAATTTATAAATTAGGCACAATAGCATAATAAAATAATAACAACAAAATAGACTAACTATAAAGTATGCCATAGTAAAAATTATTTAAACCTTGTGAATGGTTTATTTCAGGAATTTTTCACTTAATACAGAAAGCCAATTTGGAACAGAAAGCCAATTTTGGTTGACCACAAGTAACAGAAGCTGTACAAAGTAAATCTGCAGATAAGAAAGGGTTACTACAATTCTATTTGTATCCCCCATTAGATTTTTAATTCCAAGAAAATGGAGGCAAGGTCTGTCTTTTTAATTTTCATCTTTTTAATCATTACTTGATATACAGTAACACTCAATAAATATTTTAATTAAATGAATAAATGAGTGGGGACACAGAAAGTCCTTAAGGTGTCCAGTGACTGTATACTGCTCAAAATCAATTAAAACAAGTGTTAATTATGAGAACTTGATGAAATTTCAGAATACAATGGCTACAGAACCTAGAATACATTTTAAACATATACACATCTCCCCAAAAATGGAAGACTCCTGCTGAAAAAATAAATGACTTAATTAACTTGTTTGCACAGAATCAAGAAGGAATTTTCAAATCTGACTACAATTAAAATGAGATATTAAATATTAAGTACAAGATCTAAGAGTAAGCAGCTGGAGTAACTGAATGATAATGGAACAAATACTATCAAAAAGTTCACATTAAAAATCTTATTTAGGATTTAACTTTGAACTCAAAAAACTTAACACGAGATCAATTAATGGGCAAAGGAACTGAATAAACACTTCACAGAAGAAGAAATATAAATGGTCACAAAATATATGAAAAAATGTTCAACATCTCTAGCAATTAGAGAAATGCAAATCAAAACTACACTGAGATTCCATCTTACTACAATCAGAATGGCAATTATAAAGAGTACAAGTAACAATAAATTTGGCAGGGATGTGGGGAGAAATGTACTCCTGTACATTATTGGTGGGATTGCAAATTGGTACAACTACTATGGGAAGCAGTGTCAAGAGTCCTCAGAAAACTGGAATGGAACCACCACTGACCTAGTTATCCCACTCCTTGGTCTATACCCAAAAGACTTAAAATCAGCATACATGCATACATCAATCTTTACGGCAGCTCAACTCATAATAGCCAAATGACGGAACCAATCTAGATGCCATTCAACAGAAGAATGGATAAGAAAATGTGGTATATAGACACAATGGAATATTACTCCACCTTAAAGAAGAATGAAATAATGAGATTAGCTGGTAAATGGATGGTACTGGAGATTATTGTGCTAAGTGAAATATGCCAATCTCAAAAAACCAACGGTCAAATGTTCTCTCTGACTTATGGATGCTCACTCAAAACAAGGGATATTGAGAAGGGGAATAATAGAAATCCACTGGATTAGACAGAGGGAAGCCAAGGTAAGGGACTGGAGAGGGGAATAGGAAAGACAGGAGAATTAATAAGACATAACTTTCCTAGCCTTGTATTTGAATATACAACCAGAATAATTCTGCATCATGTACAACCACAAGAGTGGGGTCCTAAGTAGAATAAATTATACTGTATGTATATAAAATATCTATGTATAATTTCCAAAATATATTCTACTGTCATATATGACTAAAAATAACAAACTAAAAAATTAACTTTCTTCTTTTCCTTTATTTTATTTGTGTTTAACAAACCAAACATTACTATAAGCTGTCTCAGGATGTAAAGCAATCACTCAAAATTCAAAATCCACTAAAGATTAAAATAGTGCATAATTTTGCCATAATTCAAAACACTATTCCTACCACACATTACACAGGTCCTACACTTATCATTTGATTTATGTCTCCAAACCTCATCAGTGAAGTTCTAACACAGATCTCAATACAAGTAAATTTCATCAGGAATGGTGGAAAGACAGAAAATTAGGAAGTTACTCATTCATTATAGAGTTTACCGAAATTATTCCTGACACAATATGATGAGTGCTTGACTCTGATGAGCCACGCACATTCACTATGATTTTTAGCATGTTTAATCCACTGCTACACACTTATTCAGACATTAACTTGTCTGAAATTGCTAACTCACGTCCAAGTTTCTCGTTCATTTTCTATACTTATGGGTAGGCATACCACACTAAGGACTTGGAAAATAATCTCCAGTTCTGAAAACTTTTAATTTTTTTCCTAAAACATTTTTCATTAGAAATGTTTTATATTACTAGCCCTTTTATAACATTTTATACCATTTCATGAAGATAACACATGTGAACTGGTATCAGATATTATACATTTAATTTTATTAAAACCTTCTGTATACCAGGTAAGAATCTCAACCTTTACTTTGGTGTTCAAAAAACTAACATGCCATCCACAGACCTGTAATCTCTCACTGGCCTAAGAATACTATGCAGAAACCTGCTGTTTGTGCTAATTTAAGATAATTGGTTATGCCAGCCTCAGTTACCTTCCATTCCTTACAATTACTAGCAATCATATCTAGTTATCTCCTGAGTAGTTAATTGATTTGTATTTAAATATTTTTCTTACATTATAGTTACAATTAAAGATATTGAACTTAAGAATCAGGTGGATTTGAGCTGTGGTAAAAAGAAATTGCTCATTTCTATGTTAAGCAAGCATAAATTTTAAAAGTATGACAAGAGAACTGAAGAGAACAGCTGAAGTTTTAGGGAATGAAGGCCAGAGGATTTAAAATCTCTATTTAAACAAACACCTCATGGCTTCTGCACCCTGATTAAATTAAATCAGATGCCTGTAAAACAGGCATGCATGCTTAGCATTATCAATTTACTTTCTATTTGGCTCACCATGAAATCTGTCATATTGAAAATTGGCATCATTCTAATTGACATTGACCCGTGTCAACTGTGGATTAGCAGTTTTGCTTCAGTGATTGCATTGCTAGTGGGAAATGCTTAATTGCTATAATTTTATTCTAAAATAAGTTGCAGCTAAACTAACCCAGCTAAACTGGCAACCTACCCTTTGGAATGAGCCCTTATCTATGTAACTATTTACAAATGCAGGCTAGGAAATAACAAGGAAAGAGGTAAAAACAACTAGATTCATATTCAGAATCCAGAACTTGTGGCTGGATTTGCTGCAAACTCCCACAGTTTTGAATGGGGCTTTTTTCATTACAAGGTCTCAATTTCCACATCTGTAAATAAGGATTGAATTAAACTATCTTTGTGTGTGTGTGAGTGCTTGGTATTGAGGAGTAAATCCATTGGTGCTCTACCCGTGAGCTACATCCCTGTCCTTTTTATTTTTTGAGACAGGATCTTGCTAACTTCCCCAGGCTGGCTTCAAACTTGAGATCCTTTAGACTCCCAAGTCACTATGATTACAGGCATGGGCTTCCATGCCCAGTAGCTTCAACTATCTTTAAAGTCCTCTATAATCCTAAAAAATCTTGACTTCCGATAATTACTAGGTTTGCATTTTTAAATTCAAAAAGAATACCCTATACAATATATCCTATTATTTGAACATGGTTTACCTCTGATAGAAGCTGTGCATATCCTCAAAGATATGTCATTTTGACCATATTTTTATGTAAATATAGCAATTATTTTAACAAATAGGCTCTGAGGAAAGGAATGTAATGGCTTATCAAATAGACTTTTTTTCCCAATTTGCCTGTGTGAATGTAATATCCCAAAAATTATTGCTGATCAAATGGTATCCAGCCTATTGATAAATTTCTAACACCTAATTCCAAAAATCATGTGCCAAGAAAATTTTATTCAGAAGCAGGTTTTCAAATTAATTGTTATGACAATTTCTATTGGCACAGTAATAAAAGTACTTTTGTTTTAGGGTGACATTGACACATATCTATCTGCATAGATAAATTAGCATTCCAATCTAACATTGACATGTGGTTGGAATAGCAAGTTCATATGTCAGTGTAAATGGACCCAAACAATCCCACCAAAATCTATGAACAACAAGCTCATTGTCATGTGTTCTTGCTACTAAAATGAAATAATGTTGACAACCATTGCCCTATGTCTGATCTCTGCATGTTCATGTGCTGAATATTAAAAATGTAACATAGAACAAAAACATAGGAAAAGAAGCTGTGTTTTAATATTCATGAAGGTATGATTATTGGTACTTTTCCTAAAAACTGTTTTACATGGATATTCTACAAGGTAAATACACATTCTTTTATCTTGTTTACAAGGCCATTTATGTCCCAACCCCCTTTCCAATTCTTCAGTTTGATTGTCTGCTCTTTCCTCATTTCTCATTTTATCTCAACCATGCTGATTTATTTTATGTAGTTTTCTGATTATGTCTTGCTTTAGTGCCTCTCAATCTACTTGTTGTCTCCTCTGCTCTTTTCTTCCTTACCTGGCAGTTTGTCCTATTCATCTCACAAGTGCAATTCTTCATCTTCAAAAGTGAATGAATGACACTTCTTCGTTCATCTAATTTTTAAATGTTTTTATTAGACCATTGTAGCTATATATAATATTGGGGTTCATTTGACATCATCCTACATATATGGAATATAATTTGCTTCATTTTAGTCCCCAGTACAATCCCACCCCCACCCATTCCCCTTTCTCTACTCTACTGGCCTTTTTCTATTTATTTATTGTTTTTCAACTGGTGTTTTATAAGTATACATAAAGGTGAAATTCACTGTGGTATATTCACATATAAACAGAGCATAATTTAGTCAATTTTATTCCACTGTTTCTCCCCTTTTCCTGTCCCTCCTCCCTCTCCCTTTATCTCCTTCTTTTACTGCACTGATATCCCTTCAATTTTCATGGGAGTCTTCCCATTTTTTTTTTCCTTTTTCTTATTTTGGTTTAGCTTCTGCATATGAGAGAAAACATTTGATGTTTGCATTTCTAAGTCTGGCTTATTTCACTTAAAATGATGTTCTCCAGTTCCATCCATTTGCCAGAAAATGCCATAATTTCATTCATTTTTATGCTGAGTAAAAACCCATCATGTACATATAATATATTTTCTTAATCCATTCATTTGTTGAAGGGTAGCTGGGCTGGCTCCATAACTTGGCTATTGTGAACTGTGCTGCTCTAAACATTGATCATTATAGTATGTTGATTTTAGTCAAAGAAAAGTGAATCAAAGACTTAGGAATTAGACCAGAAGTTTCATAACTGCTTTAAGAAATCATAGGCACAACACTCTAACATATTGGTGTAAACATCAATTTCCTTAACCAGACCGCCTAAAGCTCAAGAAATAAAACCAAGAGTCAATAAATGGGATGCCATCAAATTAAAAAGATTCCCCAAAGCAAAGGAAAAAAATAAGAGTATGAAGAGAGAGCCTACAGGTATAAAATCTGTGCCAGTTACTCCTCAGGCAGGGCATTAATATCCAGAATACATTAAAAACTCAAAAAACTTAACACCAAAAAAATAATAACAACCCAATCAATAAATGGGCAAGAACCAAACTGAAATTTTTCAAAAGAAATACAAATTGCTAACAAATATGGAAAAATGTTCCATGTCTTTATCAATCATGGAAATGCAATTTAAAACTACATTGAGATTTCATCTCACGTCAGTTAGAATGGTAACTATCAATAATAAAAATAAATACTGGTAAAGATGTGGGAGAAAAATGTATATTCATACATGGTTGGAGGGACTGCGAATTAGTACAACCACTTTGCAAAGCAACATGGAGTTTCCTCAAAAGACTAGAAATTGAACTACCATATGACCCAGCTATCCCTCTCCTTGATATTTATTCAAAATATCTAAAATCACCATCATATCATCATTCATTCTTTTATTCAAGAATATTGACTGAGCACCTTCAGGTACACAAGTCTAGTGTAGATACTGGGAATGGTCCTGAAATCTTATGATTAAATGCATTAAGTCAAGAAATTATAAATAGCTTAAGATTTCTATTAAGGGAATGTAAACACTATAAGGAGACACAAGCAATCCAAACTGGTGGTGGCAAGAGAGGCATAGTGGATGCTGTGGTACACCACTCAGATACTTCCTTTGGGCTAAGACAGTTATTTATACATTTGCAGGGAAAGGGTGCAACTAACTCCTGCCTAATTCTGCTTCCCTCTCACCTTTCAGGTAATGATCCTGGGAGAATTCCCTAATAAATCTCATATGCAACTTTCTATGATGTTTTGGGAACCTGGTATTAGATAGAAGGGAAAAAATATAAAATGAAATTAACATCTTGGAAAAAAAAGGTTAAAAATGTGTTACAGTTAACTAGGCAGAGACAGTGGGAAAAATCCTACATAGAGAAAACAACATGTGCAAGTTTCCAGAAGACAAAATGTGTTATTCAGCTTTGCACCACTGTGACCAAAAGGCCCAACAAGAACAACTTAGAGAAAGAAAAGTTGATTTTGACTCACATTTTCAGAGGTTCAGTCCACAGTGGACAGCATCCATTGCTCTGGACCCAAGTGAGGCAGAACATAATGGTAGAAGGGTGGGGCAGTAAGAAGCTGTTCCCCTGATGGCAGAAGAGAGAGAGGGAATTGGGGAAAGGGCCACAGGAAATAACAGACCTTCCAGGGCACATCCCCAGTGATCCACCCTCCTCTTGTCATGCCCCACCTCCCTTAGTTACTACTCAGTCCATTTAACGAGGTTGGACTATTGGATTTCAGCTCTCACAGTCCAACCATTTCACCTCCAAACAATACCGCAACAATGCAGGAGCTTGGGGAGAACTACTCATATCCAAACTATAATAGAAAGGAAAAACCTATTTCATTTTGTTTGCTTGCATGGCCATGAAGATTTAATTAAATATTAGTGTGAGATAAGAAGCAAAGTAAGATCAGGCTATATATGGTAGCAAAATCTGAATCATTAAGGATAGCCTCATTAGTCAGTTGTAACTTAGACTGACTCTGTCTGAGGATTAAATCCACCATTATTCAGGATTTGGAATACTTTTGCATTTCTCATACAGAATATAGATATTGAAAAAATATGATTAAGGAATTCATATTTTCTGAATATTTTATAGACGATTTATTTTTATTGCAAACTGTAGAGGACACAGCTTAATAACTTTGCTTTGATATGTTTTCATCTATAATATGTTTTAAATATGACCATAAATTCATTGGTATTTCTCCCTTCAAAACATGAATTTAATTAATTTCCCTACTTTTGAATATGGAGTTGGAGATAGGCTTCCTGAACAGAATATTACAAAAGTTGTACTATGTCACTTCTGAAGCTAAAGCAAATAGTCTCTAAATGTCAACACAGCTAGTTTAAAAGACAACTTCTGCCTTACTCTTCACTTGGATCATTTCTGTGAAGGAAGCATGTCACCATGTTGTGAGAATACTTAGTAAGTCCCATGGAGATGCCCACCTAGAAAGGACCCACTGTGCTGGCTGCCAATCCAATTACCATGTGAAACATCATGGGAGTGCACTTTCTAGTATCAATCAACCCGTCAATGATTCTAGCCTGTTTCCTAACCATACCCAACACCCACACCTTCCCCACCACAGGGCTTCAGCTCTTCTAGCTGAGGCTTCAGATATTGTGGAACAGAAATAAGGTATCCATAATGGTTCCTGTCTGAATTACAATTCCACAGAAAACGTGGGATAATAATGATTGCTGAGAGCCATTAGCCAAGTAGGTATGACAATTTCCTTGCCAGCGTACCCCATGTTGCTGACATTTTGCAGTGACATTGAACGTAGGTGACCTTGCTCAAGGACCAGGGCGGATTAGGGTGTTCCCGGTTTAAGATAATCGGGTTTAGGGCGTTCCCAGTTTAGGTTCCAGGTTTAAGGTTTAAGATTATTCCTGCTGGGAATAGGGCGTATCCTGCTGCCTGAGTTCCCCTTGAGTTCTCACGGGATTCAGACAGTATATTTTGGGAGAGAGAAGCCCAGTGGAGGTGGATTTGGGCAGAGAACGTGGATTTCCCCAGAACGTGATTGTAGACGGCTGGTGTGAGTTCGGGAATAAAGAGTTGCTGTTTGAATCTACAAGCTGTGTGGTGGCTCGTGATTGTGTGCCCAGCCAGACTGCGGCATTTGTGCCCAGCCAGACTGCGGCAAATGATTATTCTTTTTATAAGTTCTTAAATCTTGGGATGATTTGTTTCATATTAGTAAATAAATAGTGTGCCTCCCCCAAGTTCCTCTCATCATTCAAACAACTAAATATTCTCCCTATTCTTCTTGTTTGGATCTATTAAGTACTTCCCATCCCAGCTGCTGGAAAGATACATGCTTATTCTCACCATCCTTCTTGTTCAGAAATATTTCAGCTACTATGCCCAATTGCCTAGATTCACACAACATCAAAATGATTTTGCTGTCATTAACACCATGGTTAAACTCTTATGGATGTGCCATGTGCTATAGATCACATGCCCTAGACAATGAAGTAAAATTGAAGAACTTTAAAAAAATCAACAACTATTTCCAGTCAATAATGTACTGATTATTCTCGTCAATGGCATCATACAAGAAATAGAAATAATGTTTGAAAAAAAAAGCAAAACCAAAATCACCTTGAATGAAGACTTTAAGCATTTCTACATGTAGCTTAGTATTTCTTTTCCCAAATTTAAATCTAAGAAAAAGAATTTCCAAAATCCACTAGTAAGCAATTATAGGTAAAAGAGTAACTGTTATCTTGAACTCCTTTCATGTTTCTAAATATATTAGAAAAGTTTGTGAATTTCACATGTATGTAAATTTTTTAAAAAATCCTGGTTGTGGTTAGGGAGTATAGGGCTTCTAGTCCTACCTGATTGATTTGGGAAGGAATATATGCAGAGATCCCCGTTCTAATGAGATCAGTGTCTCTGATGTGGTACTCTGTGTTTGTGTTCTCTATATGAAATCCCATCCACCTTTATTACATCCCTAGATAATTACATTAAAAGACTCTGTTCATTTAAAATATTTCCATTGACTTTTATATGAAGTAGGATGGCAGATTAAATTAATATGGTTCCCTACTCTCTCTAACCAAATAAAGGCTCAGTAGAATATGAATACAACAATAAAAATACAGAGAAATACATAACTGACTTTACAAAAAAAGAAATGCTTTCTTTTTATTAAAATTTTAATTATTTTTATTTTCATTTTTTAAATTTTTTATTTGTTCTTTTTAGTTATACATGACAGTAAGAATGTTATTTTGACATATCGTGCATACATGCAGTATGACTTCCAATTACTGTGGTTATACATGATGTGGAGTTATACTGGTCATGTATTTGTATAAGAACAGAGAAAAGTTATGTCCAAAAATGTATTCTACTGTCATTCCCATTCCCACTCCACTCCCTTTCCTCTACCCATCCCTGTCCAATTCATTGAACTTTCACTTCCCACCCTTCACTCCCCACCCAGGCCTAATGTGAGTCACCATCCACACATATCAGAGAGAACAGTTGGCCTTTGGTTTTGGGGATTGGCTTATTTCACCTAACATGATGGTCTCCAGTTCCTTCCTTTTATCAGAAAATGCCATAATTTCATTCTTCCTTATGGCTGAGTAATATTACATTGTGTATATGTACTACATTTTATTTTTATCTATTCATCTGTTGAAGGTCACCTAGGTTGGTTCCACAGCTTACCTACTGTGAATTGAATTGCTATGAACATTGATGTGGCTGTGTCACTATAGATGCTGAATTAAATCCTTTGGGTATATGCCAAAGAATATCTGGGTCAAATAGTGCTTCCATTCCAAGTTTTCTGAGGAAGCTCCATACTGCTTTCCAGAGTGGTTGCACCAATTTACAGTCCCACCAGCAATGTATGTGTGAAACTTTTTCTCCACATCCTTGCCAACATTCATTGTTACTTGTATTCTTGATGACAGCCATTCTGACTGGAGTGACATGAAATCTCAATATAATTTGCAAGCAAATGCTTTATATATGTATATAAATAATTTATATATATACATATAATTTATAAAATATATACTTTATAAAATATATAACAAATACAATTTTATAAATAAATATATATTTGTTATTGTTGCGAAAAATAAAAATTAAACCAAGGAGATACTGTAGCAACTCAGGGAATTTTGTTAGATAATTGCATGAGGTTTTAACATTTATCCACCTATTTGAAGTGTCTGTGGCCAAGAACCTTATATAAATCTAGAACCTTAAAATCCCTGCCTATTTGTACTGACAGAACTAAATTAAAAGCCCACCCATAAGCCAAAAAAAATGTATCTCTACCTTGAAAGAATTGGGTTCAGTTTGAAAGTAGCACACACCCTCAAATAGGTCATTCATCTTATTAAAACTAACGGCATAGTTCATAAATCCCAAATTAAGAAATTGACATAAATCAATTTCTGAATCACTTCAAGCTTTAAGGAGTCCATCAAGAACAAAAATGTAAAACTGTTGTCTAGGTAATGATTCCTGAAGAAGGAACACACCAAAAAAGGGAGAAAATCCATTCTAAAGGATATTCTCCAGACACAATAAATAGAATAATATCTCTTGAAAAACTAAATTGAAAGAAAAACTGAAATTAACTAGAATAAATATGGTAAAATCTAGGTGGAAAAAAAAGGCATATACAAGGACATTTACGTCTCACATATTGCTGTGTCTGATGTGGTTTTTAATTTTTTTTCACTGAATTTTGAATTTCATTAAATATAAATCATTCAGTTTTAGATGTTCTAATATCTTTATCTTATTTGTCTGTTTGTTCATTTGTCTCATATCAGTTCATTTTTCAAAATATCTAGATCAACAACCCATCCATAACCCTAGGAAATGTCAAGGAAATGTCCAGTTTGGGAGGTTCCAGCCCACGATCAGGCAGAAACATTACTTTGGGCCCCTGGAGCATGTGCTAGATGGCAATGGCAAGGAGCATGTGCAGAACAAACTATTCATCTCATGGCCAAGAAGCAAAGGGAGAGAGAGAAAAAGAGTCCAGGGTCCACAATACCCTTCAAGGGCATACTGCCAATGGCCTAAGGAGCTCTCATTAGACTTCACCTCCTAAAAGTCCCATCACCTCCTAACAGAGTAGCCCTGGATTCCAAGCCTTCAACATTTGGACCTTTGGGGGACACATATGCAAATCAGCAATATTATTCCAGGACAATTTAATCCCACCTACTGCCCTAATGTAGCACATGAAAGAAAGCCCCTCTAGCTGATGTATTAGACAATTAAATGAAACAACAATGACTAAGGATGAACCTTTTGGTTTTGTATTCCAAGGATTTAATAGCAGTCCATTAGAGAGTTCTAGTTACAGATATGTACTAACTGTCCTGTGACTAAGGTTGACTTTTGAACAATGGTTGCTAGAATTGACTAATCTGCCTTAATACACCAATCTTCACCAAACAAGAGGCTATTCTGATACAGATACAGGAAGTCATGTAAAATACATCCCATGTTATATAAAAGAGTTTTATATAAAGGCAGAACCAAGAATCACAAAAGTAAGCACAGGAGAAGAAGGAAAGCAATACTCTTAACTATATGACTTCAAAATGCCTCTACTTTTAAATTGATGCAGGCTTGGAAGTTATTAGCACATTGGAAAGTTGTCACTATATAAACTCACAGATATGTAAAAGTATATTAAGGTATAATACATTATATATAATTTGTTTCTATGCTGGTTGTTATGCTTTCTATTTGTCAACAAGCATAATACAATATTTTCATAATTTTATTTATGTTAAAAAGTAAATTTCTCTGCTATTATTAAAGTAACTAAACCAAGTAGACAAAAATGAAATAGACAAATTTCTGTTTCTCAGAGAAGAGAGGCTGTTAAGATAATCTTATTATATATGCCCCATAATTCTTACCTATTACATTAAGCTCTTAAAATGTATCACTAAAAAACATTCAGAATGACTAGGCAACTTTTCTATGAAATTTACTCCTATGTGAAAATACTAGCAATGGTAAAAAATGAAAATCACTAGGGAGTAATCCACTGACCAATTAATGAATACCTTATATTGCTCATTGAGATTACATTGAGACAATTCATTATTTCATTATTTATATGAAAATATATTTTGAGTACTCCAATGAACTCCTAAGGAATGTGAAAAATAATCAAGATATGTGTAAGTTACAGTGAAATGAAAGGATAGAAGGGCTAAGCTACATATATAACCAATCTTCAATTGACCATATTAATTCCTATGCATTCATTAACATATCTATTTCAACTTTAAATATGACTTATATGGCCTTATTGAAATAACCAAGAGACAAATGAATGCAAATAATATTTGCATAATTTACTTGCTATCTCTTTTCCTTCTGAGATTCATTATTTACTATTTTTTCAAATGTAAAAAATGATAAATATCTTTTGACTTTTTTCAATATTTCAAAGTTCTAAAATGCAATAAATAAATATAATCTGTTACTACAAAACTTCAGCTATTTCATAAAGCTTGCCATCATATATTTTCATAATTTTTTCTGTTTGGTTTGGAAAATTACAAACTCTTCAAAGACATGCATTTTTCAAGTGTCTTGGCACACAGTACTTATATTCTTCAGCATTATATTAATATTTATACCTAAGGCTTACCATAGAGGGATTTATTTGTGCACTTTCAATTGCTGTGATAAACCATCTTTTTAAAAAAAATCAATATAAATTCTAGCATTATGTTTGCTAAATTTCCCATTGTAGCCACTCACCTTGACTCTCAGATGTTGCAAAAAATGAGGTAAAGTAAGTCTCTTTGTTAAACTATCCTTAAAAAGATGATTATCTCTATCTTTAAAACTATCTTTGAAATACAGAAAACAATCAATGGTTTGGCATTATTTGGCCTTTTAAGGTGGATCTCTGATGTTTAGGTGGAATCAGGGTTGTTATGCTTTCTATTTGTCAATAAGAATAGTTTTTATGATATAAGGGGGTGACTCAAAGTGGGGTAGGGAGAGAGAGCATGGGTGGAAAATTACCTCTAGATAGGGAATAGGGGTGGGAGGGACAGGAAGGGAGAATGGGAATAGCAAGGATAGTGGAAGGAGACGGTCATCATTATACAAAATTCATGTATGAAGATGTGAATTTGGTGTCAACATACCTTATATACAAACAGAGATTTGATAAATTGTGGTATAAAGGTGTATTAAGAATTGTAATGCAAAAAAAAATACGAATGTAATGCACTCCTCTATTGTGATGTATGTAAGAAACAAAAAAAAAAAGAATAGTTTTTAAAAACAAATGAGAATCTCCAAGTAGGGATATGGAAACTTGTTTTAGAGCTCAGAATAATCTGGAGTAGAAATGTGGGTGGTTTTTCTTAGCTTTCTCCAAGTATTACCCTCAAACTGCCTCCTAGGCATCTCAGTTGCTCCAATCAGGACCCATCATTGCTGTCAGTATCAAATTTTCATTTTGCTTTCTCCATAATTTTTTACCCCATTCGTGAAATTTTGAGTTTTTGGTGAATGATAACATCAAGGTTTTAAACTATGTCATCATGATTATTATCCTCCTTTTACATATTAAAGAGCTAAGAATTCAAAATGCTAATTTGCTTGTCTGAGGTCAGGTGCTTATAAGAGTGTAGACCGATTCAAAAAAAGCAAGAATCAGGCATTTGGATTCTAGACTTTTCCTCGATTCTATTGTAGGGCTTTGGACAAGTCATTCACTATTTCTGGGCTTTTTCTCTGAAATGAAGGTCTAGACTCTCTAAATCTTTCTATGGATTTTTAAACTCTAAAATATTAAGAAGCCTCTTCAAGAGTAATATAAATAATGAAAACTTCTGTCATCCAAAATGGAGTCACTCGAGACAGGAAGGGAGAGGAATATTTAGGTTATCTGAGACTTTCATTTTCATGCCCTGTATTTTTGCATATTATCGCAGTTTCATGCAAATGTATACATTTTAATGAAGATTGCTTATTAAAAGTATTATTAAGCATGAGTTTTTAAATAGTTACATAAGATAGTTTATGCTTTTTAGAGTTTGCAAACTTGATAAATTGTGGTATAAAGGTGTATTTCTGTCAGATGATTAGTTAAAATTTCAGCATGAGGAAATGCTGTCTCTGTAACTAGCACGTGTGGCACTGGGCCTGTATGAAAGTAAATAAAAAGATATATAAGCTTCGGCCGAGGTCCCTGTTGAGTTTGATAAACCTGTGTCTCTAAATCTATTTTGTAATACTTCTGAATTTTTTCAAGAAAAATATTCATAGAACTAAGGATCTCAAAAAGAGATGATTAATGGGAGAGAGCTGGGATAATAGTCTCTAAGTTATTATGACATTTTTCTAGCATGAGAAATTATACCTACATCACTCACCTTCAGAGAAAAAAAGATAAAATATTCAAAAGGGTTAGTACAGAAAAGCACCCTAAATACTAGGATGCAGTAAATACATATGTTCTTATTTTGTTCCAATTTTTCTTTGATGAAATATAGAGTTTCCCCATGCTTTGTGAGAGTAAGGATTATAAATAAGAAACCAACAGTGAATAAATGTATAATATTAATATAAGCACAGTAAAAATAAATATGAATATAAATATAAAATGAAACATAAAGAATTCCATTGTGCCTATATATAGACACATGGATACCTCTTGTAAATATTTAAATATCTTACAATTTTTATCACATAGTAAAATTCTTCCTTGTTCCTGCTTTGAAAAACAATAAAAATCTAACGTAAAAATCAGTGAACTCTGATGATCAGATTTATATAATGATGGGTAAATTGCCTGATTTTTCTTTACCTTGGTTTCTTTATATGTAAAATGGGCACAAAGATAGGAATTTCCTAATAGATAGGGTTATTTTGAAAATTAAATTTTTAGTACATGTTAAGGTTGGTGCATAGTAAACTCAAATAAATACAAAGTGTTATTCTCATGGTATTATCATCATCATTATCATCATCATCACCATTATAAATTATCATTTATTCCTGAAGGTAAGAAATTCTTCATGGGTTTGTATAATCAAGTACCTTTATGCCTTGACCTGATTAACCTACACTGTAATCACTCATGATCTGGTTTACATCATGAAACAGGAACGGTTAAATTGTCTCATAATTTATAGTATTCTGTGATGAAAGTCCTGTGAGAGTTATTGGAACAGATGGGCTAAATTTGTTTTCTGTGAAAACTACTCAAATTGTTTGTGCAGAGATGATGAAGATAAGTTAATTCATCTGGTAACCCAAGACATACATATGCAGAAAAAAATTAGCACAGTAATCTGCCAGATATGTTTTTTTTGTTCTGTCACCTATCGATAGAAGATTCTATGGCACTCAGGCATTCTTATGTCACTGAAAAAAGCCAAATTCCCAAGGCTTGATGCATTTCACTTAATCAGTGTGTTGAAAAACCAAGGTCAACATATGGACAAGAATATGACAGTGAAGACTTTCTAGAATATTGGAAATACAAAAGATATTCTAAAAATTATATTTTCCTAATATCAAAATGTTTTATGGTTTTTGGAAAAAAGTGACATTGCTATGTAAATAATTTGGGGACATTTTGGGATGTGATAATCTATTCTCATTTACTATCATAATTAACAAACATCTATAGTTTAATATTGAGGTATTTTCTTTTTTAGGAATCTTCCATCTGATTTGTTGCCATTATAAAATATTAAATCTTCTGTATTTCTTCATGCTCTCAAAGGGAAATTGCATTACTGAAAATATTATATCAAATGTGAAAGTTTAAATGAATGCATTACCTAAGCCACTTCTTCAGAACTCAGTTCAAGACTTCTTATATATTCTTCTTTACCTTTCCCTCTACATTTCTTTTAGCCAACCAAGAAAAGAATTTTGTATAAAATATATAATTTAAGATACTTATTGTATTAAGTAGTGTCCTGCAAAGAAAAATAACCAATAGGCTATGTGTGGGGGTGTTTAAGAAGATTTACTTTAAGAAATTGTCTCACACAATTGTCAGGACTTGAAAGTCTAAATTTTGTAGAGCAGACTGGTACACACTAAGGCAGGATTTCTATGCGACAATCTTGAATCAGAGTTCTTTCTTCTCTGGAGATCTTCAAGTGATTGGATGAGGCTCATCCATATTACCAAGGGAATTTTCCTTTATTTAAAATCAACTTCTTGTAGATGTTAAACACATTTATGAAATACAGTGTCAGTAACTTCGGAACATCCACAAGTTGACCAAACTACTGGGCCCTGTAGATGAAATCAAGTTGACACAAAGGTTTTAACCACTTAGATGTAGATTTTGAGTTAAATTAATGCAAGTCTTCTCAAGGACCATACCTGTAGCTGAAATTAGGTTGAAAATGCTACAGTAACTAATGATCTTGAATCTCAGGAAAGGACAAAATCGTATCTATTCTTTAAGAGCTCTACCCATCTTTCCTGAGTTGGCTTCAATGCTGTTCCTTATGATCTTCATTTTAGGATCCAGGATGATATCTCAACCTCAAAGAATCAATCTCAATCTCAAAGAATGTTTTACTTGGGGATCCTTTTCCTTCTTAGCAGAAGAGAGAAAATATAATGATTCCCAGGCTAGCTTTTAAGTTTTTTAATACACCACTTACACTCACAATGAATTATAATGCATGGCTGTTGGGGAGGATTATATGAGAGAACATATAATCTCCAAGCCAGGCAGGATAGAGCAGATTACATGGTCAAACTGACCATCAATGGGACACTAATACATAATTCTCCTGTAGAAAATGGAAGAAAATAATATTAAAATAATACTCTGCATTATGAGGCGATTTTCAATGTGTCTCAAAAAGCACTTTAAAATGTTAACATAGTTTGAAACTTCTATAAAACTATCACTAATGAATATTCATAATACAAATAAAGGATTTTGGGAAATAATGTAACTTCAATGTATTTATACATTGAGACAATTTATACAAATGGGAGAATTTTTAATTTCTTTCAGTAGGGTGTGAACATATTAACTATTTTTAAATTGATACTTTTAATTAATTGTATGTTCTGATTAATTCTATAATTAGTAATTTAAAAATATGGCCTTACAGACCAGAAACTATTTAAGATGAGGATGTCAAATAATTATAGGTGTAACATTCTTTCTACCTCCCCTCCCACTTAATCCTCATTAACAGTGATATAAATGAACATGGAAATAAAAGAATAACTGGAAATATGAATTACTACTAAAACCTAGCAAAGCTCCTAAATTCTAGAAATGTGAAGAATGTTTGCCATTTATAATATGGACTGGATCATTTGAAGATATAACCTTGTAGGCAGCTTGCTATTCACTTTCAATTTTCTTTGTAATATGTAAATGGAGATTTTATACACTGAGGCAACTATCATTTTGGAGGAATGAGATTATAGATAAGGACAGAGTAAGAGAAATACAATGAATCTTTTACTTGGGGATCCTTTTCAACAGTAGATATAGAATTTGAAAGTATCTGACTGATACAAAGACTGGGTCCTCAAACAAAGTTTGTAATGAGTTTTATGCTTAAGAAATAAGAGAAGCTACTAGTAACAAGAAGAAGATAGGAATGATTTTAGGTATTATTTATCAATGTAGGAAAACTGAATTCTAGAAGGCAAAAATAATGACAATGGTTAAAAAAAGTAGTCAGGACTTTTATAAAAGCAAAATAGAAAAAAAAGTGTGAAATTTATGACATGCTAATTCCTCCTGTATCTGTTATTAAAGAATGATTGTAAGTTATCAAAGAAACAATAAATAATTCAATAGAAAAATGAACAACAGAAATCTCTCTCCCCCATACCCCCAATACACACACACACACACACACACACACAACAGTAGACATCTCAATAGGAAATAAGTTTAGCAGTTGACCTTCTTATGGCCCTAAAGAAAGCTAGAGTCAGAATAAGTGCCTTTGCTCAGAGATATCCCTTGAATAGAATAATACAATTATGCTTAGATCAGTTTCTGGTTCCATAAAGGTAAGTCTACTTCTTCCGGCATGAGAATGGCAGCTTCTTCTGTTATCCATCCAGATGGATAGAAATAAGTAAATTATATCTCATTCAGAGCAATCTTTTCTTTCTAATGCTTTTGTTAGTGCATTATAATTATACATAATAACAGGATCCGTTTTGAAATAATCATACATGCATGCAAATAAATTTGCTCCATTTTAGTCCCCCGTGCTTTCTCTTTCCCTCCCTTCCTCCTATTTCCCTTCCTCTGCTTTAGTGGTCTTCCTTCTGCTTATTTATCTATTTGTAATTGCTGCTTTATAGATAGACATCAAAGTGGAATTCACTGTAGTATACATATACATTTACATAGTGTAATTTTGTTAAATTCATTCTGCATTTCCTCCCCTTCCTGTTCTCCTCCCTTCTCCTGAGTCTCCTTCTACTTCACTGATCTTTCCTCTAGCCTTATGATATCCAACCCCCACAATCATTTTGCTCTAGCTTCTGCATATGAGAGTAAACATTCAACCCTTGACTTTGAGTCTGATTTATTTCACTTAGCATAATGTTCTAAGTGAAACAAGTTACCAGCAAAGTTATCAGCAAATGCCACAATTTCATTCTTTGTTATGGCTAAATAAAACTCCATTTGGCCAGGCATGGTGATGCATGCCTGTAATCCCAGTGGCTCTGGAGGCTGAGGCAGGAAGATTGCATGTTCAAAGCCAGCCTCAGCAAAAGCAAGGTGCTAAGCAACTCAGTGAGACCCTGTCTCTACATAAAATAGAAAATAGGGCTGAGGATGTGGCTCAGTGGGTTGAGTGCCCCCAAGTTCAATCCCCAGTAACCCTCCAAAAAAATGTCCATTGGTCATTGGGTGTAGATATATCACATTTGCTTAATTCATTCATTTATTGAAGGGCAACTTGGGTGGCTCTATAACTTGGCTATTGTGATTTGTACTGCTATAAACATTGATGTGGTTCTATCATTACTATACACTGATTTTATTTCTTTTGGATAAACCCCAAGGAGTGGGTTGGCTGTGTCATATGGTTCCATTTCTAGTTTCTTGAGGAATTTCCATACTATTTTCCAGAATGATTGTACTAATCCACAGTCTACCAACAATGTATGAGTGTAACTTTTTCCACATTCTTGCCAGCATTTATTATTATTTGTATTCTTGATAATTGTCATTCTACTAGAATTAGATAAAATCTCAATGTAATTATGATTATCATTTTCTTGATTGCTTGAAAAGTTGAACATTTTTTGTATATTTTTTGGCCTTTTGTATTTTTCTTTCTTTTTTTATTTTTATATTTATTTATTTATTTATTTTAAGAAATGTCTGTATAGTTGCCTTGCCCACTTTTTGATTGCTTGGTTTTTTTTTTTGTTTTTTTTTTTTTGTTGTTGTTGTTTTGTTTTGTTTTGTTTTTTTTCGAGAGAGGGTATTATTCTTTTTGAATTGTTTATATATTCTGGATATTAGTCATCTGCCAGAGAAGTAGTTAGCAAACATTTTCTCCCATTCTGTAGGCTCTCTCTTCATGTTCTTAATTATCTATTTCATGGTGCAAAAACTTTTAAATTTAATGCTGTCCCACTAATTGATTTTTAGTTTTATTTCCTAAGTTTTAGGGGTCATTTTAAATAAGTTGGTGCCTATGCCAACATGTTGGAGTCTACACTTTCTTCTAGTGGTTGCAAAGTTTCTGGTATAATTTCTAAGTCTTTCATCTACTTCGTTTTGACTTTTATGCAAGGTGAGAGATAGGGAGATAATTTATTTTTCTACTTATAGATATCCAGTTTTCCCAGCACCATTTGTTAGGGACTACCTTTTCTCCAACACACACTTTTGGCACCTTTACCGAGTATCAGATGATCATAAGTATTTTGGTTTGTCTCTGTGTCTTCTATTTTGCTTCAGTGGTTTTCATGTCTATTTTGATGCAAATACCATGATGCTTTTGTTATTACAACTCTGTAGTGTAATATGGGATCAGATATTGTGATGCCTCTAGCTGTGCTCTTGCTAAGAATTGCTTTGGCTATTCTGGGTTTCTAAATCTTGCAAATATCATTTAAGGACTATTTTTTTCTAGGTCTGTGAAGAATATCACTGGTATTTTGATGTAATTATGTTGAATTTATATAATATTTTTGGTACTATGGCCATTTTGACAACTTTAATTCTGCCTAACCAAGAACACAGGAAGTCTTTCCATCTTCTAAGGTCTTCAATTTCTTCAGTTTTCTATAATTTCTTTGGAGAGATCTTTCACCTCCTTAATTAGATAAATTCTCAAGTATATTTTTAATATTACTGTGAATTAGATAGTTTTCTTAGCAGAATCACTTTGGTAGTACAGGAGAGCTATTGAATTATAAATGTTAATCTTGTATCTGCTGCTTTGATGAATTCCTTTATCAGCTCTAGAAATCTTCTGGTAGAATTTTTTGTGCCTTTTAGATATAGGATCATGTCAGCAGTAAACAAAGATAATTCAATTTCTTTTCCTGTTTTTTCCCCTTTAATTTTCTCCTCTTGCCTTATTGTTCTGCCTAGAATTTCAAGAACTATATTGAATAGGGTTGATGGGAGTGGACATCCTTGTCTTTTTTCTGACTTCAGAGAAAATATTTTCAGTTTTATTCCATTCAGCATGATGTTGGCTTTGGGACTGTCACATATAGCCTTTACAAAGATGAATCAAGTTTCTTCTGTTCCAACATTTTTAACAGAAATAGTTGCTGTATTTTAGCAAAGATCTTTTCTGCATCTATTGAGATGATCATATGATTCTTGTCCTTAGTTCTATTTATATACTGAATTACATTTATTGATTTGTGTATGCTGAATCAACCTTGCATCCCCAGGATGAAACCCACTTGATCATGTTGTATTATCTTCTTATGTGTTTTTTAATGTGGTTTGATAATATTTTATTAAGGATTTTTGCATCTATGTTCACTAGTGTATGGGTTTACAGTTTTCTTTTCTTGATGTGTCTTTGTCTGGTTTTGGCATCAGGGTTACACTGGCATTATAGAATGTATTTGTATATTTTTCTTCTCCTTCAGTTTTATGGGATAATTTAAGGAAGACTGTGGTTAGCTTTTTTTTTTTAAGTTGTGATAGAACTCAGATGAGAATCCATCCAGTCCTGAACTTTTCTTTCTTGGAAGGTTTTTAATTGCTGTTTCAATTTAATTGCTTCATATTGGTCTACTTACGTTTTATATATCTTCCTAGTTCAATTTGTGCAGATCATATGTGTATAGGAATTTATCAATGTCTTCTATATTTTCCAGTTTTTTGGAGCATAAATTTTCAAAGGAGTTTCTAGTGATCCTCTGATGTCAGAGGTATCTGTGATTATATCTCTTTTTTTAATTTCTAATTTTGTTGATGTGGGTATTTTCTTTCTTTTGGTTTGTTTGGCTAAGGGTTTATATATCTTGTCAATTTTTTCAAAGAAGCTACTCTTTCTTTCATTGGTCCTTTGTAGTTTTTTATTCTCAATTTTATTAATCATTGGTTCTTTGTATTTTTTGTATTCTCAATTTTATTAATTTAAGCTCTGGTCCTAATCTTGTTCTATTTCCTATTTTGTTATGATTTTTGAATTGTTTTTTTCCCTAGGGTCTTCATATGTAATTTTATTTATTTGGTATTTTCTGTTTTTTAATGTAGAAACTCAATGCTATAAATTTTACTCTAAAACTGCCTTCATACTGTCCCAGAGATTGTGATATGTTGCATTTCCATTATCATTTGTTTCTAAGAATTATTTTTTTATTTTTCCCCTTATTTCTTGTGTTCTCAATTCCTCATTCAAAAGTGTATTATTTAATATCCAGATGTTAAAATCATTTGTTTTTAATCTTGTCATTAATATCTATTATGACCTAATAGGATGAAAGAAATCATCTCTATTTTTGTATTTTCTAAGATTGGCTTTTTGCCCTAAAATATGATCTATTTTAGAAAAAGTTTCATTTACTGCTGAGAAGAAAGTGAGTTCAGCTCAGCTGTTTGGGGGATAAATATTCTGTAGATGACTGTTAGATCTAACTGCTGTATAGTATTATTTGGGTTGGAAATATCTTTATTGAGTTTATGTATATTCAATAAAGGGGTTTGTAGAAATCACTCAGTATTACTTTATTGGTGTCTATCTGGAATCTAAAATCAATAAGTATTTTTATGTGATTAGGTGTGCTGAAATTTGGGGCATAAATATTTACTACTTTTACATCTTCTTTTTGGATTGTTCCCTTTACTAGTAAGCAGTGGCCTTCTTCTTCTGATTAATTTTTGCTGGAACTCACTTCATCTGCTCTGAAAAAAGCTACTACTGCTTATTTTCAGAGCCCATTGGCATGGAATATTTTTCCAACTTTTTATCCTCAGCATGTGAATGTTTGCCTATAAGATGTGCAGACAGCATATATTGGGTTTGTCTTTAAATCCATTTTTCCCATATATGTCTTTCAACTGGGGAATTCAGACCATTTGCATTCAGGATTATTATGGATACATGTTTGTTATTACCTGCCATTTTGGTTTTCTTGCTATATTTAATTCAATCTTAATTTTTATTTAGTGGGTTGCTCTTACAGTGAGCATCATCTCTTTGGGATATTTTTGATTGGTTTTGAGGTCTTCTTTATATATATATATAT